>NC_025998.2:79722277-80377095 GCF_000442705.2 Elaeis guineensis
AATTAACTCAATTTAATTGAGTAATTATTTTTAGATCAAGTCCAATTGTATTGGATTCAGTTGGGTTTGATCCGATTAGGTTAAGGAGTTGACCTAATCGTCGAGGTGGTTTGGTCCCTGATTCTGATCAAGGGTTGGGTTAGTTAATTCCTGATTGATTAGGATTTTATTGAGCCTAATTAAGCTTAATTGTGTTGGGTTTAACTTAGTCTAATTGTGCCTAACCTATTTTAATAAGGTTGGTTCAATTAGGTTGATTTAATATTTGAAACCACTTTGACTTATCTCCCTGCGCCACCTCACCACCTGCGCCTATTTGAATTCATGAGAAATAAGTTCTCGTAAATTTTTTCCCACACAGAAGCCTTCCCACACCCTCCCTTGTGTGCCATTTGAGTGGATAAAGATTAATTAGTTGGCCATTCAAATTCAAATGATGTTTGAATTTGAATGGGCAACTAATCTGATGCGCACCTTATCCACTTGTGCGCCACTTACTCTACATGAGAAAAAGTTTCTCATGTAAATTCTCCATGCACAAAGAACCCACACCCCTTCTCTTCTCATGCCTTGAGTGGATAAGGATAGATTGGTTGGCATTTGAATTCAAATTCAATTGAATTCAAGTGAGCAACCACCTAGCTTTATCCTGTCACGCGGTGAAAATGCTGAAAAGATGCGGTCTTGCACCATTTAAAAATGAGAGAGAAGGTGGGGCATGCAATATCTGATCCAAGAGAGGAAAGGGTGGCATGAGAACGGCTCTGTGCGTGAGAAAAGAAAAGAAAAGAAGAGAAAAGAAAAGAAACAGAAAGGGCGCAGGGTTTTTTCTAAGAGTACCCCAAGGGTTTCTGCCTAGGGTTGAAAAGTAAGAAGGTGAACTACGAGTATCGTGAGCCCACCAGACTTTAGAGAGAGCTTCATCAACCTCTGAAGTACCTTTGGCTGATGATTTGGAGCATCAAAGAGTCGGCAGACACCGATCGAAGGAGTTCGATCAGCATCAGCCGTCGAAAGGGTTCTGCAACGAACTACAGCATTCGTGAGGAGCTGATCAGATCGAAAACTGTGTGGATGATCCATGGAGGCCAGAATACTGTGTGGCTGTATTGCAATGATCAGACCTTTCGATGGTGATCAGACTGTAGCGATCGACTACCTGCACGAAGGTAATGTGTTCTGAACACATAACAGTAAATATTTACTATAGAAGTTTAAATTTTAAATTTAAATGCATGCTATATATCATATTAGATCTTTATGTAGAATTAATACATGTTAATTAATTAGATTAATTAATAATTTCCACTATAAAATATAATTTTGAAAAAGTTTTAAAATTATCGTTTTACCCTGCATAGAAATTCACTTCAATCTCATCTGCGGATTGAGGCTAAGGAGGTCTTCACGTCAAGAAGAACCCGTCCAATAATTTCCCACACACAATTAGGGATGCCTCTTTATTTGTCACACTCTCTTTTTTACTGTTGTTTAGGAATTTTTGTTGTACAAAATATTACCATAATAACCAGTGGTTTATGATCCTCCTTAAATAGATAAGATGTCCCAAATCTAATCAAAGTCCTAATTCAAATCTGATTTGAATTTGGTCTCTTTCCTTATCCAACTAGAAGATATAATAAAGAAAGGATAAGCACTCATTGCTCACACGTGCGCTCCCATATGGGGCAGAAATAAATCCCCTTTCCTCCTTTGGTTAGCCACTATTGGAGAGAGAGTCTCAGGTGTTTTGGACTCTTTGGATCACATCCAATTGATCAAATTTAATTTGATTTGAATCTGATTCGAACCTGGTTTGAACCAAACTTAAAGAGCCTATCAATCTAATCTAATGGATTTTGGTCCAAATCTAACTTAGATTTTTAACCTAATTATTTTTTAATTAAATTAGATCTAATCTAAAATTAATTAAGACATAAATTAACTCTCTCATAATTCTTGGATCATTGATTAGATCATTATCATCTCCAAATTAAACCTAAACCTCATGTCTAGTGCTAATAGATATAGTCAATTTGTTTAATCCTGTATATCTAACTTAATTCTTAATTAAGCTAATATATTTGTTCAATCAAGTCACATATTTTTAAATTGAACATATAACTTAAATCAATTCTTTCTTACTTTGTCTGACTTTTGTACGTGATCTATAGGTCGAACACTAAGTTGGTAGCACAGAAAATTAATTTTCTATACAAATTGAAGTTATTATTTAGCAATGGTTCCCAAGTCTGAATATTTTGAATGTTTACAAGGCAATACTCAAGAACCATAGAATATGGTTACACATAATTCATCCCTTTGACCTTGAATGCTCATGGTGACTAGGGTTTAACTGTCAATCCTAATTAGTCATCCATATTGTATTTCAATCTTTTTCAACTCTGTGATCCATACATGAATTGCCTCGGTTGAGATCTTACTCAATTGAAACACAGTGATGCATCGACTCTTGAAGTACAGAGGGGTCAATCCCATCTTGATCCACACACTGACTACCACAAATGCTTGACCATGCCCAGAAATCTTCTGTCATTAAATTAAAAATTCAGATAGTCTGGCATCAAAGCACAGTGAGTTATTTGTAATCATTGTGGTGACTGAGGTTGGAGGAATACTTATGCCTATATTCTTTACGAGCTGCTCTTAACAGTGGAGCACTTTGCAGGTGAGTCACTTGTTCAGTGATGATGTACTCCTACATCTCATTTGTATACTATACTAGTGTCTGTTGGGAATAGTGTCCTAAAGCCGATCATCAGTCTGTTGACGGTTGTGCTTTTTTTTGTATTAGTATATGAATTATAAATTAATAAAAGTTATTTTGATATTTTTCATCACAAATTATTTCATCTTCTAATGAACTCCTGTGTTGTAGTGAAGTCCTTAGGACTATTTAGACTCGACAAAGGAAGATTTATCGTTTAAATCCTTAAACCTGTTCGTGACCAAATGATACGTTGTTACCAAGGACAACAACGTTTATCAAGCATAGGTCGTTGTGTGCCATATGAGTTGGTTGTTCTCTTAACCAAGGAGTGTGGAGACACTGATATGGCATACAGGTGAGATGTAAGGATACATCTGCACTGAACGTGACCGACTCTGGAGCTTTTTCTACTATCAAGATTTGCTCCGATGGGATATGGGTATAACTGTCCCTCCGACTGAGACTGCCATAGTGACTTGCAAGCAACTCACTGCACTTAGGCACTGGACTACCTGAATTTCTAATTCAGTGATGGAAGGCTGCTAGGTGTAGTCAAGTACTTGACTTGTCAGTGCATGTGTCAAGATGGGATTGACCACTCTAGTTCAGGAGATGTGTACAGTCATGTTTTAATTTAGCAAAACCTTGGTCAGGATAGTCTTAGTGAGGATTCACAGGACTGTTTGAGTTGAGCATGATTCGGATGATCTGATCAGGGTTGATAGTTTAACCCTGAGTCATTCTATACACAGGGGTCAAAAGGGATGAATTATACAGTAACCATATTCGCGTAGGTTCTGAATGTTGCGATTGTGACTATTCGACCTATCCAAATATCGGATACCATTGCTAGATGGTCACTTCAATTAGTATAGAAATTGGTTCCTGTGCTACCGACTTAGGTTCGAACTTGTGGGGTCACACATATTAGAGGTTCCTATCTGATTTGATGGCTGGTGAAGAGTCCCACTGGACTGAGACTCTTCGACCAAGAGTCCTAATGCTCGAGGACTCTGAGTCCTATATATCTGAGACTCTATAATCAAGAATCAGGATTCTCTGATCATGAGTTTCACACATTTTGGATACCGGGGTCAAGAGTTCCACTGGTTTGGTACTCTTTGATCAGGGTTTCATATCGATGGACTTTGATGCCCGATTGCCCATCGAATTTGGACTCAATATTTATGAGAGGTTTAATTAGTGATTTGATTACTAATTAACTCAATTTTATTGAGTAATTATTTTTGGATCAAGTCCAATTGAATTGGATTCAGTTGGGTTTGACCCGATTAGGTTAAGAGTTGACCTAATCGCTGAAGTGGTTTGGTCTCTGATATGATCAGGAGTTAGGCTTAGTCAATTTTTGATTTGATTAAGATATTATTGAGTCTAATTAAGCCTAATTATATTAGATTTAACTTAGTCTAATTGTGCCTAACCTATTTTAATAAGGTTGGTTCAATTAGGTTGATTTAATATTTGAAACCACTTTGACTTATCTCCCTGTGCCACCTCACCCACCTGTGCCTATTTGTCTTCATGAGAAATAAGTTCTCGTGAATTTTCTCCCAGGCAGAAGCCTTTCCATTCCCTCCCTTGTGCGCCACTTGTGTTGATAATGATAAGGTTGGTTGGCCATTCAAATTCAAATAATGTTTGAATTTTAATGGGCAACTAATCCATGCGCCACCTTATCCTTTTATGTGCCCCATTCTCTACATGAGAAAAAGTTTCTCGTATAAATCCTCCACGCACAAAGAACCCATGCCCCTTCTCTTCTCACACCTTGAGTGGATAAGGATAGGTTGGTTGGCATTTGAATTCAAATTTGATTTGAATTCAAGTGAGCAACCACCTAGCTTTATCCTCTCATGCGGTCAAAATGCTGTAAAGATGCAGTCTTGCACCATTTTAAAAGGAAAGAGAAGGTGGGGCATGCGAAAATCTAATCCTAGAGAGAAAGGCTGGCGTAAGAAAGGCCTTCTGCATGAGAAGAGAAAAGAAAAGAAAAGAAAAGAAAAGAAAAGAGAAAGGATGCAGGGTCTTTTGTGAGTACCCTGGGATTTCTGCCTAGGGTTCGAAAAGTGAGAAGGTGAGCTACGAGTATCATGAGCCCACCAAACTTCAGAGAGAGCTTTATCAATCTCTCAAGTTCTTTTGCTGATGATCTGGAGCATCTGATGAGTCGGCAGACATCGATCGAAGGAGTTCGATCAGCATCGGCCATCGAAAGGGTTCTGCAATGAACTAGCATTCGTGAGGAGTCGAACAGATCGGAAGCTTCGTGTGGATGATCTATGAAGGTCAGACATATTGTGTGGCTGTATTGCGATGATCAGACCTTTTCGACAGTGATCAGACTATAGCAATCGACTACCTGCATGAAGGTAATGTGTTTTGAACACATAACAGTAAAACATTTACTGTAGAATTCAAAATTTGAAATTTAAATGCATGCTATATATATCATATTTAGATCCTTGTGTAGGGTTAATACATGTTAATTAATTAGATTAATTAATAATTTTTACCATAAAATTATAATTTTAAAAAATTTTTAAAATTATCATTTTACCCCTGCATAAAAATTCCCTTCAATTGGTATCAGAGCAGGTTCTAAAATATGATATACATTTGCATGCGTAGATTAAGTAGTAATCTAAAAGTTTAAATTTGAAATTTATAATTTAAAAGTTATTTAAAATTTCAAATTTAAAATTCAAAATTTAAAATTCAAAATTTAAAATTCAAAAATTTGAAATTTGAAATTTGAAATTTAAAATTTAAATTTTGAAATTGGTATATTTAGATATACTTGATCCAAGTAGCAAGTAATCTAATTGGGTTGGTTGCCATGGTCGTCTGTGAAAGGAATATGCCCTATAAGCCAATCAAAATGTATAAATAGATGGATATTTTTTGTCTCCCGACAACTCATGTACTGATGTTTTTAAATAAATAAAGGCATTTAGTTCATCATATGCTGCATTTTATTTTGATGAACTCCATAAATTAGGGCTATGGTTTTAGGGTTATGATGCGATCATACCAAGTGAGACCTAAAACCTTAAAACTCTAATTTTAAATATTTCTAGTCGATGGTTTTAGGTCCAATAGTGTGACAGCAAACCCAAGAAAGGAGGTTCTGCCCAAAATGCATTTAAATTTTGATAAATCAGAATTTAATTGTAGAGTATTTTCTAATAAGTGCTAGAGAGTTGATCGAGTCCTCGTGTGGATCAACGTTGGAGGGTGAACACGTGGGCACCTGGTGGAAACTCAAACAGATTGCTGCCGGCAACTAAGCACAAATCAGGGTTTAGTGATAAGAGGTATGTTTTCTATATCTTTTATTTGATATTAATGCATATTATATGGTTTAATTTCAGATAAGGTGATCTTGGAGTTAGGTTTTAATTCTATGATTTCATAATAATTGTTTTGAAATCCATGCTTCTGCCATTGCATTAAAATCTCTCAGTGGTATCAGAGCAACCTTGTTAGAATTAAATCATATGATGATATGTTAATGATTTAAAGGCAATCTTATAAATATGATATGATCATTATTTATGTTTTAATATGATAGCTATATGATGAGATCATATTCATTATTTCATAATTAAAATATGAAGAATACAATTATGGAATGTTGCTTTGTAATATTAAATTTTGTTCACTATGATGCTATATGATGAGATCATATTCATTATTTCATAATTAAAATATGAAGTATATAATTATGGAATGTTGCTTTGTCATATTGAATTGTGTTCACTATGATGCTATATGATGAGATCATATTCATTATTTCATAATTAAAATATGAAGTATATAATTATGGAATGTTGCTTTGTCAAATTGAATTGTGTTCACTATGATGCTATATGATGAGATCATATTCATTATTTCATAATTAAAAATATGATGTATATAATTATGGAATGTTGCTTTGTCATATTGAAGTGTGTTCACTATGATGCTAATTTCTTTTATTCATGTATTTATTATGATATAGAAATTAAATATGTATTGAGACCTGAAAAACCCTCTGTAAAATGATATTAAGTTGTAGTGTAATTAACCAATAGCATAACCAGTCGATGATGTCTAATTGATCAATCGGTGTCTAGGAAAGTGGTTCATGATTGGTAAAGAGAATATGGTTTCTAATTGGTTCCGTTGCCTGACCTGGCCAAAATTTATTGGTGTCTAAGGAAAGCAACGGGGGACCCCCACCTCTCTTCCACTTACCTGGCTGATTAGAATAATTTAATTCTTGACTAGGATGCTCGGTATTATATTTACTATATTATGGCCTTCCTTCATGCTAGGACATTACTATGTCACGAACCATATTAGGTTTGTTGTGTAACCACAAGATCAATTATGGAAACTGACATAATATTGTTCTGGTGCATCGAGATGCTTACAGCAATTTTTGAGTATAATGCTTTGTTGTGTAACCACAAAAGTATTTATATTCTATTTTGACTGTATTAAAATGAAGGATCCTACTTAACTAAAATATTATGGTCGTTGTGTAAACACAAGGCTATTAATGTTTTAGAGGCCAAGGTTTTTTATTGAGAATTGCATGAGATGCAATTGGAAAGAGTTTCCTACCTTTAAACTTATAAAAGGTTTGTTGTGCAACCATAAGATCTTTTATAAAGAATTAGGGTCTCAATCCCACTAAGAAAATCAATCAGGGTTTTCTCAAACATCATACTAAAGGGTTATGATGTCTGATAAAAATAGTGGGAGACACAATAAAATTAAAGTCCTAATTTAATTGTGTATATCATCTTGAGTTGTTCGCTTATGTAATGTTTTTTATTATGTAGATTAATGGCTTCTTCATTTTCACTTCGCTCCATTTTGGATACAAATAAATTGACTGGTACCAACTATGTGGACTGGTTGAGAAATCTTAAAATAGTACTTAGTCAAGAGAAGCTTTCTTACATTCTCGATACCCCTGACATTGAGCTAGTTGGGGAGGATGCCACAGAGGAAGAAAAAACCACATATAGGATGTGGCAAAATGATTCTTTAACTGTCAAGTGTATCATACTTGCCTCTATGACAAATGAGTTACAGAGGCAGCATGATAGCATGGACACTCATTCCATATTGCTCAATTTAAAAGAGCTTTATGGAGAACAGAGTAGGACTGCAAGATATGAGATATCTAAGCAGTTATTCCATGCCAGAATGACAGAGGGGTCATCCGTACAAAACCATGTTTTGATGGTTATTGACCTGATCACTCGATTAGGTCAATTAGGTTTTGTTATAGATGGGGAGTTGAGTCAGGATCTAATCCTGCAATCACTTTCAGAATCATTTTCTCAGTTTGTCATGAACTATCACATGAACAAACTGAATTCTTCCTTGTCTGAGCTGTTAAATATGCTCAAAACAGCAGAGAGCCATATCAAGAAGGATAAGGCTCCTCTTCTTCTTGTGAATGGGATCTCCAAGAAGAAGGCAGGCAAAAAGGGTTCTAATAGGAAGCTGAACCCTAAAGGTGGTATAAATAAGAGAAAGAAGGGAAAGAAGACCTCCAGACAGTCGACCTGCTTCTACTGCGGCAAGGCAGGTCATTGGAAAATGAATTGCAAGGCTTATCTTGCAATAGTGAAGACTGATGCAAATAATGCACCAAAAGGTATGTATGAGATACATACAATATTATTATTAAATTCTTCCATTTCAAACTCATGGGTATTAGATACTGCCTGTGGTTTTCATATCTGCAAATCATTGCAGAGGCTGCAGAAAATTAGAAGTTTGAGGAAGGGAGACTTCGAGCTCTATGGTGCTGGAGGAGATTCTATCCAAGCAGAAGCTGTAGGGACATATATCTTGAAGTTTCCTTCTGGAAAGATCTTAGAGCTAACAAATTGTTATTACATGCCTAAGATCATTAGAAATATTGTATCTGTACCCTTGTTGATAAAATAAGGATATCAAATATCTATAACGAGCAATGGTTGCTCGATTAATTTTTCTAATGAAATAATTTGTCATGGCATTTTTGACAATGGTTTGTTGACTCTATGCTTGAATGATAATATTTTTCATGTTGATGAAAATAGTAAACGTAAGAGAGATAATGTAAATAATACCTTACTTTGGCATTGTCGACTTGGTCATATTAGTGAGACTAGGATTAACAAGTGGTACAAAGAAAAGTTTTTTGATTCTTATGATTGTGAATCATTAGGAACTTGTGAATCATGTCTCATGGGTAAAATGACCAAGACTTCATTTAGTGGACATGGAGATAGGACAAACGAGTTGTTAGGACTTGTACATACAGATGTATGTGGCCCTATGACAACTCATGCCAGAGGAGGATACTCATATTTTATTACATTTACAGATGATTTATCTAGGTTTGGATATGTGTATCTTATGAAACATAAATTTGAAGCCTTTGATAAATTCAAAGAGTATCAAAGCATGGTCGAAAAACAAACTGGAAAAAGTATAAAAATTCTTCATTCTGATCGAGGAGGAGAATACTTGTCCAATGAATTTTTAGACCATCTTAAAGCAAAGAAAATTATCTCTGAATGGACACCTCCTTATACACCACAATTAAATGGTGTAGCTGAAAGGAAGAACCGTACCTTATTAGATATGGTATGATCCATGATGTGCTTCACTGAATTACCTACTTCCTTCTTGGGTTATGCTTTAGAGACCGCAATAATTATCTTGAATAGAGTACCTTCTAAATCTGTATCTAGCACTCCATATGAAATATGGAGAGGTAAGAAGCCCAATCTTAAATATTTTAAGATATGGGGATGTTCAGCATATGTCAAAAAAAATTTTGGACATAAACTAGATACTAGAGCAGATAAATATTTGTTTGTAGAATATCCTAAGAATAGTATAGGATATCTATTCTACCACCCTACTGAACAAAAGGTATTTGTAAGTAGGCATGCCACTTTGATGGAGAAAGAATTTATCCTAGAAAGAGGCAGTGGGAGAAATATTGAAATTAATGAAGTTCAACAAAAACAAATAGATATTTCTCAACCAAATATTCACATAAATAAAGAAGAACTAGAACACATAACTCCTATCCATAGGTCAGAGAGGGTACGACATGTACCTATAAGGTATGGGTTCATTATTGAGAATAATGAAGCCCAAGTCATTAAGAATGACGAACCTTTGACCTATACAAAAGCTGTCATGAGTAAAGACTCAGACAGATGGCAGGATGCTATGAAATTCGAGATGGACTCCATGTATACTAACAAAGTATGGACTTTGGTTGATGCACCAGAAGGGGTAAACCCTATTGGGTGCAAATGGGTCTATAAGAAAAAGATTGGAGCAGATGGTCAAATAGAAACCTATAAAGCTAGATTGGTAGCTAAAGGTTTCAGGCAAAAACAGGGTATTGATTATGATGAAACTTTTTCACCTGTTGCCATGCTCAAATCTATTCGGATAATGTTTGCAATAGCAGCATACTATGATTATGAAATATGGCAAATGGATGTGAAGACCGCCTTCTTGAATGGTTTTCTAGAAGAGGAGGTCTACATGTCACAGCCAAAGGGTTTTGTCTCAAATGACAGACCAAATCTAGTATGCAGGCTTAAGAAATCCATTTATGGATTAAAGCAAGCCTCAAAGAGTTGGAACATCCGCTTTGATGTAACAATCAAAGAATTTGGCTTCATCAAAAATGTGGATGAACCTTGTGTGTATAAGAAGACTAGTGGGAGTGCCCTAGTTTTCTTGGTTCTGTATGTAGATGACATACTCCTTATTGGGAATGATATCCCAATGTTACAAACAGTCAAATTATGGCTATCAAATAAGTTTTCCATGAAAGACTTGGGGGAAGCATCCTATATACTTGGTATAAAGATCTATAGAGATAGATCTAAAAGGATGCTAGGCTTATCTCAGTCTAAGTACATTGACTTAATACTGAAAAGATTCAGTATGAATGAAAGTAAAAGAGGTTATTTACCCATGAGTCAAGGCATACATCTCTCTAAGAAGATGTCTCCTAAGACAACTGAAGAGAGAAATAGAATGAGTTCTATTCCTTATGCTTCGGTTGTAGGATCAATAATGTATGCTATGTTATGTACCAGGCCTGATGTAGCTTATGCCTTAGGCATAGCCAGTAGATTTCAGGCTGATCCAAGAGAGGATCATTGGAAGGCAGTGAAAAATATTCTAAAGTACTTAAGAAGGATTAAGAATATTTTTCTCATATATGATGGATCTGATCTTAAACTAGAAGGATACTCTGATTTTAGTTTTCAATCAGACCCAGATGATAGCAAATCCATTTCAGGGTATGTCTTTACTTTGAATGGTGGAGCAGTGAGTTGGAAGAGTTCTAAGCAGCAAACAGTAGCTGACTCAACCACAGAGGCAGAATACATAGCTGCAAGTGAAGCCGCCAAGGAAGCTGTCTGGATGAAGAAGTTCATCACTGAATTGGGCATTGTTCCTGAGATTGAGAACCCAGTACCACTTTATTGTGATAATACTGGAACAGTTGCTCAAGCAAAGGAACCAAGGTCTCACCATAAATCCAAGCATATTTTGAGATGCTTCCATCTCGTTCGTGAAATAATTGAAAGACAAGATGTTATTATTGAACGAGTAGACACAAAGAACAACATAGCGGATCCATTCACTAAAGCTTTACCACAACAGCAATTTGATCGCTATCTCGATTGTATGGGGTTGAAATATAAGGGAGATTGGCTTTAGTGCAAGTGGGAGATTGAAAGGAATATGCCCTATAAGCCAATCAAAATGTATAAATAGATGGATATTTTTTGTCTCCCGACAACTCATGTACTGATGTTTTTAAATAAATAAAGGCATTTAGTTCATCATATGCTGCATTTTATTTTGATGAACTCCATAAATTAGGGCTATGGTTTTAGGGTTATGATGCGATCATACCAAGTGAGACCTAAAACCTTAAAACTCTAATTTTAAATATTTCTAGTCGATGGAACATTGAGTAGGGGATCAATATTTTCGATAAGACTGGTACATCCTATGTATGCTCGACAGAGAGGGTAATTAATCTCTTAATTACTTGTGTATGACACTAATATAAGGATGTAAGTGTTCATTAGAGAATGAATTCACTGAATTGATCCAATTAAAGAATATCTGATGGAGTCTTATCTACATGTCAACAGATTTTTTCTTATAGTGGAAATTGTGCATGTAAATCTTTTGACCTGAGACTGCCATAGAACCTTATAAGCATGAATCTATATTTTGGATCATACTCATTCATGATTTAATCATGTACGGGATGTTCTGGATATGATAGATTGCTTATGAAGGTTGTAAGTAGGTCAATATGGAAACGATCGCTCCTAGTAAAAGGAGATCGCATCCTATCTGCTTCAATCAAATAATGATTCAGGAAGACTTTGATCAAAGCATTATGAAAAAAAAAAAATTAGAAATGGTTTCTAATATTTTAATAAATTGAATCATTATTATTTGATCAAGAAAAATATGAATATAAAATTGGATTTGATATTTTTCCATACCCAAACTTATATTCGGGATGCAGGATGATCGTAAGATCAAGTTGCACGGTAATTTTCACTGAAGGGTATTTTTGGTATTTCCACCAAAATTCCATATCTACTAGGTAGACATGATACGTTGCTAGACGTCAATCATGTCTTATGAGTTTGATCGAATTAAAGAGTTTAATTCGATCATTAATTAAAAGCTGTTCTGATTGATCAAAATGGTTCAGCTTGATTTGACCTAAATCGGCTAGACTGTGTTCTAACCAAATTAGTTTAAATTACACCTGGACTCACTGCTGGCTAGATGTGGAACCCAATGGGTCACACACAAAGAGAATTTATCATGGGTTTAATTTGATTAAACCATGTTTGCATGTTGAACATGCTAGCACATGTTGCAAACCCTAGCATTTAGATTCGAATCAAATTCGAATCGGGTTCCGATTTGGGCTAATTTAGGACCAATTTGAGCCAAATTGGATTTGGTCTTGAAGTGGGTTCGAAGTGTTTTAATTGAGCTTGCTGTTGGGTGCCAAAAACTAGGAAACCACATGCGTAAGAGTCTCTCTCTTGGCGTGTGGATTTAAATCCATGCGCATGACCCACATGGCGCATGGATGGAGTTGGTGCCACCTTTAGATAAGGTCTATCCTATTTTTCTCTGTAACCTTTATTCTACGAATGTATTTCAGATGTCTTAGGAGGTGCCTAAGAGTCCTTCTAAGTATTAAACTCATCGTAGAAGAATTAAGAAAAGGATAAGGATTAAATCCATGCGCCACCTCTTGGAAGCGCCCCTTTGAAATTTCAAATGGGGAGATAAGTTTTAAATTATCCATGCCCATTTATCTCTTGCGCCATTCTTCAAATTGGCACCATATATCTTGGCCATTGGATGGGCTTTCTTTCAGATCCAAAGGCATGGGTTGATGGCGCCAATAAGAGAAGCTTCATGACTTCTCATCTGAACACCGTAAGTTAAGATCGAAGAGTCTTTCTGAAATAAGGCATCTCTTCAACCCAATTTTGATGTACACATGGCATTTCTTAACTTATGGGGTGTGAGAAATAGATAAGAGGCATGAGATAATTTGTAAGAGGGTGTGAGATGTTTTGGATTGCACCTTTACGTGCAATATAAATAGGGGTGCATGCCGAGGAGTCTCGGGTATTCAGAAATCTTCTTTCTTTCTTACAAGAGGCTCTGCTTGTCCAATTTTCTTTATTCCTTCTCTCTAGCCTAGATAAGGTCTTGATAAAGGACAAGAAATCTTTCAAAAGGCTTAGAGAATTGGAATAAAAATTAAGGAGACACGGAGCAAGAAAGAAAGAGAAGAAAAGGTCCAATAGTGTGACAGCAAACCCAAGAAAGGAGGTTCTGCCCAAATTGCATTTAAATTCTGATAAATCAAAATTTAATTGTAGAGTATTTTCTAATAAGTGCTAGAGAGTTGATCGAGTCCTCGTGTGGATCAACGTTGGAGGGTGAACACGTGGGCACCTGGTGGAAACTCAAACAGATTGCTACCGGCAACTAAGCACAAATCAAGGTTTAGCGATAAGATGTATGTTTTCTATATCTTTTATTTGATATTAATGCATATTATATGGTTTAATTTCTGATAAGGTGATCTTGGAGTTATGTTTTAATTCTATGATATCATAATAATTGTTTTGAAATCCATGCTTCCGCCATTGCATTAAAATCTTTCAGTCTGATCATAGGAGAAAAGTAAGATTTAAAGGTCCTCTCCTCCCATTCGATGTGGTTCTCCTATGGCGGTAGGGGTGTCGAGCGATTATATCCCATGCAGACGAAGCAGCGAAAGAACTTAATTGTAAAGGTTCAATTATAAAATTTATCATGAATGTGATAGATTAGATCTATAGGAATATTCATGATTTATTTTGATTGAGTTATTTTTTATTATATAATTAGCAATAGGATTGCTGTTTATGAAATGTGCTGATCAGTTTGTGAAATGAGTTAACACATTTGGTGAACAGAAAATAAAACCTTTCAAATTTGAAAATTATTTTCAAAGTACCAAACCTTGATCCATCAGCACAAATACTTAATTAAAAGAATTAAGTGTTGTCTAGTTGGTCTAGAATTGTGAATTAAGATCTAAGACAATTGCATAAACTTGTGGGTCAATGAGTTAGATGGATTAGGTCCATAATGGGTTAGACCTAAGGTTAGCTTAAAGAAATGGACTAAATTAGAGTAATTGATCAAATCTAATCAAAAGTTGAATTAGATTAGGTCAAGGACACTCTAGACTCAACTCCAATAGTTGTAGTTGAATGGGTCCATGTCTTTAACTAGACCAAGATGGATTTAATTCATGGCTACACGGTGGAACCCTATTTACTAAGTTGATCAAATTAAAACTAATGAACCGATTGGTGTCTAAGGTAAGTTTGGCAGTCTGACCAGTGGTTTTTAACTGAGAGCTACTCGTATTGATTCGATCTCTGACGAGTTAATGGCATATCTCTTCCACTGATCTCACTTACCTGGCCAACCTGATGAGTTAGGTTTTGATTAGATCACTTGGTGATTAGGACTCACCCATGTCATTATGTAAATCAGTGTGACAGATTTAGGTGCTACTAATGCTGGCTTTAATTAAATCCATTTTAATCTGACTTGGTGAAGTCAGTGGGAGGATTGAAATTGGCTGGTTAATTTCTTCTCTTCTATCCTTTAATAAAATCCTCAAAAATTATTAGATCCCTAAAAATGATTAAGTTATAGTGATAACTAAGTCATAGCCTCCCATTAAGTGAGTGATAATGAGTCCATTAGTTTAATAATCACTGGAGGCCCAAAGGCCTGGTGCTTATTGACTAATGGAATTATCATTCATAATATGATCATTTGGTTGAGTCTTTCTGATGGTGGTCAGGTTGGCCGGCCAAAGTTGGGCCTGATCATTTATTGGTCAGATTCACCAAATCAAGTCATGTTAATGGTTGGACCTAACCAGATCTTTTCAGTGGAGGCCAAAGCCTACTGATTAGGTTCTGGGACAAAATTAATTACTAGAAGTTGTTTAGAGAAATAACTGGTTATGAACCTACCCATAGATGCACATAGGTTGACCAACCAAAGTTGGGCTCGTGTGTGGTTTGTGTGGATTCTAGTATCTACTAAGGAATTAAAGTAATTCCTCGAATTGGAGGTTGGGGCTACTAATTCATAAAAATACTGGGAGAAACTTTAGACTAAAGTTCAAATCTTTAGTATTAATAATTTATGTACTAATAAAGGTCTGAATTTTCTTTATGTAGCTATGGCCACTACCCTGTCGCTCCGGTCATTATTAGATAATGACAAGCTCATGGGACCTAATTTTGATAGCTGGTATCGAAAATTAAAAATCATTCTTGAGCATAAACAGATCCTTTATGTAGTAACAGATCCGGCACCAGAGGAGCTAGCCCCGAACGCTAGAGGGACGGTCCGAGATACTTATCAGAAGTGGCTCAATGAACGCACCATCATTCGGTGCATAATGCTGGCGGCAATGAATGATGAGTTCAGCCACAGGTTCGAGAACGCCCAGCCACAAGAGATGCTTCAAATGTTGAATGACTCCTTTGGCACGCCTGACGATGTTGAAAGGCACAAAACTAGTTGTGCCATTTTCAATACTCGGATGAGGGATGGGGCCTCAGTCACCGATCATGTACTGTACATGATCGAAATGATTGAGCACCTAAGTAAACTGGGCTTTCCCTTGCACGAGCAGCTTGGTAAGGATGTGATCCTTAATTCTTTGCCCAAGTCCTTCCTCCCCATCCTTACTCATTTTCGGATGACAAAGCCTGCAGTAAACTACCATGGCTTGTTGGGGTTGCTGCAGAACTTTGAGAAGAACCACCAGCTCCATAAGGAGTCAGTGAATGTTGTGGGAGGATCTTCTTCTGATCGTCGACCTTTTAAGAAAGGGAAGAAGAACAAGAAGAAGAAGAATAAGAAGGTGCAGCCGCATGCTGGGACGTCTGCACAGGGTCAGACCAAGAAGTGCAAGCCCGACTAGAGCCAGACGGAGTGCTTCTTTTGCAAGAAGCTGGGGCACTGGAAGAGGAACTATCCTCTATACATTGCCTCTCTGGACCCGAACAGGCTGAAGAAGAAGCAAGGTAATTATATGATAACACCTTGCAACTTTTCTATTTGTGATACTACTGCCTGGGTATTGGATACCGAAAGCCCTTATCATATCTATAATTCGATGCAGGGTCTGTAGGTCAGTAGGAGATTTGATGAAGGCGAGAGCTTCCTGAACGTTGGAGATGGAAGCAAAGTTCCAGTTCTAGCTTTAGGAATCATGAACCTTGTAATCAATTTTTATAATGTAATTCTGAGTGAATATCACTATTATCCAAGTTTTTTATTAAATATTATTTCTGTAGGCCTTTTGGCCATGTACAGTTATGAATTTTTAATAAAAGAAAATATTTATAATATCATTTTGAATGGTGTTACAATATTTATTGGACAACTAAATAATAGAATTTACTTACTATCACAGCCTGTTAATATGGTTTAAACCTTTGGTAAACGTTCTAGAATGGATAATATGTCAGAAATCTACCTTTGGTACTGTAGGCTAGGTCATATCAATAAGAACAAGATAAATAGGTTGGCTCAAGAAGAAATTCTTGAAGTTGGTGATTGTGAATCACTTCCAACCTGTGAGTCCTGTCTTCTTGGAAAGATGACCAAATCATCTTTTACTGGAAAAGGTGAGCGAGCCAGTGAACTCTTGGGTCTGATACATTCTGATATATGTAGACCCATGAGCTCAAGTGTAAGAGGTGGATATTTCTACTTCATAACCTTCACAGATGACCTATCGAGGTATGGGTATGTCTACTTAATGAAGCATAAGTCAGAGTCATTTGAAATATTCAAACTATTCCGAAATAAGGTAGAAAAATAAACTGAGAAGTGTATTAAAACTCTTTGATCTGATTGAGGAGGTGAATACCTTTCCAATGAGTTTCTGACATATCTTGGAAAGAATGGGATTCTCTCTCAGTGGACTCCTCTTGAAACACCATAGCATAATGGTGTGTCTGAAAGGAGGAATCGAACCTTATTGGATATGGTTCAATCCATGATGGGGTTTGTTGATCTGCCGATCTCTCTCTGGGGATATGCGCTCGAATCGGCTTGTTACCTTCTAAATAGGATTTCGAATAAGTCTGTAACCAAAATGCCTTATGAGATATGGATAGGACGTAAGCCAGTACTCTCGCACCTTAGGGTTTGGAGGTGTCCGACTTATGTTAAACATTTAATTACGGACAAGCTTGGACCTAGGTCTGACAAGTGTTATTTCATAGGGTACCCAAAAGAGACCAAAGGGTATTATTTCTACTTAGCTGATGAGCAAAAAGTATTTGTCAGCCTTAAGGCAATCTTTTTGGAAAAGGAGTTCCTTGGTGAAGGGACTGTTGCCTCTAAAGTCGAACATGAGAAAGTTCGACAGGTGGAAAAACCGACACAAGTTGCTAAACCTGAACCGAATTTGGTTAGATCAGATCTGGAGCCCATTGTTCTTGTACCCTTAAGGCAGTCTGGTAGAGTACCACGTTAACCGGACAGATACTATGGTTTCTTGATCCGAGATGGCGATCCTGTCAAACTTGATGAAAACGATGAGGATCCGATCACCTACATGGATGCAATGCAGAGACCTGACTTTGAGAAATGGCTAGAGGCCATGAAATCCGAAATGGAGTCCATGAAGGTCAACGATGTGTGGACATTGGTTAACCCACCCGAAGGAGTAAAACCCATAGGGTGTAAGTGGGTCTTCAAGAGAAAGAGGGGCGTAGACGGAAAGGTGGAGACCTATAAAGCCTGTTTGGTTGTCAAGGGATATCGTCAACATTATGGTATAGACTATGATGAGATGTTTTCTCCTGTGGCAATGCTTAAATCTATTCAGAATATGCCTGTGATAGCTGCCCATCTGGACTATAAAATCTGACAGATGGATGTGAAGACAGCTTTCCTAAACGGAGAGCTGGACGAAGAGGTGTATATGATACAACCTGAAGGGTTCACATCCACAGATGAGTCTAAGGTGTGCAGGCTACAGAGGTCTATTTATGGACTTAAGCAGGCATTTCGGAGTTGGAACATTCGTTTTGATAGGACGATCAAAACATATGGCTTCATTAAGAATAGAGAAAAGCCCTACATTTATAAGTGGGCTAATGGTCCAGTAGTGGTATTTCTTATATTGTATGTGGATGACATTCTCTTAATCAAAAATGATGTCCCTACATTACAGAAAATAAAGATTTGACTATCGTCACAGTTCTCTATGAAGGATCTGGGAGAAGCTTCCTACATCCTAGGGATGAGGATCTATAGGGATAGATCTAAAAGGTTGCTTGGCTTATCCCAATCCACGTACATTGATACTATGCTGAAGAGGTTCAGCATGAAGAATTTCAAGAAAGGCTATCTACCGATAGGTCATGGAATTTCTCTCTCGAAGAGGAATTGTCCGACAACACCTCAAGAGAGAGAGCGTATGGGTAGAATTTCATATGCTTCGACAGTGGGATCGATCATGTATGCCATGACATGTTCACAATCAGATGTGGCATACTCACTAGGGGTAGTGAGTGGATACCAATCTGATTCAGGAGAAAATCACTGGAAGGTTGTTAAAACCATCCTGAAGTATTTAAGAAATACTAAGGACCAGTGGCTTGTTTATGGTGAATCAGACTTGAGACTTATAGGGTTTATAGACTCCAGTTTCCAGTCTGATCATGATGACAGCAAGAGTGTGTCAGGATTTATTTTTACCCTTAATGGAGGGGCTGTCTGCGGAAAGAGTTTCAAGCAGCACACTGTGGCTGATTCAGTTTGTGAGGTAGAGTATGTCGCTGCATCAGATGCTGCCAAAGAAGCGGTGTGGCTGAGAAAATTTCTCACCGAGCTTGGAGTAGCACCCTCCCTTGTTGGTCCAGTTCTGCTCTACTATGACAGCTCTGGAGCCATTGCTCAGGCGAAGGAACCGAAGGCACACCAGCAGACGAAACATATTTTGCGCTGCTACCATCTTATCCAAAAAATCATGGATAGAGGTGACGTCGACCTTCAGAAGATCGATGAAAAGGAGAACCTGGCCGACTCATTCACTAAAGCCATTGCGGTGAAGGAGTTTGACGACTTCAAGTCAAAGATGGGTATTAGATACTACACCGATTGGCTTTAGGCCAAGTGGGAGATTGTTGGGAATAGTATCCCAAAGCCAATCGTCAGCCTGTTGACGGTTTTGCTCTTTCTTGTATTAGTATATAAATTATAAATTAATAAAAATTATTTTAATATTTTTTATCATAAATTATTTCATCTTCTAATGAACTCCTGTATTGTGGTGAAGTCCTTAGAACTATTTAGACTCGACAAAGAAGAATTTATCGTTTAGTCCTTAAACCTGTTCATGACCAAATGATACATTGTTACCAAGGATAACAATGTTTATCAAGCATAGGTCATTGTGTGCCATATGGGTTGATTGTTCTCTTAACCAAAGAGTGTCAAGACACTGGTATGGCATACAGGTGAGATGTAAGGCATCTGCACTGAATGTGATCGACTCCGGAGCTTTTTCTACTGTCAAGATTTGCTCCGATGGGATATGGGTATAACTGTCCCACCGACCTGAGACTGCCGTAGTGACTTGCAAGCAACTCACTACACTTAGGCATTGGACTACCTGAATTTCTAATTCAGTGATGGAAGGCTACTGGGTGTAGTCAAGTACTTGACTTGTCGGTGTGTGTGTCAAGATGGGATTGACCACTCCAGTTCAGGAGCTGTGTATAGTCGTGTTTCAATTTAGCAAAACCTTGGTCAGGATAGTCCTAGTGAGGAGTCACAGGACTGTTTGAGTTGAGCATGATTTGGATGATCTGATTCGGGTTGACAGTTTAACCATGAGTCATCCTATACACAGGGGTCAAAAGGGATGAATTATACAATAACTATATTCGCGTAGGTTCTGAATATTGCAATTATGACTATTCGACCTATCTGAACGTCAGGTATCATTGCTAGATGGTCACTTCGATTAGTACAAAAATTGGTTCCTGTACTATTGACTGAGGTTCGAACCTGCGGGGTCACACACATTAGAGGTTCCTATCTGATCTGATGGCTGGTGAAGAGTCCCACTGGACTGAGACTCTTCGACCAAGAGTCCTAATGCTTGGGAACTCTGAGTCCTACATATCTGGGACTCTGTAATTGAGAATCAAGATTCTCTAATCATGAGTTCCACACATTTTGGGTATCGGGGTCAAGAGTTCCACTAGTTTGGGACTCTTCGATCAGGGTTTCATATCGATGGACTTTGATGCCCGATTGCCTATCAGATTTGGACTTAATATTTATGAGAGATTTAATTAGTGATTTGATTGCTAATTAACTCAATTTGATTGAGTAATTATTTTTTGATCAAGTCCAATTGAATTGGATTCAGTTGGATTTGATCCGATTAGGTTAAGAGTTGACCTAATCATCGAGGTGGTTTGGTCCCTGATCTGATCAGGGGTTGGGCTTAGTCAATTTCTGATTTGATTAGGATTTTATTGAGTCTAATTAAGCCTAATTATGTTGGGTTGAACTTAGTCTAATTGTGCCTAACCTATTTTAATAAGGTTGGTTTAATTAGGTTGATTTAATATTTGAAACCACTTTGACTTATCTCTCTGCGCCACCTCACCCACCTGCACCTATTTGAATTCATGAGAAATAAGTTCTTGTGAATTTTCTCCCACGCAGAAGCCTTCCCACGCCCTCCCTTGTGTGCCACTTGTGTGGATAATGATAAGGTTGGTTGGCCATTCAAATTCAAATAATGTTTGAATTGGAATGGGCAACTAATCCATGCGCCACCTTATCCTTTCATGCGCCCCATTCTCTACACGAGAAAAAGTTTCTCGTATAAATTCTCCACGCACAAAGAACCCACGCCCCTTCTTTTCTCACATCTTGAGTGGATAAGGATAGGTTGGTTGGCATTTGAATTCAAATTCGATTTGAATTCAAGTGAGCAACCACCTAGCTTTATCCTCTCACGCGGTGAAAATGCGGTAAAGATGCAGTCTTGCACCATTTTAAAAGGAAAGAGAAGGTGGGGCATGCGAAAATCTGACCCTAGAGAGAAAGGGTGGCATGAGAAAGGCCTTTTGCATGAGAAGAGAAAAGAAAAGAAAAGAAAAGAAAAGAAGAGAGAAAGGGCGTAGGGTCTTTTGTGAGTACTCTAGGATTTCTGCCAAGGGTTCGGGAAGTGAGAAGGTGAGCTACGAGTGTCGTGAGCCCACCAAACTTTAGAAAGAGCTTCATCAATCTCTCAAGTTCCTTTGCTAATGATCCAGAGCATCCGAGGAGTCAGTAGATATCGATCGAAGGAGTTCGATCAGCATCGGCCATTGAAAGGGTTCTGCAACAAACTAGCATTCGTGAGGAGCCGATCAGATCGAGAGCTTCATGTGGATGATCCGCGGAGGTCAGACATACTGTGTGGCTGTATTGCAATGATCAGACCTTCTCGACGGTGATCAGACTGTAGCAATCGACTACCTGCACGAAGGTAATGTGTTCTGAACACATAACAGTAAAATATTTACTGTAGAATTCGAAATTTCAAATTTAAATGCATGCTATATATATCATATTTAGACCTTATGTAGGGTTAATATATATTAATTAATTAGATTAATTAATAATTTTTACTGTAAAATTATAATTTTGAAAAAGTTTTAAAATTATCATTTTACCCCTGCACAGAAATTCCCTTCAATGTCTCCATATTCTTTGGTTATGAGGACAACCAACCTATATGGCACACAATGACTTATACTTGATAAACATTATCATTTCTTAATGACGTATCATTTGGTTGTGAATATGTTTAAGAACTATTCAATAAATTCTTCTTTATCGATTATCATATAGTTATAAGGACTTCATCACAATATTAGAGTTCAATCAAGAAAGATGTAATCTTGTGATAAAAATATTAAATAACTTTTATTAATTCATAATTCATATACAAAATATAAAAAGCATAATTGTCCAAATGATTGGCTTTAGGACATATTTTCTAACAACTTCCACTTGGACTAAAGCCAATCGGTATAATATCTAATACCCATTTTCTATTTGTGTTCAATGAACTCTTTGATTCCAAAGACTTTTGCAAATGGGTCGGTCAAGTTCTCCTTTCCGTCAATCTTCTGAAGATTGACGTCACGTCGATTCACGACCTCTCATACAAGATGGGACTCCTATTCATTAGCCTGAGTTATGGCTCCAGTGCTGTCATAATACAAGAATTGGACCATCGACAGAGAGTGCCACTTCAAGCTCATTAATGAACTTCCACTACCAAACTACTTCTTTTGCAGCATCAAATACCACAATATACTCTGCTTCGTAAATAAAATCATCTATAGTGAACTGGCTGGAACTTTTTCAAGATATCGCTCCTTCATTTAGGGTATAACACATAATTCGATACACTTTTACCATCATTATGATCTGACTGAAACTGGAATCAACATATCTCACAAGTTTCAAGTCAAT
Organism: Elaeis guineensis; assembly: GCF_000442705.2. Taxonomy (NCBI): domain Eukaryota; kingdom Viridiplantae; phylum Streptophyta; class Magnoliopsida; order Arecales; family Arecaceae; genus Elaeis; species Elaeis guineensis. Next base: position 79,745,208 of record NC_025998.2, read on the forward strand.
ATCTCTATAGATTAGCCATTGGTTCTTAGTATTTTTCAAATATTTAAGGATTGTCTCTACAACCTTTCAATAGTTCTCATTTGGATTAGTCTGGTACCTACTCACTACCCTAGTGAGTATACCATTTCTGGCCTCGCATATGTTATAGCATACGTGATACATCCTACAGTCGAAGCATATAGGACTCTACTCATACACTCTTTCTCTTGAGGAGATGTCGGACAATCCTTCTTAGAGAGAGTAATTCCATAGTCTATCGAGAGATAGCCTTTCTTAAAATTCTTCATGTTGAACCATTTCAGCACAGTGTCTATATACACGAATTGGGATAATCCAAGCAACCTTTTAGATCCATCTGTATAGATTTTCATCCCTAGGATGTAGGATGCTTCTTCTAAATTTTTCATAAAAAACTGTGATGATAGCCACAGTTTTATACTTTATAAGGCTGGTATGTTATTTCCTATAACAGTACATCATCCACATAAAGTATAAGAAAGATGATTATAAAATCATTAGCCCATTTATATATGTAAGATTCTTCTTCGTTCCTTGCAAAGCCATATGTTTTGATCTTATCAAAATGCATGTTCCAACTTTGAGAGCATTGTCATAGAAAAAAATATCTTGTCATAGTCAATACTATAATGCTGACGATATCCCTTGACAACCAAATAAATTTTATAGGTCTCCACATTTTCATCTATGCCACTTTTCCTTTTGAAAGTCCATCTACACCCTATGGGTTTTATCCTTTTGGGTAGATCAACTAATGTCCATACACCAATGATCTCCATGGACTCCATCTCAGATTTCATGGTATCAAGCCTCTTATCAGAGTTGGATCTCTGCATGGCATCTATGTAGGTGATCGGATCCTCATCGTTCTTATCGAGTTCAATAAGATCACCATCCTAAATCACGAAACGATAATATTTGTTCGACTGATGTGATACTCTACTAGATCTCCTTAAAGGTTCCTTAACAATGGGCTCTGAGTTAGATCTAATCAAATCGAATTTTATATTTCTACTTGTCTGTGTCGGTTCTTCTACTTGTCGAACTTTCTCAAGTTCAATCTTAGTGGCATCAGTTTCTTCCATAAGCAACTTCTTTTTTAAAAAGAATGCTTTATTACTCATGAACATCTTTTGTTCTTCAACATGGTAGAAGTAGTATGCCCTAAACTCCTTAGGATACCTTACAAATAACCACTTATTAGATCGAGGTCCAAGCTTATCGATCTGTAAATATTTTATATAAATCGAACAACCCCTAATCCTAAGGTAAGAGGATATTAGTCTACGCCCAATCTATATCTCATATAGAATTTTTATAACTGATTTGATTGGATCATTGCTCAGAACATAACAAGCAATCTCAAGAGCATAACTCTAAAAGAGATCTTAGACTTACAAATTCCATCATGGACCGAATCATGTTTAATAGAGTTCGATTCCTCCTCTCAGGAGGTGTCCATTGCAAGAGAATTTTATTCTCTTTTAAATATATCAAAAATTCATTGAAAAAGTATTCACCTCCTCGATCAGATCGAAGAGTTCTAATACTCTTCTCAGTTTATTTTTCTATTTCATTATGAAATTATTTGGATATTTTAAACAATTCTGATTTGTGCTTTATAAGGTAGACTTATCCATACCTGGATAGGTTATCAGTAAATATAATGAAGTAGTAATATCCTCTTTTAGCACCTATGTTCATAGGTCCACATACATCAGTATGTACTAGACTCAGAACATCATTGGCTCGTTCACCTTTTCTAATAAAAGATGACTTGATCATCTTCCAAGAATACAGGACTCACAGGACAGTTGATAAGTGATATATTTTTATATTCATTGAAGATATTTTTGATAATTTATGGTGTTAACATCTTCTTAAAAACTTAATTTCATAAATAAATTAATTTTTTTTATAAATATAAATATTTTAAAAAATATAAAATTAGAATATATTTATAAAAAATAGATGTTAATTTAATTAAGTAGTTTAAGCATCAAAATAATAAAAAAAATTAAAAAAATTAATACATATTTTTTCTTATTTTTTAGATAAAAATTAGAGTAAAAATCAAGCCAAAATATCCTAAAAAATAATTTTTATTACCTTCGATGCACAGTGGATCGATCGGTCAGTCCACAAAATCAGGGCATGATCCACAGAAAACTTCATGTGATCCATAGGCACGATCCAATGGCTGACATCCATCCTGACTCAGATCCGACGGTCCACATTTGCTGTCGGTTTATAAGAAGAGGATTTGCATGATTCAACGATCAAAAATGCATCCATCAAGAGATCCAACGATCTAGACTCATTGCCAACTTTGAATATGACTTTTTTGCATGATCCATGGTCGAGAAGCGATCTATCACGTGATCGGACGGCTGAGGATGCTCCCGACTGTGTTAAGAAAATCTTTTGTACGATCCGACAGTCCAGAACCAATTTGAACCCAAATTGAATGGCTACGGTTTGATCTAACTTTGATAAAGATTAAAATATTGATTTTTGATCAAATCTGGATGGTTCAAGCCTGATCCGATGGCCAGGAATATTTTTAAAAGTTTAAAATAATTTCTAAAGATTTTAGGACTCCTTTTCCTACCAAAAAAATATAAAAAAATCATCTATAAATAAGGAGTCTGGGAATAAGCTTTAGGAGAAGAAAAAATTAGTGAAAAGATTAAAAAAAATTAAAAAAAATAGATAGATTTTGAGATCCAAGGAGAAGAAGGAGAAAAGCTAGTTCGCTCTACGGAGTACGAAAGAAGAAGGAGAGGTCATCAACCATCTTCCTAACGAAGTTGAGCTAATCAACTTCAGATCCTTGTTACAGTTTTATGTTATTATTCTTTTTAAATTTTTTATACTTAAATTTTAATTTCAATTAATGTAAAATTTATTTTCTTGCACTTTAAATTTCTGTCTTTTATTTTTTTGCAAGTAGATGCTAGGATCTAGTTAGTAGATCTTAGTACCAATTTATTTTATGCACTTTAAATTTTTGTTATTTATTTTTATTACAAGTAGATACTAAGATCTAAATAGTAGATCTTAGTACTCGATTTATTTTTTATACTTTTAATTTTTATTTCTGACTTTAATTATTTTTCTTCAAAATTTTATTTTTTTATAAAATCAAAGATTTTAAATCAAAATTCTATCTTCTCTGTGGATTCAATCTGACTCACTATTTTCTATATATTTTTAATTTATATTGAAGTTGGAATTAGATTGATAATCACAGTATCCTAATGACAACATCTTGACCGTATCAATTTTTGGCATCATTATCGGAGAAGGCACCAATTTTAATGATTGATTTCTTTGATTTTCTTATAAATATAGCTTACTAACTTTTTTAATTATTTTTTTTATAAAAAAAATCAAAAAAGAGATAGAAAGCTTCCAATTTTACTTGGTGAGATCAATCCTAACCCTAACCCTAACTATTTTTTTAGTATTAATTACTTTTTTTTTTCAAATTTACATAAAATTCATCCACATAAATCTAATAAAAATCACATGATAAGAGTAGAAACTTAATTATTAGAAGCATTCATCATTTTAGATTTATTTTTGATGATCGCTGGGGACAAGGTAAGCTTTCAAGTTTGATTAATTTTATGCATCTAATTTAGTTGCATAGAATCCCTTATTTAAAATTTATTAGCATATTCATCTCAAATCAATTTAAGGACAGTACCTATAACAAGATAAGGTGAAAATTTCATCACCCTTTCTTAGCCCAAAAACAACTAACCAGCATCCCGCATTAACCCAAATCTAACTAAAATCAAGTAGACATTAGCCTCTAGGATCAATTGAGTTCAGTTTGAGTATTGTAGTGAAGTCAAGTACAAAGTCAGTTTGGACTCACCTCTAAAATTGGTGTCTCAGGCTAGAGGTTACAAAGGCTCAGTCTAAGTAGACTCATGGTTATCTAATTGATTCCATTAGCTTACCTGACCAATTCAATTGGTGTCTAAGGCAAGCAACAGGGGGACCCCCACGACCCCACCTCTTACCTGGCTAGTTAAAGAAAGTAAGGATAAATCCAATTTGTATTAAGTTAAGCCACTCTATATCAAACTGTTAGGTCTAAGAAATCCATAGGTGTCTAGGTTTAATTACTTGCAAACTTAATTGCAATTAACACTTAACCACAACTAATTTTTTTTATCTTTCATCTTTAGGTCTAGAGCTTTCTTAAGGATCTCACCTTTAGAACTTCTCTCTTTCTTCCTCTTCTCTTTTCTTTTTCCTTTAAAAAAAAAAAAAAAGCTCAATCACATATTAGGGTTTGCACTGGTACATGCATGGTATAATTTTTTTATTTTGATCTAGTTAAACCTAATTCTAAAATTAAATGGCTGATCCATGTTACACCTAATAATCAAATGGCTAGAAATTTTAAGAACCACCTAGACAGATGAAAGAATATTTTATTCCTTCCACCTATAACCCATTGATAAGTGGTATATTTTCATATTTATTGAAGATATTTTTGATAATTTATGGTGCTAACATCTTCTTAAAAATCTAATTTCATGAATAAATTAGTTTTTTTATAAAAATAAATAATTTTAAAAAATATAAAATTAGAGCATATTTATGAAAAATAGATGTTGATTTAATTGAGAATCTAAGTATCAAAATATTAAAAAATTAATAAAAAATTTAATACATATTTTTTTTATTTTTTAAATAAAAATTGGAGCAAAAATGAAGCCAAAATATTTTAAAAAATCTTAAAAATAGCCTTCGATGCACGATGGACCAGTCGATCGGTCTACAGAGCCAGGGTATGCTCCATCGGAAACCTCACGCAATCCACAGATGTGGTCCACGATGGCGGAAGCCTCTTTTGCGAGATCCAATGGTCCACATTCATCCATCTCATGATCCAATGATTGCTGTTCATCATCAGTTTATAAGAGAACTTTTGCACTGATTGACGGCCAAAATTTTATCAATCAAATGATCGGATGGCTGAGGACGTTCCCGACTGAGAATAAGAGTTATTCTGCACGATCCGATGGCCCAAAATCGATCAAAGGCATGATCGGACAGCTGTGGTCGAATCTAACTTTGATAAAGATTAAAACATTGATTTTTGATCAAATCTGGATGGTCCAAGCTTCATCCAATGGTCAAGAATATTCTTATGGATTTAATACATTTTTTAATGGTTTTAAGACTCCTTTTCCTATCAAAAAAATATAAAAAATTTATCTATAAATAGGAGACCTGGGAATAAGTGTAGAGGAGAGAAAAAATTAGAGAAAAAGTAAGAAAAAAATAGAGAAAAAAATCAAGGAGCTTTAGGGATCAAATATTGGGAGATTATAAAGTAAGAGAGCTAGATGCATGGCTAAATCCCTTCAAATCCAAAAATACGATGAAGCTTGTAAATAGATTTTTATTTTTTTTTAAATATAATTTTTATATAATAAAATTATACTTTTATTTTATATTTTTTTATTTTTTTTTGAGATATTAATCCAGCTTACACGACCTATATCTTCTATTGATGTGCCGTGATCTCTGAATACGGTACGTACTTTGGAGAGATAGATCATAGTATATGATATTAAATCTTAGATCTTATAATTAAATTTAAATAATTTATACTCCAACAGGATGAGCTGTGATCTACTGATACAGTCCGTACTCCTTAGAGATAAGCTATGCTAATATCTTAATCACAAGAATTAATATTGCAACATAAGAAAAAAAAATAAATCTAATTTACATGATAGATTCAAAATTTTTGAGTTATTTTTTTAAATTATTTTTTTTATAAATTAATTTATATTTTTAATTTAATTTTTACTATCCTATTTCTTTTAAATCCTTCTACAATCAATTCTCCTTTATTTTTTCTTAAAAAAAAATAATCATCCTAAATTCTCATGGAAACGATCCCTACTCACCCTATCTATATAGTTTGAGTTGGTTTTTATTCTTGACCATCTACAATAGCGATCAAATTTTGGCACCATTATCGAAGATCTAGATACGATAATTATTTTTTAAAAAAATTAATCTTATTCTTAGTTTCTTATTTTCTTTGCTCTCTAACTTGCTTAGTTCCTCAGTCAAACTTACTTTCTTCAAAAAAAAAAAAAAATCTATACATTGATACCTCATAATCTACTTAAGAAATTAGATACTTAATCAATAAATCTAAAAAGTGAAATAAATTAATTTACTCTTGACTAACTACCAAATCTGGCTATCTTTTCTTCTTGCATTGCTTAATTCTATAAAACATCTTAAGGGCACAAACCCTAAATAAGATAAGGTGAGAATTTCATCACCCTTCCTTAGCCCACAAACCATCATCCTGCATATTGCATTGACCTAAACCTTAACTTAAAATCAATTAGACGTTAGCCTCTATGGACTCTTAAGCTCAATAGGACAAGGGATCCAAAGAGTTAGATCAGATTAGGGTTAGTCAGTTTGACTGGTGTCTAAAAAAATGATTCAAAAACTACATCTTGAAAGAAAGTGGTTATTTAATTAGTTTCATTCACTTATCTGACCAACTCAGTTGGTGTCTAAGAAAAGCAACAGGAGGACCCCCACCAAATTTACACTTACCTAGCCAATTGAGTGGCTAGTTTTTTACCTGGAGTGCTCAAAGGCGATCTTGGTAGTTAGGAGCTATCTAGATCTAGGATTATCCTTAGTTAGGATTGATTGCACAATGTGATTACTAATCTACAAACTTTAACCCTAATTAAAATACTCTTCTCTAATGTCTCTAGATTTAGGACTCCTTAGGACTCTCATCTCTAGAACTCTTCTTCTTCTTCTCTTTTTCTCTCATATATTAAAATTAAAAAAATTAAAAAATTAAAAAAAATAATTTTTTTTATTGAGATAAAATAAAATTTTTTAGACACAATCTAAAACCTACAAGCCTATAAGGTTACTGAGGAAGAAATAGATTCCAATAGACAACCTAGAACTCTGTTGGATCTATGTTATTCGATTAGGTATGTCCAACCGTCTAGAATTAGATCATCGATTAACAATTTTATAATTGATTCTCAAATGATTAACATGCATCCTACATTCACTGAAATTGAAAATACATACATTGATTCAAGGGAGTTTGAAGATACTAGAGTCGCAACTTTGACCAATCGAATTGAAGCCTTAGAATTCAAAAGACATATCCAATTTAATCAAGTACTAGCACCCATGTGCATTGGATGTGATGCACCAGATCATGTTGTGAAGGAGTATCCTTATTTGATGAACCCAACCCAAATTGAGCTCATACAAGAGAGTGCATTCAATAAAAGCTACATAAATGAACCTTATGCACCAATCTATAACCCAGGGTCTAAAAGTCATTCCAATTTTACATGGTCATAAGATACAATATTAGGAGCCTATAATTTTTATCAACCCTATCTATGGCCCAACCAAACACTGACTGATCAACCAGATTTAGATTCTGAGGAAGGAGTCAACACATTAGAAAAGAGTCTAGATATCTTAGCACAATCAACCTCAAACATTAAAAATACCCTCAATAATTTCACAAACTACTAACCAATTAATTAAACAATTGGGCCAATCAACTATAGCAGTTAGTAAACTAGAAGAGGATAAATTATCAAGCCAACTAGAGGATGACCCTAGAGCTCAGAATGGTCTAGAACTTAAAGACCAGTTCAATCAGTTGAGAACATTCAGGTCTGAGGAACTGAAGGAGATACCTGAAGTTGATAATAATGAGGTATTCACATCTAGTGATCATTACACTCAGCTAAACTCAAAATTAATTATTGAACCCCTTATGACACTGATTGAACCTCTGCTTAAAAAGAAAGAGGCAACAATAGGAGATCCAGAAGCACTTTCTTAGCACATCAAGTATATAGATCTAGATCTCTTAAAATCCTGACTAGTACTTAAGTTATACCTAGATCTAATTATAAAGGAAGAATTGTTAGTTATCAGGAGAATGAGTCATATAATGGTCTCAAGTAGAAAATATCTTGAGGAAGAGCCTGAATCACGTAGAGAATTATAGACTCATGTTAAGATTCGGGCAGGAATAGGATAGACACTCTTTTAGCGTCTGGCTGAAGACATTAAACTTAGTGCTTTTTAGAAAGCAACCCAATTTTTTTTTTCTAAATGATCTTTATTTTTTTTTAGGAATAAAGAACCGCTTTGTATGGAAGAGCCTGTCAATAATCTGATCTGACTGAAGACTTAAAACTTAACACTTTGTGGGAGGCAATCCAATTTCAATTTTTGCTTTTACTTTCTTTTGCATTATGTTTAGGTTAATCAAGGGTTGCTTCATATCTTTTGAAGAGATTTGAGCACAATATTGGCTAAGTTGGGGGGAGAATTAATTTTAAAAAGACTTCTAGATTAAGTGACATCTCTTCTTTTCTTTCTCATGTACCCTTTATTTTTCCTACTCCATTAAGGATAATATCGATTAAGTTGGGAGGGAGAATAAAAAAAATTTTAAAATTTTTTTAAAATCTTTAAGTAAGTTAATATTTAGCATTTAAGCACCTGATTATATTTAAGAATTGAGTTAAACCAAGCATTTTTAAAAGAAAATTGATGTATAGACCAGAGAGTTTGTGAGATATCGAGGGATCAAGTATTAAGAAAACTCAATAAAGAGTTAAGTTTAGAATTTAAATAATTTTTTTTGAGTATTTCTAAATTTTTTTACCAATATTAAAGAAGAGTTTACTTTTCGTGGACTTGTGTAGGATAACTACACATTTCTTCATATATTTAATATTAAAAAAAAAATTTAAATACTTCATACAGAGTAATTGGGCCTCTTTACCTAAGCAAGTATTGAGTTTCGTGTTAAAAGGTATGAAGGATAAAGAAACTTTGTTGTAAAGCTAGTTTTAACTCATAGCCTGTTTGATTTGAGTAAGTAGGTCTGAGGGATATTCTATACCTAATGCCCTAAAGCCATCTGATTTGAGAGTCATTAGCTGAAAACTCGCTACATGGGTCAAACAGAAAGCTTAAGGGGTTAAGATACTCAATAGCAGTATAATGTTAAAAAAAAAAAGAATCAATGAATGAAAGATAAAAGTAATAATATACTTGTCCATATGAGGTTAATATTTTAGAGATAAAGGTAGGAATAATTTAGAAAAAATTCAGAAAATATTTAGTGTTCTTAGCTTAACTCTCATATTGATTAGTATTAATACTCCAATGACATATCTCATTCATGCTCTACCGAACATCAGTGACTCTTTTGAAAATTATTTGGTGAAATTCAAAATTTTAAGTTAAAAGACACTTAATTCTAAATTTTTTCTTTACTCGAGGACGAGCAAAGTTTAAGTTGGGGTGTGTGATAAGTGATATATTTTTATATTTATTGAAGATATTTTTGATAATTTATGGTGCTAACATCTTCTTAAAAATCTAATTTTATGAATAAATTAATTTTTTTTATAAAAATAAATAATTTAAAAAATATAAAATTAGAACATATGTATAAAAAATAGATGTTGATTTAATTGAGAATCTAAATACCAAATATTAAAAAATTAATAAAAAATTAATACATATTTTTTTTTATTTTTTAGATAAAAATTGGAGTAAAAATGGAGCCAAAATATCCTTAAAAACTTTAAAAATAGCCTTCAGTGCATGGTAAACCAGTCGGTCGGTCCACAAAGTTAGGGTGCGGTCCATCGAAAACCTCATGCGATCCACAGACGTGGTCCACGATGGTGGAAGTCTTTTTTGCATGATCCAATGATCCGTATTTATCCATCTCATGATTCAATGGCTGCTGTTCGTCATCAATTTATAAGAGAACTTTTGCATTGATCGATGGCTGAAATTTCATCCATCAAATGATCGGACAATCGAGGACATTCCCGACTAAGAATAAGAGTTATTCTACACGATCTGACGGCTCAAAACCAATCAAAGGCACGATCAGATGGCTGTGGTTGAATCTAACTTTGAAAAGGATTAAAATATTAATTTTTGATCAAATTTGGGTAGTCCAAGCTTCATCCGACAGCCAGAAATATTCTTATGGGTTTAATACATTTTCTAAGGATTTTAGGACTCCTTTTCCTACCAAAAAAATATAAAAAATTTATAAATAGGGGACTCAAGAATAAGTGTAGAGGAGAGAAAAAATTAGAGAAAAAGTAAGAAAAAAATAGAGAAAGAAATCAAGAAGCTTTAGGGATCAAATATTGAGAGATTATGGAGCAAGAGAACTTGATGCGTGGCTAAATCTCTTCAAATCCAGGAATACGATGAAGCTTGTAAATAGATTTTTATTTTTTTTCTTGTATTTAATTTTTATGCAATAAAATTATATTTTTATTTTATATCTTTTTATTTTTTTTAAGATATTAATCCAGCCTAACGACCTATACCCTCTATTGACGTATCGTGATCTCTGGATACAGTACATACTTTGGAGAGATAGATCGTAGTATGTGAGATTAAATCTTAGATCTTATAATTAAATTTAGATAGTTTATACTTCAACAGAATGAGCTATGATCTACTGATACAGTCCGTACCCCGTAGAGATAAGCTATGCTAATATCTTAATCACAAGAATTAATATTGCAACATAAGAAAAAAAAATAAATCTAATTTGCATGGTAGATTCAAAATTTTTGAGTTATTTTTTTAAATTATTTTTTTATAAATTAATTTATACTTTTAATTTAATTCTTACTATTCTATTTCTTTTTAATCCTTCTACAATCAATTCTCTTTTATTTTTTTAAAAAAAATTAATCACCCTAAATCTTCATGGAAACGATCCCTACTCACCCTATCTATATAGTTTGAGTTAGTTTTTATTCTTGACTACCTACGACAGCGATCACCCATCGATGTTCCCATCATTCTATGGGATCAAATATTTTGACTCTAGTCCTGAGGTTGATTTGAACCTGCTAGTTCAAAAATTAAATAAAATCGACCTTCTTATAGATAAATGCCTAGCCTTAGATCTACAATCTCCTGTATAATACACACAACCTTCTAATTATTAGAAGATTTATTCTATCTATGCTAGCCCAGCCCATCATGTTAGTGAATGTCTCATGACTGTATGGTTTCTACCTTTCATCCAAGAACAAGTTCAAGCTGCTCAAGGTTACTCCAATCTTGTCAATGACCCATTCTTAAATGCATATAACTAAGATTGGAGGAACCACCTTAATTTTTCTTGGAGACCCCAACAGACTCAGGCTCATATCCAAATTTTTTCTGTGCAAAATTTTCAAAATAGGCCCCAATACCAAAACTATGCCTATAATAGAGGCCAGCTGAGTCAGCCTAGTTAGCCATCCTATTACAATCAGTCATTATACCCACTTCCTCAACAGACCAATCTAACCGACGATAGGTTTAGCCAATTTCAACAAATGATTATGATCCAACAGTAATCTCTTGCCAGACTAGAAGTACAAATAAGTCAATTAGTTGAATCTTCTCTGAAGAGAGAATTAGGTCAATTATCGAGCCAATCAATATCGAATTTTGAAAACAATTCAACCACCCACCAACCACCTGGACCTAGTCAACAATCCAATGTCCCACCTAAGAATCCTCAATTTGAAAGTGACAATATAATTTCTGAACTTAAAAGTGATAAGATTCTTAAAGACTTATATCAAGACCAGGTGAAAGAGGCTAGTACTGATGCTAGCCAAAAAAAAAAATTAGAAGAGGAGATTAGTACTGAGACTAACTCGATAGAAGAACCTGAGTCCAAAATTATTACTGATCTAAGTGATAAAGAGAAAAGAGTGGATGAGTTATCCGAGATATATTCACCAAAAATTTTATTCTCTTTAGCCCCAGAAGCCGACTCTTCCATTTTAAAATCACCTCCTCCAGAACTGAAATTATCTTTGATCACATCTGAGTACACATGTTTAAAATCAACTGACACTCTTTCAGCACCCTTTACTTCAAACTCAACTTCTAACCTAAAAGCTCAATTCATGAGCACTTTAGAAGAATAAATAGGAGAAATTCTCGATAAACAAGGGTCTGTGAATGGGTTTATGAATTATTTTTCTAAAATTAAGAAGAAGGATGTGAAATACTTTCTGAAGATTGGCAATAAAAATTATAATTTATTATAGGCCATCTTCTTGAGATTGGCAATCCAAAACTATTAGAATTTGTCACTCTAATATTTGACACAGGATAGGTGAAAGAATCAGTATGGTTAGACTGAAGATGGTAAATTTAGCGCTTCTTGGGAGGCAACCCAGTTTTTAATTTTTAGTTTTATACTTTTTGCTATCTTTTGTATTTTATTTAGGTCAATCAAGTCTTACTTAGTATCTTTTGTAAGGATCTGAAGATAATTTTGGCTAAATTAAGAGGAGAACCAATTTTGAAAAAAATTTTGGATTAGGTGACATCTCTCCTTTTCTTTTTCTTTGCATGCACTTTTCATTTTTTCTACTCCATTAAGGATAATGTTGATTAAGTTGGAGGGAGATAATAAAAATTTTTAAATTTTTAAAGTCCTCAAGTAAGTTAGTATTTAATATTTAAGTATCTGATTATACTTAAGAATCAAGTTAAACTAAGTATTTTTAAAAGAAAATTGATGCACAGATCAGAGAGTTTGTGAGATATCGAGGGATCAAGTATTAAGAAAACTTAATAAAGAGTTAAGTTTAAAACTTAAATAATTTTTTTTGAGTATTTTTAAAATTTTCTACCAGCATCAAAGAAGAGTTTACTTTTTATGGACTTGTGTAGGATAACTATACATTTCTTCATATATTTAAATAATTTTTTTTTTTCATGTACTTCATGCTGAGTAACCAGACCTCTTTGCCTATGCAAGCATTGAGTTTTGCATCAAAAGATATGAAGAGCAAAGAAGCTTTATTGTAAAGCTAGTTTTAACTCGTAGCCAGTTTGATTCGAGCAAGTAGGTCTGAGGGATATTCTATACCTAGTGTCATAAAGCCATCTGGTTTGGGAGTCATTGATTGAAAATTTACTACATGGATCAAACAGAAAGCTTAAGGGGTTAAGATATTCAATAGTGATATAATATTAAAAAAAAAGAGAGAGAGAAAGAAAAAAGTTTAATAAATAAAGAATGAAAGTAACAATATACTTATCCATATGAAGGTGAATGATTTGGAGATAAAGGTAGGAATAATTTAAAAAAATTCAAAAAAAATTTAGTATTCTTAGTTTAACTCTCATATTGATTAGTATTAATACTCCAATGACATACCTCATTCACACTCTACTGAATATCAATGGTCTTTTGAAAATTATTTGGTGAAATTCAAAATTTTAAGTTAAACGGTACTTAATTCTAAATTCTTTCTTTACTTGAGGATAAGCATAGTTCAAGTTGGGAGGTGTGATAAGTGATATATTTTTGTATTTATTGAAGGTATTTTTAGTAATTTATGGTGCTAACATCTTCTTAAAAATCTAATTTTATGAATAAATTAATTTTTTTTATAAATATAAATATTTTTTAAAAAATATAAAATTAGAATATATTTATGAAAAATAGATGTTAATCTAATTAAGTAATTTAAGCATCAAAATAATAAAAAATTTTTGAAAAATTTAATGCATATTTTTTCTTATTTTTCAAGTAAAAATTAAAGCAAAAATCAAGTCAAAATATCCTAAAAAATAATTTTTATTCCCTTCGGTGCATGGTGGATTGGTCGGTCGGTCCACGAAATCAGGGTGCAGTCCATAAAAAACTTCACACGGTCCATGGGCACGGCTCACAGTGAGAGAAGGATTTTGGATGCGATCCAACGGCTGACGTCCATCCTGACTCAGATCCGACGGTCCACGTTTGCTGCTGGTTTATAAAAGAAGGATTTGAACGATCCAACGATCGAAAATGCATCCATCAAGAGATCCAACGGTCCAGACTCATTGCCGACTTTGAATAGGACTCTTTTGTATGATCCGATGGCTCAAAAGCGATCTATCATGCGATCGGACGGTTGAGGACACTCCTAACTATGTTAAGAAAATCTTTTGCATGATCTGATGGCTCAGAACCAATCGAACCCAGATCGGATGGCTACGGTTTGATCCGACTTTGATAAGGATTAAAATATTGATTTTTGATCAAATTTGGATGGTTCAAGCCTGATCCGATGGCCAAAAATATTCCTAGGAGATTAAGATGATTTCTAAAGATTTTAGGACTCCTTTTTCTATCAAAAAAATATGAAAATTTTATCTATAAATAGGAGATCCAGGAATAAGCTTTAGAAGAAGAAAAAATTAGTGAAAAAACTAAAAAAATAAAAAAAAATAGATAGATTTAAGGATCTAATGAGAAGAAGGAGAAAAATCAGTTCACTTTACGGAGTACGAAGGAAGAAGGAGAGGTTATCAACCATCTTCCCGATGAGGCTGGATTGATCAACTTTAGATCTTTGTTATAGTTTTATTTTATTATTTTTTTTAATTTTTTTATATTTGAATTTTAATTTTAATTAATGTAAAATTTATTTTTTTACACTTTAAATTCTTATCTTTTATTTTTTTGTAAGTAGATGCTAGGATCTAGTAAGTAGATGCAGGGTGTGATGCCATGTTTTAATTGTTCATGTATAATCGTGACACCATTCATAATGATATCATAAATTTTTTTTATTGAAAAACTATAATCATTCTTGGACAAAAAGCCTAAGAAAATAATATTTATAAGAAAAAATAGATAATTATGACAATCATTTAAATTAATGATATTTGAATTGAGAACAAGCTGAACTTTTTCTATAGCTAGAACTGGAACAGCTCTTCTATCTCTAACATTCAGGAATCATTCGCTCTTCTCAAATTTTTTAATAACCTGAACTCCCTGCAATAAATTATAGTTATGAATTAGACTTTCAATATCTAATACCCAGGTAGTAGTATCACAAATGGAAAAAATATAGGGTGTTATTATATAAGTACCTTATTCAGCAATCCTTTGCTAATTTCTCTTCCTAAACCTATTTGGGTCAAGAAAAATTAGACATAGAGGATAATTCTTCTTTCAGTCCTCAGCTTCTTGTAAAAGAAATATTCTGCCTGACTCTGATCTGTCTTAGACTGGTTAGTTCGATTGGGCTTAGAAGCCCTAACATGATACCACTGCCCTATAAACCAATCATAAGTATGTTACGATAGAATTTTTCTTTGTAATTTTTTAACTCATGTAATGATATTTATTATTTGATAATAATATGAGGTATTGATTCATCATTTTAGTTGTATCTTATTATGTCTAAGATTATGATGAATCCCAAAAATTAGAGTAATGATTTTAGGAGACATGAATGGATCATGCTAGTAAGATCTAAAATTTTAATCTTAAATATTTCTGATCGTAGGAGCATTGAGTAGGGAATCAATATTCCAAAAAAATTGGCACATTCTATGTATGCTCGATGAAGAAGATGACAGATCTCACTAGTCACTTGTGTGTGGAATACTAATACAAAGATGTGGATGCTCATTTAGAAATGAGTCCACTAAATTGATTTGACGATAAGAGAACATCTTATAGAAGCCTCACTTGCATGTCAAAGATAGTTCTCTTAGTGAAAGTTGTGCAAGTGATCCTTAGACCTAAGATCACCATAGAATTTTGTGCATATGAATCTATATTTTGGTTCATACTCAGGCATAGCATTAAGACATGTACAGAATATTCTGGATATGATGGAGTGTGTATGAAGGTTATGAGTATATCAATATGGAATCGATCATTCTTAGTAAGAGGAGATCACATCCTATGTATTCTCATCCCTAGATGACTCAAAAAAAATTTTTTAACTAAAAGCAGGAAGGAGATTAGAAAGAATTTTTAATGCTTCATCATCGGAGTCATCATTGGTTAATTGAGAATCGATATGAATATATTTGAGTTTGACATAATTTTATACTCATGAATATATTTAGGATGCAGGGATGATTGAAGGATTGAATTACACGATAACTTACCACTGAAGGGTATATTTGATATTTTATCAAATTTTATATCTTCTGGATAGTCATGATACTTTGTTAGATGTTAATTTTGACTTGTAGATTTGATCGAATTAAAGAGTTTAATTCGATTGTCAATTAGAAAAAAATTTAATTGTTGAACTCGGATTAGCTCGATTGGATCTAAATAGATTAGATTAGAATCTAATCAAATTTGATCAACTTACATCCGGACCTACTGCTGGCTAGATATGGAACCCAATGGTCACACATATATAAAAATTGACCAAAAACCCTTTTGATAAGATTGATTGAAATTTTGAATCCAATCAAGGTTTTCAATAAGCATACTAGCATATGTGAAAATCCTAGCTCCTTGAGAGATCAATTTGGCCTCATACTTTACTAATTTGCTAACCTAATTTGATAAGCAATTGGGTCAAGTCATGCCACCTGAAACAGCCCAAAATAGGGCACCACATCTAAAGTTAACACCAAAAATGAAGAGTCCTCTTGGATGAGGACTCTTGGCAAAAATAAAAGAGACTCGTGCGCGTGTTGGCATGAGTAGAAGGAAGAGTTCTTTTGGCTTGGGATTCAAACACGTGTGGTAGCCCACATCATCCTCCATCCTCTGGTGCATATCTCAAAGTATGAGATAGATTTTTTCTAAAAAATATGGAATGGAGAAAAAATTAGAAAGGAGAAGGTCCTCGTGCGCGTGCGGTGAAGCATCACGACTCTTCAAATTTATAGAGTCCTTCTATAGATCAAACATGATTAAAATGTAACATAACCTATTAGATAATGTTCCAATTTTAATTAGCTATTTTATGGAGATTTATTTGAAATTTTTTCAAATTTATCAGAAGGCCAAACGGATGCCAAAAGCTTCCCTCATGTGCGCATGCATGGTGATAAGGTATTCATGTGAAAAGATTTGAGGAACACATCCTTCTATAGGATTTTTGATTCCTTGTTAGGTGATCTGAAATCAGGATTGAATTCTTTTTTCATGCAGAAATTTTTGGATTTTTTTGATTTGAGAAGGGATGCAAAAACATCCCTTCCCTAGTTGCATGCGCGGATGGACGTGCTGATCAACATATCATTGATAAGAGTCCTTCTGCTTGAAGGATCTCTTATCTCTGATATTCAGATCAGATAGGCCTTTTGGGTGGGGCATGTCTTTACCTTTGGGTGTCCCTCTAACACCTATAAATAGGTGTGCACACCGAGTGTTCAAGGCAATCAATTTCAATTTCCAATTTCTTCTCCATTGCTCTCCTTTCTTTCTTACAACCTATCTTAGTTTTAGAACAAGGCTTTGGGATTTAAGACAGAGCCTAATCTAATCCAGATAAGTGTTGGAAAGGTCTTAAAGAAGAAGATTCAAAAGTTCAGAGGAGGTTCTAAAAGGATCGAGTTAGGTTCTTAAAGAAATTTTACCGATACGAGGCTAGTCGAGTTCTAAGGGCTAAAACTCTTGAAGCAAGGTAAAGGAGGAGCACTGTCTTTCGTTCAATTTTTGTGTAGATCACCATTAAAGGATTAATACTTAGATGCCTTATGAAAATAAAGATTAGCATTATAGATATTCTTCTTATCCAAGTTTAATTTAATTATGCTTTGATTGTTATAGTTAAAGATTTCTAGGTGTTAGGGTTTTCGATGCATCAAGTATTTTAAATAAAAATTTTAAACACCTATTCCTTCCGCTGCACCATTGAAACTCAACAGTGGTATCAGAGCCTACTTTGATTTATATAATCAAATGTTAGAATATTATGTTGATTATGATCAAGCATGGGTTTTTGATTTGATTCAAGTCAGATCAATGGATGAACCCAATTGAACATCCAAATCCTAATATGTCTTAGAGATATATTTTAGATACATGCATGATGTATGTATAGAATTTTTCTTAGTAGCCTAGTACTCAAATTGAGATTCATCACTAGGCCGTCTGGTTATAAGAGCAAGTAGGGTTCAAAGACCCTCTCTTCCTATTCTATGGGATATTCTTATGGTGTGTAGGGGTGCCGCTGTGATGTCCCAAGAAGAAAAATCATGAAAAGAGTATTTTATATTCATGCATATGACATGCTTAAGTTAGTATAATCATGTTATATGATTATATTTTCATATCTTAAAGATATGATTAGATGCCATGATTAGTTATTATATTTATAAAAATATAACTATAATAGTGCATCATTATGATTGGTTAAATTAGGATATGCATGAGACCATTAAAGCCCTCATAAAAATCATATCAAGTCATAGTGTTGTGAACTAGTAGCTGACCTATTTCTTGAATCGATTAATCAATTGGTGTCTAAGGAGTGTTTCAAGTGCAGTGGTTCTTTAATTAGTTTTGTTTGCTGGCTTAACCAATTTATTGGTGTCTAAAAAAAGCAACGGAGAAAACCCCATCAATCTTAACACTTTTCTGGTCAGTTGGATTAGTTCGAATCTTGAATAAAGATTGCTCAATATTTTGAATGCTATCTATGCCTTCCTTCATACCTAGTCAATATCCTATCAAAGATCATAATAGGTTTGTTGTGATATCCACAAAGCTTGCTATGAAAATTGATGTGGGGTTGTCTTGGTACATATTAGATGCTTTACTGTATATTTTGGATATGTTACTTTATTATGATATCCACAAAGATAGTATTTTTTAGATATGACTGTATGAAAATGAAAGATTTGACTTAACTAAAAATACTATAGTTTATTGTGGTATCCACAAAGCTATGAGTGTTTTTAGAGATAAGAATTATGTTGAGAATTGCATGAGATGTAATTGGATAGATTTTTCTATCTTTGAACTCATTGAGATTTATTGTGATGTCCACAAGGCTTCATTGGGTAATTAGGGTCTCAACCCCATTAAAAAATTAGATTAGAATTTTTCATTTACCATAGGAGAGGGCTATGGTATTTGATAAAATAGTGAAAGATATAACTAGTTAAAAGATCTCATCTAGTTATGCATGTCAAACATGAGTGGTCTACTTATACTATTATTCTTTATTTATGTAGTTTTAAATCTGTATTATGATTTTTTTATTTTCACTACATAATACCATAAATAAAAATATGTTGACCGATTCAAACTATGTGGATTGGTTGAGAAACTTGCAAATTAGATTCATACTAGAGAAGAACTCTAAAGTTCTAAATATTTTTGATCCTGGATCAGTCAGCAATAATAAGAAGGCAAAAGATGTCCACTTGGATATTATCTATTTATTTTATGACAAATTTAGATATTGGGAGAATAATTATAAGAAATATTTTGCAAGATTGAAGCAGGGTGCAAGTATAGCACCAAAAGATATATATACGATACAAATTTATTTTTTATTGAGTGACTCAAACTCTGATACTTGGGTATTGGATACCACCTATGGATCACATATTTATAATTTATTATAGCGACTATAGAATATCAAAGGTCTGAAAAGAGGTGATCTTGAGCTTTATTACGCAAGTGGAGAGTTCATTAGCACAGAGGCTATGGGAACCTACATGCTTGATTTACCTTCAAATAAAATTTTAGAATTAAAAGATTGTTATTATATGCCAAAGGTCATTAGAAATATTATTTCTATACCTTTGTTATTAAAACAAGATTATGAAATAAGGCTAATAGGAAATGAATACTCTATTTTCTTTTCTAATAAATTTTATGATAATGATTATATTGATAATAATCTTTTAATTTTTATACTCAATAAAAATATTTTTTATATTGAAAGAAATATAAAAAAAAAGAGAGAAGATGTAAATATCACATATCTTTGATATTGCCGTATTGGTCATATTAGTGAGTCAAAGATAAACAAGTTATATAAAGAAAAAATTTTTGACTTGTATGATTATGAATTATTGAAAACTTATGAATCTTGTCTCATAGGTAAGATGACCAAGACTCCATTCTCTAGATATAAAAAGAGGATAAATGAGTTGTTAGCCCTAGTACATACAGATGTGGACCGATGACAACTCAGGCCAGAGGAGGATACTCCTATTTTATTACTTTTATAGATGATCTATCAAGGTTCGGATATGTGTATCTTATGAAATATAAATCTGAAGTCTTTGATAATTTCGAAGAGTATCAAAGTATGGTCGAGAAACAAACTGAAAAAAGTATCAAGGTTCTTTGATCCGATCAAGGAAGAGAATACTTATCCAGTGAATTTCTTGATCATCTTAAAAGTAAAGGTATTCTTTCTGAATGAACCCCTCCTTATACACCCCCTTAAATGGTGTAGTAGAAAGGAGGAATCACATTTTGATGGATATGGTGCAATCCATGATGTGCTTCACTGATCTTCCAATATCTTTCTGGAGATATGTCCCAAAGACTGCCACATATATATTAAATAGGATGCCTTCAAAGTCTGTTACAAGCACACCATATGAGATATGGAAGAAAAAGAAGTCTAATATTAAACATCTTAAGATCTAGGGCTATCCTACTTATGTCAAAAATATTTTTGGACATAAACTTAGTGCTAAATTAGACAGGTGTAGGTTTGTAGGATATCTTAAGGAAACTAATGGATACTACTTCTACCATCCTACGGAACAAAAGGT
Source organism: Elaeis guineensis (assembly GCF_000442705.2). NCBI lineage: Eukaryota > Viridiplantae > Streptophyta > Magnoliopsida > Arecales > Arecaceae > Elaeis > Elaeis guineensis. The sequence continues at coordinate 79,765,848 of NC_025998.2, forward strand.
ATTTGTTAGTAGGCACACCATTTTTTTAAAAAATAAATTTATTTAAGAAGAAGGTAGTGGGAGGAGTATTAAACTTATGAAAGTTCAGAATCTACAAACCGATCTAGAAATACCTATGGTTGAACCATAAGAAGATCCTTAATTAGAAGTACCCAAGGATGAGGTACATCTACAATATATACCTCTTCTCCGAAGGTCAGATAGAGTGTGTCAAGCATCTCTGAGATATGATTTTATCATTGAAAATAATAATTTAATCAACATCATTCAGGATAATAATTTGCTAACCTATTCGAAAGCTATCATGAGTAGAGACTCAGATAGATGGTTGGAAGCCAAGAAATCTGAGATGGACTCGATGTACACCAACCAAGTGTAAACTTTGGTTAATGCGCCTGAGGGTGTGACCCTAATAGGGTGCAAGTGGATCTTCAAAAAGAAGATCGAAGCAGATGGCTAAGTAGAAACCTACAAAGTTAGGTTGGTGGCAAAGGATTTCAAATAAAGGTAAAGAATTGACTATGATGAAATCTTCTCACCAGTGGCTATGCTCAAGCCAATCAAGATTTTGCTTGCTATAGCGACATACTAGGACTATAAAATCTGACAGATGGATGTCAAAACCGCTTTTCTCAATAGTAATCTTGAGAAAGAGATCTATATGACTCAACAAGAGGGATTTATCTCAAGTAAGAGGGCAAATCAAGTATGCAAGCTAAAGAAATTCATCTATGGATTGAAGCAGGCTTCGAAGAGCTAGAACATCCGATTTGATTTGATAGTCAAAGAGTTTAGCTATATCAAAAATAAAGATGAACCATGTGTGTATAAGAAGATTAAGTGGGAGTGCTGTTATCTTCTTGATTTTGCATGTCGATGACATACTGCTCATTGAAAATGATATCCCAATAATACAATCGATCAAGACTTAGCTATCGAATAAATTTTTCATGAAAGACTTGGGTGAAGTATCTTGTATACTGGGTATAAAGATTTATAGAGATAGATCTAACAAGATGTTAGGCTTATCCCAGTCACGGTATATAGATCTCATATTAAAAAGATTTAATATGGAGGCAGGTAAGAGAGATTATCTATCTGCAAGTTATAGTATACGACTCTCTAAGAAAATGTGTCCTAAGACACCAGAAGAAAGGAAGAGGATGAATGAAATTTCTTATACTTTGGCTGTGGGATCAATTATGCATGATATGTTATATATCAGACCTGATGTAGCTTATGCTTTAGACGAGCTAGCAGATTTCAGGCTAATCCAGGAGAGGATTATTGAAAAATTGTGAAAAATATTTTGAAGTACCTAAGAAGGACTAAAGATATTTTTTTCATATATGGAGGAGGATTTGAGTTGAAACTAGAGGGATATATAGATTCTAGTTTTTAATTTGATTCGGATAATAGCAAGTCAATATCAAGATATGTGTTTACCCTAAATGATGGGACAATGAGTTGGAAGAGTTCTACGTAGCAGATAGTAGCTAACTCAACCACTGAGACAGAGTACATCACTGCTAATGAAGCCGCTAAGGAAGCTGTGTGGATGAAGAAGTTCATCATGAAATTAGAAATCATTTCTGAAATTGAAGGATCGGTGCCACTCTATTGTAATAACATTGGGCCATTATTCAAGCTAAGAAATCTAGGTCTCATCAAAGATCCAAGCACATCCTCAGATGCTTCCACCTCGTTCGAAAAATTATTGAGAGACAAGATATTGTCCTTAAACGACTTGACATAAAGAACAATATAGCAGATCCATTCACTAAGACCATATCACAGTAGCTATTTGATCATCATCTTGATTGTATGGGATTGAAATACAAAAGTGATTGGCTTTAGTGCAAGTAGAAGATTGAAAGAAGAGTGCCCTATAAGCCAATTGTAAGTATGTTACACTGAGATTTTTCTTTATAATTTTTTCACTCATATAATGATATTTATTATTTGATAATAATATGAGGTATTGATTCATCATTTTAGCTGTATCTTATTATGTCTAAGATTATGATGAATCTCAAAGATTAGAGCAATAGTTTTAGGAGACATAAATGGGTCATACTAGTGAGACCTAAAATTCTAAAACTCTAATCTTAAATATTTCTGATCGTAGGAGCATTGAATCGGAGATTAATATTCTGAAAAGACAAGCATATCCTATGTATGCTCGATGGAGAGGGTGACAGATCTCACTAGCCACTTGTGTGTGGGACACTAATATAAGGATGTGGGAGCTCATTTGAAAATGAGTCCACTAAATTGACTTGATGATAAGAGAACATCTTATGAAAGCCTTACCTGCATGTCAAAGATGGTTCTCTTAGTGAGAGTTATGCAAGCGATCTTTAGACCTGAGATCATCATAAAATCTTATGCACATGAACCTATATTTTGATTCATACCCAAGCATGGCATTAAGACATGTACGGGATGTTAGATGTATGCCCTAGAAGCCAATATAGCTGACATATTGTAATTAGTCTAAGGTATAATTTTGTACTTAATATATTGATATGATTAATAAAAGGATAAATTCTTTTTCATTCAAGTGTAATGTGTCTTTGAATCGTCATAAAATTAGTTTCAATATATATTCTCATGGTGTTGAGAATTAGAGATATATATTTAATTTCTAAAGGCTCCCGATCATAGGATCATTATGAGGATGATGATAGATCCGGATAGACTGGCACGCAAATCACTTCCTTCGAGATAGATGGATCTTTAATCCACTGTGTAGAGACACAAGGCAATGAGTGCAGGTGGTTGTTAGAGAACAACTAACACTGAGTGTGATCATATGAGAGATCACTTAGATTTCTATTCAGTCGTCAGTGATTGTCTCGATACTGTAGTTGTGTGACTGATCTTTTGACTTGAGATGATACTACTACTCACAGTAAGACTGTTAGAGTTTGATTGACATATAAATATAGATCTCAATAAGTCCTTATAGTGGATATTGATGATAGTTGGTCCACTATAGGAGTAGGGTGCGCATCAAGATAGAATCTATCAACCTTGATAGAGAGTAGTCCTATGAAATTTGAGAAGCTAAGTGTTGGAAAAGGTGTAGAGTTTCATGCATGAATTTCAAAATATTTTTGAAATATAACATAGCAGAACATGTAAATTAAATAATTTAATCTATAAAATGCATGTGATCAAATTATTAAACCCTACAATTAGGATCTATAATATGTTATATTATATTTATAAATCAAAAAATAAAAGCTTTGATATTGATCAAATCAATATCCTAGATCTGAAATAGTTTCAGATCTAAAACCTAGATCACATCTAGATAAAAGAAGAGATCAGATCTCTTACCATGTTGCGGGTCAAAAACTCCATGATTGATTTTTTTTATTATCTTTAAATCCACACATGTGTCCAACCTCTACAGGTGATCCACACAAGGCTGCAACAAAATCGGAGGTTCGTCGAACGAAGATCCGTTCGAAGTGCTAGCTTCTTGCAGATCCCTCCGGATGGTTAATCTAAAAAATATTCTTTAGATCTTTTAAATATTCTAAGAGATGAAGAATATGAGGAGGAATAAGGGAGAAGTCAAATCTTTTGACCTCCCTAAAATTAGAGATAATAATATAAAAGAAAAGGTCCTAAGAGAAGATAGTTCTTCTTTTTCAGTACATCAACGATTGATGTCCTGAGAACATCTCTATGCTAGGACATGAGAAGACCTTCTTCTCTAGATATTTCTCTAAATTTTAGATTTTATGATGTCTGATTTTTCTCATAAAAAAGTCTCATAATTTATGGAGAAGAAGGGTTCTAAAAGAAATCTTAAGAAAAGACCTTTTTTTCTTCTTCTTCTCTCATCAGAACATGATCAGATCATGTCCAAAATAAGATCACCATGCTCCAACTCATTGGAGCATGGATCCACGATGCCATCCCTCTTTCTCTCTCAGATTTTTATCACATAAAAATATAAAATAAAGAGAAAATAAACTGAAAAGAAAAATAATAAGAGAAAAACATCTTCTCTCTTACCTTTCGTTTCTACAAGACATTAACTTTAGATCTCTTGATAGAAGACTCTTCTCCAAGAAATTTGATGCCTCAAACCACCCATTCCATTCTATTTCTCTCTCAAATTTTATCACATAAAAAATACAAAAAACAAAGAGAGAATAATATGAAACAAAAATAATGAGAGAAGATAATCTTTTCTCTTACCTTTCTCTCTACAAGATATCAACCTTTGATCTCTTGATTGAAGGCTCTCTTCCAAGGATTTTGGTGCCTCAAACCACCCATTCCTTCCTATTTCTCCTATGCTATTTTTATCTAAAATTTATGAATTTTTGACTCTTATTTGATAGCATATGGGGCGGCAACTTTTTATATGGTAGACTAGGTCATGAAACCTAGTCTAACAAGGAGTCCATGGGGCGTCCAACTCTTGGACGCCCCCTCCCTCATAAATTTCATAGAGAGCATGAAATAAATCACAAAAGGGGCAACAAAAAGAAGAGATAAGCTTGGGAAAAGTTGGTGCAAGAGAGGAGAGAAGAGTCCTTGTGAAGAGGGACTCTTTCAAAAAAAAGGATAAACCTAAAATGCTTTCCATAATTAGCCAAATCTCTTTTCATATTGAATCAAATCAAATCTGATTCAAGTCTCTAGAATAAGTGGTGTGAGATAACATTCCTTAGATGTGGATATCATATAAAAATATCTATAAATTAATTAGTAGGTGTGGGCTTGAGATTTCTTAGGTGGCGCAAGAGAAGAGATGGAGTCCTAGTCTAACTAGGATTCTTATGTAGATTAGGTCAAATACTTTGAACCCAATCCAAATTAATTATAACATAATTAATGATGATCTTAGTCCAACTAGGAGTTTAATTAAATCAGATTAAATCATATTTAATTCTAATTTAAGTTCTAACTTAATTAGGAATTAGGTACATACAAGTCCTAGTCAAACAGGGACTTGTTCTCCCTTGCAATTAGCTTATCCAATAAACTAATTAGACTTAATCTAATTAAATCCAAACTAATTCTAATTGAATTAAATTTAATTAGACTCAATCTCAGCCCTATTGCTCAATCAGATTGAGCCATTTAGCAATTCAATTGCTAATTGATCCTCCTGCAACACTTGCATTAGGTCAAACATCAATCACATTGATCATTTAACCTTAGAATGATTCTCAATCATCGATTAACCATCTGATTAGGTTACAACCTCTTATGTATGTGACCCTATAGGTTCGAATCTAAGTCAGTAGCACAGAAATCAATTCCTGTACTAGTTAAAGTAACCATCTAGCAATAGTTTCCGACGTCCAGATAGGTCGAATGTATGCAAAGCAATATTCTAAGAACCATGATCCATGGTTACCGTATAATTCATCCTTTTGATCAATAATGCTTAAAATAACTTCGAGTATGCTATCAACACTCATATAAGTCATCTCTATTATGTCTCAAAATTTTGTAAATCTTGTGACTCCTCACGAGGATTACCCAGAACTAGATTTTGCTAAATTGAAACACCGCGAGATATTCTCTTCCTGAAGTTAATCAGTAGTCAATCCCATCTTGACTCACACACCGACTTCACAAGTACTTAACTGTGCCCAAAAATCTTTCGAACCTATATTAAAAATACAGGCAGTCCGGCACCAAAGCACAGTGAGTTGCTTGCAAGTCACCGTAATGATCTCAGGTCGGAGGGACACTTATACCCATTGGTCTTGGCTAACTACTCTTGACAGTAGAGTGTTACATTAGTCACGTTCAATGCAGATATACTCCTACATCTCACTTGAATGCCATACCAGTGTCTCCACACCACTTGGTTACGAGGACAACCAACGCATATGGTATACAGCAACCTATACTTGATAAGTTATCATCCTTATTAATAACTTATCATTTGATCGTGAATAATTTAAGAACCATCCGATAAATCCTCCTTTATCGATTGATTATGGTTCTAAGGACTTCATCATAATTTAGGAGTTCATTTAAGGAAGATAAAACTTTTATGATGAACCTGCCAAATAACTATTATTATTAGATAATTCATATACTAATTTCAATTATCTACCACTTAGATGATAGGCTTTAGGATACATTTTCCAATAACTCCCATTTATACTAAAGTCAATCAGAATGATATCAAATATCCTATCTTTCTCTTGAGTTCGTAGAACTTCTTAATTTCGAGGCCTTAGCAAATGGGTCTGTCAAGTTCATCTTTATCATCGATCTTCCAAAGATCGATGTCACTCTGATCTAAAATCAAAAGTGATAGCAATGCAGAGTATGCTGGTACTTTGGTTCTTTAGCCAGATTTATGGCTCCAGTGCTACAATAGGATTGGACCATCGGTGGAGGGTGCCACTCCCAACCTGCTAATGAAGCTCAATAACTACATGGCTTACATGGCAGCATCATATGCTATGATGTACTCTACATCACTAACTTAGTAGGCTAAAGTATCTTGCTTGAAACCTTTTCAGCAGATTGCTCCTATAATTAGGGTATGATCTGACACTTTCTTGTTGTCATCTTGATCTGATTGAAATCAAAATATCCATATATTTAAAGTCAGTATTTTCATATTTGAGTCACTGGACCTTAGTATTTCTCAAATACTTAAGGATTATCTATACAATCTTCCAATGATTTTTACTTAGATCAGACTGGTACCTGCTCACTACAATTAGTGAGTATACCATATCTGATCTTGAATCTGGAGAAATTAGATGATACCCAAATCTTTGTTCCGTGCAATGCTGGAATGCCATTCTCAATTAAGAGAATTTCATTCATAGACAACATCAGAAATAACACTACAGAATATTTTGCCCACTTATAAATACAGGGTTCCTCTTTGTTCATAACAAAGATATATGTTCAAAATGTATGTTCCAACTTTGGGATAATAGTGAAAATGGGCTTTATAGGTCTCCACCTTTCCGTTTGCGCTACTCTGATCCTTTTGAAAAATCCATTCACACCCAATGGATTTTATTCCTTCAAGTGAATCTAGTGTCCATACACTATTGATTTCTATGGACTTCAATTTGGATTTAATGGCTCCAAGCTACTTCTCAGAGTTAGACCACTGCATTGCATCCCTATATGTGATCAGATCCTTGTTAATCTCATCGAGCTCAACAGGATCGCCATCCCAGACCTAGACACTGAAGTGTCTGTCCGACTAACGCGATACTCTACCAGATCTCCTTAAAGGTATTACTTTAATGGACTTCGAGTTTGATCTAATCAAATCCGATTCTGTAGGTTTACTAGATTATATCAATTCATTTTCTACCAGTTAAACTTTCAAGTTCAACTTGATAGGCATCAGTTCCTTCTTTAAGGAACTCCTTTCCAAAAGGAATGCCCTATTGCTGATGAGCATCTTATGTTCTTCAACATGATAGAATTAGTAACCCTTAAACATCTATTGGACCAAGAACCAAGTTTATCTATATTTAAACCTTTGGCATAGGCCAATCAACTCCAAACCCAAAGGTGAGAGAGTCTAGATCTATGCCCGTTTCATATCTCATATGGAATCTGCACAACAGACTTACTCAGTATATTTTCAGAGTAAAACAGATAATCACATAAGAGCATAATCCTGAAACAGGCAGAGAAGTGAACCCAATTGTAGATTGAACCATATCTAACAAAGTTCAACTTCTCCTTTCAGATACACTTTGTTCCGAAAAGGAATCCACTAAGAGAGAATCCAATTCTCTCCTAGATATGTCACAAACTCACTGGATAAGTATTCGCCTTCTCGATCTGATCGAAGAGTTCTAACACCTTATCTAGTTTGTTTCAATCTTTTATTATTGAATCATTTGAACATTTCAAATGATTCAGGCCAGACGCACCCATGCCCAGATAGGTCATCTGTATTAAAATAATAATATCTTTCTCTGGCACTTAAGTTCATAGGTCCACATACATCACTATGTATGAGACTTAGAACTTTATCAGCTCCTTCACCTTTTTCATTAAAAGGTGACTTTGTCATCTTTCCAAAAAGACAAGACTCACAGGCTATCAATGATTCACAATCATTGATGTGATGTTTTTCTCTCAAGCTAATCCATTTATCCTGTTCTTGTCAAGGTACTAAGCCAAAGATAGACATTCATGACATTATCTAACTTGGGTGTGTACATTACACTTAATAGGCTGTGTAAATGTTAAATGTCATTTCCTTCTTGTTCATGTATTATTGTAATATTATTCATAATAATATCATAATAATCTTTTTTTATTAATGAATGATGATCATCTTTGGCCAAAAGGCCAACAAAGATTACATTCATCATAAACAATGGACAATAGTAACAATTACTCTAAATGATAATGTTTGAAAATAAGCTCTACAATTCCTAAGGTTAGGATTGGAATAAGACTTCCATCCCTAACATTCAAGAATTTCTCATCATTTTCAAACATTCCACTTACTTGTAGTCCTAGCAATAAATTGCATAAGACCATGGTATCTAATACCTAGGTAGTAGAATTACATAGAGAAACTTTAAGGTGTTATCATATAACATCCTTGATGAGCAACTCTTGCTCCTTTCTCTTGTTCAACCTATTATGGTCAAGGGAAGCAAGACAATTCTTCTTCCTATGACCCTGTTTCTGACAGTAGAAGCAACATGCCTGATTTGGATCGATTTTGGACTAATTATTTTGACTGGACTAAGAATCCCAATACGAACCCATTTGTACTGCTGAACCAAATTCAACTTTCAATACTAATTAACGAAGTTGGGTCCCATAAGTCATCACTGTCTAATAGCGATTGGAGCAATTAAGGTTTAGCCTTATTTGGAGAAAAGAGAACAATGACCGAATGTATATGATTATTTTAAGCCTAGAGACTTGGACTTTAGTCTCAAGATTCTTTCACTATTTTGTTCAAATTGGTAGCCTCTACCTCTAATTCAAAAAATTATTTTAATTTTCTAATAGGTACTAGAATCCACATAGACTACAAACAAGCCCGACTTTGGTCGGCCAACCCATCTGCATCTACGGGTAGGTTCATTAACCAATTATTTCTCCAAACAACTTCTAGTAATTTAATTTTGCCCCAGAAATCTAATCAGTAGGCTTTGGTCTCCATTGTAAGGATCCGATTAGGTCCAACCATTAACATGACCATACTTGGTGCATCTAACCAACGAATGATTAAGCCCAACTTTGGTTGGCTCACCTAACCACCATTAGAGAGATACTTTCAAGTCATCATATGATGAGTGATAATTTCATTAGTCAACAAGCACGAGGCCTTTGGGTCTGCAATGATTATTGAGTTAATGGACTCATTATCAAATACCTTAATGCGAGGTTATGACTCAGTTATCTCCATAACTTTGTCATTTTAAGGATCTAATAATTTTAGAAGATTTAAAATTATTAGTGATTTAAGGATAGAAAGAACATGGACCAATTTGCTCCCACTGATTTTACCAAGTCAAGTCCTCCCACTGACTTCTCAAGTCATTAACAAGGACTAGGATCAAATTGGTCCATGGGCACCTAGATCAGTTTCACTGAATGAAATCAGACTAACTGATTTTCTATATGACATGGGTTAGCACGAATCAATGAGCAACCTAATCAAGACCTAATTAACCACATTAGCCAGGTAAGTATGATCAGTGGGAGGGTTTGCCAAAGCTTGCCTTAGACACCATCAGAAATGATCAGATAAGCGAGCCCCCAATTAAAAATCACCTATCAGGTTTACCTTAGACACCAACTGGTTTATCAGTTTTGATTTGGTTTGCCTAAAGATTCGGGCTCAGCCGCTGAGCCACGATCAGTGTCCATTTGTTAGATATATGGACTTTGACCAACTACAACTATTGAAGTAATCTATAGAAATGACCTAATCCTAATTAACTTTTAATTAGATTTGATCAATTTCTTAACTTAGTCCATATTTAATCTAACCCTAGGTCTAACCCAGTTAATGACCTGATCAAAGCTAACCCATTATCTTTTAACCCATGTTTTGTGAAATTATCTTAGGATCTTTAAATCACAAACCAAGATCCTAAACAATCACTTAATTCTTTTAATTAAGTTCATGATTGAGTGTTGGGGTTCGGCATTTTGAAATTTATTTTTAATTTTTGAAAGATTTAATACAATCTAGTGTTATTTCACTAAATAGGTCGACTCATTTCAAAAATAGATCGGCTTATTTCACTAACAAACACTAACAATTAAAATCAATCAGAAAAATAATTGAGCCAACTTTTAGTCAAGCTAGATTGCTGGTCGAGCTGGCCCGATAAGCAAATAGAACCTTCACAAGATCTTGTTCTTGGCTGATTTTAATCTATGTACATTACATAAAATTTCATGAAATGAAATATACCTAATCTAAAATATTCATGATAAGATTTATTTAAACTCTTTTAAATTTTCTAGATCGCAACGTACCAGGATAACCTTTGCACTGTAAGGGATAAACCTTACAGTAGGACAACCTATAGTCCATGCAATTTTTATTTTAGTTTTTAGATTTATTTTAATGCAATTATGAACATATTATAAAAGAATCTAAATGCTCTGATATCACTGTTGGAAAAAGTGTAGGGTTTCATGCATGAATTTTAAAATATTTTTGAAATATAATGCAGTGGAACATGTAAATTAAATAATTTAATCTACAAATGCATGTAATTAAATTACTAAATTCTACAATTAAGATCTATAACATGCCATATAGTATTTATAAATCAGAAAATAAAAGCTTTGGTATTGATCAAATCAATACCCTAGATCTGAAATAGTTTCAGATCTAAAACCTAGATCATATCTAGATAAGAGAAGAGATTAGATCTCTTACCTTGGTGCAGGTTGAGAACTCTACAGTTGATTTTTTTTGTTGTCTTTGGAGCCACACATGCATCTGACTTCTACAGGTGATCCACATGAGGCTGCAACAAAATCGAAGGTTCGTCGAACGAAGATCCGCTCGAAGTGCTAGCTTCTTGCAGATCCCTCCAGATGGTTAATCTAAAAAATATTTTTTGGATCTCTTGGATATTCTAAGAGATGAAGAATATGAGAAGGAATAAGAGAGAAGTCAAACTTTTTGACCTCCCTAAAATCAGAAATAATAATATAAAAGAAAAGATCCTAAGAGAAGACAATTCTTCTTTTTCAGTACATCAACGATTGATGTCCTGAGAACGTCTCTATGCTAGGACATAAGAAGACCTTCTTCTCTAAATATTTTTCTAACTTTCATATCTTATGATGTCTGACTTTTCTCATAAAAAAATCTCATGATTTATTGAGAAGAAGGGTTCTAAAAGAAACCTTAAGAAAAGACCTTCTTTTCTTCTTCTTCTCTCATCAAAAACATGATCAGATCATGTCCAAAATAAGATCACCATGCTCCAACTCATTGGAGCATGGATCCACCACACCATCCCTCTTTCTCTTTCAAATTTTTATCACATAAAAATACAAAATAAAGAGGAAATAAATTGAAAAGAAAAATAATAAGAGAAAAACATCTTTTCTCTTACCTTTTGTTTCTACAAGGCATTAACTTTTGATCTCTTGATAGAAGACTCTTCTCCAAAGAATTTGATACCTCAAACCACCCATTCTATCCTCTTTCTCTCTTATATTTTATCACATAAAAAATATAAAAAATAAAGAGAGAATAATATGAAAGAAAAACAATGAGAGAAGACAATCTTTCCTTTTACCTTTCCTCTACAAGACATCAACCTTTGATCTCTTGATTGAAGGCTCTTCTCTTTCTCCTCTTCTATTTTTATCTAAAAGCCATGAATTTTTGACTTTTATTTGATAGCATATGGGGTAGCAACTTTTTATATGGTAGACTAGGTCATAAAACCTAGTCTAACAAGGAGTCCATGGGGCATCCAACTCTTGGATGCCCCCTCCCTCATAAATTTCGTGGAGAGCATGAAATAACTCACAAAAGGGGATACAAAAAGAAGAGATAAGCTTGGGGAAAGTTGGTGCAAGAGAGCAGAGAAGAGTCCTTGTGAAGAGGGACTCTTTCAAAAAAAAAGATAAACCTAAATCACTTTCCATAATTAGCCAAATCTCTTTCCATATTGAATCAAATCAAATATGATTCAAATCTCTAGAATAAGTGGTGTGAGATAATATTCCTTGGATATAGATATCATAGAAAAATATCTAAAAATTAATTAGTGGGCGTGGGCTTGAGATTTCTTAGGTGGCACAAGAGAAGAGATGGAGTCCTAGTCTAACTAGGATTTTTTTGTAGATTAGGTCAAATACTTTGAACCCAATCTAAATTAATTGCAACCTAATTAATAGTGATTCTAGTCCAACTAAGAGTCCAATTAAATTAGATTTGATCATATTTAATTCTGATTTAAATCCTAACTTAATTAGGAATTAGATGCATACAAGTCCTAGTCAAACAGGGACTTGTTCTCTCTTACAATTGGCTTATCCAATAAACCAATTAAACTTAATCCAATTAAATCTAAACTAATTCTAATTGAATCAAATTCAATTAGACTTGATCTCAGCCCTATTGCTCAATTAGATTGAGCCATTTAGCAATCCAATTGCTAATTGATCCTCCTGCAACACTTGCATTAGGTCAAACATCAATCACATTGATCGTTTAACCTTAGAATGATTCTCAATCATCGATTAACCATTTGATTAGATTACAACCTCTTATATGTATGATTCTATAGGTTCAAACCTAAGTTGGTGGCATAGAAACCAATTCCTATACCAGTCGAAGTAACTATCTAGCAATGGTTTTGAATGTCCAAATAGGTCGAATATATGCAAAGCAACATTCTAAGAACCCTAACCCATGGTTACTATATAATTCATCCTTTTGACCAATAATGCTCAAGATGACTTCGAGTATGCTGTCAACACTGATATAAGTCATCTCTATTGTGTCTTAAAATTTTGCAAATTTCGTGACTCCTCACGAGGATTATCCAGGCCTAGATTTTGCTAAATTGAAACATACAGCAAGACATTCTCTTCCTGAAGTTAATTAGGAGTGGTCAATTCCATCTTGACTCACACACTGACTTCACAAGTACTTGACTATACCCAAAAATTTTTTGAACTTATATAAAAAATACAGGTAGTCCAGTACCAAAGTATAGTGAGTTGCTTGCAAGTCACCATGGTGATCTCAGGTCGGAGGGATACTTATATCCATTGGCCTTAGCTAACTATTATTGACAGTAGAGTATTACATTAGTCATGTTCAATGCAGATGTACTCCTACATCTCACCTGGATGCTATACCAGTATCTCCACACCACTTGGTTATGAGGACAACCAACGCATATGGCATACAGCAACCTACACTTGATAAGTTATCATCTTTATTAATAACTTATCATTTGGTCATGAACAATTTAAAAACCATCCGATAATTCTTTTTTTATCAATTGATTGTGGTTCTAAGGACTTCATCATAATTTAGAGGTTCATTTAAGGAATATAAAACTTTTATGATGAACCTGCCAAATAACTATTATTATTAGATAATTTATATACTAATTTCAATCATCTACCACTTAGATGATAGGCTTTAAGACATATTTCCCAATACTAAGTCTATGAATCAGTGGCCATAGCAGAGTGATTGATGAAAAAAAATTTTCATAGACATCATATTTGGACTTGAGCTAATCGAATCTATCATATGACTGATGTTGAGATTTGATAATTTATCCATGACTTGCCATCTAGTCAGGACTCATAATAGAGAGACTGAATCATATGTTAACTATACCTAGAGGTTTATTTTAGTTTTACTGAATTATCACTATATACTACTAGGTATCACTGGTGGATTGTGAGAGCTCACTAGGATTGTTTTGGATCAACAATCTTTGATTGAGTTAGAGTAAAATTATTTCAATCCATTGAAAAGAGTTTCAATGATACAATGATAGAGATCATTGAATGTCTTACTACCAGATAGAATTGAACCTATGAGGTCACACAACAAAGAGATCATTCTTCAAAAAATTTTCATCATTTTGGTACTTAAATTGCTCAATTGAATTAACATCTATTTTTTATAAATATTCTCTAATTTTATTTTTTTTAAATTATTTATTTTTATAAGAAAATTTAATTTGTTCATGAAATTAAGTTTTTAAGAAGATGTTAGCATCATAAATTATCAAAAATATCTTTAATAAATATAAAAGATACCACTTATCAATCATGCTTGGAATTAGTAATTGAGCTTATGAAGTATCAATTGGATTTAGAGAAATCCATTGAGTTCATGGTAACCTTGCTAGCGCATGGTTGGACCCAATTCTTCTTTTAATTAGGATTACTTATTTGATAAATTAATTTTAACTTAATTATCTGCTGATTACCTACATGAATAAGATTCATGAGGCTTCAATTATTGGGTATCTAAGGTTATGGATTACATAAATTAAGGGTGCAAGTCCCTTATGAATCTCTTTGATAGTTATTATGGGGTGCTACTTTGAATTGTTCAATTTGGACATGTCCAATGATTAGAGGGTTTTTAGTTCTTATATGGGGTGTCTCTTGGATGTAAAAGAGGATGTTTATTTATGGGTGCAATGGCTCCAATAGATGGCACCTAATGGGCTTTCTAATGTAAGTTGGATAACTTAAGTTAATAGGAATCCTAATGCAAGTAGGACTTGTATTATATGATTGAATAGAATTTAATCTTTGTGCCTATAAAAAGGGACCTCTCCTAAGGTCCTAAGACCATCCAAGTCACCCCCTCTCCACACCCAAAGAGCTCCCCATGCCCCTCTTCCTTCTCCCTTTCTCTTCTTCTCCCTTGGGCATCCCAAATATGCCCCATACTTGGGATGCATGTCCCAAGTGCTGCACATGCCCAAGGTGTTGGGCGGCCCTTCATCTGCTGGTTGTTAATCTCCTGTAGCACCACAAGGCAAGGAGAAAGGCTAGAGAGGAAGAGAAGATAAGGATCAAGGAGAAAGATCAAACGTTGATTGTGATCCAGACTTCGTTCAGATTCAGCAGGCTGAATTTTGAAGAATCAAAATTCAGATCTTAGAGGGCAGTTTCAGACAGATTCTGAGTAGATACTCATAGAGGTCGGATACTTGTGTGGCTAACTGAGAGTCTTATCTCTTTAAGATCTAAATTTGAAGAAAGAGATTGCAAAATGGTATGTTATTTGATTACAATCTAAATTTCAGTATATATCAATTTTAGCATATGAAATATATCCATGTGATTTTATATTTTTATGTATATAAAATTTAGATTAAAATTATTTTAATCTTATTCTCTGCTGTGGTGTTTAGAAAATTAAATTTTTAAAATATATATACATGCTTCGAATCCCAAATTCCAACACAAGATGTTCTGGATATGGTGGTGTGTATGAAGGTTATGTGTAGGTCAATATGGAATCGATCACTCCTAATAAGAAGAGATCGTATCCTATGTATTCTCATCCCTAAATGACTCAAAAAAAATCTTTTGGTCAAAAATAGGAAGAGGATTAAAAAAAGTTTCTAATGCTTCATCATCGGAGTCATCATTGGTTAATTGAGAATCGATATGAATGTGTGTTTGAGTTTGACATAATTCCATACTCATGAATATATTCAAGATGCAGAGATGATCGAAGGATTGAATTGTATGGTAACTTACCATCGAAGAGTATATTTGATATTTTTATCAAATTTCATATCTTTTGGATAGTCATGATACGTTGCTAGACATTAATCTTGACTTGTAGGTTTGATCGAATTAAAAAATTTAATTCGATTATCAATTAGAAAAGATTCTAATTGTTGAACTTGGATTAGCTCGATTGGACCTAAATCGATTAGATTAGAATCTAATCAAATTTGGTCAACTTGCATCCAAATTTATTGCTGACTAAATATGGAACCCAGTGGATCACACACATATGAAAATTGACCAAGGATCTTTTTTGATAAGATTTATTAAAATTTTGGATCCAATCAGGGTTCTCGGAAAGCATGCTAGCACGTATGGAAATCTTAGCTCCTTCGAAGATCAATTTGGTCTCATACCTTGCTAATTTACTAACTTAATTTGATGAGTAATTAGGTCAGGTCATGCCACCTAGAAGCAGCCTAAAATGGGGTGCCACATCTCAAGTTAACACCAAAAATGAAGAATCCTCTTGGATGAGGACTCTTGGCACAAATAAAAGGGACTCATGCGCATGTTGGTGTGAGCAGAAGCAAGAGTCCTTTTTGCTTGGGAGTCAGATGCGTGTGGTAGCCCACATCACTCTCTATCCTCTAATGCACATCTCAAAGTATGAGATGGATTATTTTTGAAAAATATAGGGTGGAGAAAAAATTGGAAAGGAGAAGGTCCTCCCATGCGCGTGGTGAAGCATCGGGACTCTTCATATTTTGAAGAGTTCTTCTATAGATCAAACATGATTAAAATGGAATGCAACCTATCAGATAATGTTTCACTTTTAATCAGCTCTTTTATGAAGATTTATTTGAAATTTTTTCAGATTTATCAAAAGGCCAAACGGACACCAAAAGCTTCCCTCACATGCGCGCACATGGTGATAAGGTATTCGCATGAAGAGATGTAAGGAACACATCCTTCTATGAGATTTTTTGATTCCTTATTAGGTGATCTAAAATTAGGATTAAATCCTCTTTCCACATGAAAATTTCTAAATTATTTTGATTTGAGAAGGGATGCAAAAATATCCCTTCTCTGGTCGCATGCGCGGGTGGACGTGCTAATTAACGTATCATTGATAAGAGTCCTTCTGCTTGAAAGATCTCTTATCTCTGATATTCAGATCAGATAGGCCTTTTGGGTGGGGTGTGTCCTTACCTTTGTGTGTTCCTCTGACACCTATAAATAGGTGTGTGCATCGAGTGTTCAAGGCAATCCATTCTGCTTTCCAATTTTTTCTCTGTTGCTCTCCTTTCTTTCTTACAACCTATCTTAGTTTTAGGATAAGACTTTGGGATTTAAGACAAAGCCTAATCTAATCTAGACAAGGGTTGGAAAGGTCCTAAAGAAGGAGATTCAGAAGTCTAGAGGAGGTTCTAAAAGGGTCGAGTCAGGTTCTTAAAGAAACTTGATCGATACGAGGCTTGTCGAGTTCTAGGGACTAAAACTCTTGAAGCAAGATGGAGGAGTACTGTCTTTGGTCTGATTTTCATGTGGATTATTGTTGGAGGGTAGACACTTAGATACATCATAGAAATTAGGATTAGCATTACAGGTATTCTTCTTATCCAAATTTAATTTAATTATACTTTGATTGGTATAGTCAAGGATTCCTAGGCATTAGGGTTTTCGGTACATCAGGTGTTTTAAATAAAAATTTTAAACACCTAGCCTTTCTGCTGTGCCACCAAAACCCAAAAGGACAAATCCTCAAGTGTGCCAAAGGACTTGTTCAACCTTTGAAGCATTTCTTTCGATGGAGCATCAATGAATTTACAACTAATTTTGTCACTCATAGCAGCTCTTATTATGCAGCATACTATCGTATAGTCATTGAGCCACTTTTCGTCACATCTACATTGGGAGCTAGTACTTCAAGTGCTAGATCCATAATCACATATAGGATCCACTCGTGCTTGAGAACTATTCTCAACTTTCATTATCAATTATCGAAATTTGGTCCTATAAGCTTATCACTGTCCAACAGTAAACAAAGCAACAAATTATTAGCTATTACTAAAAAAAAATATTAAGACCTATTAGTATATAAATTATTTAATCCTAAAGATTTAAATTTTAGTCTAAAGATCCTCCTCCTATTTTATATGAATTGATAGCCTCTACCTCTAATTCGATGAATTATCTTAATTTTTTAGCAAGTATTGGAATCCACACAAACTACATACAAGCCTGACTATGGTCGATCAATCCATGAGTATAAAAGAATAATACCCTACAAGCCAATCGTATATGGGATGCGATAGGATGTGTATTATAATTTATCTTTCAGACTCATATAATTGATATTTATATTATTAATAAAATAGATATTTTTGATTCATTATATACTGCATCTTATTATTTTTAAGATTAGAATTTATCCCATAGGTCTGGACAATAATTTTAGGGCCATAATAAGATCATGCCAGTGAGACCTAAATCTTTGATAGCCATGATCTAAAATATTCCTAATCGTTGGTTCATTGAGTCAGAATAAACAGACAATGATTTTAGAGAATGAGTTCATTGAATAGACCTACAAGAGAATATCAGATGGAGTCTTATTTACATATCAACTGATGATTCTCTAGTGAGAGTTGTGTAAGTGATCGTTTGACCTGAGGTCACCATGTACTGTGTACATGGATCCATATTTTGGTTCACTTTCTAACTTGATTCTCTGATCCTTGTATGAAATATTCTAGATATGGTGAAGTATGCATGAAGGTTGTGAGTGATTAATAAGAGATCAATCACTCCTAATAAGGAGAGTGAACATTCTATGTAATCTCATAGGTTGGTGATTTTGGAAGTCTTTGGCCAAAGCAGGATAGTAATTAGAAAAAAAATTTTAATGCATCATCAACTGAATCATCACCTTTAGATTGAAATACATAAAGAGTGATTGAGTTTGATATATTTTCATGTCCACAGCTCATCTGGGATGTTGTTTGATCGAAGCATTGAATTACATGATAACTTACCACTGAAAGATATTTTGATAAATTTTTATCAAAATTTTAAATCTTTTGAGTAGTCATGACACGTTGCTAAACATCAATCTTGACTTGTGGACTTATCAAAATTAAAAGAGTTTAATTCTGAAATCAATTAGAAAAAGTCATAGTTGATTGGGACTCTTCAAATGATCTAATCTAATCGAATTAGGATTACATCGAAAGTCTTGATTCACTGCTGTCTAGATTTGGAACCCAATGGGTCACACACTTTGAGATTTAACCTTAATCTCATTTAATTAGAATTTAATATAAATTTTATGGGTTAATTTGATATGCTAGCACATTGTATTAACCCAAATTCCTAAATTAATTTAGATCAAAGTGTTTGAGCTAACCTAGACCAGTTGTCTTTGACCTAATGGGATTAGATCTATCTTAATTGGTTTTCTATCTAACTTGAAACAATTTGAAGTGTAAAAGGACTCCTCTATGCCCACCAGATGCCACACCAAAATAATAATGCCGCCCTACTCATTTTAATGTGTGAAGATGAAGAATCCTTCTTCATGAAGACTCTTATCTTAACATGTTGCCTTTATTTCTCAACCTGATCTCCTTTGATTTGTTGCCAAAATTAATTAAGATTTTTATGGCACGTAGAAGAGAGAGAGAGTCCTTCTATGTGAAGGCTCTCTTACACCATAATTCCACATGATGAATTTATTCACCACATGAGAAAGTAGGGCACCAAGGCTCTCTTGCACCATAATTCCACATGGTGAATTTATTCACTATGTGAGAAAATGGAGCACCAAAGGTTGGTGCCCCTTGATCCCATGACACGTCCCTTGATCCCTTATTTAAAGGAGATGTCCCACATAGCTTTACTGCTATATTTTTGGGTTGAAACTAGAGATAAAAGGCATGAGAATCATAAGAAAAATTTTGGAAAAAAATTGAGAAAAAGGTAAGGAAAAATTAAGTGGCAAAAGTTACAAGAAGGGTGGTGAGATTTTTAGCAAGTATTGTTAGTGTGCCCTAGGATTTGATTTTTTCATATGTTGGAGCTAAAAATCAAATTCTAGATTGTGAGACATCTGAAGAGTGTCTTCTTGGTATCATTCTAGTGGCAAGATCGAAAGTAATTGGGCTTTGGCACGTTTGTTACTTGAGTTCGAAGCTGGCAGTGTTCTTGAGAAGAAAAGGCTGCAGCAACACACCGGTTAAGAAGGACCTTGGCTAACTTCTGTGTGGATCACCATTGGAGGGTGTGGAGTCTAATGGAGAACACCAATGTACCACTTCATCCTTTTTAGTGAAAGTAAAAATTCCATTCTATTGGGTATAAAATAATCCCAACTGAAGTTCGTAAGAGGCCAACCCTATCAGGACTCTTCCAGCTTCCGACCTTGTGCGACGTCTTTCTGAACTCCCCCGACCATCCGAGCTTCCACAGTACCATCCGGACTCCTCCAGTAGTCGACCTTCCACAGTGCCCTCCAGATTTTTCTAACAAACGAATTTCTATCGTACCCTCTGGACTTCTCCAATAATGAGCTCCTTCAGTCATCTATCGGACTGCTCCAAATGCTCTCTGGGCTTCTTTATCAGCCGATTTTCTACAGTGATCGACTACTCTCCGAATCTCTTCCAGACTTCCTCCTGTCACGATCGACTTCACTCCGAGCTTCTTCCAGACTTCGTCAATGTCCGAGCTTCTCCAACAATAGGACTTCTACAGTAACCAGACTCCATCCAAGTTTCTACGGTGGTCGATTGCCTTCTGAATTTCATCCGAGCTTCTATAATAAGTGGTCTCCATCTGAGCTTCTACGACAACCAATCTTCATCCGAGATTCTACAGTAAGCGATCTACTTCGAACTTCTATTGCAAGCAGACTTCATCCGAGCTTCTACAGTAAGCAGTCCCCATCCGGGCTTCCATGGCAATCGATCTCCATCTGAGCTTCTACAGTAAGCGGCATCCTTTCGGACTCCTACAAGAACCGGACTCTGTCTGAACTTCTACAACAAAATTTGGCCGACTGTCTCTGGTGTCTTTCATGCCTCTCCAAGCCATCCACCTTCAACAGTGCCAATCGGACTTCCACAGTGTCCTCCAGACTCCTCCAGTGGACGAACTTCCACAATACCTTTCGAATTCCGTTATCAAGTTGACCTTTTGCTGGATTTCTTATGCAACCGGATCTCTCCAGTGGATAGCCCTCAGACAAGCTTTTACATCAGATAAATTTCAGACGAACTTCTCCAGCAATCGGACTTCGTCAGACTTCTCCAACAGGCAGTTCCTGTCCGAACTTCTACAGTAGATGACTTCCGTCTGCAGCACCAACAGCACCCAACCACAGTTAATCCGTCAGTAACCTCGAAAATATCCGAGCTTCTCTTAGATTGCTGAGATAAAGAGCTATTTCACTCCACCAGACATCCCAGCCGAGCTTCAGCCATCTGGCCCGAATTCTCTGGCAAGTCACGACAATGGACACCACTCCACTCTCTGTAACAAACTCCACGTGGCCCCACCACTCTCTGGCAAGTTGTGACAATAGACACCACTCCACTCTCTGTAACAAACTCCATGTGGCCCCACCACTCTCTGGCAAGTTGCGACAACGGACACCACTACTCTCCGTAATAAACTCTACGTGGCCCTGAACGGCCCACTACCAGGCAGTTACAGATGTTGCTGTCAATCGGTTATGCTCTCCTGTCTATAAAAGAGATCCCCCAGATATGTTCTCTTCTAGGCTCTAAACTCTATCTTGAAACTCTGCTAAAATCCCATTCGAGTGCTCCATTTCTGTTGAGGCAGAGTATTGACTTGAGCATCGAAAGGTCATGTCGGAGCACCCCCAACTCTGGTTTAGACTTCCTTTGCAGGTCCCGACGCTGGCTGCGATCCCCTCGACTCTAGCTTCTCTGGCATCGATGGAATTCTGCACCAACAGAATTGGCGCTAGAGGAAGGGCTGTGTCTTTGCAGGACCCTTGTTCTTAAAGGAGTACTCAATGGGACTATCTCCGGTCTTCTTCTTTGACATCTTTTTGTTCTTCTCTGACCAGATCCCAACCTGATGCCTCCCCGAAAGGCATCCACCAGGCAATCTACGACCTCCGTGGCCTGATCTCAGCAAGATCAGCAAGCTCTGGCCTTGTCTCCAATTTTTCAGGCTTCTCCTCCTCCGACAATGACAGTCGGCATGGAGCAGTTTGACCTGCTGGTTCAGCAGGTCAGGGGCCTCACCGAAGCAGTGTAGGCCATGCAGCAGCAGCAGCCATAGGCATCTGTGCTGTCGGAAAAAGCATCACCAGAGTTCCAGAATCTGACGATCGGGTGGCCCACTTAGGCCAGTCGCCCTGTGTTCCCCAGAAAGGGGAAGTAGAGGGCAGAGAGCCCTCTGTCTGATCATGATTCCACTCCCGGAGGGTCCCTACCTCCGTTCTTCCAGAAGACCCTCGAGACTCACGATCGAGAGGATCTCCTGGATCAAAGGTTCTAAGAGATGAACTGGTGGATCGAAGAGCTCTGCCATGCTCCACCTGCTTACAGTGAGGATATCTGTACTGACCCTCCTTTTTCTTAAATGATTATGCAGGAACCGATCCCACCGCACTTCAAGCTCCCTCAATTTGAGAGCTACGATGGGACATCGGATCCGGTTGACCACCCGGAGGTCTTTCGGATAATGATGCTGCTCCATGGCATGCCAGACGCCATCTTGTGCTGAGCTTTTCCATCTACCTTGAAGGGAGCAGCAAGAAATTGATACTCGATACTGAAGCCGGGCACTATCTTCTCCTTTGATCAAATGAGCCACCAGTTTGTGGCTCATTTCGGAGTTCCTCATCAACATCAAGCAAAAAGAGAGAGAATCCATCTGAACTTATGTCAACCATTTTAACGCCACTGCATTGGAGGTCCGAAACTTGGACCAATTAGTTGCAATGGCCACCCTGAAGAGCGATCTTCAAAAGAATAATCTTTTATTTTCTCTAAAAAAGAAGTATCCCAGGGACTTCATTGATTTGCTGGCTCGAGCTGAAGAATATGCCCGAGCAGAGAAAGCCTTCAAGCTGAAGGATGAGGAGGACACGAAGGAGCGGCAGGCGGGTGACTCCAGCAAGCCCGCAGCTGAAAAAGGGCCGAGTGAAGCTTGGCCACGTTCGCAAACTTTCCCCGGATACAAGCATGTTCGAACTCCTCCCCGAGCTCGTAGGAAGAGAAGCCTGGACCGCAGAGTTCAGCGGAGCTCTCCCCCAAGAAGATTCCACAGCTATGCCCCTCTCAATGCTCCAAAAACCCAAGTGCTAATGGAGGTCAGAGAGCAGTTGCCAAGGCCGAAAAGGATGCACACACACCCTGAGAAGTGCAATCCTAACAAGTTCTACCTCTATCATCGTGACCACGGTCACAATACGGAGGAGTGTATTCAGCTCTGAGATGAGATCAAGGAGCTCATCAGATGAGGTCGGCTCGACAGATTCATTCGATGCCGGTTTGAAGGTAGGGAAGATCGATCGAGGGCCCTACCACAACCAGAGCCACCAAGGAGGGAAGAACAGCCTGAAGATCAGCCTCCAATCAGGATCATCAACACCATCTCTGGAGGACCCTGACAGAGAGCAGCCAGTGTATTGGTCGGACCGCCCAAGCGGTAGAGGACTGAAGAATCTATAACCTTTACTGAAGAAGATGTTTGAGAGATTCAATTCTCCCATAATGATGCGGTTGTAGTTTCTTTAAATATTACTGACTATGATGTACGTTGCATTCTTGTTGATAGTGGAAGCTCGATCGATATTTTATTTTACGATACATTCTCAAAAATATCTATTCTGGATGGTCGATTAGGGCCGATAAGCTCCCTGTTGGTAGTGTTCACTGGCGATGCTGTGCCAGTGGAAGGAGTAATAACTTTGACCGTAGTTGCAGGTCAGTACCCGAAACAATCTAGAGCGTAAGTGGATTTTTTGATAGTGAGGGCGCCGTCTACCTACAACGCAATACTCGGCCGACCTGACCTCAATGCCCTCCGAGCTATGGTATCGACCTACCATTTGAAATTGAAATTTCTTACTAGCCAAGGGATCGAAGAGGTCAGAGGAGATCAAGTCCTGGCAAGACACTGCTATAACATAGCCTTACAAAGAAATGGTCAGTCTGATCCCTGTTCGGTTGATGGATTAGACACCCATGACGATCTTGCTGAAGAATGGAGTGAGCCAATTGAAGATCTTGTCTCAATTCCTTTGAACGATGGGAATGAAGAGCACATGGTGAAGATCGGCTCTAACCTAGGAAAAGAGATACGGACACAGCTCATCAATTTTCTACAAAAGAATGCAAATGTTTTCGCTTGGGTTCCGACGGACATGCCAGGGATTGATGCGGAAGTCATGGAACACCGTCTAGCTGTTGATCCTAAACATCGATCGACGAAGGAAAAAATTCGAGGTCATGCACCATGTTGGTGCAGAATTCCATCGATGCCGGAGAAGCTAGAGTCGAGGGGATCACGACCGCCATCGGGACCTGCAAGGGAAGTCTAAATCAGAGTTGGGGGTGCTCCGGTAAGACCCTCCGATGCTCAAGTCGGTACTCTACCTCAACAGAAATGGAGCACTCGAATGAGATTTTAACAGAGTTTCGAGATAGAGTTTAGAGCCTAGAGGAGAACGTATCTGGGGGGTCTCTTTTATAGATGGAAGAGCATAACTGATTGACAGTGACGTCTGTAACTGTCTGGTAGTGGGCCATTCAGGATCACGTGGAGTTTGTTACGGAGATTAGTGGTGTCCGCTGTCGCAACTTTCCAGAGAGTGGTGGGGCCACGTGGAGTTTGTTACAGAGAGTGGAGTGGTGTCTATTATCGTGACTTGCTAGAGAGTTTGGGTCGGATGGCTGAAGCTTGACTGGGATGTCTGGTGGAGTGGAATAGCTCTCTGTCTCAGCAATCTAAGAGAAGCTCGGATGTTTTCGAAGTTGCTGACGGGTTAACGATGGTTGGGTGCTGTTGGTGCTGCAGACAGAAGTCATCTGCTATAGAAGCTCGGATGGAAACTACCTGTTAGAGATGTTGTGATCCAGGTGGTGTGCCCAAGGCCTAGGGGACCAAGGCTAAGGCCAAGATCCATCATTCATGAGGGCTTCATGGAGGCTCTAGGGCTAGTTGGGCCCTAGGTTGAAAGGCTGTGGGCCTTTCGGATTCTTGAGGTCTAGGTTATGTGGGCTTCAAGGGACCAACTCTTTATGGGCCAGGTCTGGGCCCAGGATAGGTGAGATTAGGTCACATCATGGGTGTACATGGGCTTGGGTTAACCTAATCTCCCATAGAGTTGGTCAAGGGAGTTTTGGGTTTGGGTCACTTGACCCTGTGTTTATATATACATGCACTGTATAGGTTTGATTAAGCCAAGAAATATGAAAACCTTTTCTCCCAAGTCTCTCTCTCTCTTCTCCCTCTCTCTTCAGCTATTCTCCATGCCCCAGGAGCAAGAAACCTTAGGATTTCTTGCCGCGAGGTCCATAGAAGGCAGGAAAAGCAGGGGAGGCGCTAGGGTTTTGAGCCCCTCCCCCTTTGTGCCGCCAACCATATTGCCTCTCCCTCTCTTGCAGCCACCCAAACATCAGGTCCAGAACTTTAAATCTCTTGCTACAAGGTTGGTACAAGTTCTTCTCAGATCTGGAGTTGATCTGAGATCGTTTGAGGCATGGGTGAGATCTCTATCAACAGATCTACAGGAAAGACTGCAGCAGGACAGATCTTCAAGGTCTGGTTCTATCTACTTTCTTTCCTATCTAGAACACCTCAATTCAAGATTTAGGAAGACCTCAGTCCAGGCCTAATTTGGTTGGGTACCAGATCTTGGATTTTTTAGAGGTGATCTTAGAGGTGTTCTTCATCTGGAACGAAAGGCTGACGAAGAAGACAGCAACCAGACTGATTTCGTCAAGATCCCAGGATCGAGTCCAGAAGTCTCCAGATTTATTCGTTGCTGGTTTTGCTACACTCAAGGTCCGTGGGAGGAGCCGGGATCGTGCTCCAATAGTTGGTATTAGAGCCACGGTGGTGAGGAAGTGGTTCCAAGTGCGAAAAGTTGAAGATCCCAAGTGCTGAAAATTTTCAGTAAGGTACCATCAAGGTATATTCTACACTTCTTGATTTTATATTGCTTGTTTGGCTTGGATCCAGTCATGGGCAATAATATGAAGGTCGATTTCGAGAAGTTTGATGGCAAGGAAAAATTTTCCATGTGGAAAATCTGGGTGGAAGATCTTCTGGTGCAAGCAGATCTGGATCAGGTTTTGGATGAGAAGCCTGAGGGAATGATAGATAGACAGTGGGCATCGTTGGAGAAGAAAGCATGCTCGGTGATCAGAGGATGTTTGGCGGATGCGGCATTGTATTCGGTGCTGGAAGAAAAGACCCCGAAGGGCCTTTGGTCAAAGTTGCACACCATGTATATGGGGAAGAATATGTGCAACAAGCTAATGCTGAAGAAGAGGTTGTACAGTCTTCAGATGCAGGAGGGATCTGATGTGATTGGCCACATTCAGAGGTTCGACCAGTTGTGCATGGAGTTGATGAATATCGGGATGAAGCTGGATGAGGAGGATAAGTCCCTGTTGCTTTTGTGTTCGCTGCCAGGATCATATGACTCTTTGATGACTACACTGCTCTACGGCAAGAAGACTCTGGAATATGAGGACATGGTCTCGGTGCTGAAGTCTAATGAGCAAAGGAAAAAGTTGACCAGAGATCGGACTCCCTAGGAGGGTTTGGCAGTAGGGGAGAGGACAAGTAGAGGCAGAGGCAAAAGCAAGTCCAGGGGGTGGTCCAAGTCCAAGAAGGGAAAGAAAGAGATGAAATGCTTCAAGTGCAATGAGTTCGGGCACTTCAAGCGAGAATGTCCACTATGGAAGAGCAAGAAGGGAGAAAGAAGTGGCTTAGAATTAGTGAGTGCAGTTGCTAGGCAGCAGGTGGAGGATGATCTACTTGTGGTATCAGATGGTCACAGGCATTACACAGAGGAGTGGATACTAGACTCTGCGTGCTCACATCACTACACACCACACAGGTCTTGGTTTGCGACATACACCAAGATAGATGATGGATTAGTGACTCTAGGCGACAATCATCCTTGCAAGGTGGCTGGGATAGGGACAGTCAGGGTGAAGATGTTTGATGGGATTGTGAGGACATTGACAAATGTAAATCACGTCCCGGAGCTGGAAAAGAATCTGGTGTCACTAGGCTACTTGGAGTGCAGTGGATACAGCTTCAGCAGTAGGGCTAGAAGCGAAGTATTAAACATCTCCAATGAAGCTATGGTGGTGATGAGAGGCAGGAGGTTGGACAATAATCTCTATCACATGGAGGGATCTGTGGTGACCGGAGAGTCTGATGCAGCAGCTGCAGCACAGGACCAGCAGGGGGCTTACAGGATGTGGCACTACCGCCTAGGCCACATGGGTGACAAGGGGCGAGGGAGTTGAGCAGGAGAGGACTCATCTCTGATCTGGAGGATGGTGCTATTGGGGAGATCTGTGAGCCTTGCCAGATGGGAAAGCAGAGGAGAGTTCAGTTCAACATCAGTACAACCCGCAGTGCAGCCCCACTGGAGTTAGTACACACGGATGTGTGGGGACCAACCTTAGTTTTAGCTAAGAATGGGGCCAGATACTTTATGACCCTGATTGATGATTTCTCAAGAAAACTCTAGATTTACTTCATGAGAGAGAAGTCAGAGGTCTTCACCAAGTTCAAGATCTGGAGAGCTGAGGTGGAGAAGAAGCAGGGGAGGAGCGTGAAGTGTCTGAGGTCAGACAATGGCGGGGAGTACACCAGCAGAGAGTTCCAGGACTACTGTGAGGAGTGTGGGATTAGGAGACACTTCTCAATTAAGGAGACTCCATAGTAGAATGGGGTGGTCGAGAGGATGAACAGAACACTTCTGGAAAAGGCACGATGCATGAGGCTGCAGGTAGGGCTTCCAAAGGCGTTCTGGGTTGACATAGTTGACGCAATGGGTTACTTGGTCAATCGATCACCTCACACCAGATTGGATGGTAGGCTTCCAGAGGAGGTGTGGTCTGGGAGGACAGTTGGGCTGGGCCATCTACGGGTATTTGGGTGTATGGCCTATGTGCACATTGGAGCTGGTGAGCGGAGCAAGCTAGACGCCAGATCATGCAAGACGGTGTTTCTAGGCTATCCACGAGGAGTTAAGGGATACATGCTATGGGATCCCTTGGAAAAGAAGGTCATCATTAGTTAGGATGTGACTTTTGATGAAGAGTCAGTCCTATGGAGGCGAGCAAGCATGGAGGAGCAGCAGGAGCAGGAGGAGGTCCAGCAGGGCACTACTGGATAGCTTACCTCTTTGATTTTGCCTCTTACAGGTACTATGGGAGGACATGACATTCAGGTGGAGAACCTAACTAAGGTGTCTCCATAGGTGGAGAGGACTCGGATGGATGATCGAGGCAGAGAAGTCCAGCAGGAGCGAGCTGGATCGAGGACTGATATCGGTGTTGCCCTACACAAGCCCAAGAGGACCATCAGGCAACTGGACCGATATGGCTTCGAGGAGACACTGTCATATACCCTGGTGACAGTGAATGGAGACCCATATACATATCAGGAGGCTATTGAGAGCCAGGACAGAGAGTGGTGGGTCCAGGCGATGTCCGAGGAGATACAGTCTCTCCACCAGAACCAGACGTGGTGATTGGTGCAGTTGCCACAGGAGAAGAGGCCCATTGGCTGCAAATGGGTCTACAGTCATAAGGAAGGGCCTTCAGAGCAGAGAGGTATCAGATTCAAGGTGAGGTTAGTGGCCAAGGGATACTCCTAGAAGGAAGGCATCGACTTCAGCGAGGTCTTCTCTCCCGTCGTCAGACATGCTTCCATCAGAGTGTTGCTGAGCATTGTAGCAGCTCAGGATTTAGAGCTGGAGCAGATGGATGTCAAGACAGCATTTCTCCATGGGCATTTGGAGGAGAGGATTTACATGGAGCAGCCACCTGATTTCAGGGATCCAGGATCAGAGGGAAAGGTTTGTTTGTTGCAGAAGTCACTGTACGGGCTGAAGCAGTCGTCGAGGCAATGGTACAAGCGGTTTGACTCCTATGTGCGCAGCATTGGACTTTTCAGGTGCGAGTTTGATCCCTGTGTTTATATTCAGTCTCTTGAGGATGGTTCTAGGGTGTTCCTACTCTTGTATGTGGATGACATGCTTAGAGCATGCAAGAGTAGGAAGGTTGTGCAGGATCTGAAGGCATCCTTATCTCGGGAGTTTGAGATGAAGGATTTGGGCCCTGCAAGGAAGATCCTAGGCATGGAGATTTTTAGAGATCGAGCTCGGAGGGTGTTGCATCTATCTCAGGGGGGCTACATACAGAAGGTCTTAGAGAGGTTCGGGATGAAGGGAGCAAAGCCGGTGGAGCTACCACTTGTCGATCACTTCAGACTCTCGAAGACCATGGCGCCATAGACTGAGGTGGAGGCTCAGGAGATGGAGACGGTTTCTTATGCTTCAGGAGTTGGGAGCTTGATGTATGTGATGGTCTGTTGTAGGCCAGACATCGCTCATGCAGTGAGTCAGGTTAGCAGGTTCATGGCGCAGCCTGGCAGGGAGCACTGGAGAGCTCTGAAGTGGATATTCAAATACCTGGTAGGTTCAGTTGGAGTTGGCATCTGCTACGGACAGTGAGGAGGTGCAGTGGGATACTCTGACATGTCCAAGGAGGCTCAGGGGTTGATTGGTGGTTATGTAGATGCAGACTTCGGTGGAGATGTGGATACCCGGAGGTCTATGACAGGCTTCATCTTTAGCCTGTATGGAGGTCCTATTTCTTGAAGATCGAGTCTGCAGCCTATCACGGCCCTATCCACTACAGAGGCGAAGTACATCGAACTGACAGAAGCAGCTAAGGAGGCAATTTGGCTGAAGGGTTTGTTGACGGAGATGGGCCTTACTCAGGAGGCCATTAGAGTGCACTGTGATAGCCAGAGTGCACTTCTATTAGTACAGAACTCAGTCTATCATGCAAGGATAAAGTACATTGACATTCGATATCATCAGATCAGGGAGCTTGTGGAGGATGGCGAGGTGGAGCTAGTAAAGATACACACCAAGGAGAACCCAGCTGATGTACTTACGAAGGTACTTCCACGGGACAGCTTTCAGAGATGTGTTGAGCTGATTCGGCTGATGGACAGAGTGGAGCTGGTTGAGGCCTTGGGACACCAAGGTGGAGATTGTTGTGTTTCAGGTGGTGTGCCCAAGGCCCAGAGGACCAAGGCTAAGGCCAAGGTCCATCATTCATGAGGGCTTCATGGAGGCTCTAGGGCTAGTTGGGCCCTAGGTTGAAAGGCTGTGGGCCTTTCGGGTTCTTGAGGTCTAGGTTATGTGGGCCTCAAGGGACCAACTCTTTATGGGCCAGGTCTGGGCCTAGGATAGGTGAGATTAGGTCGAGTCATGGTGTACATGGGCTTGGGTTAACCTAATCTCCCACAGAGTTGGTCAAGGGAGTTTTGGGTTTGGGTCACTTGACCCTGTGTTTATATATACATGCACTGTATAGGTTTGATTAAGCCAAGGAATACGAAAACCCTTTTTCCCAAGTCTTTCTCTCTCTTCTCTCTCTCTCTCTCTTCAGCTATTCTCCACACCCCAGGAGCAAGAAACCCTAGGGTTTCTTGCCGCCAGGTCCATAGAAGGCAGGAAAAGCAGGGGAGGTGCTAGGGTTTTAAGCCCCTCCCCCTTTGTGCCGCCAACCATATTGCCTCTCCCTCTCTTGCAGCCATCCAAACATCAGGTCCAGGACTTGAAATCTCTTGCTACGAGGTTGGTACAAGTTTCTCTCAAATCTGGAGTTGATCTGAGGTCGTTTGAGGTGCGGGTGAGATCTCCATCAATAGATCTACAGGAAAGGTTGAAGCAGGACAGATCTGCAAGGTCTGGTTCTATCTACCTTCTTCCCTATCTAGAATATCCCGATTCAAGATCTATGAATTGAAAGACCTCAATCTAGGCCTGATCTAGTTGGGTACCAGATCTTAGATTTTTTAGAGGTGATCTTAGAGGCGTTCTTCATCTGGAACGAAAGGCTGACGAAGAAGACAGCAACCAGACTGATTTCGTCAAGGTCCCAGGATCGAGTCCAGAAGTCTCCAGATTTGTTCGTTGCTGGTTCCGCTACACCCAAGGTCCGTGGGAGGAGCCAGGATTGTGCTCCAGCAGGAGAAGTCCGGTAGGAGTCCGATTGCTGGAGAAGTTCATCTGAAATTTATCTGATGTAGAAGCTTGTCTGAGGGCTGTCCACTAGAGAGGTCCGGTTGCATGAGGAATCCGACAGAAGGTCGACTTGATAGAAAAATTCGGAAGGCATTGTGAAAGTTCATCCACTGGAGGAGTCTGGAGGACACTGTGGAAGCTCGGTTGGCGCTGTTGAAGGTGGACGGCTTGGAGAGGTACAGAAGACACCGGAGATAGTCGGCCAAATTCTGTTGTAGAAGTTCGGACGGAGTCTGATTCTTGTAGGAGTCTGAAAGGATGCTGCTTACTGTAGAAGCTCGGATGGAGATCGGTTGCCGTGGAAGCCCGGATAGAGACCGCTTACTGTAGAAGCTCGGATGAAGTCTGCTTGCAATAGAAGTCTAGAGTAGACCGCTTACTATAGAAGCTCGGATGAAGTCTGCTTGCAATAGAAGTCTGAAGTAGATCGCTTACTGTAGAAGCTCGGACGTAGACTGGATGCTGTGGAAGCCCGGATGGAGATCACTTACTATAGAAGCTCAGATGAAGTCCGCTTGCAATAGAAGTTCGGAGCAGAAATCCAGCTGTTGGAGCCTGTCTGCTGTAGAAGTTCGTCTGGAATCCAACCACTGTAAAAGTTCGGACGGAGTCCGGCTCTTGTAGGAGCTCGGACGAAGACTGATTGCCATGGAAGCCCGGATGGAGACCGCTTACTGTAGAAGCTAGGATGAAGTCCGCTTGCAATAGAAGTTCAGAGTAGAAATCCAGCTGCTGGAGCCCGTCTACTGTAGAAGTTCGTCTGGAATCCATCCACTGTAGAAGTTCGAACAGAGTCCGATTCTTGTAGGAGCTCGGATGAAATTCGGAAGGCGGTCATGTTGAAAATAGTATCCCAAAGCCAATCGTCAGCCTGTTGACGATTGTGCTCCTTTTGTATATGTACATGAATTATGAATTAATAAAAATTATTTTGGTATTTCTTTTCATCACAAAATATTTCATCTTCTAATGAACTCCTATATTGTGGTGAAGTCCTTGGGACTATTTAGACTCGACAAAGGAGGATTTATCGTTTAGTCCTTAAATCTGTTCGCGACCAAATGATACGTTGCTACCAAGGATGACAACGTTTATCAAGCATAGGTCGTTGTGTGCCATATAGGATGGTTGTCCTCTTAATCAAAGAGTGTGTAGACATTGGTATGGCATACAGATGAGATGTAAGGGTACATCTGCACTAAACATAACTGACTCCAGAGCTATTTCTATTGTCAAGATTTGCTCTGATGGAATATGGGTATAAATATCCTTCCGACCTGAGACCGCCACGATGACTTGCAAGTAACTCACTGCACTTAGGCACTGGACTACCTGAATTTCTAATTCAGTGACGAAAGGCTGCTAGGTGTAGTCAAGTACTTGACTTGTCGGTGCGTGTATCAAGATGGGATTGACCACTCCAATTTAGGAGCTGTGTATAGTCGTGTTTCAATTTAGCAAAACCTTGGCCAAGGTAGTCCTAGTGAGGAGTCACAGGACTGTTTGAGTTGAGCACGATTCGGATGATCTGATCAGGGTTGACAGTTTAACCTTGAGTCATCCTAAACACAGGGGTCAAAAGGATGAATTATACAGTAACCATATTCACGTAGGTTCTGAGTGTTGTGATTGCGACTATTCGACCTATCCGAACATCAGATACCATTGCTAGATGGTCACTTTGATTAGTACAGAAATTGGTTCCTGTGCTACCGGCTTAGGTTCGAACCTGTGGAGTCACACACATTAGAAGTTTCTATCTGATCTGATAGCTGGTGAAGAGTCCTTCATGTCTGAGATTCTGTGATCGAGAATCAGGATTCTCTGATCATGAATTCCACACATTTTGGGTATCGGGGTCAAGAGTCCCACTGGTTTAGGACTCTTTGATCAGGGTTACATATCGATGAATTCTGATGCCCGATTATCCATCGAATTTGGACTCAATATTTATGAGAGGTTTAATTAGTGATTTAATTGCTAATTAACTCAATTTGATTGAGTAATTATTTTTGGATCAAGTCCAATTGAATTGGATTTAGTTGGGTTTGACCCGATTAGGTTAAGAGTTGACCTAATCGTCGAGATGGTTTGGCCCCTGATATGATCAGGGGTTGGGCTTAATTAATTCTTGATTTGATTAGGATTTTATTGAGCCTAATTAAGCCTAATTAAGTTGGATTTAAATTAGTCTAATTGGGCCTAACTTATTTGGTTCAATTAGGTTGGTTTAAATAATGAAACTACCTTGACCCATTCTCCCTGCGCCACCTCACTTCCACTGCGCCCATTTGAATTCATGAGAAGGAAGTTCTCATGAATTTTTCCTCATGCAAAGCCCTCCTCACACCCTACTTTAATGCACCAGATGAGTGGATAAGGATGATTGGTTGGCCATTCAAATTCAAAACAAAGTTTGAATTTGAATGAGCAACCAATCTTAGTGCCTTGACCTTATCCTCTTTTAACGTCCCATTTATTACACGAGAAAATATTTCTCATGAAATCACTCATGCACAAATTAAGCCACGCCCTCCTCTTCTCACGCCCTTAGTGGATAGGAATAAATTGGTTTCCATTTGAATTCAAAATTTGATTTGAATTCAAATGTGCAATTACTCATCTTTATCCTCTCACATGATAAGACGTTTGACATTATTTTAAAAGGAGGAGAAGAGTGAGGCGTGTGAAAGAAAAATTTTGGAGAGAAAATTTGGGCATGAAGTATCCTTGTGTGCTAGGTGAAGGTCTATATCCTTCCGAGAGAAAAAGAAAGAAAAGAAAGAAAAAGTGTGCGCAGGATTTCAGTGAGTTCTTCAAGATTTCAGCCTGGAGTTCGGGAAGTGAGAAGGTGAGCTACAAGTATCGTGAGCCCATCAAATTTTAGGGAGATGTTCAACATCCTCTCAAGCATGTCTGCTGATGATCCGAAGCATCCAAAGAATTGACAAACATCGATCGAAGGAGTTCGATCAGTATCGGTCGTAGAAAGGGCTCTACAATGAGCTAGCACTCGTGAGGAGTCGATCAGACCGAGAGCTTCGTGTGGACGATCCGCAGAGGGCAGATACACTGTGTGGCTACATCGTGATGATCAGACTCTCCCGACGGTGATCAGATTGTGGCGATCTACTATCCGCACAAAGGTATTGTGTTCTGAACACAATACAGTAAAGTATTTACTGTTCAAATTTGAATTTCAAATTTAAATGCATGCACGCTATATATCATATTTAGATCCTAGTGTAGGATAAATTCAAGTTAATTAATTAGATTAATTAATATTTTTCTATTGTAAAATCATAATTTTGAAAAAATTTTAAAATTACCATTTTACCCATGCACTGAATTTTGCTTCAAATGGTATCAGAGCAGGGTTCTAAGATATGATATATATATTTGCATGCATAGATTAAGTTGTAATCTAAAAGTTTAAATTTAAAATTTAAAATTTAAAATTTGAAATTTGAATTTTGAAAGTTGTTCGAAATTCAAAATTCAAAATTTAAAATTCAAAATTTGAAATTTAAATTTTGAAATTTGAAATTTGAAATTCAAAATTCAAAAATTTGAAATTCAAAATTCAAAATTTCTTTGAAATTTGAAATTTTAAATTTAAAATTTAAATTTTGAAATTGGTATATTTAGATATCTTGATCCAAGTAGCAAGTAATCGAATTGGGTTGGTTGCCATGGCCATCCGGTCATAGGAGAAAAGTAGGGTTTAAAGGCCCTCTCTTCCCATTCGATGGGGTCTCCTATGGCGATAGGGGTGCCGATGTGATTATATCCCATACAGATGAAGTAGCGAAAGGAATATTCATGATTTATTTTGATTAAGTTATTTTCTGTTATGTAATTAGCAATAGGATTGCTATTTATGAAATGAGTCAACATATTTGGTGAACAGAAAATAAAACCTTTCAAATTTAAAAATTATTTTTGAAATGCCAAACCCTGATCCATCAGTCCAAATACTTAATTAAAAGAATTAAGTATTATCTAGTAGGTCTAGAATTGTGAATTAAGACCTAAGACAATTGCATAAACTTGTGAATCAATGGGTTAGATGGATTGGTCCATAATTGGATTAGACCTAAGGTTAGCTTAAAGAAATAGACTAAATTAGAGTAATTGGTCAAATCTAATCAAAAGTTGAATTAGATTAGGTGAAGGATACTCTAGACTCAACTCCAATAGTTGTAGTTGAATGGGTCCATGTCTTTAACTAGACCAAGATGGACTTAATTCATGGCTACGCAGTGGAACCTAATTTACTAAGTTGATCAAATTAAAACTAATGAACCGGTTGTTGTCTAAGGTAAGTTTGGCAGTTTGACCAGTGGTTTTTAAGCGGGAGCTACTCGCAGTGATTCGATCTCTGACGAGTTAATTGCACATCATCACCACTGATCTCACTTACTTGGCCAACCCGGTGAATTAGATTTTGATTAGATCACTTGGTGATTAGGGCTCACCCATGTCATTAGTGTGGGGAAATTCAGTGCAGGGGTAAAATGGTAATTTTAAAACTTTTTCAAAATTATGATTTTATAATAAAAAAATATTAATTATTTTTATTAATTAATATAAATTTACCCTACACTAGGATCTAAATATGATATATAGCATGCATGCATTTAAATTTGAAATTCAAATTCGAACAGCAAACACCTCACTGTAATGTGTTCAGAACACAATACCTTTGTGCGGGTAGTAGATCACCGCAATATGATCACTGTTGGGAGAGTTTGATCATCGCGACACAGCCACACAGTATGTCTGGCCTCTACGGATCGTCCACATGAAGCTCCCAGTCTGATCGACTCCTCACGAGTGCTAGCTCGTTGTAGAGCCCTTTTGACAGCCGATGCTGATCGAACTCCTTCAATTGATGTCTGTCGATTCTTCAGATGCTCTGGATCATCAACAGACGTGCTTGAGAGAATGTTGAAGATCTCCCTAAGATTTTGTGGGCTCACGACACTCGTAGCTCACTTTCTCACTTCCCAAACCACGGGCTAAAACTCTAGGAAACTCACTGGAAACCTTGCACCCACTTTTCTTTCTTTTCTTTCTTTTTCTCTTGAAAGGATATGGACTTCCTTCTCATGCACAAAACTTCTCACGTCCCAAAATTTTTCTCCAAAAATCTTCTTCTTGCATGCCCCACTCTTCTCCTCCTTTTATAACAACGTCAAACGTCTTATCCAAAAGAAAGGATAAAGATGAGTAATTGTACCTTTGAATTCAAATCAAATTTTGAATTCAAATGGACACCAACTCATCCCTTATCCACTAAAGGTGTGAGGCATGGCTTAAATTGTGCATGGAGTGATTTCATGAGAAACCTTTTCTCATGTAATAAATGAAGCGTAAAAAAAGGGATAAGGTGCAAAGATTGATTGCCCATTCAAATTCAAACTTTATTTTAAATTTGAATGGCCAACCAATCATCCTTATCCATTCATTTGGCACATTAAAGTGGGGCATGGAGAGGGCTTGGTGTGAGGAAATAATTCATGAGAAGTTTCTTCTCATGAATTCAAATGGGTGCAATGGAAGTGAGGTGGCGCATGGAGATTGGGTCAAGATGGTTTAATTATTTAAACCAACCTAATTGAACCAAATAAGTTAGGTCCAATTAGACTAATTTAAACCCAACTAAATTAGGCTTAATTAGGCTCAATAAAATCTTAATCAAATCAGGAATTGATTAAGCCCAACCCCAGATCAAATCAGGGACCAAACCATCTCGACGATTAGGTCAACTCTTAACCTAATCGGGTCAAACCCAACTGAATCCAATTCAATTGGACTTGATCCAAAAATAATTACTCAATCAAATTGAGTTAATTAGTGATCAAATTACTAATTAAATCTCTCATAAATATTGAGTTCAAATTCGATGGGCAATCAGGCATCAGAATTCATCGATATATAACCCTGATCGAAAAATCCCAACCAGTGGGACTCTTGACCCCGGTACCCATAATGTGTGGTACTCATGATCAGAGAATCCTGATTCTCGATCACTGAGTCCCAAAC
This sequence comes from Elaeis guineensis, assembly GCF_000442705.2. NCBI lineage: Eukaryota > Viridiplantae > Streptophyta > Magnoliopsida > Arecales > Arecaceae > Elaeis > Elaeis guineensis. Next base: position 79,802,938 of record NC_025998.2, read on the forward strand.
ATGTAGGATTCTACATCAACCATCAGATCAGATAAGAACCTCTAATGTGTGTGACCCCGCAGGTTCGAACCTAAGCCGGTAGCATAGGAATCAATTTCTGTACTAATCGAAGTGACCATCTAGCAATGGTACCCGACATTCGGATAGGTCGAAGAGTCACAATCGCAATACTCAGAACCTACATGAATATGGTTACTGTATAATTCATCCTTTTGATCCCTGTGTTTAGGATGACTCAGGGTTAAACTGTCAACCCTGATCAGATCATCCGAATCGTGCTCAACTCAAATAGTCCTGTGACTCCTCACAAGGACTACCCTGGCCAAGGTTTTGCTAAATTGAAACACAACTGTACATAGCTCCTAAACTGGAGTGGTCAATCCCATCTTGACACACACACCGACAAGTCAAGTACTTGACTACACCCAGCAGCCTTCCGTCACTAAATTAAAAATTCAGGTAGTCCAGTGCCTAAGTGCAGTGAGTTGCTTGCAAGTCATTATGGCGGTCTCAGGTCGGAGGGATATTTATACCCATATTCCATCGGAGCAAATCTTGATAGCAGAAATAGCTCCGAAGTCGGTCACATTCAGTGCAGATGTATCCTTATATCTCACCTGTATGCCATACCAGTGTCTCCACACTCATTGGTTAAGAGGACAACCAACCTACATGGCACACAACGACCTATGCTTGATAAACGTTGTCGTCCTTGGTAACAACATATCATTTGGTCGCGAACAGATTTAAGGACTAAACGACAAATCCTCCTTTGTCGAGTCTAAATAGTCCTAAGGACTTCACCACAACATAGGAGTTCATTAGAAGATGAAACATTTTGTGATGAAAAATATCAAAATAATTTTTATTAATTCATAATTCATGTACAAATACTAAAATGAGCACAACCATCAACAGGCTGACGATTGACTTTGAGACACTATTCCCAACAATCTCCCACATGGCCTAAAGCCAATCGATGCAGTATCTAATACCCATCTTCGACTTGTAGTTGTCGAACTCCTTCACCGCAATGACTTTAGTGAATGGGTCAGCCAGGTTTTCCTTCCCATCGATCTTCTGAAGATGACGTCACCTCGATCCACAATTTTTCGGATGAGATGGTAGCGATGCAGAATATGCTTCATCCGCTGGTGTGCCTTTCGTTCCTTCGCCTGAGCAATGGCTCCAGAGCTGTAACAGTAGAGCAGAACTGGACCAACAAGGGAGGGTGCTACTCCGAGCTCGGTGATGAATTTTCTCAGCCACACCACTTCTTTGGCAACATCTGATGCAGTGACATACTCCGTCTCGCAAACTGAATTAGCCACTGTGTGCTGCTTGAAACTTTTCTAGCAGATAGCCCCACCATTAAGGGTAAAAATAAATCCCGACACACTTTTGCTGTCATCGTGATCAGACTGAAAACTAGAGTCTGTAAACCCTATAAGTCTCAAGTTCGATTCACCATAAACAAGCCACTGATCCTTAGTATTTCTTAAATACTTCAGGATGGTTTTAGCAACCTTCCAGTGATTCTCACCTGGATCAGATTGGTATCTACTCACTACCCCTAGTGAGTATGCCACATCTGGTCATGTACATGTCATGGCGTACATGATAGATCCCACTGCCAAAGCATATGGAATCCTACCCATACGCTCTCTCTCTTGAGGTGTTGTCGGATAATCCCTCTTTGAGAGAGAAATTTCATGGCCTATCGGAAGATAGCCTTTCTTAGAATTCTCCATGCTGAACCTCTTCAGCATAGTATCAATGTACGTGGACTGAGATAAACCAAGCAACCTTTTAGATCTATCCCTATAGATCCTCATCCCTAGGATGTAGGAAGCTTCTCCCAGATCCTTCATGGAGAACTGTGACGACAGCCAAATCTTTATTCCCTGTAATGCAGGGACATCATTCCCGATTAAGAGAATGTCATCCACATACAATATAAGAAATACTACTACTGGATCATTAGCCCACTTATAAATGCAGGGCTCTTCTCCATTCTTAACGAAGCCATACATCTTGATCGTCCTATCAAAACGTATGTTCCAACTCCATGATGCCTGCTTAAGTCCATAAATGGATCTCTGTAGCCTGCACACCTTAGACTCATCTGTGGATGTGAATCTTTCAGGTTGTATCATATACACCTCTTCATCCAGCTCTTCATTTAGGAAAGCTGTCTTCACATCCATCTGCCAGATTTTATTATCCAGATGGGCAGCTATCGCAAGCATAATTCGGATGGATTTGAGCATTGCCACAGGAGAAAATATCTCGTCATAGTCTATACCATAACGTTGACGATATCCCTTGGCAACCAAACGGGCTTTATAGGTTTCCACCCTTTCGTCTGCGCTCCTCTTCCTCTTGAAGACCCACTTACACCCTATGGGTTTTACTCCTTCGGGTGGGTCAACCAATGTCCACACATCGTTGACCTTCATGGACTCCATTTCGGATTTCATGGCTTCTAGCCATTTCTCAGAGTCAGGTCTCTGCATTGCATCTATGTAGGTGATCGGATCCTCATCATTTTCATCAAGTTTGACAGGATCATCATCCTGGACCAAGAAACCATAATATCTGTCCGGTTGATGTGGTACCCTACCAGATCGCCTTAAGGGTGCTTGAACAATGGGCTTCGGATTTGATCTAATCAAATCCGGTTCAGGTTCAGCAACTTGCATCGGATTTTCCACCTGCCGAACTTCGTCAAGTTCAACCTTAAAGGCAACAGTCCCTTCACCAAGGAACTCCCTTTCCAAAAAGATTTCCTTAAGGCTAACAAACACTTTTTGCTTATCAGCTAGGTAGAAGTAATACCCTTAAGTCTCTTTTGGGTACCCTATAAAATTACACTTGTTAGACCTAGGTCCAAGCTTGTCAATAATTAAATGTTTAACATAAGCCGGACACCCCCAAACCCTAAGGTGCGAGAGTACTGGCTTACGTCCTATCCATATCTCATATGGCATTTTGGTTACAGACTTACTCGAAACCCAATTTAGAAGGTAACAAGCTGATTCGAGCGCATATCCCCAAAGGAAAATCGACAGACCAGCAAACCCCATCATAGATCGAACCATATCCAACAAGGTCCGATTCTTCCTTTCAGATACATCATTATGCTGTGGTGTTCCAAGAGGAGTCAATTGAGAGAGAATCCCATTCTCCCCAAAATATGTCAAAAAATCATTGGAAAGGTATTCACCTCTTCGATCAGATCGAAGAGTTTTAATACACTTTTCAGTTTATTTTTCTACCTCATTTCGGAATAGTTTGAACATTTCAAACGACTCCGATTTATGCTTCATTAAATAGACATACCCATACCTCGATAGGTCATCTGTGAAGGTTATGAAGTAGAAATATCCACCTTTTGTACTTGAGCTCATGCGTCCACATACATCAGAATATACCAGAGCCAAGAGTTCACTGGCTCACTCACCTTTTCCAGTAAAAGGTGACTTGGTCATTTTACCAAGAAGATAGGACTCACAGGTTAGAAGTGATTCATAATCACCTACTTCAAGAATTCCTTCTTGAGCCAACCTGTTTATCCTATTCTTATTGATATGACCTAGCCTACAGTGCCAAAGGTAGACTTCTGACACATTATCTATTCTAGGGCATTTACCGGAGGTTTGAACCACATTAACAAGTTGTGATAGAAAGTAAATTTCATTATTAAGTTATCCAACAAACATTGTAACATCATTCAAAATGATATTGCAAATATTTTCTTTTATTAAAAATTGATAACCGTTCATGGCCAAAAGGCCTGCAGAAATAATATTTAATAAAAAGCTTGGACAATAGTGACATTCACTCAGAATTATATTTCGAGAATTGATTACAAGGTTCATGATTCCTAATGCTAGAACTGAAACTTTGCTTCCATCTCCAACATTCAGGAACCTCTCGCGTTCATCAAATCTCCTACTGACCTGCAGACCCTGCATCAAAATGCAAATATGATAAGGGCTTTCGGTATCCAATACCCAGGTAGTAGTATCACAAATTAAAAAGTTGCAAGGTGTTATCATATAAGTACCTTGCTTCTTCTTCGACCTGTTCGGGTCCAGGGAGGCAATGTATAGAGGACAGTTCCTCTTCCAGTGCCCCTACTTCTTGCAAAAGTAGCACTCCGCCTGGCTCTGGTCGGGCTTACGCTTCTTGGTCTGACCCTGAGCAGAGTCCCAGCATGCAGCTGCACCTTCTTATTCTTCTTCTTCTTATTCTTCTTCTTCCCTTTCTTAAAAGGTCGACAACCAGAAGAAGACCCTCCCACAATATTCACCGACTCCTTATGGAGCTGGTGATCCTTCTCAAAGTTCTGCAGCAACCCCAACAAGCCGTGGTAGTTCACTGCAGGCTTTATCATCCGAAAATGAGTAAGGAGAGGAAGGACTTGGGCAATGAATTAAGGATTGCATCCTTATCGAGCTGCTCGTGCAAGGGAAGCCCAGTTTACTTAGGCGCTCAATCATTTCGATCATGTACAGTACATGATCAGTGATTGAGGCTCCATCCCTTATTCGAGCATTGAAAATGACACAACTAGTTTTGTGCCTTTCAACGTCGTCAGGCGTGCCAAAGGAGTCGTTCAACATTTGAAGCATCTCCTGTGGCTGGGCGTTCTCAAACCTGTGGCTCAACTCATCATTCATTGCCGCCAGCATAATGCACCGAATGGTGGTGCGATCGTTGAACCACTTCTGATAAGTATCTCGGACCGTCCCTCTAACATTCAGGGTTGGCTCCTCAGGTGCCGGATCTGTTACTACATAAAGGATCCGCTCATGCTCAAGGATGATTTTTAATTTTTGATACTAGCTATCAAAATTAGGTCCCATGAGCTTGTCATTATCTAATAATGACCGGAGGGACAGGGTAGTGTCCATAGCTGCATAAAAGAAAACCAGATCTCTATTAGTACATAAATTATAAATACTAAAGACTTTGACTTTAGTCTAAAGTTTCTCTTAGTATTTTTACGAACTGGTAGCCTCAACCTCCATTCGAGGAATTACTTTAATTCCTTAGTGGGTACTAGAATCCACACAGACTACACACGAGCCCAACTTTGGTTGGTCAACCCATATGCATCTATGGGTAGGTTCATAACCAGTTGTTTCTCTAAACAACTTCTAGTAATTGATTTTGCCCCAGAACCTAATCAGTAGGCTTTGGCCTCCACTGAAAAGATCTGGTTAGGTCCAACCATTAACATGATTTGATTTGGTGAATCGGACCAATAAATGATCAGGCCCGACTTTGGCCGACCAACCTGACCACCATTAGAAAGACTCAAACCAAATTATCATATTATGAATGATAATTCCATTAGTCAATAAGCACCAGGCTTTTGGGCCTCCAATGATTATTAAACTAATGGACTCATTATCACTCACTTAATGGGAGGCTATGACTTAGTTATCAATATAACTTAATCATTTTTAGGGACCTAATAATTTTTGAGGATTTTATTAAAAGATAGATGAGAAGAAAATATCCAGCCAATTTCAATCCTCCCACTGACTTCACCAAGTCAGATTAAAAAAAAAGATTTAATTAAAGCTGGCATTAGGAGCACCTAAATCAGTCAAACTGATTTACCTAATGACATGGGTGAGCCCTAATCACCAAGTGATCTAATCAAAATCTAATTCACCAGGTTGGCCAGGTAAGTGAGATCAGTGGTGGGGATAAGTCATTAACTCGTCAGAGATCAAATCACTGCGAGTAGCTCCCGCTTAAAAACCATTGGTCAAATTGCCAAACTTACCTTAGACACCAACCGGTTCATTAGTTTTAATTTGATCAACTTAGTAAATAGGGTTCCACCGCGTAGCCATGAATTAAGTCCATCTTGGTCTAGTTAAAGGCATGGACCCATTCAACTACAACTATTGAAGTTGAGTCTAGAGTATCCTTGACCTAATCTAATTCAATATTTGATTAGATTTGATCAATTACTCTAATTTAGTCCATTTCTTTAAGCTAACCTTAGATCTAACCCAATTATGGATCTAATCCATCTAACCCATTGATCCACAAGTTTATGCAATTGTCTTAGATCTTAATTCACAATTCTAGACCTACTAGACAACACTTAATTCTTTTAATTAAGTATTTGGGCTAATGGGTCAGGGTTTGACATTTCGAAAATAATTTTCAAATTTGAAAGATTTTATTTTCTGTTCACCAAATATGTTGACTCATTTCACAAATAGATCAGCACATTTCATAAATAGCAATCCTATTGCTAATTACATAATAGAAAATAACTCAATCAAAATAAATCATGAATATTCCTTTAGATCTAATCTAACACATTCATGATAAATTTCATAATTGAACCTTTACAATTAATTCTTTTCGCTGCTTCATCTGCATGGGATATAATTGCAGTGGCACCCCTACCGCCATAGGAGACCCCATCGAATGGGAGAAGAGGATCTTTAAACCCTACTTTTCTCCTATGACCGGACGGCCATGGCAACCAACCCAATTCGATTACTTGCTACTTGGATCAAGTATATCTAAATTATCAATTTTAAAATTTAAATTTCAAATTTCAAATTTCAAATTTTGAATTTCAAATTTCAAACAAATTTCAAATTTCAAATTTCAAATTTTTGATTTTCAAATTTTGAATTTTAAATTTTGAATTTCAAATTTAAAATTTCACCCAAATTTCAAATTTTAAATTTCAAATTTTAAATTTTGAATTTTGAATTTCAAATTTTTAAATTTTGAATTTCAAATTTCAAATTTCAAAATTCAAAATTTGAATTTTGAATTTCAAAATTTTGAATTTTGAATTTCAAATTTCAAAATTCAAATTTTAAATTTTGAATTTCAAACAACTTTCAAAATTCAAATTTTAAATTTTAAATTTTAAATTTTAAATTTTAGATTACAACTTAATCTACGCATGCAAATATATATATCATATATAAGAACCCACTCTGATACCATTTGTGGGGAAATTCAGTGCAGGGTTAAAATGGTAATTTTAAAACTTTTTTAAAATTATGATTTTACAGTGAAAAAATATTAATTAATCTAATTAATTAACATAAATTTATTCTATACTAGGATCTAAATATGATATATAGCATGCATGTATTTAAATTTGAAATTCAAATTCGAATAGTAAACACTTTACTGTAATGTGTTCAGAACACAATACTTTTGTGCGGGTAGTAGATCACCGCAATCTGATCACCGTCGGGAGAGTTTGATCATCGCGATGTAGCCACACAGCATATCTGACCTCTGCAGATCATCCACATAAAGCTTCCGATCTGATCGACTCCTCACGAGTGCTAGCTCGTTGTAGAGCCCTTTTGACGGTCGATGCTGATCGAACTCCTTCGATTGATGTCTGTCGATTCTTTGGATGCTCTGGATCATCAACAAATGTGCTTGAGAGGATGTTGAAGATCTCTTTGAGATTTTGTGGGCTCACGACACTCGTAGCTCATTTTTTCACTTCCCGAACCCCAGGCTAAAATTTTGGGGAACTCACCGGAAACCTTGCACCCACCTTTCTTTCTTTTCTTTCTTTTTCTCTTGGAAGGATATGGACTTCTTTCTCATACACAAGACTTCTCATGTCCCAGAATTTTTCTTCAAAAATCTTTTTCTTGCACGCCCCACTCTTCTCCTCCTTTTATAACAACGTCAAATGTCTTATCCAAAAGAAAGGATAAAGATGAGTAATTGCATATTTGAATTCAAATCAAATTTTGAATTCAAATAGATACCAACTCATCCCTTATCCACTAAAGGCGTGAGGCATGGCTTAAATTATGCATGGAGTGATTTCATGAGAAACCTTTTCTCATGTAATAAATGGGATGTAAAAAAAGGGATAAGGTGCAAAGATTGATTGCCCATTCAAATTCAAACTTTATTTTGAATTTGAATGGCCAACCAATCATCCTTATCCATTCATTTGGCACATTAAAGTGGGGCATGGAGAGGGCTTGGCATGAGAAAATAATTCATGAGAAGTTCCTTCTCATGAATTCAAATGGGTGCAATGGAAGTGAGGTGGCGCATGGAGATTGGGTCAAGGTGGTTTAATTATTTAAACCAACCTAATTGAACCAAATAAGTTAGGTCCAATTAGACTAATTTAAACCCAACTAAATTAGGCTTAATTAAGCTCAATAAAATTTTAATCAAATCAAAAATTGATTAAGCCCAACCCCTGATCAAATCAGGGATCAAACCATCTCGACGATTAGGTCAACTCTTAACCTAATCGGGTCAAACCCAACTGAATCCAATTCAATTGGACTTGATCCAAAAATAATTACTCAATCAAATTGAGTTAATTAGTGATCAAATCATTAATTAAACCTCTCATAAATATTGAGTCCAAATCCAATGGGCAATCAGGCATCAGAATTCATCAATATATAATCCTGATCGAAAAATCCCAACCAGTGGGATTCTTGACCCCGATACCCATAATGTGTGGAACTCATGATTAGAGAATCCTGATTCTCGATCACTGAGTCCCAAACATATAGGATTCTACATCAGCCATCAGATCAGATAGGAACCTCTAATGTGTGTGACCCCGCAGGTTCGAACCTAAGCCGGTAGCACAGGAATCAATTCCTGTACGAATCGAAGTGACCATCTAGCAATGGTACCCGACATTCAGATAGGTCGAAGAGTCACAATCGCAACACTCAGAACCTACATGAATATGGTTACTGTATAATTCATCCTTTTGACCCCTGTGTTTAGGATGACTCAAGGTTAAACTGTCAACCCTGATCAGATCATCCGAATCGTGCTCAACTCAAACAGTCCTGTGACTCCTCACAAGGACTACCCTGGCCAAGATTTTGCTAAATTGAAACACAACTGTATACAGCTCCTAAACTGGAGTGGTCAATCCCATCTTGACACACGCACCGATAAGTCAAGTACTTGACTACACCCAGCAGCCTTCCGTCATTGAATTAAAAATTCAGGTAGTCGAGTGCCTAAGTGCAGTGAGTTGCTTGCAAGTCATCGTGGCGGTCTCAGGTTGGAGGGATATTTATACCCATATTCTATCGAAGCAAATCTTGACAGTAGAAATAGCTCCAGAGTCGGTCACGTTCAGTGCAGATGTACCCTTACATCTCACCTGTATGCCATACCAGTGTCTCCACACTTATTGGTTAAGAGGACAACCAATCTATATGGCACACAACGACCTATGCTTGATAAACATTGTCGTCCTTGGCAACAACGTATCATTTGGTCGCGAACAGATTTAAGGACTAAACAACAAATCCTCCTTTGTCGAGTCTAAATAGTCCTAAGGACTTCACCACAACATAGGAGTTCATTAGAAGATGAAATGTTTTGTGATGAAAAATATCAAAATAAGTTTTATTAATTCATAATTCATGTACAAATACTAAAATGAGCACAACCGTCAACAGGCTGATGATTGATTTTGGGACACTATTCCCAATAATTAGATAAATCAGTTTGACTGATTTAGGTGCTCCTAATGCTAGCTTAATTAAATCCTTTTTTAATCTGACTTGATGAAGTCAGTGGGAGGATTGAAATTAGCTGGTAATTTATCTTCTCATCTATTCTTTAATAAAATCCTCAAAAATTATTAGGTCCTAAAACTGATTAAGTTATGTTGATAACTAAGTCATAGCCTCCCATTAAGTGAGTGATAATGAGTCCATTAGTTTAATAATCATTGGAGGCCCAAAGGCCTGGTACTTGTTGACTAATGGAATTATCCTTCATAATATGATAATTTGGTTTGAGTCTTTCTGATGGTGGTCAGGTTGGCCGGCCAAAGTCGGGTCTGATCATTTATTAGTCTGATTCACCAAATCAAATCATGTTAATAGTTGGACCCAACTAGATCTTTTCAGTGGAGGCCAAAGCCTACTGATTAGGTTCTGGGGCAAAATCAATTATTAGAAGTTGTTTAGAGAAACAACTGGTTATGAACCACCCATAGATACACATGGGTTGACCAACCAAAGTTGGGCTCATGTGTAGTCTATGTGGATTCTAGTATCCACTAAGGAATTAAAGTAATTCCTCGAATTGAAGGTTGAGGCTACCAATTCATAAAAATACTGGGAGAAACTTTAGACTAAAGTCCAAGTCTTTAGTATTAATAATTTATGTACTAATATAGGTCTGGTTTTTCTTTATGCAGCAATGGCCACTACCCTGTCGCTCCGGTCATTATTAGATAATGACAAGCTCATGGAACCTAATTTCGATAGCTGGTATTGAAAATTAAAAATCGATCTTGAGCATGAGCGGATTCTTTCTGTAGTAACGGATCCAGCACCTGAGGAGCCAGCCCTGAACGCTAGAGGGGTGGTCCGAGACACTTACCAGAAGTGGCTCAACGATCGCACCATCATTTGGTGCATTATGCTGGCGGTAATGAATGATGAGTTCAGCCGCAGGTTCGAGAACGCCCAACCATAGGAGATGCTTCAAAAGTTGAACGACTCCTTTGGCACGCCTGACGATGTTGAAAGGCACAAAACTAGTCGTGCTTTTTTCAATGCTCGGATGAGGGATGGAGCCTCAGTCACTGATCATATACTGTACATGATCGAAATGATTGAGCGCCTAAGTAAACTGGGCTTTCTCCTGCATGAGTAGCTCGGTAAGGATGGCATCTTTAATTCTCTGCCCAAGTCCTTCCTCCCCTTACTCATTTTCGAATGACAAAGCCTACAGTGAACTACCACGGCTTGTTGGGGTTGCTGCAGAACTTTGAGAAGGATCATCAGCTCCATAAGGAGTCGGTGAATGTTGTGGGAGGGTCTTCTTCTGGTCGTCGACCCTTTAAGAAAGGGAAGAAGAACAAGAAGAAGAAGAATAAGAAGGTGCAGCTGCATGTTGGGACGTCTGCATAGGGTCAGACCAAGAAGCGCAAGCCCGACCAGAGCCAGGCGGAGTGCTTCTTTTGCAAGAAGTAGGGGTACTGGAAGAGGAACTGTCCTCTATACATTGCCTCACTGGATTCGAACAGGCCAAAGAAGAAGCAAGGTACTTATATGATAACACCTTGCAACTTTTCTATTTGTGATACTACTGCCTGGGTATTGGATATCGGAAGCCCTTATCATATTTGTAATTCGATGTAGGGTCTGCAGGTCAGTAGGAGATTTGATGAATGCGAGAGGTTCCTGAATGTTGGAGATGGAAGCAAAATTCCAGTTCTAGCATTAGGAATCATGAACCTTGTAATCAATTCTCGAAATATAATTTTGAGTGAATGTCACTATTGTCCAAGCTTTTTATTAAATATTATTTCTGTAGGCCTTTTGGCCATGTACGGTTATCAATTTTTAATAAAAAGAAATATTTGCAATATCATTTTGAATGGTGTTACAATATTTATTGGACAACTTAATAATGGAATTTACTTTCTATCACAACCTGTTAATGTGGTTCAAACCTCCGGTAAACGCCCTAGAATAGATAATATGTCAGAAGTCTATCTTTGGCACTGTAGGCTAGGTCATATCAATAAGAACAGGATAAACAGGTTGGCTCAAGAAGGAATTCTTGAAGTAGGTGATTGGGAATCACTTCCAACCTGTGAGTCCTATCTTCTTGGTAAAATGACTAAGTCACATTTTACTGAAAAAGGTAAGCGAGCTGGTGAACTCTTGGCTCTGGTACATTCTGATGTATGTGGACCCATGAGCTCGAGTGCAAGAGGTGGATATTTCTACTTCATAACCTTCACAGATGACTTATCGAGGTATGGGTATGTCTATTTAATGAAGCATAAATCGGAGTCGTTTGAAATGTTCAAACTATTCCAAAATGAGGTAGAAAAACAAACTGAAAAGTATATTAAAACTCTTCGATCTGATCGAGGAGGTGAATACCTTTCCAATGATTTTCTGACATATCTTGGGGAGAATGGGATTCTCTCTCAGTGGACACCTCCTGGAACACCACAGCATAATGGTGTGTTTAAAAGGAGGAATCAGACCATGTTGGACATGGTTCGATCCATGATGGGGTTTGCTGGTCTGTCGTTCTCCCTTTGGGGATATGCGCTCGAATCGGCTTGTTACCTTCTAAATAGGGTTTTGAGTAAGTCTGTAACCAAAACGCCATATGAGATATGGATAGGACGTAAGCCAGTACTCTTGCACCTTAGGGTTTGGGAGTGTTCGGCTTATGTTAAACGTTTAATTACAGACAAGCTTGGACCTAGGTCTGACAAGTGTAATTTTATAGGGTACCCAAAAGAGACCAAAGGGTATTACTTCTACCTAGCTGATGAGTAAAAAGTGTTTGTCAGTCTTAAGGCAATTTTTTTGAAAAGGGAGTTTCTTAGTGAAGGGACTGTTGCCTCTAAGGTCGAACTTGACAAAATTCGATAGGTGAAAAATCCGATGCAAGTTGCTGAACCTGAACTGGATTTGATTAGATCAGATCTGGAGCCCTTTGTTCAAGCACCCTTAAGGCGATCTGGTAGAGTACCACGTCAACCGGACAGATACTATGGTTTCTTGGTCTGGGATGACGATTCTATTGAACTTGATAAAAATGATGAGGATCCGATCACCTACATAGATGCAATGCAGAGACCCAACTCTGAGAAATGGCTAGAGGCCGTGAAATCCGAAATGGAGTCCATGAAGGTCAACGATGTGTGGACATTGGTTGACCCACCCGAAGGAGTAAAACCCATAGGGTGTAAGTGGGTCTTCAAGAGGAAGAGGGGCGCAGACGGAAAGGTGGAAACTTATAAAGCCCGTCTGGTTGCCAAGGGATATCGTCAGCGTTATGGTATAGACTATGACGAGATATTTTTTCCTGTGGCAATGCTCAAATCCATTCGGATTATGCTTGTGATAGCTGCCCATCTGGACTATGAAATCTGATAGATGGATGTGAAGACAGCTTTCCTAAATGGAGAGCTGGACGAAGAGGTGTATATGATACAACCTGAAGGATTCACATCCACAGATGAGTCTAAGGTGTGCAGGCTACAGAGGTCCATTTATGGACTTAAGCAGGCATCCTGAAGTTGGAACATACATTTTGATAGGATGATTAAGATGTATGGCTTCGTTAAGAACGGAGAAGAGTCCTGCATTTATAAGTGGGCTAATGGTCCAGTAGTATTTCTTGTATTGTATGTGGATGACATTCTCTTAATCGAAAATGATGTCCCTACATTACAGGGAATAAAGATTTGGCTGTCGTCATAATTCTCCATGAAAAATTTGGGAGAAGCTTCCTACATCCTAGGGATGAGGATCTATAGGGATAGATCTAAAAGGCTGCTTGACTTATCCCAGTCCATGTACATTGATACTATGTTGAAAAGGTTCAGCATGGAGAATTTCAAGAAAGGCTATCTACCGATAGGCCATGGAATTTCTCTCTCGAAGAGAGATTGTCCGACAACATCTCAAAAGAGAGAACGTATGGGTAGAATTTTATATGCTTCGATAGTGGAATCTATCATGTACGCCATGATATGTACACGACCAGATGTGGCATACTCACTAGGGGTAGTGAGTAGATACCAATCTGATCCAAGAGAGAATCACTGGAAGGTTGTTAAAACCATCCTGAAGTATTTAAGAAATACTAAGGACCAGTGACTTGTTTATGGTGAATCGGACTTGAGACTTATAGGGTTTACAGACTCTAGTTTCCAGTCTGATCATGATGACAACAAAAGTGTGTCAGGATTTATTTTTACCCTTTATGGTGGGGCTATCTGCTGGAAGAGTTCTAAGCAGCACACAGTGGCTGATTTTGTTTGTGAGGTGGAGTATGTCGCTGCATCAGATGCTGCCAAAGAAGCGGTGTGGCTAAGAAAGTTTATCACCGAGCTCGGAGTAGCACCCTCCCTTGTTGGTCCAGTTCTGCTCTACTGTGACAGCTCTGGAGCCATTGCTCAGGCGAAGGAACCGAAGGCACACCAGCAGACGAAGCATATTCTGCACCGCTACCATCTCATTCGAAAAATTATGGATCGAGGTGACGTCGACTTTCAGAAGATCGACGGGAAGGAGAACCTGGCCGACCCATTCACTAAAACCATTGCAGTGAAGGAGTTCGACAACTACAAGTCAAAGATGGGTATTAGATACTGCACCAATTAGCTTTAGGCCAAGTGGGAGATTATTGGGAATAGTGTCCCAAAGCCAATCGTCAGCCTGTTGACGGTTGTGCTCCTTTTGTATATGTACATGAATTATGAATTAATAAAAATTATTTTGATATTTTTTTTATCACAAAATATTTCATCTTCTAATGAACTCCTATATTGTGGTGAAGTCCTTAGGACTATTTAGACTTGACAAAAGAGGATTTGTCATTTAGTCCTTAAATCTGTTCGCGATCAAATGATACGTTGCTACCAAGGATGACAACATTTATCAAGCATAGGTCGTTGTGTGTCATATAGGATGGTTGTCCTCTTAACCAAAGAGTGTGTAGACACTGATATGGCATATAGGTGAGATGTAAGGGTACATCTGCACTGAATGTGACCGACTTCGAAGCTATTTCTACTGCCAAGATTTGCTCCGATGGAATATGGGTATAAATGTCCTTCCGACTTGAGACCGCCATGGTGACTTGCAAGCAACTCACTGCACTTAGGAACTGGACTACCTGAATTTCAAATTCAGTGACGGAAGGCTGCTGGGTGTAGTCAAGTACTTGACTTGTCAGTGCGTGTGTCAAGATGGGATTGACCACTCTAATTTGGGAGCTATGTACAGTCATGTTTCCATTTAGCAAAACCTTGACCAAGGTAGTCCTAGTGAGGAGTCACGGGACTGTTTGAGTTGAGCATGATTCGGATGATCTGATCAAGATTGATAGTTTAATCCTGAGTCATCCTAAACATAGGGGTCAAAAGAATGAATTATATAGTAACCATATTTACGTAGGTTCTGAGTGTTGCGATTGTGACTATTCGATCTATCTGGACATCGGGTATCATTGCTAGATGGTCACTTTGATTAGTACAGAAATTGGTTCCTGTGCTTCCGGCTTAGGTTCGAACTTGCGGGGTCACACACATTAGAGATTCCTATCTGACCTGATAGCTAGTGAAGAGTCCTTCATGTCTGGGATTCTGTGATCGAGAATCAAGATTCTCTAATCACGAATTCCACACATTTTGGGTACCGGGGTCAAGAGTCCCACTGGTTTAGGACTCTTCGATCAAGGTTACATATCGATGAATTCTAATGTCCGATTACCCATCGGATTTGGACTCAATATTTATGAGAAGTTTAATTAGTGATTTGATCACTAATTAACTCAATTTGATTGAGTAATTATTTTTGGATCAAGTTCAATTGAATTGGATTCAGTTGGGTTTGACCCGATTAGGTTAAGAGTTGACCTAATCGTCGAGATGGTTTGGTCCCTGATATGATCAGGGGTTGGGCTTAATCAATTTCTGATTTGATTAAGATTTTATTGAGCCTAATTAAGCCTAATTAAGTTGGATTTAAATTAGTCTAATTGGGCCTAACTTATTTGGGTCAATTAGGTTGGTTTAAATAATGAAACCACCTTGACCCATTCTCCCTGCGCCACTTCACTTCCACTGCGCCCATTTGAATTCACGAGAAGGAAGTTCTCATGAATTTTTTCTCATGCAAAGCCCTCCTCACACCCTACTTTAATGCACCAAATGAGTGGATAAGGATGATTGGTTGGCCATTCAAATTCAAAACAAAGTTTAAATTTGAATGAGTAACCAATCTTAGCGCCTTGACCTTATCCTCTTTTAACACCCCATTTATTACATGAGAAAATGTTTCTCATGAAATCACTCATGCATAAATTAAGCCACACCCTCCTCTTCTCATGCCCTTAGTGGATAGAAATAAATTGGTTTCCATTTGAATTCAAAATTTGATTTGAATTCAAATGTGCAATTACTCATCTTTATCCTCTCACGTGGATAAGACGTTTGGCATTATTTTTAAAGGAGGAGAAGAGTGGGGCGTGTGAAAGAAAAATTTTGGGGAGAAAATCTGGGTGTGAGGAATCCTTGTGTGCCAGGTGAAGGTCTATATCCTTCCGAGAGAAAAAGAAAGAAAAGAAAGAAAAAGTATGCACAGGGTTTCAGTGAGTTTTTCAAGGTTTCAGCCTAGAGTTTGGGAAGTGAGAAGGTGAGCTATGAGTGTCGTGAGCCCACCAAATTTTAGAGAGATCTTCAACATCCTCTCAAGCATGTCTGCTGATAATTTAGAGCATCTAAAGAATCAGCAGACATCAATCGAAAGAGTTCGATCAGCATCGATCGTAGAAAGGGCTCTACAATGAGCTAGCACTCGTGAGGAGTCGATCAGATCGGAAGCTTTGTGTGGATGATCTGTAGAGGGCAGACATGTTTTGTAGCTGCATCACAATGATCAGACTCTCTCGATGGTGATCAGATTGTGGCGATCTACTATCCGTACAAAGGTATTGTATTCTGAACACAATACAGTAAAGTGTTTACTGTTCAAATTCGAATTTCAAATTTAAATGCATGCATGCTATATATCATATTTAGATCCTAGTGTAGGATAAATTTATGTTAATTAATTAGATTAATTAATATTTTTCACTGTAAAATCATAATTTTGAAAAAGTTTTAAAATTACCATTTTACCCCTGCACTGAATTTTGCTTCAGGTCGACCATCGTAGAAACTTGAATGGTGTCTGGTTACTATAGAAGTCTTGCTGCTGGAGAAGCTCGAACATTGACAAAGTCCAGAAGAAGCTCGGAGTGAAGTCGATCGTGACAGGAGGAAGTCTGGAAGAGATTCGGAGAGTAGTCCACTGTAAAAAATTAGCTGATAATGAAGCCCAGAGAGCATTTGGAGCAGTCCGATAGATGACTGAAGGAGCTCATTATCTAAAAAGTCTGAAGGGTACAATAGGAGTTCGTTCGTTGGAGGAATCTGGAGGACACTGTGGAAGGTCGACTGCTGGAGGAGTCCGGATGGTACTGTTGAAGCTTGGACGGTCGGGGGAGTTCAGAAAGATACCGCACAAGGTCGAAAGCCGGAAGAGTCCTGGGAGGGTTGGCCTCTTACGAACTTCGACTGGGGTTATTTTATATCCAACACCAGTCCCCCTACTTTCAAGTTTGAATTTTGAATGAAGAAAGTATAAAAAAATTTTCACAGTCGAAGTTGCCCCCTTGATTTTCGTACTCGATTGTTTCTAGATATTTTGGCGTTTAGCATGCCGGTGCTGGGGTCTTTTCAAATCGAGGTGACCCGAAAAGATTTCTTCAGAATTCCTGCTGGAGCACTATCCCAGGTACGGTGCAATAATAGTTCTGTCAGTCGTCAGCCGTCTGCCACGATGAGTGGGACACGCGATGGTTGTAAATCGACCAAAGGAGATCTACAATCATTATTGCGCTGGACCCTGTTGCCTATTTAAACCCGCCCCCCTCCATTAGAGGTTTCACTTTGCCTGAGATTTTTCTTCGGTCCCCTCTTCTTCCCCGAGAGCTTCATCCTCCTTCAGCATCCCTCTCGACCTTAGGCACCCTTCAGGTCATCCTCCATGACCCTCACTGCCCTTCTGCATCTCTCGGACCAGCCTAGGTTAGTTTCAGAACCCTTCTTTTCTTTGCTGCTCTTTCATTTTTCCTCCTTTGCATTCCGCCCATTCGATTTTTCTGCGAGCGCCTTGTTTCTTATTTTTCCCAATTTTTTCGAGATTTTTTTGGGGTTTTCACTTGATTCAAAATGTCCTCCAACACTTCCTCCTCTAGCAGTTCTAGAAGTTCGTCCGTTCCAGTCCCCCAAAATCCTAGTCCTGTAGATAGACTAATGAAACCAGATCTAGGGTTTCAGGGTTAGATCTTAAAACTTTTTCAAAATCAAGCAGTGGAAGACTAAAGTAAATCAAAATTTATTTTTTAAAATCAGAGAATCCCTAGATCTAAGATCCTATTACATGATTATTGCATAGCATTAAATCAAAAATTAAAATATATAGAGCATGAACTACATGTTGATCATATCAACATGTTTCTATACTATATCTAATGTATGTATTAAACAATAGATCAGATCTATTACCTTACAAGTTAGATGTTCTAACCTCGCTGATCTGGGCTTGAGGATGATGTTGCAAGCCGCATACATGTCCGGCCTCTAGGAGTCATCCACACGAGCTCACGAATCTTGACCAGAAGTCCTGCTTCAGGAAATCAGGACAGTATGCTAGTACTATGCTGATCCTTCTTTGATGGTTGATCAGGTACCTCCTTCTTCTTGATTTGGGTTTTTCCAAAGATGAGAAGTAGGAGGAAGAGTTTCAGATCTGAGATGGTCTCAGAAAACTCAAGATGGAGGAAGGGAAGAGATAAAAACAAAAAATCCTAGAAGAAGACCCTCTCCTTCTTCTCGTTTTTCTCTCTAAACACCCTATCTTGTGTCTATTATATCTCTATGACCCAAAAGTCTTTCTCTCTAATTTTGGATGGCTCAAAGGTATCTCAAATTTTTATCTTCATCAAAAATTTCATGAAAAAACTCATTTTATAGAGAGAGATATGATAGAGTCCTTGTCTAGGTCAAATACCTAGTCAAGGCTTATCCAAACATGGCAAGATAAGGGGTGCCCAACTCTTGAGCACCTCCTCCTTATTTTTGTGCATAGACTATCAGAAAAGGGTGATCAATATGTATCCTAAAAGCCACAAAAATTTTTAAAAAAAATTTGGATAAATTTAGTGCAAAATTGAAAGAGTTTTGAATTTTTAAAACTCTATCTCATAGAATTTGAAATCCAAACTTTTTCCTCTTTGATTTGATCCAAACCACCTTCCATGTAAAAAAGAAGAGAAAAAACCTTTTGTGAATGTGGGAGAGACCTGGGAGAGGGCTTTTGTTGCACAAAATAAGAGGGGATTGGCATGGAATAAGAGAGAGGGTGTGGGGGGGTTTATGTGGCGCAAGGTGGAATCCTAGTCTTACTAGGATTCTATCTTATGACTTGTTTTAATTTGGTTTCTCAAACCAAATTAAATCAAAATTAGATCAACCCAATTAAAATAAGTCTTAACCTAATTAAGAATCTAATTTAATCAGATTAAATTAGATTTAAATCTGATTTATTTTTTTAGTTAAATTAGAAATTAGATTGATCCAAGTCCTAGTTGAACTAGGACTAGTTTTTCCTTGCATTTGGCTTATCCAATAAACCAATTGGACTTGATCCAATCAAACCCAAACCAAATATAATTAAATTATATTTAATTAGACTTAATCTTAATCCATTGGCTTAATCAAATTAAGCCAATTAGCAATCAAATTGCTAATCGATCCTCCTACAACACTTGTACTAGGTTAAATGTCAATCATATTGATTATTTAACCCTAGAACGATTCTTAATCGTTGATCAACCATCCGATCGGATCATGAACTCTAATGTGTATGACCTCATAGGTTCGAACCTAAGCTAATAGCATAAAAATTAATTTCTGTACCAATCGAAGTGACCATCTAGCAATGGTATCCGACGATCGGATAGGTCGAATGTGTAGAACAACATCCTTAGAACCCATGCAGATATAGTTTCCACATAATTCATCTCCTTGACCAAAATGATCATAGGACACCCTAGAGTTCAACTGTCAACTCTGATCAGATTATCCACATTGTATTTTAAAATATCAAATCCATCTGATGGATTATCCTGACCAAGGTTTTGCTAAATTGAAATACAGCGACTCATTCTTCTCCAACTCTTGGAGTGGTCAATCCCATCTCGATCATACTCTGACTTCGCAAGTACTTGACTGTGCCTAGAAGCCTTCCATCCCTGAATTAAAAATTCAGTTAGTCCAGTACCAAAGCACAGTAAGTTGCTTGCAAGTCACTGAGGCGATGTCAAGTCTAAAGGACACTTATACCTATATCCCATCACAGACATTCTCGATAGCAGAATGCTCTGGAGTTGGTCACGTTCAATGATGATATATCCTTACTTCTCATCTGTATGCCATACCAGTGTCTCCACACTCCTTGATTAAGAGGACAACCAACCCATATGGCCTACAAGGACCTATGCTCGATAGAAGTTGTCGTCCTTATTAACAGCCTATCATTTGGTTGTGAACAGTTTTAAGGACTAATCGATAAATCCTCTCTTTATCGTTAGTCCTAAAGACTTCATCATAACAATGGAGTTCATTAGAAGATGAAAGGTAATGATGAAGATGCCAAATATATTTTATTTATTAACAAATCAATTACATTACTTGGTTGCTCAACTATCAACAGCTTGACGATTGGCTTTTGGGACATATTTTCTAACAACTCCCACTTGTCCTAAAGCCACTCGGCACAGTATCTAATACCCATCTTCGACTTGTGGTTGTTGAACTCCTTTATTACCAGGGCTTTAGTGAAGGGGTCGGCCAGGTTCTTCTTTCCGTCGATCTTCTGAAGGTCGACGTCTCCTCGATCCATGATCTCCCAGACCAGGTGGAAGCGGTGCAAAATGTGCTTCATCCGCTGGTGTGCTTTGAGTTCCTTCGCCTGAGCTATGGCCCCAGTGCTGTCGCAGTAAAGCAGGACCGGACCATCGAGGGAGGGTGCTACTTCAAGCTCATTGATGAATTTCTTCAGCCACATAGCTTCCTTCACGACATCCGATGCTGCGATGTACTCCGCTTCACAAACAGAGTCTGCCACAATATGCTGCTTGGAACTCTTCCAGCAGATAGCTCC
Source organism: Elaeis guineensis (assembly GCF_000442705.2). Taxonomy (NCBI): domain Eukaryota; kingdom Viridiplantae; phylum Streptophyta; class Magnoliopsida; order Arecales; family Arecaceae; genus Elaeis; species Elaeis guineensis. The sequence continues at coordinate 79,823,718 of NC_025998.2, forward strand.
ACCATTCAGAGTAAAGATATAACCCGACATGCTTCTGCTATCATCATGGTCAGATTGAAAGCTGGAGTCTGTGAACCCCATAAGTTTCAGATCTGACTTGCCATAAACCAACCATTGATCCTTAGTATTTCTCAAATATTTAAGGATGGCTTTAACCACTTTCCAATGGTTTTCTCCAGGATCAGATTGGTATCTACTCACTACTCCTAGTGAGTATGCCATATCTGATCTTATACATGTCATGACGTACATGATAGATCCCACAACCGAAGCATATGGGACTTTACTCATATGCTCTCTCTCTTCAGGACTTGTCGGACAATCTTTTTTAGAGAGAGAAATTTCATTGCCTATCGGTAGATAGTCCTTCTTGGAATTCTCCATGCTGAACCTCTTCAGCACAGTATCTATGTATGTGGACTGGGATAACCCAAGCATCCTTTTAGATCTATCCCTATAGATCTTCATCCCTAGGATGTAGGATGCTTCACCCAAGTCCTTCATGGAGAACTGCGATGACAACCAAATTTTTATTCCCTTTAGTGCGGGAATGTCATTCTCAATTAAGAGAATGTCATCTACGTACAAGATAAGGAATACCACAACTAGACCATTTGCCCATTTATAGATGCAGGGCTCTTCTCCATTCTTAATGAAGCCATACGTTTTGATCACCTTATCAAAACACATGTTCCAACTCCGAGAAGCTTGCTTCAATCCATAAATGGATCTCTGAAGCTTGCACATCTTAGACATATCTGTGGATGTAAACCCCTCAGTTTGTATCATATACACCTCTTCGGTCAGCTCTCCATTCAGGAAAGCTATCTTTACATCCATCTATCAGATCTCATAATCCAGATGGGCAGCTATTGCAAGCATTATCCGAATGGATTTGAGCATTGCCACAGAGAAAAACATCTCATCATAGTCAATACCATAACGTTGATGATATCCCTTGACAACCAGATGGGCTTTATAGGTCTCCACCTTTCCGTCTGTGCCCCTCTTCCTTTTGAAGACCTATTTACATCCAATGGGTTTAACCCCTTCAGGTGGGTCAACCAATGTCCATACATCGTTGACCTTCATGGACTCCATTTCGGATTTCATGGCTTCAAGCCATTTCTCAGAATCAGGTCTCTACATTGCATCCATATAGGTGATCGGATTCTTATCGTTCTCATCGAGTTCGATGGGATCACCATCCCAGATCAAGAAACCGTAGTATCTGTCCGGCTGATGCGGTACTCTATCGGATCGTCTTAATGGTGTAGGTACATTGAGCTCTGGATCTGATCCAATCAAATCTGACTCAGGTTCAGCTATTGGTGTCGATCCTTCTACCTGTTGAACTTCATCAAGTTCAACCTTAGAGGCAATGGTTCCTTCACCAAGGAACTCCTTTTCTAAAAAGATTACCTTAAGGCTGACGAACACCTTTTGTTCATCAGTATAGTAGAAAAAATATCCTTTCATCTCTTTGGGGTACCCAATGAATGTGCATTTGTCAGACCTAGGTTCAAGTTGGTCTGTGACTAATCGTTTGACATAGGTCGGACACCCCCAGACCCTAAGGTGTGAAAGTGCTGGCTTACGTCCTATCCATATCTTATATGGAGTCTTAATTACAGACTTACTTGGAATCCTATTTAATAGATAACAGACTGATTCGAGTGCATATCCCTAGAAGGATATCGATAAGCTAGCAAAATCCATTATAGATCGGACCATGTCTAACAGAGTCTGATTCCTCCTTTAAGACACACCATTATGCTATGGTGTTCCTGGAGGAGTCCATTGGGAGAGAATCTCATTCTCTCCTAGATATGTGAGAAACTCACTAGAAAGGCATTCTCCTCCTCAGTCAGATCGAAGAGTTTTAATACTCTTCCCAGTTTGTTTTTCTACTTCACTTCGGAATCGTTTGAACATTTCAAATGAATCCAATTTATGTTTCATCAGATAGATATATCTATATCTGGATAGGTCATCTATGAAAGTTATGAAGTAAAAATATCCACCTCTAGCACTTGTGCTCATGGGCCCGCATACATCAGTATGTACTAGGCCCAAGAGCTCAGTAGCTCTCTCACCTTTTTCAGTAAAAGGTAACTTGGTCATTTTATTAAGAAGACAGGACTCACAGGTTGGAAGTGATTCACAATCATTGACTTCGAGGATTTTCTCTTGAGTCAACCTGTTTATTCTGTTCTTGTTTATATGACCTAGCCTATAGTGTCATAAGTAGATATCTAACACACTATCTAATCTAGGGTGCTTGCCAGTAGAATAGACTCTTATCGAGCTTGATCTTTCTGGTCTGGCCCTACACTGATGTCCCAGCCTGAACTTGCACTTTCTTCACTTTCTTCTTCTTGTTCTTCTTTCCTTTCTTAAAGGATCGAGAATCAGAAGACGAACCTCCCACTAAGTTCACCGACTCCTTGTGGAGTTGGTGATTCTTCTCAAAGTTCTGAAGCAACCCCAGAAACCCGTGGTAGTTTACTTCAGGCTTTGTCATTCTATAATGAGTGAGGAATGGGAGATAAGACTTGCACAGTGAGTTCAGTATTGCATCTTTCCCAAGCTGCTCATGCAAGAAAAAGCCGAGCTTGCTCAAACGTTCTATCAGCTTGATCATGTACAATACATGATCAGTGATAGAGGCTCCATCCCGCATTTTGACGTTGAAGATGGTACAACTAGTCTTGTACCTCTCTACATCATTGGGTGTGCCAAAGATATCCTCCAACACTTGAAGCATGTCCTTTGGCTGAGCCGTCTCGAATCTGTGATTGAACTCGTCGCTCATGGTAGCCAGCATGATACAGTGCACCATGGTCTGATCACTGAGCCACTTCTGATAAGTATCTCTGACTGTTCCACATGCATTGACAGCTGGCTCCTCAGGTGCAGGATCCATTATCACATATAGGATCCGTTCATGCTCCAGGACTATCTTCAACTTTCGGTACTAGCTATCGAAGTTGGGTCCCACCAACTTATCATTGTCCAACAATGATCAGAGCGATAGGGAAGTGGCTATATTTGCACAAAGAAGAACCATAACTTAATTAGTAATTGATTCATTAAACCTAAAGATTTGGACTTTAATCAAAAGGTTTCTCCCATTATTTTATTCGAATTGGTAGCCTCTACCTCCAATTCGAGAAATTACCCTAATTCCTTAGTGGGTACTAGAATCCACTTAGACTGCACACAAGCTCAACTTTGGTTGGCCAACCCATGTACATCTAAGGATAGGTTCATAACCAATTATTTCTCTAAATAATTTCTAGTAATTTTAATTTTATCCCAAAAACCAAATCATTAGGCTTTGGCCTCCACTGTAAGGATCCGGTTAGGTCCAACCATTAACATGACCATACTTGGTGCATCTAACCAATGAATGATTAAGCCCAACTTTGGTTGGCTCACCTAACAATCATTAGAGAGACACTTCCAAGTCATCATATGATGAGTGATAATTCTGTTAGTCAACAAGCACCAGGCCTTTGGGTCTGCAATGATTATTGAGTTAATGGACTCATTATCAAACACCTTAATGGGAGGCTATGACTCAGTTATCTCCATAACTTTATCATTTTAAGGACCTAATAATTTTAGAGGATTTAAATGATTTAGAGGATGAGGTCAGATGAACCAGCGTATCATGATCCTCCCACTGGCTTCATCAAGTCAGCTTAAGGGAGACCATTAAAAGGGCTGGTCTAGGAGCACCTAAATCAGTCATACTGATTTACCTAGCTGACATGGATCAGCTCGAATAGTCAAGTGATCCGATCAAAACATAATTTCACGAAGAGGCCAGGTAAGTTCGATCAGTGGGAGGGTCAGCCAAAGCTTGCCTTAGACACCATCAGAAATGATCAGGTAAGTGAGATCCCAATTAGAAATCACTGGTCTGTTTTATCTTAGACACCAACTGGTTTAATTAGTTTCGATTAGATCAACCTAACAGTTCGTGTTAGACTGCTTAGCCAAGAATCAAGTCCATTTGGTTCTCGTTAAAGACATAGACTTGACCAACTACAACTATTGTAATTGATCTAGAAAATTCATGACCTAATCTAAGACAACAATTGATTAGATTTAGTCAATTCTCTAATTAAGTCCATCTTTAATCTAACTATAGGTCTAACCTAATTAATGGACCTAATTCCCACTAACCCATTAACCCAATGTGTTATGGTTTGTGTCTTAGGTTCTTCAATTCACAATCCTAGAACCTAATCAAAACAACTTCTTAATTCTTAATTAAGTTTTGGGCTGAGGGTTGGGTTCAGCTTTTCAAAAAATAATTTTCATATTTATAAAATAATTTTATAATATGATTCTATCAACCATATTATATGTTTGATTCATAATCAAGATGCAAGTGAAATAAACATGAAACTACTTTAGATCTAATCTAAACAGATTCATGTAATTGAAACAATTTTAACTTTAAATAATTTTTTTGTACAAAAATTATTAATAAAGAGATTTTATTTTAGATTTAAATATTTTTTAAATCTAATAAATTATAAATTTAATCTAGATTATATCTAATAAATTTATGATTAAAGATAGATCTACATGAACTAGGACAACCTTTGCACTGTAAGGGGTAAACCTTACAGTAGGACAACCTTGCAGTTCGTGATTGATCTAAAATTTTAATTTCAGATTTAATAATTAGATTATAAATTAGATCTAATCTAAGAAATAATCTAAGCATGTATAAATAATCATATAATGAAGAACCTTGGCTCTGATACCAATTGATGGAACCAGATCTAGGGTTTCAGGGTTAGATCTTGAAAGTTTTTCAAGATCAGGCAACGTAAGACTAAAACAAATCAAAATTTATTTTTTAAAACTAGAGAATTCCTAGATCTAAGATCCTATTACATGATTATTGCATAGCATTAAATTAGAAATTAAAATATATAGAGCATGAACTACATGTTGATCATATCAACATGTTTCTATACTACATCTAATGTATGTATTAAACAATATATCAGATCTATTACCTTGCAAGTTAGACGTTCTAACCTCGCTGATCTGGGCTTGAAGATGATATTGTAAGCCGCACATGCATCCAGCCTCTAGGAGTCATCCACACAAGCCCACGAATCTCGATCAGAAGTCCTGCTTCAGGAAATCAGCACAGTATGCTAGTACTGCGTTGATCCTTCTTTGATGGTTGATCAGGTGCCTCCTTCTTCTTGATTTAGGCTCTTCCAAAGATGAAAAGTAGGAGGAAGAGTTTTAGATCTGTGACACTCTCAGAAAACTCAAGATGGAGGAAGGGAAGAGATGAAAACAAAAAACCCTAGAAGAAGACCCTCTTCTTCTTCTCATTTTTCTCTCTAAACACCCTATCTTGTGTCTATTATATCTCCATGACCCAAAGGTCTTACTCTCTAATTTTTGGATGGCTCAAAGGTATCTCAAATATTTATCTTCACCAAAACTTTTATGAAAAAACTCAATTTATAGAGAGAGATATGATAGAGTCCATGTCCAGGTCAAATACCTAGTCAAGGCTTATCCAAACATGGCAAGATAAGGGGCACCCAACTCTTGAGCACCTCCTCCTTATTTTCATGCATGAACCATCAGAAAATGGTGCCCAATATGTATCCTAAAAGTCACAAAAAATTTTAAAAAAAATTTGAATAAATTCAATACAAAATTGAAAGAGTTTTGGATTTTTAAAACTCTATCTCATAGAATTTGAAATCCAAACTTATTCCTCTTTGATGTGATCCAAACCACCTTCCATGTAAGAAAGAAGAGAGAAAACCTTTTGTGGACATGGAAGAGACCTGAGAGAGGGCTTTTGTCACACAAAATAAGAGGAGATTGGCATGGAATAAGAGAGAGGGCATGGGGGGGCTTATGTGGCGCAAGGTGGAATCCTAGTCTTACTAGGATTCTATCTTATGACTTGTTTTAATTTAGTTTCTCAAATCAAATCAAACTAAAATTAGATCAACCCAATTAAAATAGGTCTTAACCCAATTAAAAATCTAATTTAATCAGATTAAATTATATTTAAATCTGATTTAATTTTTTAATCAAATTAGAATTTAGATTGACCCAAATCCTAGTTGAACTAGGACTAGTTTTTCCTTGCACTTGACTTATCCAATAAACCAATTAGACTTGATCCAATCAAGTCCAAACTAAATTTAATTAAATTATATTTAATTTGACTTAATTTTAATCCATTGGTTTAATCAAATTAAGCCAATTAGCAATCAAATTGCTAATCAATCCTCCTGCAACACTTGTACTAGGTTAAATGTCAATCGTATTGATCATTTAACCCTAGAACGATTCTTAATCGTTGATCAACCATCCGATCGGATCATAAACTCTAATGTGTGTGACCTCATAGGTCCAAACCTAAGCCAGTAGCATAGAAATAAATTTTTATATCAATCGAAGTGACCATCTAGCAATGGTACCCGACGATCGGATAGATCGAATGTGTAGAACAACATCCTTAGAACCCATGCAGATATAGTTACCATATAATTCATCCCCTTGACCAAAATGATCATAGGACACCCCAGAGTTCAACTGTCAACTCTAATCAGATTGTCCACATTGTATTTCAAAATATCAAATCCATCTGATGGATTACCCTGGCCAAGGTTTTGCTAAATTGAAATACAGTGACTCATTCTTCTCCAACTCTTGGAGTGGTCAATCCCATCTCGATCACACTCTGACTTTGCAAGTACTTGACTATGCCCAGAAGCCTTCCATCCCTGAATTAGAAATTTAGTTAGTCCAGTACCAAAGCAAAGTGAGTTGCTTGCAAGTCACTGAGGCGATCTCAGGTCTAAGGGACACTTATACCTATATCCCATCAAAGACATTCTCGATAGTAGAATGCTCTGGAGTTGGTCATGTTCAATGATGATGTACCCTTACATCTCATCTGTATGCCATACCAGTGTCTCCACACTCCTTGGTTAAGAGGACAACCAATCCATATGGTCTACAACGACCTATGCTCGATAGAAGCTGTCGTCCTTATTAACAGCCTATCATTTGGTCGTAAACAATTTTAAGGACTAATCGATAAATCCTCTCTTTATCGAATCTAAATAGTCCTAAGGACTTCATCATAACAACGGAGTTCATTAGAAGATGAAAGCTTATGATGAAGATGCCAAATATATTTTATTTATTAATAAATCAATTACAATACTTGGTTGCTCAACTGTCAACAGCTTGACGATTGGCTTTTGGGATATATTTCCCAACATGGACCTCGTCTGGTCTTTGTACCAGACATCATTCCCAGCTCTCTGACTTCGGACGAACTCTCGCTGATTAGGATTCGGTACGGGGTTCCTTCAGAGTATGAGCTTGAGCTTCCCAGGCCAACTGACTCGGCTAGCACCCCTCCCCCTGGCTGCTTCTGCTTATACTAGGAAGCTTTTCGCATCGAGCTTCGACTTCCACTTCCACCTTTTGTTGTTTCTCTTTTTAAATATTTCTCTAGTTTCTGTAGCATCGAACTCCTTTAGGTTTCTAATAGGATTTTTCTCTCTCTGTTGTTTAGCTGAAGTCCGGCCAACTCTTTCCTTGTTTAAAAATTTCTATACCTTCAAGCATCACCCTTCAATGAAGGATTGGTGGTACTTCTCCTCCCAGTTCGGTAGAAAGGGGTTGCTAAAAGGTGCCCCTTCTTCTATCCACAACTGGAAGGAGAAGTACTTCTACGTTCGATGTCCAACCCTAATGCTGGGGTTGCCCCCTTGGGGCTCCCTGAGGGACTCCATCCATCGGGCTTCTAGCCTGAAAAAGGACGATCTTGAAGCCTCCAATAAACTTACGACTTATCCAGCTCCTCTCCTCTCTGACCTTCTGAAGGAGCAACTTTTATTTAATGTCAGTCTGAGCCCTCTCAACCCTGTCGGTATATATATATATATATATATTTTAAGTCATTTGCTGCTTCCTCTTTCTCTTATTCTGTTTCTAAGCCGTGCCGATCTTCTTTCATTGCAGATATGGATGCAGATGCGGCTCGGATGCTAGCCAAGGGTCTCAAGGCCCACAAGAGGAAAGGCGCCACAACTTCTGGGTCGGTGAAGAGGGCTAGGGTAGAAGAGACAGACCCGATCGTGCTTGCCCAGGTGGCCATTGCTATTGATGCCCCCTCTGACGTCGAGCCTACAGTCCCCCGGGCTTCTTCGAGAAGCCCTCCGATCGAGGTTTTCGCTCCAGAGTCTCATCCCGAGGGGGCGTCGGGGGTCGAAAGGAGGAGAAGGAAGAAGATAGTGGCCCACAAGATCCGCAGCAGTAGGGCTGCCATCGAGGGGGCCGACAGCTCTAAAGAGGATCCGGGGGAGAATCCCTTCAACAATAGGGATTTAATAAAGAGGTTGGTCGATGGGTGCGTTCTGCCCAAGGTCATCCACAAGATCGTCCATGCCGATCCTGAGCAGCGGGTTTGGGACTCTCTGGGGTCCTTTCTTGAGGTAGGCCGATTTACTTTTTCCTTCTTTTCGCTTCTTTACTTAGCTTATTCCTTAGCTTTCATATTGACTCCCTGGCCACTCTTGTAGATTGGACACCAGCTCATCGCCAACATTGAGGCGATGAATAATGCCAAGAAGGAAGCAGCCCAGGTGGAGGAAGGTCGCCAGGCTGAGGTTGCTCGCCTTAGGGAGAAGGTCGCCAAAGTCGCGAGTCTCCAAGAGGTGCTGCAGAAAGAAGAACAAATCTCGACAGATCTGAAGGCTGCCTTGGAGAAGCAAAGAAAGAAGGCCGAGGCCGAGGTCTCCGAGCTGAAGGAGCAGATCCCGACCCTAGTGTCGGAGGCAAGGGTCCAAGCAGTGGAGGAGTTCAAGACCTCCTCCGAGATGAGAGATCTGAAAGTCCAGTTCGGCCAGACCGCCTTCATCAAAGGCTTCGAGCTTTGCCAGGAGAAGGTGGTCGGGAAGTTTCCCGAACTCAACCTCGGCTTCTTGGATGAAGCATCCGATGATGAAGTCGGACCTTCCGAGGCTGCTGCCGATCTCCTTCTAGCCGGGACCTCTTCAACTGTCGCAGCTACTGTGACCGACCTTCTGGGGGTGCCGAGCTCCTCCACTTCCACTCCAAAGGTCCGAGACCTCTAATTTTATACTTTTCTTTTGTTACAACTTTTTTTTTCTTCTTGTCCTTAAGAATTATTCAATCAAAGAAATCGAATTTCTCTTTCTTGCAATGATTTGCATTGTGACGCTCTTGTTTCCCGATAACTGTGCCCCACCGAAGCTCTTCCCCTACCGCAGGGGATTCCTTTGAAGTCAATGATCCAGGATCTGAGAAGAAAAGTCCATCATCTCATGAAAAAATCAAAGGAGATGGATGACAAACTTCACAGGCTAAGGAAGAGCCATTCGGAAGCCACCATGGAGGTTACTCGCCTTCAGAACATCCAAAAAAAGGACTTCATGGACTACACCTGGAAGAAGGCCAACTTCGTGAAGGAGCTTGAGGGGCTCCAGAAATGCGCCAGTGATCGATCTTGGGTTCAGGCCTCCAAGATCAGCTCCCTCGAGGTCGAGCTGGTGGCCGCATGGGAGAAGATCAATTAATTGGAAGAAAGCTCATCCTGACTTACAACTTAGGCCGACCATGATCGAGACTGGTCGAAGAAATTCTCCGACCTCCAGAAGCAGCTACAGGACGTCGAGGTGAATTACAACACCTACCGAGTTGACTGGTGCGGGCAAGTAGACGACTACAAAAGGAGGCTCAAGACGGCGACCGACGAGGTTGCTCGCCTTCAGAAACAGTTGTCTGAGAGAGCCCAGGCCATTTCGGTTCAAGGCTCCGATGAGCTCCGCTCCTTGAGGGGGACCATGGAAGAACTGTCCATGGCCCTTGGGCAGGAGAAGGCCGAACTGCAATGGCTAAAAATTTAGCTGACCTATGAGCAGCAGGCGGTCAAGGATGCTGAAGCGGAGTCCGAAGTTCTGAGGAAGAGGCTTCAAAAATTGGAAGGCGAAAGCTGGCGGTTCCACCAAATGTATCGGGAGATACTGTTAAGAAAGAAGGAACTAGAAGAAGAAGTTAAGAACTTAAGGCAATCCCTGATAATGGTTGAAACCGAGAGTTCAAAGTCAGAAGAAGCCGAGCTTCCTTAGAGCTTCTTTTACCTTTTGTTCTATGTATTCTTTTCTTTTCTTGCTGTTTTTTTTTGGCCTTCAAAGGCTTTGTAATGCACACTTTATTAATGAAATGAAAAAGAATTTTCTCATTACCTTGTCTATTCTTGTCTTGAGTTTTTGTTTATCGAGCTTCTTTTATCTTTTGTCTTATTCGATGTCGACATTGTTTGAAGGTTCCTGATCATCGCCATGTTGATTCATCCTTTTTGTTCATGACCAAAGGTCTTTTTGAAGCTATTCGAATTTGATGCTTCCTCTCGGTGCTCGAGCTTGGGGCCCAAACTTCTCGTTACTTTGAGGAAATCTATTTTCTCCTACCAGTGCTGGGTTCTCCCTTAGAGATTGAGAATTTTTGACAAGAGTTTTCTTCCTCCTTGAGACGAGGTCCCTTGTGTCTTAGATGTAGTTTGTTTTTTTCTTATCTCTGGCATAGCTCGTCACTTTTCCCTTTTCTCTCTCCCTTTTTTTTTAATATTTGGGTGAGGGTGTTCCCTTGGCTCCTAAGGGGGTTGTAGGGGTGTAGAGGAGCCGCTGAGGGGGCTCTTCCCCTCATCCGGTCTAAAACGATCAGATCTTCATTTGTGTCAGGATGAGGTTCTCCTCCTGTTCCTGACACAATCAATTTCAGCTCATATTAGGATGAGGTTTTTCTCTTGTTCCTAACAGGGCTGTGAAGGCACATGAGGGCCATTGCAAGGGTCTCTCCCTCCATCCGGTCTCTTAATAATCGGGTCTTCGACCTTGCTCATGTTAGGATGAGGTTCTCCTCCTGTTCCTAACATGGCTGTGGGGTGCATAAGGGCCGTTGCGAGGGCCTCTCCCCCCATCTGATCTTTTGATAACCGGGCCTTCAACTTTGCTCATGTTAGGATGAGGTTCTCCTCCTGTTCCTAACATGGCTGTGGGGGCGCATAAGGGCCATTGCAAGGGCCTCTCCCCCTATCCGGTCTCTAAATAACTGGGCCTTCGACCTTGCTCATGTTAGGATGAGGTTCTCCTCCTGTTCCTAATATGGCTGTGGGGGCGCATAAGGGCCGTTGCAAGGGCCTCTCTCCCCATCCGATCTCTAAATAATCGAGCCTTCATTCGTGTCGGGATGAGGTTCTCCTCTTGTTCCTGACATGCTTAATTTCGATTGTCTGAAGGAGCTACTCCCTGTCGTCATAAGCTCATGCCAAAAGAAAAGATATGCAAATATAAAATTTTTATTTAAGGCAAAGTTATCGATAATACATTCATAAATTTTTCGAATTCTATGGTCGCGGAAGGTCCGCTCCTCCGAGCTCTTTTAGATAATATATTCTGGGCCAAACTACCTCCCTAACTTCATATGGGCCTTCCTAGTTTGGGACAAGTTTTTCTTAGTTCTGAGGTTGTGAAACAGCGGCTCGTCAAAGTACTAAGTCTCCCGCTCTGAAGGCTTTGCTTTTGACTCGGGAGTTGTAGTAGCGGACTATTTTCTGCTTGTAGGCTACCATCCGAACTTGAGTTGTCTCCCACTTTTCTTCTAACAAATTGAGGTTGGCCTTGAGATCCTGTGAGTTGCACTGCTCGATGAATGCCACGACTCACGCCGATGGAAGCTTGAGTTCAATCGAGATAATGGCTTCTATTTTGAAGGCTAAAGCAAAGGGGGTCTCTCTCATGGGCAGTCTTTGGGTAGTTCGGTATGCCCATAACACATGATAAAGCTTGTCTGCCCAAGTTTCTTTTGCCTTTTTAAGTTTCACTTTGATTTCTTGCAACAGAGTCCTTTTAGTCACCTCGGCTTTGTCGTTTGCCTGCGGATGGGCTACTGACATGAAGTTATGGGAGATGTTTAAGTCTTCACAAAATTCAGCAAATCTTGCTCCAGTAAATTATCGCCCATTATCAGTAATGAGAGTTCTGGATAAGCCAAACCTATAGACGATTGACTTCCAGACGAAGTCCTGCACTTTAGCTTCTGTGATTTTCGCCAAAGGTTTGGCTTCGACCCACTTGGTGAAGTAGTCAATTACCACCAGGAGGAACTTTCGCTGCCCGGATGCCATGGGGAAAGGTCCAAGGATATCCATCCCCCATTGTGCAAACGGCCATCGGGCACTCAAGGGTGTAAGCTCGGAGGCGGGCTATCTTTGGATATTCGCATATCTCTGACACCGATCACACTTTCTGACATATTCCATAGAGTCATGGTACATTGTCGGCCAGTAATAATCTTGTCGGAGCAGTTTATGGGACAAAGATCTGGCCCCCAGGTGACTTCCGCAGACTCCTTCGTGTACCTTCCACAAGGCAAAGTCGGCTTCAAAAGGTCAGAGATATTTTAGGAGGGGCAAAGAGTACAACCTTTTGTACAGCTTGCCTTCATAAAAGATATATCGGGAGGCCTGGTTCCTAAGTTTCCGAGCTTCTTTTGCATCATGAGGAAGAACCCCATCTTTGAGGTATGCAACCAGTGGGTCAATCCAGTTGGGTTCATGGCTGATCTCCATTACAAGCTGCGGTTCTTCCGTACTTGGACACTTCAGAACTTTGAAGAAGACTTCCTTGGGTAGTTCAGCCGGAGCCAGTGTAGCCAACTTGGAGAGAAGATCGGTCCTATTATTTTCTACTCTTAGAATCTGCTTGATGTCAAAGCTGCCAAAGGCAGGGATGATCTCTTTTACCTTTTCGAGATACTAGGCCATACTATCCTCCTGAGCTTCATAGCTTCCGCTGACTTATCCCACCACCAATTGGGAGTCACTGTAGACTTGAAGCCGATCTACTTCTAGTTCTTTGGCAATCTTCAGTCCTGCAACCAGAGCCTCATATTCTGCTCTATTATTTATCGCAGGAAATTCGAAGTGCAACGCGTACTCCGTGATAATTCCTTTCGGATTGACTAAGATCAGGCCCGCACCCGTGCCTGACATATTGGAGGAACCATCCACATAGAGGGCCCAAAAACCATTAGGGAGATCCGTTCTTTCCTCAGGAGAGTTCGGCTGGAGCCCGAGATTGTCAGCTTCACCTCGTTCAAGTTTGACTTCTTCCGGGATAGTGCATTCCACTATGAAGTCTGCTAATATCTGGACTTTTATCGTCGGTCGAGGTTGATAATTGATGTCGAATTCTATGAGCTCGACTGTCCATTTCGCTATCTTTCTAGAAGCATCCGCTCGATGCAGAACTACCTTAATCGGCTGGTCGGTGAGCAGTGTTATGGTGTGCCCTTGAAAGTAAGGTTAGAGCCTTCGAGCTGCAATCAACAAGGCATAAGTTAGTTTCTCTAACTTAGTATACCTAATTTTGGTATCTCTCAATACTTGACTTATGTAGTAGATCGGCCATTGAATTTTTGCTTCTTCCTTAACCAGAACTGCTACGAGAGCCACAGGAGAGACCGCCAGGTACAGGAACAACTCCTCTTCAAGTTCGGGCTTTGCCAATAGCGGAGGTGAGCTGAGGTAGTTCTTCAATTCTTCGAATGCTTGCTGACATTCAGTGGTCCAACAGAAGTTCTTCTACTGCTTGAGAGTCTAAAAGAAAGGTAGGCAGTGTTCGGTCGACCTTGAGACGAAGCGATTCAGAGCTGCTACTCTCTCAATAAGGTGCTGAACTTCCTTTATTGACTTCGGGGCGGTCATTTTTTGGATGGCACGAATCTTTTTTGGATTTGCTTTGACCCCATGCTCCGATACCATAAAACCCAAGAATTTCCTTGAGGTTACTCCAAAAGCGCACTTGGTTGGGTCTAGCTTCATCTTGAGTTTTCGGAGGGCGCTGAAGGTCTCCTCAAGGTCGGTGATGTGGTTCATTGAGGATTTGCTTTTTACAAGCATGTCGTCCATGTAGACCTCCATATTGTGATCAATCTGCTCTTTGAAAATCTTGTTCACCAGCCGTTGATAGGTCGCCCCTATATTTTTGAGGCCAAAAGGCATGACCCTGTAACAATAAAGACCACAGTTAGTGATAAAAGTAATTTTTTCTTCATCCTCTGGTGCCATCCTGATTTGATTATAGTCGGAGAATGCATTCATGAAAGTGAGAACCTCATGGCCCGAGGTTGCATCCACTAATTGATCAATTCTGGGCAGAGGGTAACTGTCCTTCGGGCAGGCTTTGTTCAGCTTTTTGAAGTCTATACACATCCTCCACTTGCCGTTCACCTTCTTGACTAGAACTACATTGGAGACCCAGTTCGGATAGTTGACTTCTCTGATGAACCTGACTTTCAGGAGTTTATCAACTTTCTCAGCTATTACCTTCTGCCTTTTTGGTGCATGACCTTGAATTTTTTCCTTCGTCGGCCGATGTTTGGGATCAATAGCTAGACAGTATTCCATGACTTCCGCATCAATCCCTGGCATGTCCGTCGGAACCCAAGCGAAAATATCCACATTCTTTTATAGAAAATTGATGAGCTGTGTCCGTACCTTTTTTCCCAGATTGGAGTCGATCTTCACCACGTGCTCTTCATCCCCATCGTTCAAAGGAATTGAGACAAGATCTTCAATTGGCTCACCCCGTTCTTCAGCAAGGTCATCGCGGGTGTCTAATCCATCAACCGGACAGGGGTCAGACTGACCATTTCTTTGTAAAGCTATGTTATAGCAGTGTCTTGCCAAGACTTGATCTCCTCTAACCTCTCCGACCCCTTGACTAGTAGAAAATTTTAATTTCAAATGGTAGGTCGATACCACAGCTCGGAGGGCGTTGAGGCTAGGTCGGCCGAGTATTTCATTGTAGGCAGACGGTGCCCTTACTACCAGAAAATCCACTTGCACTCTAGATTGTTTCGAATACTGACCTGCAACTATGGTCAAAGTTATTACTCCTTCCACTGGCATAGCATCGCCAGTGAACCCTACCAACGGGGAGCTTATCGGCCCTAATCGACCATCCAGAATGGACATTTTTGAGAATGCATCGTAAAACAAAAATATAGGCCGAGCTTCCATTATCAACAAGAATGCAGCGTACATCATAGTCCACAATATTTAAAGAAATTACAACCACATCATTATGGGAAAATTGAATCTCTTGGGCATCTTCTTCAGTAAAGGTTATAGATTCTTCAGTCCTCTGCCACTTGGGCTGTCCGACCGATACACTGGCTGCTCCCCATCGGGGTCCTCCAGAGATGGTGTTGATGATCCTGATTGGAGACTGATCTTCAGGCTGTTCTTCCCTCTTTAGCGGCTCTGGTTGTGGTAGGGCCCTCGACCGATCTTTCCTACCTTCAGGCTGACGTCGGATGAATCTGTCGAGCCGACCTCGTCTGATGAGCTCCTCGATCTCATCTCGGAGCTGAATACACTCCTCTGTATCATGGCTGTGGTCACGATGATAGAGGCAAACTTGTTAGGGTTGTGCTTCTCGGGGTGTGTGCGCATCCTTTTCGACCTTGGCAGCTACTCCCTGACCTCCATCAGCACTTGGGTTTTTGGAGTATTGAGAGGGGCGTAGCTGTGGAATCTTTCTGGGGGAGAGCTCCGTCAAATTCTACGGTCCGGGCTTCTTTACCTATGAGCTCGGAGAGGAGTTCGGACATGCTTGTGTCCAGAGGGAGTTCACGAGCGTGGTCGAGCTTCACTTGGCCCTTTTTCAGCTACGAGCTTGTTGGAGTCACCCACCTGCCGCTCCTTCACGGCCTCCTCGTCGTTCAGCTTGAAGGCTTCCTCTGCTCGGGCATATCCTTCAGCCCAAGCCAGCAAATCAGCGAAGTCCCTGGGATACTTCTTTTCTAGGGAAAACAAAAGATCATTCTTTTGAAGATCGCTCTTCAGGGCGGCCATTGCAACTGATTGGTCTAAGTTCTGGACCTCCAATGCGGCAGCGTTAAAATGGTTGACATAAGTTCGGATGGATTCTCCCTCCTTTTGCTTGATGTTGATGAAGGACTCCGAACCTCTTCGAGGATGTCGGCTGCTGATGAAATGAGCCGCAAATTGGTGGCTCATTTGATCAAAAGAGAAGATAGTGCCTGGCTTCAGTGCCGAGTACCAATTTCTTGCTGCTTCCTTCAAGGTAGATAGAAAAGCTCAACACAGGATGGCCTCTGGTGCACCATGGAGCAGCATCATTGTCCGAAAGGCCTCCAGGTGGTCAACCGGATCCGAGGTCCCATCGTAGCTCTCAAATTGGGGGAGCTTGAAGTTCGACGAGATTGGTTCCTTCATAATCATTTGAGAAAAAAGAGGGTCAGTACAGATATCCTCACCGTAAGTAGGTGGAGCATGGCGGAGCTCTTCGATCCGTCGGTTCATCTTTTGGAACCTTTGATCCAGGAGATCCTCTCGATCGTGAGTCTCGAGGGTCTTCTGGCAGAACGGAGGTAGGGACCCTCCGGGGATGAAATCGTGATCAGACAGAGGGCTCTCTGCCCTTTGCTTCCCCTTTTCGGGGAACACAGGGCGACTGGCCCAAGTGGGCTACCCGATCATCAAATTCTAAAACTCCGACGATGCTCTTTCCGATCGCACAGATGCCTGCGGCTGCTGCTGCAGCATGGCCTGCACCACTTCGGTGAGGCCCCTGACTTGCTGAACTAGCAGGTTGAACTGCTCCATGCCGACTGCCATTGCCGAAGGAGGAGGAGCCTAGAAAATTGGAGATGAGGTCGAAGCTTGCGGATCTCACTGAGATCTGGCCATGGAGGCCGTAGATCGCCTGGTGGATTCCTTTCGAGGAGGCATCAGGTTGGGATCTGACCGGAGAAGAAGAAGAAAATATCGAAGAAGATGATCGGAGACAGTCCCGTTGAGTACTCCTTTAAGAATAAAGGTCTTACGAAGACACAGCCCCTTCCTCTAGCACCAATTTTATTGGTGCAGAATTTCGCCAATGCCAAAGAAGTTGGAGTCGAGGAGATCGCGGCCACCGTCGAGACCTGCAAGGGATGTCTAAATCGAAGTTGGGGGTGCTCCGGTAAGACCCTTCGATGCTCAAGTCAGTACTCTGCCTCAACAGAAATGGAGCACTTGAATGAGATTTTAGCAGAGTTTCGAGATAGAGTTTAGAGCCTAGAAGAGAACGTATCTGGGGGGTATCTTTTATAGATGGGAGAGTATAACTGATAGACAGCGACATCCGTAACTACCTGGTAGTGGGCCGTTCAGGGCCACATGGAGTTTGTTATGGAGAGTAGTGGTGTCCGCTGTCGTGACTTGCCAGAGAGTAGTGGGGCCATGTGGAGTTTGTTACAGAGAGTGGAGTGGTGTCCGTTGTCGCGACTTGCCACAGAGTTCGGACTGGATGATTGAAGCTCGACTGGGACATCTGATGGAGTGGAATAGCTCTCTGTCTCAGCAATCTAAGAGAAGCTCAGATGTTTTTGAGGTTGCTGATGGGTTAACTATGGTTGGGTGCTGTTGGTGCTGCAGACAGAAGTCATCTGCTGTAGAAGCTCGGATGAAAACTACCTATTGGAGAAGTCCAGTAGGAGTCCGATTGCTGGAGAAGTTCGTCTAAAATTTATTTGATGTAAAAGCTTGTCTGAGGGCTGTCCACTGGAGAGATCCGATTGCATGAGGAATCCGACAGAAGGTCGACTTGATAGCGGAATTTGGAAGGCGTTGTGGAAGTTCGTCCACTGGAGGAGTTTGAAGGACACTGTGGAAGTCCGGTTGGCGCTGTTGAAGGTGGATGGCTTGGAGAGGTACAGAAGACATTGGAGACAGTCATCCAAATTCTGTTGTAGAAGTTTGGATGGAGTCCGATTCTTGTAGGAGTCCGAAAGGATGCCGCTTACTATAGAAGCTCGGATGGAGACCGATTGCCGTGGAAGCCTGGATGGAGATCGCTTACTGTAGAAGCTTGGATGAAGTCTGCTTGCAATAGAAGTCCGGAGTAGACCGCTTACTATAGAAGCTCGGATGAAGTCTGCTTGCAATAGAAGTCCGGAGTAGACCGCTTACTGTAGAAACTCAGATGAAGATCAATTGCCGTGGAAGCCCAGATGGAGACCGCTTACTGTAGAAGCTTGGATGATGTCCACTTGCAATAGAAGTTCAGAGTAAAAATTTGGCTGCTGGAGCCTGTCCGCTGTAGAAGTTCGTCTGGAATCCATTCACTGTAGAAGTTCGGATGGAGTCCGGCTCTTGTAGGAAATCGGACGAAGATCGGTTGCCGTGGAAGCCCAGATGGAGACCGCTTACTGTAGAAGCTCGAATGAAGTCCACTTGCAATAGAAGTTCAGAGTAGAAATCTGGCTGCTGGAGCCCGTCCGTTATAGAAGTTCGTCTGGAATCCATCCACTGTAGAAGTTCGGATGGAGTCTGGCTCTTGTAGGAGCTCGGATGAAATTCAAAAGGCGGTCGACCATCATAGAAACTTGGATGGAGTCTGGTTACTGTAGAAGTCCTACTGCTGGAGAGGCTCAGACATTGATGAAGTCTGAAAGAAGCTCGGAGTGAAGTCGATCGTGACAGGAGGAAGTCTGGAAGTGATTCGGAGAGTAGTCGATCACTGTAGAAAATTGACTGATAATGAAGCCCAGAGAGAATTTGGAGTAGTCCGGTAGATGACTAAAGGAGCTCATTATCGGAGAAGTTTGGAGGGTATTATAGGAGTTCGTCCATTGAAGGAATCTGGAGGACACTGTGGAAGGTCGACTGCTGGAGGAGTCTGGATGGTACTGTGGAAGCTCGGACGGCCGGGGGAGTTCAGAAAGATGCCACACAAGGTCAGAAGCTGGAAGAGTCCTGGGAGGATTGGCCTCTTATGAACTTCGGCTATGGTTATTTTATACCCAACACACCGAAAAGGCAGAAGGCAATAGCTGAGAAAGTTGATAAACTCCTGAAAGTCGGGTTCATCAAAGAAGTCAACTATCTGAACTGGGTCTCCAATGTGGTTCTAGTCAAGAAGACGAACGGCAAGTGGAGGATTTGTATAGACTTCAAAAAGCTGAACAAAGCTTGCCCGAAGGATAGTTACCCTCTGCCCAGAATTGATCAATTAGTGGATACAACCTCGGGCCACGAGCTTCTCGCTTTCATGGATGCATTCTCCGAATACAATCAAATCACGATGGCACCAGTGGACGAAGAAAAAATTGCTTTTATCACTAATCGAGGTCTTTATTGTTACAAGGTCATTCCTTTTGGCCTAAAAAATGCAGGGGTGATCTATCAACGGCTGGTGAACAAGATCCTCAAAGAGCAGATTAGCCGCAACATGGAGGTCTACGTGGATGACATGCTCGTAAAAAGTAAATCCTCAATGAACCACATCGCTGACCTTGAGGGGACCTTCAGCGCCCTTCGAAAATACAAGATGAAGCTGAACCCAACCAAGTGCACTTTTGGAGTAACCTCAGAGAAATTCTTGGGTTTTATGGTATCGGGGCACGGGATCGAAGCAAATCCAAAAAAGATTCGTGCCATCCAGAAAATGACTGTCCCGAAGTCAATAAAGGAAGTTCAGTGCCTTACTGGGAGAGTAGCAGCTCTGAATTGCTTCATCTCAAGGTTGGCCGAATGCTGCCTACCTTTCTTTCAGACTCTCAAGAAGCCGAAGAATTTCTATTGGACCACTGAATGTCAGCAAGTATTCGAAGAATTGAAGAACTACCTCGGCTCACCTCCACTATTGGCAAAGTCCGAATCCGAAGAGGAGTTGTTCCTGTACCTGACGGTCTCCCCTGTGGCTCTCGCAGCAGTTCTGGTTAAGGAAGAAGCAAAAATTCAACAGCCGATCTACTACATAAGTTGAGTATTGAGAGACGCCGAAATTAGGTATACTAAGTTAGAGAAACTAACTTATACCTTGTTGATTGCAGCTCGAAGGCTCCGACCTTACTTTCAAGGGCACACCATAACACTGCTCACCGACCAGCCGATTAAGGCAGTTCTGCATCGAGCGGATGCTTCCGGAAGGATAGCGAAATGAGCAATCGAGCTCATAGAATTCGACATCAACTATCGACCTCGATCGAAGATAAAAGCCCAGATATTAGCAGACTTCATAGTGGAATGCACTATCCCGGAAGAAGCCAAACTTGAACGAGGAAAGAATAGATCTCCCTGATGGTTTTTGGGCCCTCTATGTGGACGGTTCCTCCAACATGTCAAGCACAGGAATGGGCCTGATCTTGGTCAATCCGAAAGGAATTATCGTGGAGTACGTGCTGCGCTTCGAATTTTCTGTGACAAATAATGGAGCAGAATATGAGGCTCTGGTTGCAGGACTGAAGATTGCCAAAGAACTAGAAGTAGATCAGCTCCAAGTCTACAGTGACTCCCAATTGGTGGTGGGATAAGTTAGCGGAAGCTATGAAGCTCGGGAGGATAGTATGGTCAAGTATCTCGAAAAGGTAAAAGAGATCATCCCTGCCTTTGGTAGCTTTGACATCAAGTCGATTCTAAGAGCAGAAAATATCAGGGCCGATCTTCTCTCCAAGTTGGCTGCACTGGCTCTGGCTGAACTATCCAAAGAAGTCTTCTTCGAAGTTCTGAAGTGTCCAAGTATGGAAGAACCGCAGCTGGTAATGGAGATCAGCCATGAACCCAGCTGGATTGACTCACTGGTTGCATATTTCAAAGATGGGGTTGTTCCTTATGATGCAAAAGAAGCTTGGAAGCTTAGGAACCAGGCCTCCCGATATATCCTTTATGAAGGCAAGCTATACAAGAGGTTGTACTCTTTGCCCCTCTTGAAATGTCTCTGATCTTCTGAAGCCGACTTTGCCTTGTGGGAGGTACACGAAGGAGTCTGTAGAAGTCACCTGGGGGTCAGATCTTTATCCCACAAACTGCTCCGACAAGGTTATTACTGGCCGATAATGTACCACAACTCTATGGAATATGTCAGAAAGTATGATCGATGTCAGAGATATGCGAATATCTAAAAACAGCCCACCTCCGAGCTTACACCCTTGAGTGCCCTAAGACCGTTTACATAATGGGGGATGGATATCCTTTGACCTTTCCCCATGGCGTCCGGGCAGCGAAAGTTCCTCCTTGTGGCAATTGACTACTTCACCAAGTGGGTCGAAGCCGAACCTTTGGCAAAAATCACAGAAGCTAAAGTGCAGGACTTTGTCTGAAAGTCAATCGTCTGTAGGTTCGGCTTATCCAGAACTCTCATTACTGATAATGGGCGACAATTTGCTAGAGTAAGATTTGTTAAATTTTGTGAGGACTTAAACATCTCCCATAACTTCACGTCAGTAGCCCATTCGCAGGCAAACGATGAAGCCGAGGTGACTAACAAGACTCTGTTGCAAAAAAATAAGGCGAGACTTGAAAAGGCAAAAAAAACTTGGGCAGACGAGCTTTATCATGTGTTATGGGCATATAGAACTACCCAAAGACTGCCCACAGGGGAGACCCCCTTTGCCTTAGCCTTCAGAACAGAAGCCGTGATCCCGATTGAACTCAAGCTTCCATCGGCGCGAGTCGTGGCATTCGACGAGCAGTGCAACTCACAGGATCTTAAGGCCAACCTCGGCTTGTTAGAAGAAAAGTGGGAGACAGCTCAAGTTCGGATGGCAGCCTACAAGCAGAAAGCAACCCGCTACTACAACTCCTGGGTCAAGAGCAAAGCCTTCAGAGCGGGGAACTTGATACTTCGGCGAGCCACTGTTTCACAACCTCAGAACTAAGAGAAACTTGCCCCTAACTGAGAAGGTCCATATGAAGTCAGGGAGGTAGTCCGACCCAAAACATACTATCTAAAAGAGCTCGGAGGAGCAGACCTTTCGCGATCATAGAATTCAAAAAATTTATGAATGTATTACCGATAACTTTGACTTAAATAAAAATTTTATATTCGCATATCTTTTCTTTTGGCATGAGCTTATAACTACAGGGAGTAGCATTTTCAGACAATCGAAACTAAGCATGTCAGGAACAAGAGGAGAACTCATCCTGACACAAATGAAGGCCCGATTATTTAGAGACCGGATAGGGGGAGAGGCCCTCGCAATGGTCCTTATGCACCCCCACAGCCATGTTAGGAACAGGAGGAGAACCTCATCCTAACATGAGCAAAGTCGAAGGCCTGGTTATCAAGAGATCGAATGGGGGGAGAGGCCCTCGCAACGGCCCTTATGCGCCCCCACAGCCATGTTAGGAATAGGAGGAGAACCTCGTCCTAACATAAGCAAAGTTGAAGGTCCGATTATCAAGAGACCGAATGGAGGGAGAGGTCCTCGCAACGGCCCTTATGCACCCCCACAGCTGTATTAGGAACAGGAGGATAAACTTATCCTAAGATGAGCAAAGTCAAAGGTCTAGTTATCAAGAGACCAGATGGGGGGAGAGACCCTTGCAACGGTCCTTATGCGCCCCCACAGCCATATTAGGAACAGGAGAAGAACCTCGTCCTAACATGAGCAAGGTCGAAGATCCGGTTATTAAGAGACCAGATGGGGGGAGAGACCCTCGCAATGGCCCTTATGTGCCCCCATGGCCCTGTTAGGAATAGGAGAAAAATCTCATCCTAACATGAGCTGAAATTGACTGTGTCAAAAATAGGAGGAGAACGTCATCCTGACACAAGCGAAGACCTAATCATTCAAGACCGGATGAGAGGAAAAACCCCCTCAATGGCTCCTCTACACCCTTACAACCCCATTAGGAGCATATGGAACACCCTCGCCCCAACATAAAAAAAAAAGGGGAGAGAAAAGGAGAAAGTGATGAGCTACGTCAGAGATAAAAAAAAATAAACTACATCTAAGACACAAAGAATCTCATCTCAATGAGGAAGAAAACTCTTGAACAAAATCCTCAATCTCTAAGGGGGAACCCAACACTGGCAGGAGAAAATAGACCTCCTCAAAGTAACGAGAAGTTCGGGCCCCAAGCTCGACCACCGGGAGGAAGCGTCAAATTCGAATGGTCTCGAAAAGACCTTCTGTCATGAACAAAAAGGGCGAATCAACATGGCGATGACCAGGAACCTTCAAACAACGTCGACATCGAGTGAGACAAAAGACAAAAGAAGCTCGATAAACAACAACTCAAGGCAAGAATAGACAAGGTAATGAGAAAATTTTTTTTCATTTCATTAGTAAAGTGTGCATTACAAAGCCTTTGAAGGCCAAAAAAAAATAGCAAGAAAAGAAAAGAATACAGGGAACGAAAGGTAAAAGAAGCTCTAAGGAAGCTCGGCTTCTTCTGACTTCTAACTCTCAGTTCCAGCCATTATCAAGGATTGCCTTAAGTTCTCAACTTCTTCTTCTAGTTCCTTCTTTCTTAACAGCATCTCCTGATACATTTGGTGGAACCATCGACTTTTGCCCTCTGATTTTTGAAGCCTCTTCTTCAGAACTTCAAACTCCACTTCAGCGTCTTTGACCGTCTGCTGCTCATAGGTCAGCTAAATTTTCAGCCGCTACAGTTCGGCCTTCTCCTGCCCAAGGACCACAGACAGTTCTTCCATGGTCCCCCTCAAGGAGCGAAGCTCGTCGGAGCCTTGAACTGAAACATCCTGGGCTCTCTCAGACAACTGCTTCTGAAGGCGAGCAACCTCATCGGTCGCCATCTTGAGCCTCCTTCTGTAGTCGTCTACTTGCCCACACCAGCCGACTCGATAGGCGTTGTAATTCGCCTCGGCATCTTGTAGCTACTTCTGGAGGTCGGAGAATTTCTTCGACCAGTCTCGATCATGGTTGGCTTGAGTTGTAAGCCAGGATGAGCTCCCTTTCAATTGGTCAATTTTCTCCCATGCGACCACCAGCTCAACCTCGAGGGAGCTGATCTTGGAGGCCTGAGCCCAAGACCGGTCACTGGCGTGTTTTTGGAGCTCCTCAGGCTCCTTCACGAAGTCAGCCTTCTTCCAGGTGTAGTCCATGAAGCCCTTTTTGTGGATGTTCTGAAGGTGAGTAACCTCTATGGTGGCTTCCGAATGGCTCTTCCTCAGCCTGTGAAGTTCGTCGTCCATCTCCTTTGATTTCTTCGTGAGATGACGGACTTCCCTTCTCAGATCCCAGATCATTGACTTCAAAAGAATCCCCTACGACAGGGAAAGAGCTTCGACGGGGCACTGTTATCGAGAAACAAGAGCGTCACAATGCAAATCATTGCAAGAAAGAGGAATCTGATTTTTTTTTATTGAATAATTCTTAAGTACAAGAAGAAATAAAAAGTTGTAACAAAAGAAAAATACAAAACTAGAGGTCTCAGACCTCTGGAGCGAAAGTGGAGGAGCTTGGCACCCCCGAAAGGTTTGTCGCGGCAGCTGCGACAGTTGAAGAGGTCCCGACTGGAAGGAGACCGACAGCAGCCTCGGAAGGTCTAGCTTCATCATCGGATGCTTTATCCTAGAAGCTGAGGTCGAGTTTGGAAAACTTCCTGACCACCTTCTCCTGGCAAAGCTCGAAGCCTTTGATGAAGGGGGCCTGGCCGAACTGGACTTTCAGATCCCTCATCTCGGAGGAGGTCTTGAACTCCTCCACTTCTTGGACCCTTGCCTCCGAGACTAGGGACGAGATCTGCTCCTTCAGCTTGGAGACCTCGACCTCGGCCTTCTTTCTTTCCTCCTCCAAGGCGGCCTTCAGATCTGCCGAGGTTTGTTCTTCCTTCTGCAGCGTCTCTTGGAGACTCACGACTTTGGCGATCTTCTCCCTAAGGCGAGCAACCTCAGCCTGATGACCTTCCTCCACCTGGGCTGCTTTCTTCTTGGCATTGTTCATTGCCTCAATGTTGGCGATGAGCTGGTGTCCAATCTGCAAGAGTGGCCAGGGAGTCAATATGAAAGCTAAGGAATAAGCTAAGTAAAGAAGCGAAAGGAAGGAAAAAATAAATTGGCCTACCTCAAGAAGGGACCCCAGAGAGTCCCAAACCCACTGCTCAGGATCGGCATGGACGATCCTGTGGACGACCTCAGATAGAACGTACCCATCGACCAACCTATTTATTAAATCTCTATTGTTGAAGGGATTCTCTCCCAGATCCTCTTCGGAGCCATTGACCCCCTCGATGGTAGCCCTACTGCTGTGGATCTTGCGGGCCACTGTCTTCTTCCTTCTCCTCCTTTCGGCCCCCGATGCCCCCTCGGGATGAGACTCTAGAGCGGGAACCTTGGCCGGAGGGCTTCTCGAAGAAGCCCAAGGGACTGCAGGCTCAACGTCGGAGGGGGTGTCAACAGCAATGGCTGCCTGGGCAAGTACGGTCGGGTTTGTCTCTTCTACCCTAGCCCTCTTTGCCGACCCAGAAGTTGCAACACCTTTCCTTTTGTGGGCCTTGAGACCCTTGGCTAGCATCCGAGCCACGTCTGCATCCATATCTACAATGAAAGAAGATCGGCACGGCTTAGAAACAGAATAAGAGAAAGAGGAAGCAGCGAATGACTTAAAAAAAAAAAAATACTGACAGGGTTGAGAGGGCTCAGGCCGACATTAAATAAAAGTTGCTCCTTCAGAAGGTCGAAGAGGAGAGGAGCTGGATAAGTCGTAAGTTTATTGGAGACTTCAAAGTCATCCTTTTTCAGGCTAGAAGCCCGACGGACGGAGTCCCTCAGGGAGCCCCAAGGGGCAACCCCAGTATCAGGGTCGGACATTGGATGTAGAAGTACTTCTTCCAGTTGTGGATAGAAGAAGGGGCACCTTTCAGCAACCCCTTTCTATCAAACTGGGAGGAGAAGTACCATCAGTCCTTCACCGAAGGGTGACGCTTGAAGGTATAGAAATTCCTAAACAAGGAAAGATTTGGCCGGACTTCAGCTAAACGATAGAGGGAGAGAAATCCTATCGAAAACCTAAAGGAGTTCGGCGCTACAGAAACTAGAAAAATATTTAAATAGCAAAAAAGAGCAACAACAAAAGGTGGAAGTGAAAGTCGAAGCCCGATGTGAAAAGCTTCCTAGTATAAGAAGAAGTAGTCAGGGGGAGGGGCGCTAGCCTGATCAGTTGGCCCGGGAAGCTCAAGCTTGTACTCCGACGGAACCCTGTACTGAATCCTAATCAGCGAGAGTTTGTCCAAAGTTAGAGAGCTGAGAATGGTGTCTGGTATAAAGACCAGACGAGGTCCATCTACAGGACTAGGATTTTAGGGGGCTGGAACGGACGAACTTCTAGAACTGCTAGAGGAGGAAGTGTTGGAGGACATTTTGAATCAAGTGAAAAACCCAAAAAAATTCCAAAAAAATTGAGAAAAATAAGAAACAAGGTGCTCGCAAAAAAATCGAACGGGCGAAATGTAAAGGAGGAAAAATGAAAGAGCAGCAAGAAAAAGAAGGGTTCTGGAACTAACCTAGGCTGGTCCGAGAGATGCAGAAGGGCAGCGAGGGTGATGGAGGATGACTTGAAGGGTGCCTAAGGTTGAGAGGGATGTTGGAGGAGGATGAAGCTCTCGGAGAAGAAGAGGGGATCGAAGAAAAATCTCAGGCAAAGTGAAACCTCTGAAGGAGGGGGGTGGATTTAAATAGGCAACAGGATCCGATGCAATAATGATTGCAGATCTCCTTTGGCCGATCTACAACAGCCGTGTGTCCCACTCATCATGGCAGACGGCTGACGACTGACAGAATCATTATTGTACCATACCGGGGCAGTGCTCCAGTGAAAATTTTGAAAAAAATTTTTCAGATCACCTCGATTTGAAAAGACCCTAGCACCGATGCGCCAAACGCCAAAATATCTGAAAATAATCGAGTATGAAAATCAAGGGGGCAACTTCAGCTGTGAAAATTTCTCTATACTTTCTTCATTCAAAATTTGAACTCGAAAGTAGGGGGACTAGTGTTGGGTATAAAATAATTCCAGCCAAAGTTCGTAAGAAGCCAACCCTCCCAGGACTCTTCCGGCTTCCGACCTTGTGCGGCATCTTTCTGAACTCCCCCAGCCGTCCGAGTTTTCACAGTACCATCTGGACTCCTCCAGCAGTCGACCTTTCACAGTACCCTCCAGATTTCTCCAATGGATGAACTCCTATCGTACCCTCCGAACTTCTCTGATAATGAGCTCCTTCAGTTGTCTACCGGACTGCTCCAAATGCTCTCTGGGCTTCATTATCAGCCGATTTTTTACAATGATCGACTACTCTCCGAATCTCTTCCAGACTTCCTCCTATCACGATCGACTTCACTCCGAGCTTCTTTCAGACTTCATCAATGTCCAAGCTTCTCCAGCAGCAGAACTTCTACAGTAACCAGACTCCATCCAAGTTTCTACGATGGTCTACCGCCTTCCGAATTCTATCCACGGCAATAAGCGATCTCCATCCGAGCTTGCACGGCAATCGATCTTCGTTCGAGCTTCTACAGTAAGTGGTCTACTCCGAACTTCTATTGCAAGCAAACTTCATCCGAGCTTCTATAGTAAGCGGTCTCCATTCGGACTTCCACGGCAATCGATCTCCATCCGAGCTTCTACAGTAAGCTGCATCCTTTCGGACTCCTACAAGAATCGGACTCCATCCAAACTTCTACAATAGAATTTGACCGACTATCTTCGATGTCTTTCGTGCCTCTCCAAGCTGTCCACCTTCAACAGCACCAACCGGACTTCCACAGTGTCCTCCAGACTCCTCCAGTGGATGAACTTCCACAACGTCTTCCAAATTTCACTATTAAGTTGACCTTTTGCCGAATTCCTCATGCAATCAGACCTCTCCAGTGGACAGCCCTCAGACAAGCTTCCACATCAGATAAATTTCAGATGGACTTCTCCAGCAATCGGACTCCTGCCGGACTTCTCCAACAGGCAGTTCCCATCCGAGCTTCTACAGCAGATGACTTCCATCTGCAGCACCAACAGCACCCAACCACAGTTAACCCGTCAGCAACCTCAGAAATATTCGAGCATCTTTTAGATTGCTGAGATAGAGAGCTATTCCACTCCACCAGACGTCCCAGCCGAGCTTCAACCATTCGACCCAAACTCTCTAGTAAGTTGCGACAACGGACACCACTCCACTCTCTGTAACAAACTCCACATGGCCCCACCAGTCTCTCGCAAGTTGCGACAACGGACACCACTCTACTCTCTGTAACAAACTCCATATGGCCCCACCACTCTCTGGCAAGTTGCGACAACGGACACCACTACTCTCCATGACAAACTCCACGTGGCCCTGAATGGCCCACTACCAAACAGTTACGGATGTTGCTGTCAATCGGTTATGCTCTTCCATCTATAAAAGAGACCCTCCAGATACGTTCTTCTCTAAGCTCTAAACTCTATCTCAAAACTCTGCTAAAATTCCATTTGAGTGCTCCATTTTTGTTGAGGCAGAGTACTGACTTGAGCGTCGGAGGGTCTTGCCGGAGCACCCCCAACTCTGGTTTGGACTTTCCTTGCAGGTCCCGACGGCGGCCGCGATCCCCTCGACTCCAGCTTCTCTGACATCGATGGAATTCTGCACCAACATATTCTTTTTTGCATGCTTGTTTTATTTTATCGATATCGATAAGATGATTCTAGGATTTTAGGTTTGGCTTAATGGTTTTAATTGTTAGAGCTATTGACTTGTTTGATTTTAAAAATTTTAAGAATTATTTTTTACTACATGGTCGGAATTCAATAGTGGTATCAGAGCCATCCTTGTCTGATTCGATCAAACAAGTGCAAAGTAGTTGCATAGAATTATTATCGATCATATATTACCAAAATTATTGCATTGATTTTTAGCATTGATCTTTAATCTCAAAAAATATTTTTGAATTTATATGTACCATGATTTTAAATTTTAATTATTAAAATTATAAATTTATGATAATTTAGAATTTATATTATCATGGTAGCTTCATGCTTAAATCGATGTATGGTTAAGGGTGTTATGCATGCCTAATATGATTAGGGGTTGCTTTATTTTTTTCAATATGTTTATCATATGTTACGACTTCAATTGCATCCTTATTTGATTTTTGACATGATTATATGATTGCTATTATGAATTGTAGAAGCATGTCAAATTGTATAATATGTAAAGTACATTTTATGTAGTCGTAGTTAGGATGTATCGAGATTAGTTCAAAGATCCTTTTAAAAATTATATTAAGTTGTAACATCAGGATTCACTTTTTAATCGAAAGACAAATTTATTAGATCAATTGATGTTGAGCAAAATGTGAAAGATGATTTTTTAATTAGGTCCGTATGCTGGCCTGGCCAACTCTGTTGGTGTCTAAGAAAAGCTATAGGGTACCTCCTACCCACTTACCTAGCCAATTTGGTCTTATTGAATTTCGCATTTAGATTGATTAGTGATGTAGACATTAGAAAGGATCTTCCTTCAAACTTGATTGATAGAGTATATCAAGATCTTAGTGAGTTTGTTGTGCTATCCACAAAGCTTGCTATAGAAATTGATATGATGTTGACCAAGTGCATTTTGATGCTTATGGCATATTTTGAATAGTATTGCTTTGTTGTACTATCCATAAGGGCAGTATTGTTTAAGTATGACCATATAGGATTGAAGGGTCAACTTAATTAGAATACTATAGTTTGTTATGCTATCCACAAGGTAATATATGATCTAGAGGTCAGAAAGAAAAATGTTGAGAATTGTAGAGATACAATTGGTAAAGAGTTACCTACTCTTGAACTCATTAATACTTATTGTACTATCCATAAGGTGTTTGTGAGGAATAGAGATCTCAACCCTACTAAGAAATATTAGTATGTTTCTCGACTTTCATAGATGAAGGCTATGAAGTTCGATAAAATAGTGGGAGACACAATTAGACAAAAATCCTAATCTAGTTATAAATATCATCATAACTCGTCTGCTTATATTATGTTTTTGTTATTGTAGATTAACTACACATATGACATCCTCACTGTGACTTAGAGGCATCCTAGATGCAAATAAATTGATCGGATCTAACTATATAGATTGGTTAAGAAACTTGAGAATTATTTTCACTCAAGAGAAAGTCTCCAATATTATGGACACACCTACACCAGATTCTCTTGGGGAAGATGCTTCCGAGGAGGAAAGAGCTACATACAAGATGTGAAAGATGATAGTGTGACTGTCAAATGCATCATGCTTGTCTCCATGAGCAATGAGTTTCAGAGGCAGTATGAGGATATGGATGTTCCCTTTATACTCCTTAATCATAAGGAGTTATATGGAGAACAAAGTCGAACTGCTCGATATGAGATATCAAAGCAGTTGTTCCATGCTTGCATGACTGAAGGCACCTCCGTACAAATGCATATCCTGAAGATGATTGATTTGATCACTCGTCTGGGATAGCTGGGCTTTGCCATGGATGGTGAACTGAATCAAGATTTGATCCTGTAGTCTCTCTCTGACTTTTTTTCTCAGTTAATTACAATTACCATATGAACAAACTGAACATCAGTCTACCAGAGTTGCTAAACATGTTGAAAACAACAGAGAGTCATTTCAAAGGTAAAAAGGCTCTGATTCTTCTTGTCGATAAGATCAACAAGAAGAAAGACAAGAAGGGTTCTAAGAAAAAGATGAACCCTAAGACTGGCATCTTCAAGAAGAAGGTCTCTACTAAAAGTACTTGCTATCACATGGCAAGGAGGGCTACTGGAACAGGAATTGCCAGGAGTACCTTGCAACCGTGAAATTGAAAAACATTACCAAAGATTTGTATATGATACAAACTAACTTATCATTAAGTACTTCATTTTTAGATTCTTGGATATTAAATACTGCCTATGGCTCACACCTTTGCAAATCATTACAGGATCTACAGAAAATAAAGAGTCTGAATAAAGATGACTTCGAGCTATTCGACACTAGTGGAGAGTCCATTCAGACTGAAGCCGTAGGAATCAGAGTTTTGAAGTTATCTTCGGATAAAGTTTTGAAACTGAAGACCTGTTATTATATTCTAAATATCATTAAAAATATTATTTCTATACCATTGTTATTGAAACAAGATTTTGAAATAAATATAAAAAATAATGGTTGTTCTATATATTTTCTAATGAATATTATGGAAGTGCTTTTATTGATAATGGTCTTTTACATTTTTTTACTTAATAATAATATATTTCATATTGATAATATAGAGAAAAGAAAGAGAGAGGATGTGAATGTCACATACCTCTGGCATTACCGACTTGGCCTTATAAATGAGTCAAGAATTAACAAGTTATTCAAAGATAAATTCTTTGATCCTTAAGATTATGAATCATATAGAACTTATGAATCTTGTCTCATGAAAAAAATAACCAAGACTCCATTTATTGGATATGGAGAAAGGACGAGTGACATATTGGACCTTGTACATACTAATGTTTGTGGTCCAATGTCGACTCAAGCCAGAGGTGGATACTCTTATTTCATCATATTTATTAATATTAGGTCTAGATTTGGATATGTGTATTTAATACAAATCTGAAGCCTATGATAAATTTAAAGAGTATCAAAGAATGGTTGAGAAACAAACTGATAAAAATATTAAAATTTTTTAATCTGATCGAGGAGGAGAATACTTATCTAGTGAGTTTCTCGATTATTTAAAACTAAATAAAATATTCTCTCAGTGGATACCTCATTATACTCCATAATTAAATAATTATGCTCCAGATTTTATTTCAGTAGGGTAGGACCTCCACTAAAAGTTTTGATTAGGTCCAACCATTAATATGACCATACTCAGCCCATCTAACCAACAGCAGGCCCGAGTATGGTCAGCCAACCTGACCATCCATCAGAGAGACATGACTAAGTTATTATATAATGAATGATAATCCTAATATCCAAAATAAATACCAGGTGTATGGGTTTGTAATGCTTACCTAGACTATTGGATCCATTATCACCCATCTTAATGGAAGGCTATGATCTAGTTATCTCCATAACTAGCTCATTTTATGGATCTAATAATTTAAAAGATTTGATTAATGATTTGACAAGCAATTGATCAACAAGTCTTAAATCTTTTTACTGACTTCACCAAGTCACAAAAAGGACTAGATAAGCTGGTCCGTTGGACTGGCGAGTCTAAATTCTTCCACTTACTTCACCAAGTCATGAAGAGTACTTGAGACAAGCTAGTCTGAGGGCACCTAAATTAGTCGAATTAATTTTATGATTTGAGAATGAGAGAAGAGATCGACCAGCAATCAAAAATCCTTCCACTGACTTCATCAAGTCATTGAATTGGATTAAAAATAAGGCTGATCTAGAGATGTCTAAATCAATCATACTGATTTACCTTAATGGTATGGGTTAGCTCGAATCAATTTATGACCTAATCAAAATATAATCTCTCAAATTAGTCAGGTAAGTGAGATCGATAGGAGGGTCTGCCTTGATTTGTCTTAGACACCATCGAAATGATCAGATAAGTGGACTATCAATTAAATATTAAAAATTATGTCTCAAAGTCAATCGACAGCTTATTAACGGTTGAACTTATTATTGTAATTATATATAAATTATTGAATTATTAAATATTATTTAATTTTTTCATCATCGTGTACATCTTATTTTAAACTCCTATTATGTGATGAAGTTGTTAGATGTGTGCCCTAGATGCCAGATTGGCTGACACATTTTTGTACAAATCTAAGGGCAAATTTATAATTTTGACTGTAAATCAATAAATGGGTTATTCTTCTATCACATTGTGTACATTGTGTCTGTGATACATCCTTTGAGTTAGTGGAAATGTCAATTCATATTTTCAAGACTTGAAAATTTAAGACATGAATTTACATAACTAACTCATAAACAGCTCCTGACCATAGGATCATCATGAGGACGGTGATCGATCTGGAAGGTTAGTGTACGATCATTTTCTTAAGGTAGATGTGTCTTGAGTCTACGGTGTGGAGACACCAAAATGAGAGTACAGATATTCATTAAAAATGAGAGTACTAAGAGTGACCATCTCGAGCAGTCATAAGGAAGTCTACCTTCTTGTCGATGACTAGCTCGATGCTGCAGTTGTGTGTCTAGTTCTTTGACCTGAGGTGTATTGACAGTTCACCTTGAGTGTGTTATAGTTTAACTACACCATAACTCGATCTTCTAATCATTCAGAATCCTGAGGTGTATGTTGGCTGTAGCATATTCATTGTAGGAACTAAGTCGCACCAAGATGGGATCTATCAACCTCGGTAGATGAGAGGAGTGGTCCTATGGTGATCGAAAGATCGAGTTCTTAAGCCCATGGCCATGGAAGAGTGAAATAATGAAAAAAAAATTTTCATTGGGATTTCACATCGGACTCGGATCGATCGATTAACTCATATGACTGATGTTGGGTTTGACGAGTTCACCTTAACCCTAATTCAGTCGGGACTCATGATAGAGGAACTCAATCACACAGGTAGCTGCATCGAGAGATTCATCTTCAGTTCTGATGGGATGCCACCATATACTGCTAGATGTCACTGATAAATTTTGAGAGCAATTAGAATGATCTTGATGATCGATCATTCTAATTGTATGAATTAGAAGAGTTCTGGTCCATCGAAAGGAGTTTCGATGATGTCGATGATGAGATCATGACATATCTCATTACCATACAGAATTAAATCTAACTGGGTCACACTAACAAGGGTTAAGATCTGGATGTCATCAATTGGGCTAGCCTAATTGATTTGGATTAGATCCAATTAGGTTCAAAAAAATCATGCTAGCATACGATTGAGCCTAACTTTCTCCTCGTATAATCTTTTCTATCTCGACTGAGCCAAATATGATTTGACTCACCCAGAGAATCTTGAGAAGATTTCTCTCAGTCTAAATAAAGCTTGTCCAGCTCAAAAAAGCTTTGTCTTAATTCATGAGATGAATTTCAGACAACACTTGCTAATTCCTGGCACCTGCCATTTTCATTTTAGGATATCCATCAAATGTTGACATATGGGTCTTAAACTGAAGGCAACTTGGCAAGAGCTCATTGGAGGATTTTTGTGAAGTATCTATATACCAAATCCACATTAAATTGGGTGCCATAATCAGATTATGGGGTGAGCCCAATTGGATTAAGTGGGCACCCCAAGTGGATAAGGATGGAAAGTCTTGATCAACATGGACTAGTTGGCACCAACCTTTCTTTGTGCTTATCCAAAGTTGGCACCAACTCTTGGAGAGAGGATGGGGTTCTTATCTGATGTGATCAGATGACATCACTCCATCAATCAAAATTTTTTTATATTTATTAGAATTTTTTGATTGGTCGAATGATGTGGCATTGCGCAGTGCAGCAGGGTCTATATAAACCCTATCTGCGCCTAGGGTTTCAGGTGATTGCACCAAACCTATCAAAGCTGCCACCCCCTTTCCTCCTCTCCAAATCCCATCTATAGCTCTCCCTCTCCTCTTCATGTCCAAGGAGTTGGACATCCATCTGGCAAAGGTCTAAGGCGTGGTGATGCCTTGAACAGGAAGGCTGTAGGACTTCTTCAACAGGCTGCTACTCCAACATTAGGAAGACTTTTGAAGATCTTCCTAATTAGATTTAGTTATAATTTTTAGAGCAAAGATTTGTGAGGAGAAGATGATCTAGATCCTGCTTGAGTGGATACTGGTAGAGGCCAGACGATAGCGTGGCTAAATCAGAACCTCAGGCTTGCTGCGATTATCTACAGGGTAATCAGATTACCCTTGAGGTATTTCATATTTTCTCATATTTTTAGATTTATTTTTGAATTAATATTAGATAATAAAATTAGATCTAGAGATTTAGATCTAAAATAAATGTAGGATAATTTTTTTTTTAAAATTATTCCATCCCAGATTTGATAAAATCTGGAAGATCTTACAAGGAAAAAGATGATTTTTTCTTTAATTGGTATCAGAGCCAGGTTGATGGCTCAGTTTCAGATCTAATTTAGATCTAATTTTAATTTTAATTTATCTAATATTAAAGGATTTTAGATGTCACATCAGATATGATAAGATCTAAAATTAAAATATTTAAAATTAAATCTAAAAAAATCTAATATGTATGAGATGCATGACTAGACTGGAAATAGTTTGATCTATGAATAGTCTTGTAAGTTTATATTTTAATGAGATTAAAATATAATTTAGATCTAATTTATTCTTTATTTTTGATGATATAAATATTATATTTAGATCAAAAAATAGAAAATAAAAATTTATATAATACATAAGATTGATCTATTGCATGCCTAGACTAGTTGTAGAATTATTCTAGTAACTGTCTAGAATAAATTTTATGTTGAGTAGTCCAATTTAAATTTTATTTTTCAGATGTTACATGTGATGTATTAAATCTGAAAGCATATTAATTAGATCAATTTTTGATACACGAGATGTATTAGTTAGATCTTAAATTATATATGTGATATGTAAATTTAGATCTAACTAGTTTTGTAGTTAAATTTATATTTTTGATTAAGGTGTTCCTCATGGCCGTCAGGTCATAAGAACAAAGTAGAGTTTAAAGACCCTCTCCTTCCATTCAATGGGGTGTTCTTATGATGTGTAGGGGTACTGCGCATTCATCCTTAATCAGAAATCAAAACTTACTTTTTTGCAAAATCCTAGATCCTGAAACCCTAGGATTTATTTTACATATTTTGTTTATGAACCCAAGACTTAATTAATGAATTAAAATTATGAAATTAAATTAGATCTAAAATTGAGAATTTCAGATCTAAGTCATTTTCATAAAATTGGGTTCGGGCTTACGTAGCTCAATTAGGTCTAGCGGTTGATCAAACCGAATCTGTTGGTGTAGAATCCCATCGAAGTCGGAGAAGCTGGAGTTGGGATGATCGCGGCCACCATCGGGACCTGCAAAGAAAGTCTAAACTGGAGTTGAGGGTGCTCCGGCAAGACCCTTTGATGCTCAAGTCAGTATCTGCTTCAACAGAAATGGAGTGCTCGAGCGAAAATTTAGGCAGAGTTTCGAGATAGAGTTTAGAGCTTAGAGAAGAACATATCTGGGGGTCCTTATTTATAGGTGGAGGGCACAACTGATCGACAGCGACATCTGTAACCATGTGGTAGTGGACCGCTTAGGGCCTCATGGAGTTTGTTACGGAGAGTAGTGGTGTCAGGGGTCGTTCAGGGCCACGTGGAGCTTGTTGTGGGGGGTGGAGTGGTGTCTGTTGTCGTGACTTGCCAGAGAGTGGTGGAGCTATGTGGAATCCGTTGCAGAGAGTAGAGCAGGGTGGCGGCTCTTGTCGTGGCTTGTCAGAGAGTTCGGATCCATCGATTGAAGCTCGACTGGGATGCCTGATGGAGCAGAATGGCTCTTCACATCGTTGTTCTGGGAGAGGCTCAGATGTTCTGAGGTCGCTGACGTTTCAGGCGGGGGTCGCCTGCCGTAAGAGCTCGGATGGAGATTTTCTATTGGCAGAGTCCGGCGAAGTCCGATCGTTAGGGAAGTATGTCTGGGATTTATCTGATGTGGAGGCTCATCCGAAGATCGTTTGCCGGGGAAGTCTGATTTTATGGGGAGCCTGATAGGAGGTCGGTCGGTGATGGACTTCGGATAGCACTGGAGAGGCTTGGCAGACATCGGAGGCGATCGGCTATTGCAGGGACCCAGCTATCGGAGCTCGTTCGAAATCCATCCACTGGAGAAGTTCGGACGGGATCCTGTTCTCGTGAGAGGTCAAGAGGGGACCGCCCATTGTAGGAGCTCGGGCGAGGACCAGTTGTCGTGGAAGCTCGGAGTGGTGTCCCATCGTAGTAGTTCGTCCAAAATCCACTCGCTACGGAGTAGCTCGGCTGAAGTCTACCAGTAATAGAAGTTCGAAAGAAATTTATTTATAGTAGAGGCTTAAATAAAATTTGCTTACAGTAGTCATCTAGGATAGCCAGCCTGTGGTAGGTGCTCGGAGTAGACCACTCATAGTAGAAGTTCGGCTCTCGTGGGAGCTCGATTAGGATCCGAGGGGTGGTCGACTGCCGTAGAAACTCGGGTGGAGTCTGGTTACCATAGAAGGTTGGCAGACAGTGAGTCCCAAAGGGCCTTTGGGGCAGCCCGATGGATTAAAGCAGAAGTTCATTATCGGAGAAGTCCGGATGATCGAGGAGGTTCGGAGAGGCACCACACACAAGGTCGGGAGCCGGAAGAGCCCTGGAAGGATCGGTCCTTTACAAACTTCGATCGGGGAGGATTTTATACCCAACACCAGTCCCCCTACTTTTGAGTTCGGATTACGAATGAAAGAAGTGCAGAGAAGTTCTCACGGTCGAAGTTATCCTCCTCGACTTTCGTGCTTGGCGGTTGCCAGATATTTGACGTTCGGTGCGCTGGTACTGGAGCTTTTTCGGAAAAGATTTCTTCTTTTTGGAATTCCCGCCAGGACATGGCTCTTGGTATGACATAATAATGACTTTATCAGCCACCTGTCATTTTCAACAATCTGTCAAGATGGGTGGGACACGTGGCGAACACAGACCGGTCAGCGGAGATCCGCAATCATAAGTGCGTCGGATCTCGAGGTCTATTTAAACACATTCTCCTTCTTCATGGGTTTCACTTTGCTTGAGAGAATCCCTCGGTTCCCCTCCTCTTCCCCGAGAGCTCCAGTTTCCTCTAGCATCCTTTCCGGCCTTAGGCGTTCTCCGAGTCGACCTCCATCATCCTCGCCATTCTCCTGTGCTCCTGGGGTCGATCTAGGTTAGTTCCAGAACTTCCTGTCATTTTCCCATCCTTTCTTCTTCGTATTCTATTTATTTAGCTTTCTTGGGGGCCTGCCTGCTATTTTTCTCAATTTTTTGGGATTTTTGTGGCTTCCGTTTGATCCAAAATGTCCTCTAATATCTCCTCTTCTAGCAGTTCAAAGAGTTCGTCAGCCCTAGTTCCCCATAGTACTGGTACCGTAAACAAACCCATAGCTAGGACCGAACCTTGTCCGGCCTTTGCGCCAGACACCATTCCCGGCTCCTTGACTCCGGATGAACTCTCACTGATAAGGATTCAGTATAGAGTTCCTCCGGAGTACGAGCTGGAGCTTCCCAGGCCATCTAACCGGGCTAGCGCCCCTCCACCCGATCACTTCTGTCTGTACCAGGAGGCCTTCCGTGTCGGACTTCGGCTCCCGCTGCCGCCCTTTGTTGTTGCTCTCTTTCATTTTTTGAATATTTCTCTAGCTTCCGTCATGACGAACTCTTTTAGGTTTTTGATAGGGTTTCTTTCCCTTTGTAGTTTAGCCGAAGTTCGACCGACTCTTTCTTTGTTCAGGAACTTCTACACCTTCAAATTGAAGGAACCATATCTAGGGTTTCAGGGTTAGATCTTGAAAAAGAGGGTTAGATCTTGAAACTTTTTCAAGATCATACAGCGAAAGACTAAAATAAATCAAAATTTATTTTTTAAGATCAGAAAATTCCTAGATCTAAGATCCTATTACATGATTATTACATGGCATTAAA
Organism: Elaeis guineensis; assembly: GCF_000442705.2. Taxonomy (NCBI): domain Eukaryota; kingdom Viridiplantae; phylum Streptophyta; class Magnoliopsida; order Arecales; family Arecaceae; genus Elaeis; species Elaeis guineensis. Next base: position 79,862,140 of record NC_025998.2, read on the forward strand.
TCAGAAATTAAAATATATAAATATAGCATGAACTACATGTTGATCATATCAACATGTTTCTATACTACATCTAATGTATGTATTAAACAATAGATCAGATATATTACCTTGCAAGTTAGACGTTCTAACCTTGCTGATCTGAGCTTGAGGATGATGTTGCAAGCCGCACACGCGTCCGGCCTCTAGGAGTCATCCACACGAACCCACGAATCTCGATCAGAAGTCCTGCTTCAGGAAATCAGCACAGTATGCTAGTACTGCGCTGATCCTTCTTTGATGGTTGATCAGGTGCCTCCTTCTTCTTGATTTGGACTCTTCCAAAGATGAAAAGTAAAAGGAGGAGTTTCAGATCTGAGACACTCTCAGGAAACTCAAGATGGAGGGAGGAAAGATATGAAAACAAAAACCCAAGAAGAAGACCCTCTTCTTCTTCACGTTTTTCTCTCTAGACATCCAAACTTGCATCTTTTATATCTCCACGACCCAAAGGTATTTCTCTTTGATTTTTGGATGGAAAAAAGAAATCTCAAATCTCTAATTTTTTCTAAAATTTCATGAAGAAACTCATCTTATATAGAGAGATATGATAGAGTCTTTGTCTAGGTCAAACACCTAGTCAAGGCTTATCCAAACATGGTAAGTTAAGGGACGCCCAACTCTTGAGCACCTCCTTCATATTTTTGTGTATGGATCAATAGAAAAGGGTATACAATGTATACCTTAAAAGCCACAAAAATTTCAAAAAAAATTTGGATAAATTCGATGCAAAATTGAAAGAGTTTTGGATTTCTAAAACTCTATCTCATAGAATTCGAAATCCAAACTTATTCCTTTTAGATTTGATCCAAACCACCTTCCATGTAAGAAAGAAGAGAGGAGACCATTTGTGAACGTGGGAGAGATCTGAGAGAGTACTTTTGTCACACAAAATAAGTGGAGATTGGCGTTGAATAAGAGAGAGGGCGTGGAGAAGGCTTATGTGGCGCAAGGTGGAATCCTAGTCTTACTAGGATTCTGTCTTATGACTTGTTTTAATTTGGTTTCCCAAACCAAATCAAATCAAAATTAGATCAACCCAATTAAAATAGGTCTTAACCCAATTAAGAATCTAATTTAATCAGACTAAATTAGATTTAAATCTGATTTAATTTTCTAATCAAATTAGAAATTAGATTGATCCAAGTCCTAGTTGAACTAGGACTAGTTTTTCCTTGCACTTGGCTTATCCAATAAACCAATTGGACTTGATCCAATCAAGCCTAAAATAAATCTAATTAAATCATATTTAGTTAGACTTAATCTCAGCCCATTGGCTTAATCAAATCAAGCTAATTAGTAATCGAATTGCTAATCGATCCTCCTGCAACACTTGCACTGGGTTAAATGTCAATCGTATTGATCATTTAACCCTAGAACGATTCTTAATCGTTGATCAACCATCTGATCGGATCATGAACTCTAATGTGTGTGACCTCATAGGTCCGAACCTAGGCCGATAGCATAGGAACAAATTCCTATACCAATCGAAGTGACCATCTAGCAATGGTACCCGACGACCGGATAGGTCGAATGTGTAGAACAACATCCTTAGAACCCATACGGATATAGTTTTCATATAATTCATCCCCTTGACCAAAATGATCATAGGACACCCCAGAGTTTAACTGTCAACTCTGATCAGGTTGTCCACATTGTATTTCAAAATATCAAATCCATCTGATGGATTACCTTGGCCAAGGTTTTGCTAAATTGAAATACAGCGACTCATTCTTCTCCAACTCTTGGAGTGGTCAATCACATCTCGATCACACTCTGACTTCGCAAGTACTTGACTGTGCCCAGAAGCCTTCCGTCCCTGAATTAGAAATTTAGTTAGTCCAGTACCAAAGCACAGTGAGTTGCTTGCAAGTCACTGAGGCGATCTCAGGTTTAAGGGACACTTATACCTATATCCCATCAGAGATATTCTCGACAGTAGAATACTCTGGAGTTGGTCACGTTCAATGATGATGTACCCTTACATCTCACCTGTATGCCATACCAGTGTCTCCATACTCCTTGGTTAAGAGGACAACCAACCCATATGGCCTACAGCGACCTATGCTCGATAGAAGCTGTCGTCCTTATTAACAGCCTATCATTTGATCGTGAACAGTTTTAAGGACTAATCGATAAATCGTCTCTTTATCGAACTTAAATAGTCCTAAGGACTTCATCATAACAACGGAGTTCATTAGAAGATGAAAGCTTATGATGAAAATGCCAAATATATTTTATTTATTAATAAATCAATTACAATACTTGGTTGCTCAACCGTCAACAGCTTGACGATTGGCTTTTTTGGGACACATTTCCCAACAACTCCCACTTGTCCTAAAGCCACTCGGCACAGTATCTAATACCCATCTTCGACTTGTGGTTGTCGAACTCCTTTATTGCCAGGGCTTTAGTGAAGGGGTCGGCTAGGTTCTCCTTTCCATCAATCTTCTGAAGGTCGACGTCACCTCGATCCACGATCTCCCGGACCAGGTGGAAGCGGCGCAAGATGTGCTTCGTCCACTGATGTGCTTTGGGTTCCTTCACCTGAGCTATGGCACCAGTGCTGTCGGAGTAGAGCAGGACTGGACCATCGAGGGAGGGTGCTACTCCGAGCTCAGTGATGGATTTCCTCAGCCACACAGCTTCCTTTTCAGCATCCAATGCTGCGATGTACTCCGCTTCACAAACAGAGTCTGCCACAGTATGCTGCTTAGAACTCTTCCAGCAGATGGCTCCACCATTCAGAGTAAAGACATAACCCGACACGCTCCTGCTGTCATCATGGTCAGATTGAAAGCTAGAGTCTGTGAACTCCACAAGTTTCAGATCTGACTTGCCATAAACCAACCATTGGTCCTTAGTATTTCTCAAATACTTAAGGATGGCTTTAACCACTTTTCAATGATTTTCTCCAGGATCAGATTGGTATCTACTCACTACTCCTAGTGAGTATGCCACATCTGGTCTTGTACATGTCATGGCGTACATGATAGATCCCACGGTCGAAGCATATGGGACTCTACTCATACGCTCTCTCTTCAGGAGTTGTCGGACAATCCTTCTTAGAGAGTGAAATTCCATGGCCTATCGGTAGATAGCCCTTCTTGGAATTCTCCATGCTGAACCTCTTCAGCACAGTGTCTATATACATGGACTGGGATAACCCAAGCATCCTTTTAGATCTATCCCTATAGATCTTCATCCCTAGGATATAGGATGCTTCACCCAAGTCCTTCATGGAGAACTGTGATGACAACCAAATTTTTATTCCCTGTAGTGCGGGGATGTCATTCCCGATTAAGAGAATGTCATCCACATACAAGACAAGGAATACCACAACTGGACCATTTGCCCATTTATAGATGCAGGGCTCTTCTCCATTCTTAATGAAGCCATACGTTTTGATCACCTTATCAAAACGCATGTTCCAACTCTGAGAAGCTTGCTTCAGTCCATAAATGGATCTCTGAAGCTTGCACACCTTGGACTCATCTGTAGATATAAACCCTTTAGGTTGTATCATATACACCTCTTCAGTCAGCTCTCCATTCAGGAAAGCTGTCTTTACATCCATCTGCCAGATCTCATAATCCAGATGGACAGCTATTGCAAGCATTATCCGAATAGATTTGAGCATTGCCACAGGGGAAAACATCTCGTCATAGTCAATACCATAACATTGACGATACCCCTTGGCATCCAGATGGGCTTTATAGGTCTCCACCTTTCCATCTGTGCCCCTCTTCCTTTTGAAGACCCATTTACACCCAATGGGTTTAACCCCTTCAGGTGGGTCAACCAATGTCCATACATCGTTGACCTTCATGGACTCCATTTCGGATTTCATGGCTTCAAGCCATTTCTCAAAATCAGGTCTCTGCATAGCATCCATATAGGTGATCGGATCCTCATTATTCTCATCAAGTTCGATGGGATCACCGTCCCGGACCAAGAAACCGTAGTATCTGTCCGGCTGACGCGGTACTCTACCGAATCGCCTTAATGGTGCAGGTATATTGGGCTTCGGATGTGATCTAATCATATCCGACTCAGGTTCAGCTATTGGTGTCGGTCCTTCTACCTGTTGAACTTCATCAAGTTCAACCTTAGAGGCAACGGTTCCTTCACCAAGGAACTCCTTTTCTAAAAAGATTGCCTTAAGGCTGACGAACACCTTTTGTTCATCAGCATGGTAGAAAAAATATCCTTTTATCTCTTTGGGGTACCCTATGAATGAGCATTTGTCAGACCTAGGTCCAAGTTTGTCTGTGACTAATCGTTTGACATAGGCCGGGCACCCCCAGACCCTAAGGTGTGAAAGTACTGGCTTACGCCCTATCCATATCTCATATGGAGTCTTAATTACAGACTTACTTGAAATCCTATTTAATAGATAACAGGCCGATTCGAGTAAATATCCCCAGAAGGATATCAGCAAGCTAGCAAAAACCCATCATGGATCGGACCATGTCTAACAAAGTCCGATTCCTCCTTTCAAACACACCATTATGCTGTGGTGTTCCTGGAGGAGTCCATTGAGAGAGAATCCCATTCTCTCCTAGATATGTGAGAAACTCACTAGAAAGGTATTCTCCTCCTCGATCAGATCGAAGAGTTTTAATACTCTTCTTAGTTTATTTTTCTACTTCACTTCGGAATCGTTTGAACATTTCAAATGAATCCGACTTATGTTTCATCAGATAGACATATCCATATCGGGATAGGTCATCCGTGAAAGTTATAAAGTAGAAATATCCACCTCTAGCACTTGTGCTCATGGGCCCGCATACATCAGTATGTACTAGGCCCAAGAGCTCAGTAGCTCTCTCACCTTTTCCAGTAAAAGGTGACTTGATCATTTTACCAAGAAGACAGGACTCACAGGTTGGAAGTGATTCATAATCACTGACTTCGAGGATTTCCTTTTGAGTCAACCTGTTTATTCTATTCTTGTTTATATGACCTAGCCTACAGTGCCATAAGTAGATATCTGACACACTATCTAAACTAGGGTGCTTGCCAGTAGAATAGACTCTTATCAGGCTTGATCTTTTTGGTCTGGCTCTGCACTGATGTCCTAGCCTGAACTTGCACCTTCTTTACTTTCTTCTTCTTATTCTTCTTCCCTTTCTTAAAAGGTCGAGAACCAGAAGATGAACCTCCCACTAAATTCACCGACTCCTTGTGAAGTTGGTGATCCTTCTCAAAGTTCTGAAGCAACCCAAGTAACCCGTGGTAGTTCTTTTCAGGCTTTGTCATTCTATAATGAGTGAGGAATGGGAGATAAGACTTGGGCAGCGAGTTCAGTATTGCATCTTTCCCAAGCTGCTCATGCAAGGAAAAGTTGAGCTTGCTCAATCATTCCATCAGCTCGATCATGTACAATACATGATCAGTGACAGAGGCACCATCCCACATTTTGGCGTTGAAGATGGCACAACTAGTCTTGTGCCTCTCCACATCATCGGGTGTGCCAAAGGCATCCTCCAACACTTGAAGTTTGTCCTTTGGCTGAGCCGTCTCGAATCTGCGACTGAACTCATCGCTCATGATAGCCAGCATGATACAGCGCACCATGGTCCGATTACTGAGCCACTTCTGGTAAGTATCTCTGATTGTTCCACATGCATTGACAGCTGGCTCCTCAGGTGCAGGATCTATTATCACATATAGGATCCGTTCATGCTCCAGGACTATCTTCAACTTTTGGTACCAGCTATCGAAGTTGGGTCCCACCAACTTATCATTGTCCAACAATGATCGGAGCGATAGGAAAGTGGCCATATTTGCACAAAGGAGAACCATAACCTAATTAGTAATTGATTCATTAAACCTAAAGATTTGAACTTTAATCAAAAGGTTTCTCCCACTATTTTATTCGAATTGGTAGCCTCTACCTCCAACTCGAGGAATTACCCTAATTCCTTAGCGGGTACTAGAATCCACTTAGACTGCACACAAGCCCAACTTTGGTTGGTCAACCCATGTACATCTAAGGGTAGGTTCATAACCAATTGTTTCTCTAAATAATTTCTAGTAATTTTAATTTTGCCCCAGAAACCTAATCAGTAGGCTTTGGCCTCCACTGTAAGGATCCGGTTAGGTCCAACCATTAACATGATCATACTTGGTGTATCTAACCAACGAATGATTAAGTCCAACTTTGGTTGGCTCACCTAACCACCATTAGAGAGATACTTCCAAGTCATCATATGATGAGTGATAATTCCATTAGTCAACAAGCACCAGGCCTTTGGGTCTGCAATGATTATTGAGTTAATGGACTCATTATCAAACACCTTAATGGGAGGCTATGACTCAGTTATCTCCATAACTTTGTCATTTTAAGGATCTAATAATTTTAGAGGATTTAAATAATTTAGAGGATGAGGTCAGATGAACCAGCTTATCATGATCCTCCCACTGGCTTCACCAAGTCAGCTTAAGGGAGACCAGGGCTGGTCTAGGAGCACCTAAATCAGTCACACTGATTTACCTAGCTGACATGGGTCAGCTCGAATAGTCAAGTGATCCGATCAAAACATAATTTCACCAAGAGACCAGGTAAGTTCGATCAGTGGGAGGGTCTGCCAAAGCTTGCCTTAGACACCATCAGAAATGGCCAGGTAAGCGGGCTCCCAATTAAAAACCACCGATCTGATTTACCTTAGACACCAACTGGTTTAATTAGTTTCGATTAGATCAACCTAACAGTTCGTGCTAGACCGCTTAGCCAAGAATCAAGTCCATTTGGTTCTCGTTAAAGACATGGACTTGACCAACTACAACTATTGTAATTGATCTAGAGAATCCTTGACCTAATCTAAGACAACAATTGATTAGATTTAGTCAATCTCTAATTAAGTCCATCTTTAATCTAACCATAGGTCTAACCCAATTAATGGACCTAATTCCCACTAACCCATTAACCCAATGTGTTATGATTTGTGTCTTAGGTTCTTCAATTCACAATCCTAGAACCTAATCAAACAACTTCTTAATTCTTAATTAAGTTTTGGGCTGAGGGTTGGGTTCGGCTTTTCAAAAAATAATTTTCATATTTGTAAAATAATTTTACAATATGATTCTACCAACCATATTGCATGTTTGATTCATAATCAAGATGCAAGTGAAATAAACATGAAACTACTTTAGATCTAATCTAAACAGGTTCATGTAATTGAAACAATTTCAACTTTAAATAATTTCTTTGCACAAAAATTATTAACAAAGAGATTTTATTTCAGATTTAAATATCTTTTAAATCTAATAAATCATAAATTTAATCTAGATCATATCTAATAAATTTATGATTAAAGATAGATCTACACAAACTAGGACAACCTTTGCACTGTAAGGGGTAAACCTTACAGCAGGACAACCTTGCAGTTTGTGATTGATCTAAAATTTTAATTTCAGATTTAATAATCAGATTATAAATTAGATCTAATCTAAAAAATAATCTAAGCATGTATAAATAATCATGTAATAAAGAACCTGGCTCTGATACCAATTGAAGGAACCATATCTAGGGTTTCTGGGTTAGATCTTGAAAAAGAGGGTTAGATCTTGAAACTTTTTCAAGATCATACAGCGGAAGACTAAAATAAGTCAAAATTTATTTTCTAAGATCAAAAAATCTCTAGATCTAAGATCCTATTACATAATTATTACATGACATTAAATCAGAAATTAAAATATATAAATATAGCATGAACTACATGTTGATCATATCAACATGTTTCTATACTACATCTAATGTATGTATTAAACAATAGATCAGATCTATTACCTTGCAAGTTAGACGTTCTAACCTTGCTGATCTGGGCTTGAGGATGATGTTGTAAGCCGCACATGCATCCGGCCTCTAGGAGTCGTCCACATGAACCCACGAATCTCGATCAGAAGTCCTACTTCAGAAAATCAGCACAGTATGCTAGTACTACGCTGATCCTTCTTTGATGGTTGATCAGGTGCCTTCTTCTTCTTGATTTGGACTCTTCCAAATATGGAAAGTAAAAGGAGGAGTTTCAGATCTGAGATACTCTCAGGAAACTCAAGATGGAGGGAGGAAAGATATGAAAACAAAAACCCAAGAAGAAGACCCTCTTCTTCTTCACATTTTTCTCTCTAGACATCCAAACTTGCATCTTTTATATCTCCACGACCCAAAGGTATTTCTCTCTAATTTTTGGATGGTACAAAGGTATCTCAAATCTCTAATTTTTTCTAAAATTTAACAAAGAAACTCATCTTATATAGAGATATATGATAGAGTCCTTGTCTAGGTCAAACACCTAGTCAAGGCTTATCCAAACATGGCAAGTTAAGGGACGCCCAACTCTTGAGCACCTCTTTCATATTTTCATATATGGATCAATAAAAAAGGGTGAATAATGTATACCCTAAAAGCCACGAAAATTCCAAAAAAAATTTGGATAAATTCGGTGCAAAATTGAAAGAGTTTTGGATTTTTAAAACTCTATCTCATAGAATTCGAAATCCAAACTTATTCCTTTTAGATTTGATCCAAACCACCTTCCATGTAAGAAAGAAGAGAGGAGACCTTTTGTGAACGTGGGAGAGATTTGAGAGAGGGCTTTTGTCACACAAAATAAGTGGAGATTGGCGTTGAATAAGAGAGAGGGCGTGGAGAAGGCTTATGTGGCGCAAGGTGGAATCCTAGTCTTACTAGGATTCTGTCTTATGACTTGTTTTAATTTGGTTTTCCAAATCAAATCAAATCAAAATTATATCAACCCAATTAAAATAGGTCTTAACCCAATTAAGAACCTAATTTAATCAGATTAAATTAGATTTAAATCTGATTTAATTTTCTAATCAAATTAGAAATTAGATTGACCCAAGTCCTAGTTGAATTAGGACTAGTTTTTTCTTGCACTTGGCTTATCCAATAAACCAATTGGACTTGATCCAATCAAGCCCAAAATAAATCTAATTAAATCATATTTAGTTAGACTTAATCTCAGCCCATTGGCTTAATCAAATTAAGCCAATTAGCAATCGAATTGCTAATTGATCCTCCTGCAACACTTGCACTGGGTTAAATGTCAATCGTATTGATCATTTAACCCTAGAACGATTCTTAATCGTTGATCAACCATCTGATCGGATCATGAACTCTAATGTGTGTGACCTCATAGGTCCGAACCTAAGCTGGTAGCATAGAAACAAATTCCTATACCAATCGAAGTGACCATCTAGCAATGGTACCCGACGACCGGATAGGTCGAATGTGTAGAACAACATCCTTAGAACCCATGCGGATATAGTTTTCATATAATTTATCCCCTTGACCAAAATGATCATAGGACACCCCAGAGTTTAACTGTCAACTCTGATCAGGTTGTCCACATTATATTTCAAAATATCAAATCCATCTGATGGATTACCCTGGCCAAGGTTTTGCTAAATTGAAATACAGCGACTCATTCTTCTCCAACTCTTGGAGTGGTCAATCCCATCTCGATCACACTCTGACTTCGCAAGTACTTGACTGTGCCCAGAAGCCTTCCATCCCTGAATTAGAAATTTAGTTAGTCCAGTACCAAAGCACAGTGAGTTGCTTGCAAGTCACTGAGGCGATCTCAGGTCTAAGGGACACTTATACCTATATCCCATCAGAGATATTCTCGACAGTAGAATACTCTGGAGTTGGTCACGTTCAATGATGATGTACTCTTACATCTCACCTGTATGCCATACCAGTGTCTCCACACTCCTTGGTTAAGAGGACAACCAACCCATATGGCCTACAGCGACCTATGCTCGATAGAAGCTGTCGTCCTTATTAACAGCCTATCATTTGGTCGTGAACAGTTTTAAAGACTAATCGATAAATCCTCTTTTTATCGAACTTAAATAGTCCTAAGGACTTCATCATAACAACGGAGTTCATTAGAAGATGAAAGCTTATGATGAAAATACCAAATATATTTTATTTATTAACAAATCAATTACAATACTTGGTTGCTCAACCGTCAACAGCTTGACGATTGGCTTTTTGGGACACATTTCCCAACACAAATGCCATCTCTCGGTAAGAGATTGGTGGTACTTCTCCCTCTAGTTTGGTAGAAAGGAGTTGCTGAAAGGTGCCCCCTCTTCTATCCATAACTGGAAGGAGAGGTTCTTCTACGTCTGATGCCCAACCTTAGAGCTAGGGTTACCCCCTTGGGGTTCTCTGAGGGATTCCGCCCATCGGGCCTCTAGCCTGGAAAGGGACGACCTCGATGCCTCAAAAAAACTCGAGGCCTATCGAGCCCCCCTCCTCCCCGAACTTCTGAGGGAACAACTTTTGTTCAACGTCGGCATGAGCCCCCTTAACCCTGCCGGTATCCTCCCCTTTTTATTTCTTTTTTCTCTTCCTCTTCTTCTTTTTTGTACTTTTCCTTCTTCTTATTCCATCTCGAAGCCATGCTGATCTTCTTTTATCGCAGACATGGATGCAAGCGTGGCTCGGAGGTTAGCTCAGGGTCTTAGGACCCACAAGAGAAAGGATGCCTCAACTTCAGGGTCGGTGAAGAAAGCCAGGATAGAGGGGACAAGCTCGACCACGCCTGCTCCGACGCCCGTCACCGTCGAAGTCCCCTCCGACGCCGAACCTGAAGTCCCCCGAATCCTTTCACAGAGCCCCCCAGCCGAGGGTCCCATTTTGGAGGTTCGTCCCGAGGGGGCACCCGGGGCCGAAGGGAGGAAGAGATAGAAGACCCTAGCCCGGAGAAGCCACAGTCGCAGGGTTGCCGTCGAGGGGGTCAGCAGCTCTGAGGAAGACCTGGGGGAAAATCCCTTCAACAACAGGGATTAAATTAAGAGGCTGGTCGAAGGGTGCATCCTGCCTGAGGTCGTCGAGAGGATCATCCTTGCTGATCCTGAGCTACGAGTCTGGGACTCTCTGGGATCTTTCCTCAAAGTAGGCTAACTCACCTTTTTCCTCCCTCCTGCTTCTTCAGCTTATTCTTCAGCCCTCATATCGACTCTCCAACCTTTCTTGCAGATTGGGCATCAGCTCGTCACCAACATCGAGGCGGCGAAGATCACCAAGAGGGAGGCAGCTCGGGTAGAAGAAGGTCGCCTAGCTGGGGCCGTCCGTCTTGAGGAGAAGATCACCGTGGTCCTGAGCCTCCAGGAGGCACTGAAAAAGGAGGGACAAACCTCATCCGATCTGAGGATCGCCTTAGAGGAGGAGAGAGGGAAGGCTGAGGCCGAGGTCTCCATGTTGAGGGTGCAGGTGTTCGAGCTGAAGGAGCAGGTTTCCAAGCTGAAGGTGCAGATTCCATCTCTGGTCTCGGAGGCAAGGGCTCGAGCGATGGAGGAGTTCAAAGCCTCCTCCGAGATGGAGGATTTAAAGATCCAGTTCGGCTAGGATGCCTTCATCAAAGGGTTTGAGCTCTACCAAGAGAAGGTGGCTGGGAGGTTTTCCGAATTGGATCTCGGCTTCTTGAACGAGGCATCCGATGATGAAGCCAGACCATCCGAAGTCGCCGTCGATCCTATTCCAGCCAGGACCTCGTCGACTGCCATGGCCGCTGCTGATGATCTTTCGGGGATACTGACCCCCTCTACTTCTACCCCAGAGGTTCGGAACCTCTAGTTTTGTATTTTTTCATTGTGGTGATTTTTTTCTCGTTCTCTTGTACTTAAAATTTATTTGATCAATGAAGTCGGATTTATCTTTACGGAGGGTCCCCCCACCCTCTCTTTTTTTTTGTATCCTTTTTCTTCTTTTTATCTTCTGGCATTAATTTGAGTCGTGGTGCTCTTACCCTCCAACAACAGTGTCCTATCGAAGCTCTTCCCCTGCCAGAGGGTATTCTCTTGAAGTCGATGATACGAGACCTCCAAAGAGAAGTTCGTCAGTTGACAAGAAAATCCAAGAAGCTGGAAGATGAACTTTGTCAGCTGAGGGAGAGCCATTCAGAGGCCACCGCAGAGGCTACTCACTTTCGGGACCTCCACAAGAAAAATTTCATAGAATACACCAAAAGGAAAGCCGACTTCATCACGGAACTTGAGGAACTCCGTAAACAGGCCAGCGATCGGTCTTGGGCTCAGGCCTCCAAGATCAGCTCCCTTAAAGTTAAGCTGGCAGCCGCACGGGAGAAGATTGATCGGCTGGAAGGAAGCTCGTCCCGGCTCACAGTCCAGACTGACCACAACCAAGACTGGTCGAAGAGGTTCTCCGACCTTCAAAATTAGTTGCGGGACGTCGAGGCGACTTACGACACCCACCGAGTCGGTTGGAGCAGACAAGTAGAGGACTACCGAAGGAGGCTCCAGATGGTGACCGACGAAGTTGCCCGCCTTCAAAGGCGGCTGTCCAAGAGAGTCCAGCTTGTCCCTGCACAAGGTTCTGATGAGCTTTGCTCCTTGAGGGGGACTATGGCGGAACTGTCTGTAGCCCTTAGGTGGGAGGAAGCTGAATTATGACGGCTGAAAGTTTAGCTGGTCCACGAGCAGCAAGCAGTCAAGGATGTCGAGGCAGAGTCCGAGGTCTTGAGGAGGAGGCTTCGAGAGTCAGAGGACGAGCATCGATGGTTCCACCGAATGTTCTAGGATATGCTGCTGAAAAAGATGGAACTAGAAGAGGAAGTCGAAAATTTAAGACAATCCATAGCAGGGGCCGGAACCGAGAGCTCGAAGTCGGAAGAAATTGGGCTTCTTTAGAGCCTCTTTTCCTTTTTTTTTCTTTATCTTTTTGTTTTTTGACCTTTAAGGCTTTGTAATGTGTACTTCACCAATGAAATAGAAATAAAATTGTCTGTTACCTTGTCTATTCTGGTATTAAATGGTTGTTTACCAAACTCCGTTTGTCTTCTGTCTTGTTTGACGTCGATGTAGTTCGTAATCCCTCGTCGGTTCTTGCTTTGAGTCATCGTTTTCTAAACTTCTTTTGTCTTCCATCTTGTTTGATGCCGACATAGTTTGAAGGTTCCTAATCGTTGCCGTGTCGATTTGCCTTTAGGGACCAGAGATTTTCGACAAGGGTTTTCTCTTTCGTCGAGACGAGGTCCCTTGTGCCTTTGATGTAGTTCGTTTTTCACCTATCACCGGTGTAGTTCGTCATTTTTTCTTTTCGCCTCCTCCTTTCTTCTGTGTTTGAGTGAGGGTCTTCCCTCTGCTCTTGACGGGGTCATGAGAGTGTAGAAGAGTCATTGGGAAAGCTTTCCTCCTTGTCGATCAACCGAGTCTTTGCTTGCATCGGGATGAGGTCCTCCCCTTGTTTTCGATAGCTGGTTTCAGCTTGTGTTAGGATGAGGTTCTCCTCCTATTCCTAATAAGGCTGTGGGGGCACATAAGGGCCGTTGTAAGGGCCTCTCCCCCCATCCGATCTTTAAGAAATTGGGCCTTCGACTTTGCTCATGTTAGGATGAGGTTCTCCTCTTATTCCTAACAAGGCTGTGGGGGCACATAAGGGCCGTTGTAAGGGCCTCTCCCCCCATCCAGTCTTTAAAAAATTGGGCCTTCAATTTTGCTCATGTTAGGATGAGGTTTTTCTCCTGTTCCTAACAAGACTGTGGGGGCACATAAGGGCCGTTGTAAGGGCCTCTCCCCCCATCCGGTCTTTAAGAAATCGAACCTTCAACTTTGCTCATGTTAGGATGAGGTTCTCCTCCTGTTCCTAACAAGGCTGTGGGGGCACATAAGGGCCGTTGTAAGGGCCTCTCCTCCCATCCGGTCTTTAAGAAATCGGGCCTTCGACTTTGCTCATGTTAGGATGAGGTTCTCCTCCTATTCCTAACAAGACTGTGGGGGCACATAAGGGCCGTTGTAAGGGCCTCTCCCCCCATCCGATCTTTAAGAAATTGGACCTTCGACTTTGCTCATGTTAGGACAAGGTTCTCCTCCTGTTCCTAACGTACTTAATTTCGTTTGTATGGGGGGGTTATCTCCTGTCGTTATAAGCTCATACCAGAAGAAAAAATATGCAAATATGAAAAGAATTTTCATTCAGGGCAAAGTTGTTGGTAATACATTCGTAGATTTTTAGAACCCTATAGCTACAGAAGGTTTGCTCCCCATCGGGGTCCCCCCGAGATGGAGTTGATAATCCCAATTGGAGGTCGATCTTCTGGCTGCTCCTCCCTCCTTGGAGGTTCCAGCTACGGCAGGGCCCTAGGCCGATTTTCTCTTCCTTCAGATCGACGTCGAATGAATCTGTCGAGCCGACCTCGTCTGATGAGCTCCTCGATCTCGTCTTGGAGCTGAATACATTCCTCTGTATCGTGGACGTGGTCATGATGATAGAGGCAAAATTTGTTCGGGTTGTACTTTTTGGGGTGCGAGCGCATCCTCTCCGGCCTTGGGAGCTGCTCCCTAACCTCCATCAGCACTTGAGTTTTCGATGCATTGAGAGGGGCATAGCTGTGGAATCTTCCGATAGGAGAGCCTCACCGAACTCGACGGTCTGGGCTCCTCTGTTTATGAGCTCGGGGAGGAGTCCGGATGTGCCTATGTCTGGGAGGGGTTCGAGAACGTGGCCGAGCTTCACTCGGCCCTTTTCGACTGCGGGCTTGCTCGAGTCTCCTGCCTGTCGCTCTCTCGCGGTCTCCTCATCCTTTATCTTGAAGGCTTCTTCTACTCGGGCATATCCTTCGGCCTGAGCCAGCAAATCGGCAAAATCCCTGGGGTACTTCTTTTCCAGGAAGAACAAAAGGTCATTCTTTTGAAGGCCACCTTTCAGAGCGGCCATCGTGATCGATTGGTCCAAGTTTCGGACCTCCAACGCGACGATGTTGAAACGATTGACGTAAGCCCAGATGGACTCCCCCTCCCTCTGCTTGATGTTGATGAGGGACTCCGAACCTCTCCGGGGATGCCGGCTGCTAACGAAATGAGCCACAAACTGATGGCTTATCTGATCAAAAAAAAAGATGGTGCCCGCTTCAATGTCGAGTACCAGTTCCTTGCTGCTCCCTTTAGGGTGGATGGAAAAGCTCAACATAAGATGGCATCTGGCACACTATGGAGCAGCATCATTATCCGAAAGGCCTTCAGGTGGTCGATTGGGTCCGAGGTCCCGTCATAGCTTTCGAATTGAGGGAGCTTGAAGTTTGGCGGGATCGATTCTTGCATGATCATTTGAGAGAAGGGAGGGTCAGTACAGATGTCCTCACCATAAGCAGGGGGAGCGTGGCGGAGTTCTTCGATCCGCCAGTTCATCTCCTGGAGCCTTCGATCCAGAAAATCCTCTCGACTGTGGGTCTCGAGGGTCTTCGGACAGAATGAAGGTAGAGATCTTCCAGGAGTAGAATCGTGATCGGACTGAGGGCTCTCCACCCTCGAATTCATCTTTCCGAGAAAGATGGGGTGACTGGCCCAAGTGGCCCGCCCTACCACCGAATTTTGGAATTCCGACGACATTCTCTCCAACCGCACCGACGCTTGCGGCTGTTGTTGCTGTTGCATGGCCTGCACTACTTTAGCGAGGCCTCTAACCTGCTAAACCAGTAGGTTGAATTGCTTCATGCCGACCACCGTCGTCGTCGTCGGAGGAGCCTAGAAAACTAGAGGTGAGGTCAGAGCCTGAGATCTGGCCGTGAGGTCATGGATCTTTTGGTGGATGCCTTGTGGAAAGGCATCAGGTGAAGATCTAGTAAAGGAAGGAGAAGAGGATGTCGGAGATGATGATTGGAATCTGTTCCGTTGAGCACTCCTTTAAGAACAAGGGGACTGCGAAGACACGCGCCCTTCCTCTAGCGCCAATTCTGTTGATGCAGAATTCCATCGAAGTCGGAGAAGCTGGAGCTGGGATGACCGCGGCCGCCATCGAGACCAGCAAAGAAAGTCTAAATCGGAGTTGGGGGTGCTCCGGCAAGATCCTCCGACGCTCAAGTCAGTACTCTGCTTCAACAGAAATGGAGTGCTCGAGCGAAAATTTAGGCAGAGTTTCAAGATAGAGTTTAGAGCTTAGAGAAGAACATATCTGGAGTCCCTTATTTACAGGTGGAGGGCACAACTGATCGACAGCGATGTCTGTAACCGTCTGGTAGTGGACCGCTCAAGGCCGCATGGAGTTTGTTATGAAGAGTAGTGGTGTCAGGGGTCGTTCAGGGCCATGTGGAGCTTGTTGCAGGGGGTGGAGTGGTGTCTGTTGTCGTGACTTGCTAGAGAGTGGTGGAGCTGCGTGGAATCCATTGCAGAGAGTGGAGGAAGGTGGTGGCTCTTGTCGTGGCTTGTTAGAGAGTTTGGATCCGTCGGTTGAAGCTCGGCTGGGATGCCTGATGGAGTAGAATGGCTCTTCACATAGTTGTTCTGGGAGAGGCTCGGATGTTTCGAGGTCGCTGATGTTTCAGGCGGGAGTCGCCTGTCGTTGGAGCTCGGATGGAGATTTTCTATTGGCGGAGTTCGGGGAAGTCTGGTCGCTAGGGAAGTACGTCTGGGATTTATTTGATGTGGAGGCTCATCTGAAGATCGTCTGTCAGGGAAGTCTGATTTTATGGGGAGCCTGATAGGAGATCAATCGACGATGGACTTCGGATAGTACTGGAAAGGCTTGGCAGACATCGGAGGTGATCGGCTATCGCAGGGACCCAGCTGTCGGAGCTTGTCCGTTATAGAAGCTCATCCGAAATCCATCTGCTGGAGAAGTTCGCACTGGATCCTGTTCTCGCGAGAGGTCGAGAGGGGACCATCCATTGTAGAAGCTCAGGCGAGGACCAGTTGTCGTGGAAGCTCGAAGTGGTGTCCCGTCACAGTAGTTCATCTAGAATCTACTCGCTACAGAGTAGCTCGACTGAAGTCTACCTGTAATAGAAGTTTGGAAGAAATTTGTTTATAGTAGAGGCTTGAATGAAATTTGCTTACAGTAGTCATCTGGGATAGCCAGCCTGCGGTAGGAGCTCGGAGTAGACTGCTCGTAGTAGAAGTTCGGCTCTCGTGGGAGCTCGATTAGGATCCGGAGGGTGGTCAACCATCGTAGAAACTCGGACGGAGTCTGGTTACCGTAGAAGGTTCGTAGATAGTGAGTCCTAGAGGGCCTTCGGGGCGGTCTGATGGATGAATGCAGAAGTTCATTATCGGAGAAGTCTGGATGATCGAGGAGGTTCGGAGAGGCACCATGCACAAGGTCGGGAGCCGAAAGAGCCCTGGAAGGATCGGTCCTTTACAAACTTCGATCGGGAGAGATTTTATACCCAACAGAGTCAATAGTTGGTTAGGTGAGATCATGAAAGCTAATAATTGACCAGCCTAATAGGATTATGTCTGGGTCAAGGTCGAATCACATTTAGATGTGACTCGATCAAGTTAAGTCCTAATTTGGCTCAGTGGTTAGAGACTGAATTGTAGGCTAACCCAATTAGTTCTGGTTCGATAATTTGGTGTCTAAGGTAAGTTGGACAGATGCGACCGACTGGTTTTTAATTGGGAGCTACTCGACTCGAATGCATTCTTGTCGAGTTAATGGCATATCCCTTCCACTGGTCTCATTTACCTGGCCATATATGTCGACCCAGTTCTGATTTGAGGTGGCTAACAATTCGAACTAACCCAAGCCACTAGGTTAGTCATAATTGTTATGACTATGTCAAGTCAAGTTTAAAGAGACCTAAATCAAATCTCCCTAAGAAAATATTAAGTTTAGGTCTTCCACCATTGTAGATGTGCGGGCCCTTCCCGGAGTTGATTGTTCTCGACTGGTTACAGTGGCTCAGTTGCACCGGAAAGATGCAACCATGTCCATTAGGCATTGGATGCTACGAATTAGAGGATGGATTAGACTCAATATTTTGGATATGGTGAGGGACCCAATCAGGAATCTAGTTCGTGCAAATGGTGGGTTTGACTTAACTAAGGATTGGAGCAATATTTCGGGCACGGTGAGCTTCATGAATTAGAGATCAAGTTTTGGATGTACCATGATTAGAGAATCATTGGACAAGAGTTGTCCACTCATCGATTGACCCATCACCAATAACTGTTAGGGGAGTTGGTGAGCCAGTCAGTGAGACTGCACCATCCACTAGAAATCACTGATCATGAAGATTTTCACATCTCTACCAAGAGAGTGTAGGGATCTGAGAAAATAGTGAGAGCCTAATTTATTTAAAAATAAAATTTTTAAATAAATTGGTTAAGTCTGATTACAAAATCTAACTAGAAACTGTTGACTCTCTACAGAAAATATGTCTGCGTCCAACCCCCTGACCAAAATACTAGACACCCACAGATTGACTGGATCCAATTTCAAGGACTGGTTAAAGAACTACAGAATTATTCTGGGTTCCAAAAAATTGACTCATGTCTTGAACCAGGACCCACCTGCCATACCAGCACGTCCAACTACTGAATAGAGAGCATCTCTGGAAAAGTGGACGGATGATGATAACAAAGTAAGGTACTACATGTTGGGTGCAATGTCTGATGACTTGCATCGCCAACATGAGAATATTTGACTATCCGCCAAATGTTGGCTCACCTACAAGAGTTGTTTGGTGAACAAAGTCGCACAGCCAAGTATCAAGTCGGCCAAAGACTTTTTAAGGCTAAAATGCGTGATGGGCAGTCAGTCCAAGATTATTGTTTGACAATGATCAAGGATCTTGAGGAGCTTGAGAAGCTCGATGTCATCTTAGACAAGGATTTTCAGACTGATGTGATCCTTCAGTCCTTGTCTGATGCATATGGTCAGTTCATCATGAACTTTCATATACATAAGATGCAGTGTACCTTGGTCGAGTTAATAAACATGCTGGTTACGGTGGAGCTTTCTATGAAGGGTTCAAAAGGCTCAGTTCTTACTGTGGAGTGGACTTCTTCCAAGAGAAAGTCTTTTGGAAAGAAAAAGAGATCTGCGAAGAAGCAAAAGGTGGATGGGAAGAAGAAGAAGACAGAATCGAAGAAGAAGGCTGCTGAAAAGAGAAAATATTTCTACTGCCAATCAGACGACCATTGGAAGCAGAACTGTCCTCAGTACCTGACCACCCTGAAGAACAAGAAGGATGGTCCTTCTGGAGGTATGCTCATTTTAGAATCTAATCTTATGGTTTCTTCTGCATCCAGTTGGGTGCTTGACTCTGGTTCTAGTGTTCATTTGTGCACTTCTATGCAGGGTCTTGAGGAGAGCAGAAGGCTGAGAGGTGGGGAGATGATCTTGCATGTCGGAAATGGAGCAAGAGTTGCTGTTGTGGCCATGAGAATCTACCCTCTGCGATTACCATTAGGATTAGATTTATTTTTTAGAGATTGTTATTATGTGCCTGTAGCAAGCAGAAATTTGATTTCTATTTCATGTTTAGCATAAGAAGGCTATGTGATTAGCTTTCATAAGGACCATTATAACATATTTTATAAAAATAATAAAGTTGCAAATAATTTTCTTATTAACGGTCTCTATCAGCTACATATTGATGTATCTGTATTTAATATCAAGTAAAATGTGAATGCCATAGGAATTAAAAGGCCTAGAGATAGTCTAAATGATAGGTATCTATGGCACCTAAGGCTAGGTCATATAGCGAAAGATAGGGTTAACAAATTGGAGAAATCTGGACTGTTGAGTCCATTGACTTCTGAGTCATATCCAGTTTGTGAATCATGCCTTCAAGATAAAATGACCAAACTCCCTTTTGTAGGACATGGGGAAAGGGCCACAGACCTACTTGCCCTAGTACATATGGATGTGTGTGGCCCATTTGATGTGCCAGCTAGAGGCAACTATATCTACTTCATTACCTTTACCGATGATATGTCTAGGTACGGTTATGTATTTCTAATGAAACACAAGTTTGAAGCCTTTGAAAGGTTCAAAAAATTCAGACATGAAGTAGAAAAACAAACAGGAAAGCCCATTAAGGTTTTTCGATTAGATCGAGGAGGTGAATACTTTAGTCGAGAGTTCCTAGACTATCTTAAGGACAATGACATAGTCTCTCAATGGAGTTCACCTAGAAAGTCACAACTCAACGGAGTTTCAGAATAGAGAAATCGGACCCTATTAGATATGGTCCATTCCATGATGAGCTTCACAGACCTCTCTGAGTTTCTTTGGGGATATTATCTCATGACAGCAATATATGTATTGAATAGGGTTCCCTCTAAAACCGTTCCAACCACACCATAAGAGATATGGCATGGTAAGAAGTCAAGTCTGAATCATCTCAGAATTTGGGGTTATCCGGCTCATGTCAAGAGACAGCAGGCGGACAAGTTAGAGTTCAGGTCTTTTAGAGCTTGATTCATAGGATATCCTAAAGAGTTATTAGGATACTATTTCTATATTTCGGAAGACCACAATGTGATTGTGAGTCGAAATACTATTTTTCGTGAAAAATAATTTATTCAAGATGGTGGCATCGGAAGAATAATTAAGCTCAAGGAGAATGTCTCCCAAGAGCAACGAGCTAAAGAACTTGAGGAACCCAATCAATTAGAACCAGTCCTAACACAACCTCTTCCACCTCATAAATCGACTAGGATTTTTCGTCTTCTTGAAAGGTACTTAGGTACTATACAAGAGGATATAGAGGAAATGTTCCTCATGGAAAATGGGGCTCATGGTAATGATCCCAAGACCTATGATGAGGTGATATCAGATATCGACTCCGAGAAATGATTAGAGGTAATGAGATCAGAAATTGACTCGATGCGCTCAAACCAAGTCTGGACCTTGGTAGATCCACCTGAAGGTATTATATCTATTGGGTGTAAATAGATCTTCAAGAGAAAGATAGGTGTAGATGGGAATGTAGAGACATTCAAGGCTAGGCTCGGAGCGAAAGGTTATAGTCAACGTGAAGGCATTGACTATCAGGATACCTTCTCGCCCGTAGCCATGCTAAAATCCATCCGCACATTGCTTGCTATTGCAGCCTATTTTGATTATGAAATATGGCAGATGGATATAAAAATGGCATTCTTAAATGGACATCTTAAGGAAGATATCTATATGGAACAACCACTTGATTTCGCATCCAGTGATGATGATCACAAGGTCTGCAACCTGCAAAGATCCATTTATGGACTTAAGCAAGCATCTCGGAGTTGATATACTCGTTTCAATGATGTGATCAAAATATTTGGTTTCATCAAGAATGAGGAGGAACCATGTGTGTTCAAAAAGATTAGTGGGAGCGCAGTTATCTTCCTCGTATTGTACATAGATGACATCCTCCTAATTGAAAATGACATTTTCATGTTGACTTCAGTCAAAGTATGGTTGTCTAAGGAGTTCTCTATGAAAGATCTAGGAGAGGCATCCTTTATACTGGGTATTAAGGTCTATAGAGATAGACCAAATAGGATGCTGGGACTTTCACAGAAAATATACATAGAGGAGGTGCTAAAAAGGTTTAGCATGAAAAACTTCAAAAGAGATTTAGTACTTTTTAGGCATGGCATTCATCTCTCCAAGAAGATATGCCCTAGCACACCTGAGGAGATGGAATGCATGAGCAAAATCCCTTATGCTTCAGCAATAGGGAGCCTCATGTATGCCATGCTATGTATATGACCTGATATAGCCCATGCTGTGAGTGTCACAAGCAGATATCAGTCGAATCCAGGCGAAGAGCACTGGACTTCTATGAAATGTATCCTTAAGTACTCGAGAAGGACTAAGGATATGTTTCTAGTCTTTGGGAATGAAGAACTCCAGATTCAGGGATATACAGACTCAGACTTTATGTCTGATATAGATGATCGAAAGTCAACATCTGGGAGTCTGTTCATTTGTAATGGTGGTGCAGTTAGCTGGAAGAGTTTCAAGTACATAGTTATTGTTGATTCCACCATGGAGACAGAATATATTGCTGCATCGAAAGCTGTGAAGGAGTTATTCTAGTACAAGAAGTTTACCGTGGAGCTTGGAGTGATGTCATCGAATGCCATCCCTCTTTACTATGATAATAATGGCACCATAGCCTTAGCTAAGGAACCAAGGTCTCACCAGAAGTCCAAGCACATCGAGCGGTGATTCCATCTGATCCGTGATTACTTCGAAAAAGGTTATGTCGAGGTTAACAGAGTCGACTCCACAGACAATGTGGCAGACCCACTAACAAACCAGCAGAAGATCGAAGCCCACCTTGAGAAAATGAGACTTAGATGTGTAGCCAATTGGTATTAGATCAAGTGGGAGTTTGTTAGATGTGTGCCCTAGATGCCAGATTGGCTGAGACATTCCTGTACAAATATAAGGGCAAATTTATAATTTTGACTGTAAATCAATAAATGGGTTATTCTTCTATCACATTGTGTACATTGTGTCTGTGATACATCCTTTGAGTTAGTGGGAATGTCAATTCATATTTTTAAGAGTTGAAAATTTAAGGCATGAATTTACATAACTAACTCATAAACAACTCTTGACCATAGGATCATCACGAGGATGGTGATCGATCCGAAAGGTTTGTGTACGATCACTTTCTTAGGGTAGATGTGTCTTGAGTCTACGGTGTGGAGACACCGAAGTGAGAGTACAGGTATTCATTGAGAATGAGAGTACTGAGCGTGACCATCTCTAGCAGTCATAAGGAAGTCTACCTTCTTGTCGATGACTAGCTCGATGCTGCAGTTGTGTGTCTAGTTCTTTGATTTGAGATACATCGATAGTTCACCTTGAGTGTGTTATAGTTTGACTACACCATAACTCAATCTCCTAGCTATTCGAAATCCTAAGGTGTATGTTGGCTGTAGTATATTCATTGTAGGAACTAGGTCGCACCAAGATGGGATCTATCAACCTTGGTAGATGAGAGGAGTAGTCCTATGGTGATTGAAAGATCAAGTCCTTAAGTCCATGGCCATGGAAGAGTGAAATAATGAAAAAAAGTTTTCCATTGGGGTTTCACATCAGACTCGGATCGATCGATTAACTCATATGACTGATGTTGGGTTTGACGAGTTCACCTTAATCCTAATTCAGTCGGGACTCATGATAGAGAAACTCAATCACAGAGGTAGCTGCACCAAGAGGTTCATCTTTAGTTCTGATGGGATGCCACCATATAATGCTAGGTATCACTGGTGAATTTTGAGAGCAATTAGAATGATCTTAATGATTGATCATTCTAATTGTATGAATCAGAAGAGTTCTGATCCATCGAAAGGAGTTTCAATGATGTCGATGATGAGATCATGACATATCTCATTACCATACAGAATTGAACCTAACTAGGTTACACTAACAAGGGTTAGGATCTGGATGTCATCAATTGGGCTAGCCCAATTGATTTGGATTAGATCCAATTAGGTTCAAGAAAATCGTGCTAGCACACGATTGAGCCTAACTTTCTCCTCGTGTAATCTTTTCTATCTCGACTGAGCCAAATGTGATTTGACTCACCCAGAGAACCTTGAGAAGATTTCTCTCAGTCTAAATGAAGCTTGTCCAGCTCAGAAAAGCCTTGTCTTAATTCATGAGATAAATTTAAGACAACACCTGCTAATTCCTGACACCTGCCATTTTCATTTTTAGGACATCTATCAAATGTTGACATATGGGTCTTAAACTGAAGGCCACTTGGCAAGAGCTCATTGGAGGACTTTTATGGAGTGTCCACATGCCAAATTCATATTAAATTAGGTGCCATAATCAGATTATGGCGTGAGCCCAATTGGATTAAGTGGGCGGCCCAAGGGGATAAGGATGGAGAGTCTTGATCAACATGGACTAGTTGGCGCCAACCTTTCTTTGTGCTTATCCAAAGTTGGTGCCAACTCTTGGAGAGAGAGTGAGATTTTTATCTGATGTGATCAGATGATATCACTCTACCAATCAAAATTTTTTTAGATTTATTAGAATTTTTTTATTGGTCGAATAATGTGGCACTATGCAGCGTAGCAGGGTCTATATAAACCCTGTCTGCGCCTAGGGTTTCAGGTGATTGCACCAAACCCATCAAAGCTGCTGCCCCTTTTTCTCCTCTCCATGTCCCATCTATAGCTCTCCCTCTCCTCTTCACGTCCAAGGAGTTGGACATCCATCTGGCAAAGGTCTAAGGCATGGTGATGCCTTGAACAGGAAGGCTACAGGACTTCTTCGACAGGCTGCTGCTCCAACTTCAGGAAGACTTTTGAAGATCTTCCTAATCAGATTTAGTTCTAATTTTTGGAGCAAAGATTTATGAGGAGAAAATGATCTAGATCCTATCTAAGTGGATACTAGTAGAGGCTAGGCGATTGCATGGCTAAATCAGAACCTCAGGCTTGCTGCGATCATCTACAGGGTAATCAGATTACTCTTGAGGTATTTCATATTTTCTTATATTTTTAGATTTATTTTTGAATTAATATTAGATAATAAAATTAGATCTATAGATTTAGATCTAAAATAAATGTAGGATAAATTTTTTTTTTAAATTATTCCACCCCAAATTTGATGAAATCTGAAAGATCCTACAAGGAAAAAGGTGGTTTTTCCTTCAGAAGTCTTTAGGACTACTTGATTTGATATAAGAGGATATATCATTTAATCCTTAAATCTTAAGTTCATGACCAAATGATATACTATTATTAGGACGATAGCTATATCAAGTATAGATTGTTGTGTGCCATGTACGTTGGTTGTCCTCTTAACCAAAGAGTGTGGAGACACTGACATGACATGCAAATGAGACGTAGGAGTATATCTCACTGAATATGACCAACCGCTGAGTACTCTGTTATCAAGAGTAGCTCGTGAAGGATATGGGTATAAGCGAAGGATATGGGTATACATGTCCCTCCGACTTGAGATCACCATGGTGACTTGTAAGCAACTCATTGTGCTTTGGTGTCGGACTATCTGAATTTTTAATTCAGTAATGAAAAGTTTTTGGATACAGTCAAGTACTTATAAAGTCAGTGTGTGAGTCAAGATAAAATTGATCCTTCTGAATAAGTAGAAGTTAATGTATCAGTGTGTTTCGATTTAGTAAAATCTCGATCGAGATAATCCATGTGATGAAATTAAAAAATTAAAATACAATGTAGTTGACCATATCAGGATTGATAGTTAAACCCGAGGTCACTTTGAGCATTTGGGTCAAAGGGATGAATTATACGGTAACCATATGCCAATAGGTTCTTGAATGATGCTTTGTAATCTTTCGACCTATCCGAACGTCGGGTATTATTGCTAGATGGTTACTTTGATTGGTATAAAAAGATTATTCCTATACTACTGGCTTAGGTTCGAATCTATGGAGTCACACTCAAAAGAAATTTCTAACTAATCATATGATTGATCGACGATTAAGAATCATTCTAGGATAAAATAATTAATTCGATTGATGATTAACTCTGTACAAAAGTTGTAATAAATCAATTCATTAATTATTGATAAATTATAAGAAGATTGATTAGTAATTAGATTATTAATTAGCTTTATTTAATTAAGCATTGAGGTTTGGATCAAATCTAATTGAATTGAATTCAATTTAGTTTGATCTGTTTAGGTTATGAGATGACCTAATCGCTAAGGATGTTCGATTTCTGATTTGATCAGAACTTGAGCTTGATTAATTTTTGATTTAATTAAGACTTAATCAAATATATATGCTACCTAATTAGATTAGGTTTACTAATTCAATTGGGTCTAACCTAATTCGGATGGGTTAGGAACCTAATTGGATGAGAAATCAATTTGAATTCAAATCCCTTGTGCCTTCTTTCTTTGTGCCCTCTTATTCTTCACGTGAGAAATTTTTTATGTGACTTTTTTTATCATGCCCAGGAGTAGTCCCATGCCCACATCTGATCTATTTTTGAATTAGGAGTTGGTTGATTTAAATTTGAGTTCAAATGGGTTTGAATTTGAATAAAAATCTAGAGTCCAAATTGAGTTGGACTCTTCTCTTCATGCCACCACCTTTCTCCACACACAAAGTATTTTTGCATGAAACTTTTTATTCTATTCTAATATTGGTTGACCCCTCTCTAGGTTTCTAAGATGAGGATAAAGTTTAGTTTAAAATTTGATTCAAATTTGACTTGAATTGACGATAAAGATCTATCAATATTTGAAATTGAACCGAAACTACCTCTTCCTTATTCTTATCTTTCATAGGATGCCACCCATAAGAAGGGATCAATTTTGTGTGAGAAAAGAAATAATTTTTGGTGTAAGAAACTTCAAAGTTAGGGCATGAAAAGTTGAGAGTGGATTGGGCTTCCATGCATGAGAAACAGAGGAAGTGATCTTCCTCTCGGGCGTGAGGTGTAGGGTGGGTTCTAGGGTTTCAACTCTAGATTTTGTGAGAAGAAAAATACAAGAGTGAGTCTTGTTCAATCTCCCACACCACTACCTTCTTGTAAAGCTTTATCTTCTGATCTAGAAAAGTCTAGGAGATCCGAAGAAAGGAGCTTGGATTAGCCATCCAGAGCCTTCGACACGAGCAAGCACTCTCGTGAAGGAAGATCTGATCAGTACTTCGAGTGGATGATCTGTGGAGATCAGATGATCTGTGTGGCTATCGACATCAGTGAGAACTTTGTGCCATGCCTACCAGTAGTAAAGATCATCAATCCACAAAAAGGTGATGAGTTATGAACTCAATCGATGTGATCTAAAGGTTAGATCAGATTCAGGGCATCGATGTGATCGATGAAGTTTTTTATTTTATATCAAATTTTATATATAAATTTTTTATGTCATAGATTCTTAATGATAGTTTATATCTGATTCAAAGTATGTTTAGAAGATTAAAGTATTTAATCTTTTATTTTTTACTATAAAATTTTAAAAATACATGCTTGGAACTACCCATTTTTTCTTCAGATGGTATTAGAGCAGGTTTCTTATGACATGACTTTTATGCATATAACCTGATATTATTTATATTTAGTTCTATAATTTAATTTAGATTATATCTGATATATGATATTTAGATCTAAAATTAGTTATAGATTTGACCACACAAACTGATATAAGATTGTCCTGCTGTAAGGTTTACTCTTTACAGTGCAAAGGTTATCCTAGTTTGTGCTAATCCGTATAAAATTTGATTTTAATTATTTATATTAGATCTAAATAATTAATTTAAAATTTAAATAATATAGTAATTTAATTGGATAGATCCTCATAGCCATCCGATCATAGGAGAAATCAGGGTTTCGCAACCTTATTCATCCATTCGATGGGATCTTCCATGGTGTGTATGTTGGGATGCATAGGCAATTTCATGCATGTATTTCAAATTTTTTCAAAAAAATTATAGTGAAAGATAACTAGATTAATCAAATTAATCTAATATGTATATGATCTAATCATCAAATCAACCTACTCTAGGATCTATGACATGTTATGTTGCATATAAAATCTGAAATAATCTGAAGATAAAATCAGCATGCATGCATATGAGCAGTAGATCACATTTACTTTTAATATGAGTTCAGAACTCCATACCTGATCATGGGTCGATGATCTCCACTATTGAGAGATATGATGGAGAGGATCCTTACTGGTTGCTCATAGCCCCACATGCATCTGGCGTCTATGAAAAATCTACTAGAAGCCCCAATCTGATTGATCTTCTCAGGAGTGCTAGTTCGTGCGAAGACCTTCTTCTTGGCTGATCTGGATCCTTTCTTCAAATCTCTGAAATCTATTCAGAAGTTGAAGATGGACTTTTGTAGGAGATGAAGATGTAAAAGAAAGATAGAGAAGAAACCAATTTTTTCTAATTTATTCCCTCTTCCAAACACAAAGGATCAAAAATTTAAAATTCAAATTTTTGCGTACACCCCAAGAGAGAGGACCCTCCTCTCTATTTTTCACATCATGAACCATACCCAAACTTTCACCATATGAAGAAATCTTTTCTGGTATCTTATACACATAAAAAATATCATAAAAGCCCCTTTTATAGGCATGTAAGGAGGTGGAGTGAAGAGTCATAATGATCCTAAACTCTTACAGGATTTTGCCTTCCTTCATAATTCTATATCCTAAAATATATCAAAAAAATATGAGATGCCCCTTCCCATATTTTTTTATGGTAAATCAATTTTCTACTAATCTCTCATAAAAAATTTCTTCAAAATATCACACATATAAAGAGAAAAAATTTATTATCATGAAGAAGTTGATTTGGATGAGAACAGATTCTCCTGATAAGAAATATTTTAAAATTTAATTTTAAAACCTTTCTTTTATCAAAACCAAATAAAATTTAGATGTGAGATTGATAAGAGAAGAACTATTTGGTGTAAAAAAATATCACATAAAATAATTTTGTGCATGGAGATATATGACGTCCAAACTGGGTTAGGTAGGGAGAAGAGTCCTATTCCAATAAGGACTCCAAGTTTCTTTATTTGAATCCAAACAAAATCACATCTGATTTAGCCCAAATAAAATATATAAAATCTAATCTAATTAGGTTCATAAATTTTAAATCAAATCTTAATCAAATTAAAAATTGATTGAATCAAAGTCCTGATCAAATTAGAGATAATTCTCCTTTAGCGATTAGATCATCTCATAACCTAATCGGGTCAAACCTAAATGAATCTAATTCAATTAGATTTTATTTAATCCTCTTTGCTCGATCAAATTGAATTAATCAATAATTTAATTATTAATTAGTCTTTCATTAATTTACTAACACTTGGTGAATTAATTTATTATAACTTTTGCATAAAGTTAATCATCAATTGAATTGACGATTAAGCCCTTGAATGATTTTCAATCATTGATCAGCCACATGATCAGTCAGAAACTTTTTTTGAATGTGATCTCATAGGTTCAAACCTAAGCTGATAGTATAAAAATAATTTTTTGAATCAATCGATGTAACCATCTAGCAATGATGACCCAACGTTCGGATAGGTCGAATGATGGCGAATCAACATTCAAGAACTTATTGGCGTATGGTTACCGTATAATTCATCTCTTTAACCTTAATACTCGAGGATATCCTAAGATTTAACTATCAATCCTAGATAAGTCATTCATATTATATTTTAATCTTTTTCAAATCCATCATATAGATTATTCGAGCTCAGATTTTACTAAATTGAAATACACTGATGCATATCTCTTACTAATTCGGAGGGGTCAATCCCATCTTGACTCACGCACCGACTTGACAAGTATTTGACTATACCTAAAAATCTTTCATTACTGAATTAAAAACTCAGTTAGTCTGACATCAAAGTACAGTGAGTTACTTGCAAGTCACAGTGGTGATCTCAGGTCAGAGGGACATTTATACCCATACTCTTCGCGAGCTACTCTTGATAGTAGAGTGCTCCACAGTTGGTCATGTTCAGTGATGATGTACTCTTACATCTCACTTATATGCCATACCAGTATCTTCATACTATTTGGTTATGAGGATAACCAATGCATATGGCACACAACGACCTACACTTGATATCGCTATCATCCTAGTAATAACATATCATTTAGTTGCAAACCAATTTAAGGACTACGCAATAAATTTTTTTGTATTGATTAAAGTAGTCTTAAAGATTTTATCACAATATAGAAGTTTGTTAGAAGATATAATCTTATGATAAAAAATATCATATAACTTTTATTATTTATCAATTCATATATATTTATAATCAGCATAATCATCAAACGATTGATTTTAGGACACAATTCCCAACAACTCCCACTTGGACTAGAGCCAATCAGTATAGTATCATATATCCATCTTTGATTTATCATCTCAGAACTCTTAAATATCGAGGCTTTAGTAAATGGGTTGGTCAAGTTCTCCTTTCCATCGATCTTCTAAAGATTGATGTCATCTTAACAGATTTTTTGAATATGGTGGTAACGATGCAAAATACCTAGTAAGCTAATGAGACTTTGGCTCCTTGGCATGAGCTATGGCTCTGGTGTTGTACAATACAGTAGGATCATTATCGAAGGGTGCCACTCTTAGCTTGCTAGTGAGCCTATACAATCACATAGCTTCCTTGCAAGCATCGAATGCTGCAATGCATTCTGCCTCACAATTTGAATTTGGCTATATTGCTCTGCTTGGAACCATTCTAGCAAATTACTCCATTATTTAGGATAAAAATGTATTCCAACATGTTCTTGATATTATTATGTCCAACTAAAAACTGGAGTCATACTCCACATGTTTTAAGTCAAATTATCCATAACGAGTCACCAATTTTTAGTATTTCTTAAATACTTAAGGATGACCTTCTAGTGATTCTCACTTAGATCTTATAAGTATCCACTCACTATCCTAGTGAGTATACCATATCCGGTCTCATACATAGTGTACATGATAAAATAAATTTTACTCATAAACACTCTATGTATGTGGGACTAAAAAAACTCAAGCAGCCTCTTAGATCTATCTCTATAGATCTTCATTCCTAGGATGAGAGATGCTTTTCCCAAGTCAGAGAACTATGATAATAGAAAAATCTTTATTTCATATAATGTAAGGAATGTCATTCCCGATTAAAAAAATTTTATTCATATACAGGACAAGAAATACACTCATAGAACTATTAACCTATTTGTATTTGAAGGATTCTTCTTCGTTCTCAATGGAGCCATGCATTTTGATCACTTATCAAAATGTATGTTTCAACTCCAAAATATTTAGTATTACCATAGGAAAAAATGTTTCATTATGGTCAATACCATAATGTTGATAATAATCTTAGACAACTAGATGAGCTTTGTAGGTCTCCACCTTCTCATCTGTACTACTGTGATCCTATTGGAGATCCACTTACACTCTATGGGCATTACCCCTTCGAGTGAATCAACGAGTGTCCATATACTATTGACCTTCATGGATTCCATTTTAGACCTATCACTCCAAGCCATTAATCAGAGTCAAACCTCTGCATGGCATCCATGTAGGTGATCAAATCTTTATTATTTTCATCGAGTTCAATAGGATCATGTCCCAAAACTAAATATCAAAGTATCTATCTGACGGATGTGGTACTCTATCGAATCTCCTTAATGGTGCCTCTACAATGGGTTTCAAGTTTGATCTGATCAAATTCGATTCTATGGGTTTACTAGATTGTGTCGGTTCTTCTACCTATTGAACTTCATAAGTTTCATATTAAACGCATCAATACCTTCACCAAGGTATTCTTTTTTCTGAAAGGAATGCTGAACAACTCTTGTTCTTTAGCATGGTAGAAGTTATATCCCCTAGATCATTTAAGATTATTCTATAAAATAATATATATATAGGATCAAGATCCAAGCTAATCTGTCTGTAAATGCTTGACATAAAACAAACACTTCCAAACTCTAAGGTAAGAAAGTATCGGCTTATGCCTAGTCCATATCTCATATGGAGTCTTTGCAACTGATTAATTTAGAATTCAGTACAGAATATAACAAGCAGTCTTAAGAGCATAACCCTAAAAAGAGACTGACAGATTTATAAACCCCATCATGGATCGAACTATATCTAACAAAGTCGATTCCAATAAGAGAGAATTTTATTCTCTTCTAGATATGTCAAAAAACTCATTGAAAGGGCATTCTCCTCTTTGGTCTAACCAAAGACTTTCAGTATTTTTTCAAATTTGTTTCTCTACCTTATTATGGACTTATTTGAATATTTTAAATAATCTAAATTTATGATAAATATGTTCGTAGATTCAATACATCAGTATGTATCAGATTCAGAACATCATTGGCTTGTTCACCTTTTCAGCAAAAAGTGACTTGATCATCTTACTAAGGAGATAGGATTGACAGGTTAACAATGATTCACAATCATTGACCTCAAGAATTATCATCTGTTGATTCTATTCTTATTTATATAACCAATCTTAAATTGCTAAAGGTAGGCTTCCATGACATTATCTACTTTAAGAAGTTTGTTTGATTGTGTACAATACACTAACAGACTATGACTATTCATAAATGTCATTTTTCAGTTATCCACATGATTTTGACATCATTCATAATGATATCACAAAATTATTAGACAATAGTGACAATCACCAAAAATTATATTCTTAAAATTAAAAATAAGCTCGATGATTCCTAAAATCAGGATTAGATCATAACTTCTATCTCCAATATTCAGGGACCTCTTACTATTTTCAAATTTTCTACTATCCTAAAGTCATTACAATAATTTGCATAGACCTCTGATATCCAATACCTAGGTAGTAATGTCATATATAGAGAAATCATAAGGTGTTATCATATAAGTACCTTGTTCAGCAATCCTTTGTTGATTTCACTTCCTTTGCCTGTTCAGATCAAGAAACTCTATCAGACTAGGTTAATCTTAGACTCTTTTGTCAGTTCGGGTTCATTAGCCCAAGTATGACTCTTTTGTATCTTTTTTTTCTTTTTTTTTTAAAGAATTATTACCATACTGAAGACACATCTTCAGAGGTGTGAAAGAACTCCTTCAATATTTGAAGAATTTTCTCCCACTAAGCATCATCGAATTTATAACTAAGTTCGTATTTTTTGTTGCTCTCAATAACACCACAAGGTGATTTGATCATGTGGCCACTTCTGATAAGTACCTTTGATCGCATCACATGTGTTGGATGTGAAAACTTTAGGTGCTAGATCCATAATCATATTTAGGATCCATTCATGCTATAGAACTATTTGCAACTTCTGATATCAATTATCAAAGTTGGGTCCTATAAATTAGTCACTATCAAATAGTGAATGGAGCAATAGATATCTAGCTATAACTGAAAGAAAAATACAAGACCTCTATATTTATGAATTGATTAAGCCTAAAGACTTGGACTCTAGTCTAAAGGTTCTCCCACTATTTTAGTCGAATTGGTAGCCTCTACCTCCAATTCGAGAAATTATCTTAATTCCTTAGTGGGTATTAGAATCTGTGTCCACACAGTTTGCATACAAGCTTGAGGATGGCTCGATCAACCCATATACATCTATGGGTAGGTTCTCAATCAATTATTTTTTCAAATAATTTTTAGTAATTAATTTTATCTCAAATTTTATTTTAGTAGGCAATGGACCTCCACCAAAAGTTTCAGTTAGGTCAAACTATTAATATGAAACTACTTAGTATTTCTATCTAATGAATGATCAGATCAGAGGATGGCTCGATCAACCCAACTATCATCAGATAGTATAACAGAGTCATCATATGATGAATGATAATTTCATCATTCAGAGAGAACATCAGATGGATGGTGCCTACAATGTCAATCAGAAATAACAGACCCATTATCATTCACCTTAATGAGAGGCTATGATATAGTTATCTTCATAATTAGCTCATTTTATGGACTTAATAATTTAGAGAATTTAAGAATCAGTTTAGAGAAGAGATGAGAAGAGATCAACCAGTAAACCATAATCTTTCTACTAACTTCACTAAGTCATTGAATTGGATCAGGTTCATACTAGTTGAAATGGCACCTAGATCAGTCACACTGATCAATTTTAATGGCATGGGTCAACTCGAATCACTTAGCAGTCTCATCAAGACATAATTCATCAAATTGGCCAGATAAGTGAGATCGATGGGAGGGTCTGTTAAGCTTGTTTTAGACACCATCGAAATGATCAGGTAAGCCACTCTCAATTAGAAATCACTGATTAAAATGCCAAACTTACCTTAGACACCAATTGATTAATTAGTTTTGATTTGACCAACCTAATGATTCGCATTCAATCAGTAAGCCACAATCAAGGTCCATTTGGTCTAATCAAAGACATGGACTTGACCATCTACAACTATTATATTGATTCTAGAGAAATCTTGATTTAATCTAATTCAATGTTTAGTTAGATTTAATCAATTTCTCTAGTTAGTCCATTAACTCTTTGATTCTAATCTTAGGTCTAACCCAATTAAGAAGACTTGATTTGAGCTAATCCATGTCCCCATATTTTATGCGAATGACATTAGATCTTTAATTCATAATTCTAGATCTAATCGATTCTACCTTTAATTCTCAATTTAGTTTAGCATCAACATGGGTTTAGATTATACTTTAAAATAATTTTAATTTTTTATTTTGTAAATAATTTACAATAAATGTTATGTAAAATTTTTTTATTCTAAAACTAGATCGACTTAATCAACATTGAGCCAACTGCACAAAGAGACTAGGTCAACTCAGTTCAAAACTTGATCAGCTCAGTAATTGTGCGAACACTATTCAAGAAGTTTTAGATCTGAAAAGTCTTGCATAATTTTAAAATAAAATCAATCATAATACTTTTAGATCATATCTAAAATTTTTATGATTTGAGATTTTATTTTGTCATGATTAAAATAATTTTAATCATATAGATTAGATACCTTATTTTTCATACAACTTTGTATCACATACAACAAACCTAGGATTTCAAGATCTAGAATTTTGTAGAAAAATAAGTTTTTCCTTTCACATTCTTCTTCATGGGATCTAATCACGTGGCACCCCTACACGTCATTAGAGCAGCCCATCGAATGGAAAGAGAGGGCCTTTAAACTCTTCTTGCTCCTATGACTGGACGGCCTGGTGATCAACCCAATCCAAGTACTTGCTAATCAGATCATCTAATTTAATCACATATCATATATGCTTAAATTTATATCTCATCTAAATTATATCAGATCTGATTATAATTTTAGATCATATCTAAATCAGATCATAAATATCACATGCATGATATAAAATTAAATTTTATCGACGATCAGCACAAACTAGGATAACTTTTTTACTGTAAGGGATAAACCCTATAGCAGGATAATCTTATGTCAGTTTGTATGATCAACCATTAATTAAATTTAGATCAAAATATTATATATAAGATCTAAATAAAATTAAAATTTAAATTTAATATGTACATAAATCATGTCATAACGAACCTAGGCTCTGATACCACTGTTGGGATGCATAGGCGATTTCATGCATGTATTTTGAAATTTTTTAAAAAAATTACAGCAGAAGATAATTAGATTAATCAAATTAATCTAATATATATATAATTTAATTATCAAATCAATCTATTCTAAGATTTATGATATATTATATTACATATAAAATCTGAAATAATCTGAAGATAAAATTAGCATGTATGCATATGAGCAGTAGATCACATCTACTTCTAATCTGAGTTCAAAACTCCATACATGATCATGGATTGATGATCTCTGCTACTGAGAGACATGGTGGAGAGAATCTTTACTGGTTGCTCACAGCTGCACATGCATCCGGCCTCTATGAAAAATCCACTCGAAGCCCCGATCTGATCGATCTTCTCGGGAGTGCTAGCTCGTGCGAAGACCTTCTTCTTGGCTTATTTGAATCTTTTCATTAAATCTTTGAAACTTTTTCAGATATTGAAGATAAACTTCTAGAGGAGATGAAAAGGTAAAAGAAAGATAGAGAAGAAAATAATTTTTTTTAATTTATTATCTCTTTCCAAACACAAAGGATCAAAAATTTGAAATTCAGATTTTTACGCACACCCCAAGACAGAGGACCCTCCTCTCTATTTTTCATGCCATGAACCATGCCCAAACTTCCACCATGTGAAGAACTCTCTTCTAGTATCTTGCACACATAAAATAAACCATAAAATCTCCTATTATAAGCATGTAAGGAGGTGGGGTGAAGAGTCCTAATAATCTTGGACTCTTACAGGATTCTGCCTCTTTTTACAATTCTATATCCCAAAATATACCAAAATAATATAAGATACCTATTTTCATATTTTTTTATAATAAATAAATTCTATAGCTAATCTTTTATGAAAAATCTTCTCAAAATGTTGCATATATAAAGAGAAATAAATTTATTGGTGTGGAGAGGTTGATCTGTATGAGAATAAATTCTCCTGATAAGAAATATTTTAAAATCTAATTTTAGAATCTTTCTTTTATCAAAACTAAATTAAATTTAGATGTGAGATAGATAAGAGAATGAATTATTTGATATAAAAAAATTTCATACAAAATAATTTTGTGCATGGAGATATATAACTTGAAAACTGGGTTGGTGCAGGGAGAAGAGTCCTATTCCAATAAGGACTCTTCAGTTTTCTTATTTGAATTCAAACTAAATCACATCTGATTTAGCCCAAATAAAATATATAAAATTTAATCTAATTAGATTCATAAATTTTTAATCAAATTTTAATTAAATTAAGAATTGATTGAACTAAAATCCTGATCAAATCAGAGATAATTCTCCCTTAGCGACTAGATCATCTCATAACCTAATCGGGTCAAACCTAATTGAATCCAATTCAATTAGATTTTATTGAATCCTCTTTACTCAATCAAATTAAGCTAATCAGCAATCTAATTATTAATTAATCTTTCATTAATTTACTAATACTTGGTAAATTAATTTCTTATAATTTTTGCATAAGATTAATCATCATTCAAATTAATGATTAAGCCCTTGAATGATTCTCAATCGTTGATCAGCCACATGATCAGTCAGAAACTTCTTTTGAGTGTGACCCTATAGGTTTGAACCTAAGCTGATAGCACAAAAATAACTTTTTAAATCAATTGATGTAACCACCTAGCAACGATGACCCGACGTCCGGATAGGTTGAATGATGGCGAAGCAACATTCAAGAATCTATTGACGTATGATTAACGTATAATTCATCCCTTTGACCCTAATGCTTAAGGATGATCTAAGATTTAACTGTCAATCATAGATAAGTCATCCACATCATATTTCAATCTTTTTCAAATCCATCATATGGATTACCTAGGTCCAGATTTTGCTAAATTGAAATACACTGATGCATATCTCTTACTAATTTGGAGAGGTCAATCCCATCTTGGCTCATGCACTGACTTGACAAGTACTTGACTGCATCCAAAAATCTTTCATCATTGAATTAGAAACTCAGTTAGTCTGACACTAAAGTATAGTGAGTTGCTTGCAAGTCACCGTGATGATCTCAGATCGAAGGGATACTTATACCCATACCCTTCGCGAGCTACTCTTGACAGTAGAGTATTCCGCAGTTGGTCTTGTTCAGTGACAATGTACTCCTACATCTCACCTATATACCATACCAGTATCTCCATACCATTTGGTTACGAGGACAACCAATGCATATTGTTGGTGCAGAAATCCGCCTGCGCCGGAGAAGCTGGAGTTGAGGAAGCCGCGATCGCCGCCGGGACCTGCAAGGGAAGTCTAAATCGGAGGTGGGGTTGCTCCGGCAAGACCCTCCGACGCTCAAGTCAGTTCTCTGCCTCAACAAGAATGGAGTGCTTGAACGGAGAGTTTAGCAGAGTTTTGAGATAAGGCAAAAGGGCTTAAGGAATAACGTATCTGAGTCCCCCCCTTTTATAGGCGGGGGAAGCAACGGACTGATGGCGACGTCTGTAACCGCCTGGTAGTGGGCCGCCCATGGTCAGGGGAATTGATTGCGAAAGATAATGGAGCAGACATGTGGCCATCATCATATCCCGCCACATAGGGCCTGCTGCAGGTAGTGGGGCGGCGTCCGTTACTGCTAGTTGTCAGCGAGTAGTGGGATCGTGCAGCACCTGCCGCAGGGAGCAGCATCATAGCTGTTGACACAGCCTGTCAGAGAGTAGTGGGATCGTGCCGCACCTGTCGCAGGGGGAGGTGGAGCCGCATGGAATCCGCTACAGGAAGTGGAACAGGATCATGGCAATTATTGTTATCTGCCAGGGGACACAGAGCTGTTGATCAAGGCTCGACAGTGGTCGAAGTTCGGCCTTTGTAGGAGTCCGGGAGGAGTCTGCCTGCGGCTGTATTCGTTGGCGTCAGGGATGAGGCTCGGCTCCTTTAAGGCTCGGCTCCTCCTGCAATTGGTACCGAGAGCGGAGCCCGGGCGGAGCTGCAACTGCTGTCGGTGGTGGAGCCCGGCTCCCGTAGGAGTCCGGGCGGAGCCGTTCTGCTGTTGATGGAGGAGCCCGGCTCCCGTAGGAGTCCGGGCGGAGCCGTTCCGCTGTTGGTGGAGGAGCCCGGCTCCCGTTGGAGTCCGGGCGGAGCCGTTCCGCTGTTGGTGGAGGAGCCCGGCTCCTGTTGGAGTCTGGGCGGAGCCGTTCTGCTGTTGGTGGAGGAGCCCGGCTCCCGTTGGAGTCCGGGCGGAGCCGTTCTGCTGTTGGTGGAGGAGCCCGGCTCCCGTAGGAGTCCGAGCGGAGCCGTTCTGCTGTTGATGGAGGAGCCCGGCTCCCGTAGGAGTCCGGGCGGAGCCGTTCTGCTGTTGGTGGAGGAGCCTGGCTCCCGTTGGAGTCCGGGCGGAGCCGTTCTGCTGTTGGTGGAGGAGCCCGGCTCCCGTTGGAGTCCGGGCGGAGCCGTTCTGCTGTTGATGGAGGAGCCCGGCTCTCGTAGGAGTCCGGGCGGAGCCGTTCTGCTGTTGAATTCGACTGCGGGTATTTTATACCCAACACCAGTCCCCCTACTTTCGAGTTTGAATTTCAAGCGAAGAAAGTACACAGAGAGAGATGCGCGCAGCCGGAATCGCCCCTTCGAACTTTGCGCACTGCCGCCCCCATTTAATGTGCGCACGTCAGAATCCATTTTTCGGTGAAGGTGACTTGAAAAGTCTTTTCGGAGCTCCCATCGAAATGCGATCCTAAGCGTCGCTCTACGGGGATTCACGAGCGGTCAACCCTCGATGACGGTGAAGGGGATAAGTGCGCCACACGGCACACATCAGTTGGCCCAAGAATACCCGCCGCCATAACTGCGCCAGGATCCATCGGCTATTTAAACCTCTCGGCCCCTTCGTAACTTCATTCTGGCGTTGTTCTTTCATCTGAGAGTCCCGCTCCTCTTGCCCCAGTCCCTGTCTCCTTCCCTTATACCATGTTATCTACTCGGGAGGCTGTCCTCGAGGGAATTCTTAGGGTTTGAAGGAAGAAGAGAAGGA
Organism: Elaeis guineensis; assembly: GCF_000442705.2. Classification (NCBI taxonomy): domain Eukaryota; kingdom Viridiplantae; phylum Streptophyta; class Magnoliopsida; order Arecales; family Arecaceae; genus Elaeis; species Elaeis guineensis. The sequence goes on from NC_025998.2 coordinate 79,900,943, forward strand.
GAATGGCAGCCGGTGAGAATCTCCGTCGCTCTAGAGGGAGCCCAAGGAAGAATTCCTTCAACAACAGGGGTTTAATAACGGGGGCTGTCGGGGAAGCTATTCTGCCCGTGAATCTCGGGGCAGCAAGGCGGGGTGATACCGGTCAAGAGGGCAGAATAGACATCACAAGCCATGACGGGATCCTTGACGCCGTCGGAGCCGAGAGACCAGAGGCGGTCGGCGCTGACGGTGGGGCAGTAGAACTTATTGCGGGGGCGATGGAAGTAACGCATGCCGACCTTGTCGGAGCGTCTCGGGTGGCGGTCGTCGTTGCCTCCTCCGCCTCCGGGGATCAACTCCACCCCTTTCCCGCTAAAGTTGGGACCTTGGGAACAGAACGAGGCGAGATGGGCGAGAGCTGTTACACGCGCTGGAGAATGTGACTGAGAAGGATAGAGACGGAGTTCGTAGCTCGAAGCGGTCTCTGGTTCATCCTGCCCGAATCGTGCCCGTGACACTTGCGATGACGTGTATCTTCTTTTTTTCTTGACCCATCGGGTCCTGTAATATGTACTTCTGTTAAAAAAAAGTGATTTCAGTACCTTGTTTGCATCTTGTGTTGAATAGTTGTCCGCCGAACTCCTTCATTTTCCTTTCCTTCTCTTTGTCTGTGTTACGTCGTTCCAGGATCGTCGGCGACCCTTTCAGCTCATGCGGGGTCGTCACTCGCCGAGCTTCTTTTCAGCTTTTATGTCGTTCGGAGATATCCACTTGTCAGGTTTGCTTGGATTTTTCTTCGCTGAAGTCGAAGCTAAGTTCGGCTCCCTTGATAGTCCGAACGGAGAAGCTCTCCGGAGGTTGGAGTAGCTCGGTTCTTGTAAAAGTCGGGGCAAAGTTTTTCTATAATCAAAGTCACAAATAAAGCCGAAATAAAGCCCGGCTTCCGTAGAAGTCCGGGTGGAGTTGTCCTGTATCTGTCGTTGTCGGTGGAGCCCGGCTCCCGTAGGAGTCCGGGCGAAGCCTTCTTAGCGGTGGAACCCGGCTCCCGTAGGAGTCCGGGCGAAGGTTTCTTGGTGGCGGAACCCGGCTCCCGTAGGAGTCCGTGTGAAGTCTTCTTTGCGTAGGGACCCGGCTCCCGTAGGAGTCCGGGCGAAGTCTTTTTTGTGGCGGAACCCGGCTCCCGTAGGAGTCCGGGTGAAGTCTTCTTGGCGTAGGGATCCGGCTCCCGTAGGAGTCCGGGCGAAGTCTTTTTTGTGGCGGAACCCGGCTCCCGTAGGAGTCCGGGTGAAGTCTTCTTGGCGTAGGGATCCGGCTCCCGTAGGAGTCTGGGTCTTCCACTTTGCTCATGTCAGGACGAGGTTCTCCTCCTGTTCCTGACAGGGCTGCGGGGGCACATATGGGCGTTGCGAGGCCTCTCCCCCCATCCAGTCTAAAAGAACAGGGCCTTCGACTTTGCTCAAGTTAGGGCGAGGTTCTCCTCCTGTCCCTAACAGGGCTGTGGGGGCACATATGGGCGTTGCAAGGCCTCTCCCCCCATCCGGTCTAAAAGAACCGGGCCTTCGACTTTGCTCAAGTTAGGGCGAGGTTCTCCTCCTGTCCCTAACAGGGCTGTGGGGGCACATATGGGCGTTGCAAGGCCTCTCCCCCCATCCGGTCTAAAAGAACCGGGCCTTCGACTTTGCTCAAGTTAGGGCGAGGTTCTCCTCCTGTCCCTAACAGGGCTGTGGGGGCACATATGGGCGTTGCAAGGCCTCTCCCCCCATCCGGTCTAAAAGAACCGGGCCTTCAACTTTGCTCAAGTTAGGGCGAGGTTCTCCTCCTGTCCCTAACAGGGCTGTGGGGGCACATATGGGCGTTGCAAGGCCTCTCCCCCCATCCGGTCTAAAAGAATCGGGCCTTCGACTTTGCTCAAGTTAGGGCGAGGTTCTCCTCCTGTCCCTAACAGAGCTATGGGGGCACATATGGGCGTTGCAAGGCCTCTCCCCCCATCTGGTCTAAAAGAACCGGGCCTTCGACTTTTATAAGGTTGCCCTCTCGTTTTTGATATCGCCTGCTTGAATTGTCCTAGGGCACGCATTTTTTTTTTTTTTAGGACGAAATCACTGGTAGTACATCCGTAAGTTTTCTGAGCTCCACGGTCGCGGGAGGTCAGCTCCCCCGAGCTCCCTGAGATAATAAGTTCCAGGTCGGACTACTTCCTTGACCTCATAAGGTCCCTCCCAGTTTGGGGCGAGCTTCCCCTGGCCCTGAGGTTGTGAGACAGCAGCTCGTCGGAGTACTAGATCCCCTGCTTTGAATGCCTTGTTCTTCACTCGGGCGTTGTAATATCGGGCAACTTTCTGTCTGTAGGCTGCCATTCGAACCTGAGCAATCTCCCACCTTTCTTACAGTAGGTCGAGGTTGGCTCTGAGATTTTGCGCATTTTGGGGTTCGTCGAATGCCATGACTCGTGCCGACGGGAGCTTAAGCTCGATCGGGATGACGGCTTCCGTACCAAAGGCTAGAGCAAAGGGAGTCTCTCCTGTAGGCAACCTCTGGGTGGTCCGATAAGCCCATAGTACATGATAAAGTTCGTCCGCCCAAGTCCCTTTTGCTCTTTCGAGCCTGGTCTTAATCCCCTGCAAAAGGGTTCTGTTTGTTACCTCGGCTTCGCCGTTCGCCTGGGGATGAGCCACTGATGTGAATTTGTGAAAGATGTTTAGGTCTTCACAGAATTCAGCAAATCTGGCTCTCGCGAACTGCCGTCCATTATCAGTGATGAGGGTTCTAGGCAAACCGAACCTGCACACGATCGATTTTTAGATGAAATCCTGCACTTTCGCTTCTGTGATTTTGGCTAGTGGCTCGGCCTCGACCCATTTGGTGAAGTAGTCGATCGCTACAAGGAGAAATTTCCTTTGACCAGACGCCATGGGAAAGGGGCCAAGAATATCCATTTCCCATTGCGCAAAAGGCCATGGGGCGCTCAAGGGTGTAAGCTCGGTAGCAGGTTGTCTCTGGACGTTGGCGTACCTCTGGCATCGATCACACTTTTTGACATATTCAATTGAATCATGGTGCATTGTTGGCCAGTAATACCCTTGGCGGAGTAGCTTGTGGGATAGAGACCTGGCACCTAAATGGCTTCCGCAAGCTCCCTCGTGCACTTCCCATAAAGCGTAGTCAGCTTCTGAGGGTCGGAGGCATCTCAAGAGAGGCAAGGAGTACGATCTTTTGTATAATTTGCCCTCATAAAGGATGTACCGGGAGGCTTGATTTCGGAGTTTCCGGGCTTCTTTCGCATCCTGGGGGAGAATCCCATCTCTAAGATAAGTTATCAGCGGGTCGACCCAGCTGGGCTCGTGGTCGATCTCCATTACGAGTCGCGGTTCTTTCATACTCGGTTGTTTTAAAACTTCAAAGAGGATGCCCTTTGGCAATTCGGCCGGAACCGATGTCGCCAGTTTGGAGAGAAGATCGGCTCTGATGTTCTCCGACCTAGGAATTTGCCTGATGTCGAAATTGCTAAAGGCGGGGATGAACTCCTTCACCTTTTCGAGATATTTGGCCATACTGTCCTCCTGTGCTTCAAAGCTCCCGCTGACCTGCCCCACAACAAGTTGGGAATCGCTGTGCACCCAGAGTTGGCCTATTCCAAGCTCCTTAGCGATCCTCAACCCTACGATCAGAGCTTCATACTCCGCTCCATTGTTCATTGCGGGGAATTCGAAATGCAGAGCGTACTCCATAATGACTCCCTCCGGGCTGGTCAAGATCAGGCCTGCACCCGCGCCTGCCATGTTGGACGATCCGTCCACATGGAGGGTCCAAAAGTTATCGGACGGATTGGCTTCTTCGTTGGGGGAGTTCGGTTGAGTCCTCAAGTCATCAATTTTGTTTTGCTCAGGTTCGGCCTCCTCGGGGATGGTGCATTCTACTATGAAATCCGCCAACACTTGGGCTTTTATAGCCGGTCTAGGCTTGTAGTTGATGTCGAATTCTGTGAGCTCGATGGCCCATTTCGCCATTCTTCCGGAGACATCAGCTCAGTGTAAAACCGCCTTGATCGGTTGGTCGGTGAGTAACGTCACCGTGTGTCCTTGAAAGTAAGGTCGGAGTCTCCGAGCTGCAATCAACAAGGCGTAGGTCAGTTTTTCTAATTTAGTATACCTGGTCTCGGCGTCCCTCAACACGCGACTAATGTAGTAGACCGGTCGCTGGACTTTCATTTCCTCCTTAACAAGGACGGCTGCAAGGGCTGTGGGAGAGACTGCCAGGTACAAAAATAATTCCTCTTTGGGCTCGGGCTTTGCCAGTAGTGGGGGCGAGCCAAGATAGCTTTTCAATTCTTCGAATGCCTGTTGGCATTCAGGGGTCCAACAGAAGTTTTTCGGCTGCTTGAGAGTTTGAAAGAAGGACAGACATCGCTCGGCCGACCTTGCGACAAAGCGATTGAGAGCCGCAACTCTTCCTGTGAGGCACTGAACCTCTTTGATCGATCTTGGGGCGATCATATTTTGGATGGCGCGGATTTTCTCTGGATTGGCCTCTATCCCGCACCCTGATACCATGAAGCCCAGAAACTTTCCCGAGGTTACCCCAAAGGCGCATTTGGTCAGGTTCAGCTTCATTCTATACTTTCGAAGAGCGCCAAAGGTTTCTTCGAGGTCGGCGACGTGATTCCTGGAAGACCTGCTTTTCACGAGCATATCGTCTACGTAAACTTCCATATTTCGGCCGATCTGCTCCTTGAAGATTTTGTTCACCAGTCGTTGATAGGTTGCACCCGCGTTCTTGAGGCCGAATGGCATAACCCTGTAGCAGTAAAGGCCGCGATTAGTGATAAAAGCAGTCTTTTCTTCATCTTCCGATGCCATTCTAATCTGGTTATAGTCGGAGAATGCGTCCATGAAAGTGAGAAGCTCATGGCCCGAGGTAGCGTCCACCAGTTGGTCGATCCTGGGAAGGGGGTAACTGTCCTTTGGGCAAGCTTTATTCAGCTTTTTGAAGTCGATACACATCCTCCACTTGCCGTTTGCTTTCTTGACCAAGACAACATTGGAGATCCACTCTGGATAATTGACCTCCTTGATGAATCCAGCCTTGAGAAGTTTATCCACTTCCTCGGCTATCGCCTTCTGCCTCTCCGGGGCATGACTCCGGATTTTTTCTTTTGTTGGCCGATGTTTAGGGTCGACCGCCAGATGATGTTCCATGACTTCTGTCTCAATCCCCAGCATATCCGTCGGGACCCATGCGAAAACGTCCGCATTCCTTCGGAGAAAATCCACGAGATGCGTCCGCACCTCCTCCTCCAGGTTGGAGCCAATTAACACCACATGCTCCGCATTCCCATCATTCAAAGGAATTGGTATTAGGTCTTCGATCGGGCCACCCCTCCATTCAGTGAGGTCGTCGCGCGCATCCAACCCGTCGACTGGACAGAGGTCCGCTTGATCGCTTCTTTGCAGGGCAATATTGTAGCAGTGCCTGGCCAGCGCTTGGTCTCCCCGAACTTCTCCAATCCCGTTGTCAGTGGGGAACTTCAACTTCAGATGGTAGGTTGAAACAACGGCCCTAAGGGCATTGAGGCCGGGTCGGCCGAGAATTGCATTGTAGGCAGACGGCGCCTTTACCATCAGGAAATTCACCAGGGCTCTGGACTGCTTTGGATGCTGACCAGCGGTCACAGTTAGAGCTATCATTCCTTCCGTCGGAACGGCGTCACCAGTAAACCCTATCAGGGGAGAGCACATCGGCCTTAGATGACCGCCAAGAGCGGCCATTCTCGAATAGGCGCTGTAGAATAAGATGTCGGCCGAACTTCCGTTGTCGACGAGAATGCGACGGACATCATAATTTGCTATGTTCAAGGAAACTACGACTGCATCGTTATGAGGGAATTGGACTCCCTGGGCATCTTCTTCAGTGAAGGCTATGGGCTCTTCAACTTTTGGTCGCTTGAGGGGTGCAGCTGATGTGCCGGTTGCCTCCGGCCAGGATTCTCCCGAGATGACATTGACGGAATCCGGTGAAGGCTGGTCATCCGGCCACCCTTTATCATCAACCATAGCCGGAGGTAGTTGTGCGGAAACCTCACGGGAGGGCATCGGATGAGAAAAAGAGAATTGGGTGCCGAAAAAGATGGCCGGAAGCGGGTCCGTTGAGCGCTCCTTCAAGAACAAGGGTGCTGCGAAGAAGCTGTTGGTGCAGAAATCTGCCTGCACCGGAGAAGCTGGAGTTGAGGAAGCCACGGTCGCCGCCGGGACCTGCAAGGGAAGTCTAAACCGGAGGTGGGGTTGCTCCGGCAAGACCCTCCGATGCTCAAGTCAGTTCTCTGCCTCAACAAGAATGGAGTGCTCGAACGGAGAGTTTAGCAGAGTTTTGAGATAAGGCAAAAGGGCTTAAGGAATAACGTATCTGAGTCCCCCCCTTTTATAGGCGGGGGAAGCAACGGACTGATGGCGACGTCTGTAACCGCCTGGTAGTGGGCTGCCCATGGTCAGGGGAATTGATTGCGAAAGATAATGGAGCAGACACGTGGCCATCATCATATCCCGCCACATAGGGCCTGCTGCAGGTAGTGGGGCGGCATCCGTTACTGCTAGTTGTCAGCGAGTAGTGGGATCGTGCAGCACCTGCCGCAGGGAGCAGCATCATAGCTGTTGACACAGCCTGTCAGAGAGTAGTGGGATCGTGCCGCACCTGTCGCAGGGGGAGGTGGAGCCGCGTGGAATCCGCTACAGGAAGTGGAACAGGATCATGGCAATTATTGTTATCTGCCAGGGGACACAGAGCTGTTGATCAAGGCTCGGCAGTGGTCAGAGTTTGGCCTTTGTAGGAGTCCGGGAGGAGTCTGCCTGCGGCTGTATTCGTTGGCGTTAGGGATGAGGCTCGGCTCCTTTAAGGCTCGGCTCCTCCTGCAATTGGTACCGAGAGCGGAGCCCGGGCGGAGCTGCAACTGCTGTCGGTGGTGGAGCCCGGCTCCCGTAGGAGTCCGGACGGAGCCGTTCTGCTGTTGATGGAGGAGCCCGGCTCCCGTAGGAGTCCGGGCGGAGCCGTTCCGCTGTTGGTGGAGGAGCCCGGCTCCCGTTGGAGTCCGGGCGGAGCCGTTCTGCTGTTGGTGGAGGAGCCCGGCTCCCGTTGGAGTCCGGGCGGAGCCGTTCTGCTGTTGGTAGAGGAGCCCGACTCCCGTTGGAGTCCGGGCAGAGCCGTTCTGCTGTTGGTGGAGGAGCCCGGCTCCCGTTGGAGTCCGGGCGGAGCCGTTCTGCTGTTGGTGGAGGAGCCCGGCTCCCGTTGGAGTCCGGGCGGAGCCGTTCTGCTGTTGGTGGAGGAGCCCGGCTCCCGTTGGAGTCCGGGCGGAGCCGTTCTGCTGTTGGTGGAGGAGCCCGGCTCCCGTTGGAGTCCGGGCGGAGCCGTTCTGCTTTTGATGGAGGAGCCCGACTCCCGTAGGAGTCCGAGCGGAGCCGTTCTGCTGTTGATGGAGGAGCCCGGCTTCCGTAGGAGTCCGGGCGGAGCCGTTCTGCTGTTGATGGAGGAGCCCGGCTCCCGTTGGAGTCCGGGCGGAGCCGTTCTGCTGTTGGTGGAGGAGCCCGGCTCCCGTTGGAGTCCGGGCGGAGCCGTTCTGCTGTTGATGGAGGAGCCCGGCTCCCGTAGGAGTTCGGGCGGAGCCGTTCTGCTATTGAATTCGGCTGCGGGTATTTTATACCCAACACATATGATACACAACTATCTGCACTTGATATCACTATCGTCCTAGTAATAGTGTATCATTTGGTCGCGAACCAATTTAAGAATTATGCGATAAATTCTCTTTTTTCGATCAAAGTAGTCTTAAGGACTTCATCACAACATAGGAGTTCGTTAGAAGATGAAATCTTGTGATAAAAAATATCATATAACTTTTATTATTTATCAATTCATATACATTTATAATCAGCACAATCATCAAACGATTGGTTTTAGGACATAATTTTTAACAGTGTAGGGATGCTGAGCGATCTTTTTCATGATGATAAATCATGAAAAAAAATTTAAAATTTTATTTTAAATCTAAAATAATATATATTAGATCTAAAATTAATATTTTAATCATTAGATGATTGATTGTAAAAATATTTTATAAAATTAAAAATTATTTTCAAACATCGAATCTGAACCCATATTAGCCCAAAATTTAATTGAGAATTAAATGATCTAGATTTAAGAATCAAAGATCTAAGACATTAATTTCATAATTCATGGGTTATTGGGTTAGCTCGAGTCAAGTCCATTTTACTAGGTTAGACCTAGGGTTAGAAATCATTGATAATGAAGCATGTGTTGGAATTTGAGGTTTGGTGCATGCATATGTGTTTCAAAAATTTTATTTTTTAAACACCACAGTAGAGAATAAGATTAAAATACTTTTAATCTAAATTATACATGCATAAAAATATAAAATCACATGAAAGTATCTCATATGTTGAAATTGATATATGCTAAATTCAGATTGTGATTAAATCACATACCTATTTTGTAATCTTTTTTTTCGAATGTAGATTTAGAAGAGAAGAGGTTCTCTCTTAGCCACACAAGTATTCAACCTCTACGAGTATCCACTCAGAATCAGCCTGGAACAGTCCTCTTTAATCTAAATTTTGATTCTCCAAAATTCAGCCTGCAAAATCTGAACAAAGCCTGGATCGCGATCAACGCTTGATCTTTCTCCTTGATCTTCTTCTTCTCCTTTTCTCTAGAGTTTCTCCTTGCTTTGTGCTGCTATGAAATATTAGCAACCAGCAAATTATGGGATGCCTAATACTTTGGGTGTGGAACTCCTTGGCACTCGCCTCCCAAGGGGTGGGCGTGTAGAACGCCCAAGAGAAGAGAAAGGGAGAGGAAGAGAGGGCATGGGGAGAGTCTTTGGGTGTGAGGGGCTACTGGTTTGGATACTCTAGGGAGCTTAGGAGAGGTCCCTTTAAATAGGCACAAGGATTGAATCCTATTCAATCACATAATACAAGTCCTACTTGCATTGGATTTTCTATTAACTTAAGTTATCCAACTTACTTTGGGAGACCCTTTAGGCGCCAACAATTGGAGCCCTTATACCCATAATTGAACACCCCAAAATATACCCAAGAGATGCCCTATAAGAGAACTAAAAGCTCTCTAATCAATGGACACGCCCAACTTGATTAAATCAAGGTGGTGCCCAAAAATAAATATCAAGAAAATTAATTAGGGACTTGCACCCTTAATTAATATGATCCATAATCTTAGACACCCAATAATTAGGGTCTCATGAATCTAATTCATATAGATTATTAGTAGGTAATTAAGTTAAAATTATCTTATCAAACAAGTAATCCCAATGGAAAGAAGAATTGAATCCAACCATATGCTAGTATGGTTATCATGAACTCAATGGATTTCTCTAAACCCAATTGACACTTCACGAGCTCAATTACTTATTCCAGACCTAATTTCTTTATTGTGTGATCCCATAGATTCAATTCTATCTAGTAATGAGATATACAATGATCTCTATCATTGTATCATTGAAACTCTTTTCAATGGGTCGGAACAATTCTACTCTAACTCAACAAGAATTATCGATCCAGAACGATCCTAGTGAGCTCTCACAATCCATCAGTGACACCTAGCAGTATGTAGTGGCAACCCAGTAGAACTGAAATGAATCTCTAGGTGTAGTTAACGTATGATTCAGTCCCTCTATCGTGAGTCCCAACTAGATGGCAGGTCATGGATAAATCGTCAAACCTCAACATCAGTCATATGATAGATTCGATTAGCTCAAGTCTAGTTGTGACTTCTATGAAAACTCTTTTTCATCAATCACACTACTATGGCCATAGATTCTTGGACTTAGTTTCTTAAATCTCATAGGACTACTTCTCTCTATCAAGGTCAATAGATCCTATCTTAATGCGCACCCCACTCCTATAGTGGACCAACTGTCGCCAACATCCACTACAAGGACTCATTGAGATCCATGTTTATGTCTCTGTCAAACTTCAGTAGCCTCACTGCGAGTAGCAGTACCATCTCAAATCAAAGGATCAGTCATACAACTATAGCATCGAGATAATCACTGATGATTGAATAGAAATCTAAGTGATCTCTCGTATGGTCATGCTCAGTACTAGTTGTTCTCTAACAACTATTCATACTTGTTGCTTTGTGTCTCTATATAGTAGATCAGAGACTCATCTATCTCGAAGGAAGTAATTTGTGCATCAGTCTATCCGGATCTATCACCATCCTCATGATGATCCTATGATTGGAAGCATTTAGGAATTAAATACATGTCTTTAATTCTCAATACTTTGAGAATATATATTGAAACTAATTCTATGGATGATTCAAGGATACATCACACTTGAATGAAAAAAAATTATCTTTTTATTGATAATATTAATATATTAAGTATAAAATTATATCTTAAAATTATTACAATGTGTCAGCCATATTGACTTCTAGGACATACATCTAACAATCTCCCACTTAGACTAAAGCCAATTGGCCACAAATCTAAGTCCCATCTTCTCAAGGTAGATTTTTATTTTTGATTGGCTCAACTATTTAGTCAGTGCATTTGCTATGTTATCCATGGAGTCTACTCTTCATACCTCGACATGTTTCTTTTCGAGGTAGTCGCGTATGATATGAAAATGCTGCTCGATGTGCTTAGATTTTTGATGAGACCTCGGCTCTTTAGCAAGTGCTATGGCTCCATTGTTGTCGTAGTACAATGGTATGACATCCGATATCATAACCTCAAATTTTGCAATAAACTTTTTGAATCGAAAGCCTTCCTTTGCAGCATCCGAAGCAGTGACATACTCAGCCTCCATAGTCGAATCCGCTATAATAGATTGCTTGGAACTCTTTCAGCTAACTATGCCCCTATTGCAAACGAACACGTACCCTGATGTAGACTTTCTATCATCAGGATCAGGCATGAAGTCGAGTCAGTATAGTCCTCGACTCATAACTTAAAATTACCTTCAAAGATCAAGAATAAATCCTTAGTCCTTCTTAAGTAAAGGAAGTTCTTCACAGCTATCTAGTGCTCTTCATCTAGATTCAACTGATACCTGCATCTAGACTCCACTTACATCGAATAGCTCGAAATTATTTTTATTCAGATTTCTTATTCTCTATAGATCTTGCAATGATTTGCAAAGGTATGAACCACAGACGGTATCCAATACCCAAGAATCTGATATTGAAGTACTTAATGATAAATTAGTTTGTATCATATACAAATCTTTAGCAATGTTTGCTAATTTCACAGTTGCAAGGTACTCCTTGCAATTTCTCTTCCAGTCGCCCTCCTTGGCACAGTGATAACAAGTATCTTTGGCAGAGACCTTCTTCGCCTTCTTCTTGGAGATGCCAGCCTTAGGGTTCAACTTTTTCTTAGAAGCTTTCTTTGCCTTATTCTTGTTGATCTTATCAACATGAAGAACCTGAGCCTTTTCACCCTTGAAATGGCTCTCTGTTATTTTTAATATATTCAGCAGCTCAGACAAGTTGATGTTCAGTTTGTTCATATGATAATTAATGACAAACTAAGAAAGGAGTCAGAAAGAGACTACAGGATAAATCCTGACTCAGTTCACCATCCATGGCAAAATCCAGCTATCCCATACAAGTGATAAAATCAATCATGTTTAGGACATGCGCTTGCACGGAAGAGCCTTCAGTCATACAGGCACGAAACAACTGCTTCTATGTCTCATATTGAGTAGTTTGACTTTGCTCCCCATATAACTCTTTAAGATTAAGGAGAATAGAGGGAACATCCATGTCCTCATGCTGCCTCTAGAGCTCATTGCTCATGGAGGCAAGCATGATACATTTGACAGTCATACTGTGATCTTTCCACATCTTGTATGTGGCTCTTTCTTCTTTGAAAGCATCTTCCCCAAGAGAATCTGGAGCAGGTGTCTCTAGAATTTAGGAGACTTTTTTTTGAGTCAGAATAATTCTCAAGTTTCTTAACCAGTCGACATAGTTGGATCCGATCAACTTGTTAGTATCTAGGATACCTTTAAGGGATAGTGAGGATACCATAAGTGTAGTTAATTTACAATGACAAGAACACAATATAAGTGGATAACTCATGAAGACATTCACAACTAGGCTAGAACTTTTATCTAATTGTGTCTCTCACTATTTTATCGAACTTCATAGCTCTCAAATATGAAAATCGATAAACATACTAATATTTCTTAATGGGATTAAGATCTCTATTTCTCACAAACACCTTATGGATAGTACAACAAGTATTCATGAGTTCAAGAGTAAAGAACTCTTTACCAATTATACCTTTACAATTCTCAACATCTTTCATTCTGATCTCTAGATCACATATAGTCTTGTGAATAGCACAATAAATTATAGTATTCTAGTTAAGTTGACCCTTCAATCCCATATAGTCGTACTTAAATAATGCTGTCCTTGTGGATAGAACAACAAAGTAACACTATTCAAATATGCCATAAGCATCAATATGCACTTGATCAACATCATGTCAATTTCTATAGTAAGCCTTATGGATAGCACAACAAGCTCACTAAGATCTTGACATACTCTATTAACCAAGTTTGAAGGAAGGCCCTTGTAGTGTCTACATCACTAATCAATCTAGTCCAAAATTTAAAAAGACCAAATTGACTAGGTAAGTAGGTGAGAGGCTCCCCGTAGCTTTTCTAGACACCAACAGAGTTGGCTAGGCCAGCATATGGATCTAATTAGAAAATTATTTTTCATACTTTCTTCGACACCAATTGATCTTAAAAATTTGACTTTTGATTTAAAAGTGAATCCTGATATTACAACTTAATATAATTTTATGAGGAACTTTAAACTGGTCTCGACACATCCTAACTATATAAGCACATAAAATGTACACTATAAATTATGCAAATTTGTATGCTTCTACTATTCAAAATAGCAATCACATTATCATATCAAAAAATATATCAGGGTGCAATCAAAGTCATAACATATGACTAACAAATTTATATATAATATACTCTAATCTAATTAGGCATGCATAACACCCTTATTAGTTATACACCGATTTAATCATCATGCGATTATGATAATAAAATTTTAAATAATCATAAATTTATAATTTAATAATTAAAATTTAGAATCATGGTTCATAAAAGGTCAAAAATATTTTTTTGAGTTTGTAGAATTGATGCAAAAATAATGCTACATTTTTGGCAGGATATAAACAAGAACAATTCTAAGCCACTATATTGCACTTGTTTGATCGAATCAGATAAGGATGGCTCTGATACCACTATTAGATTCTGACCACATAGTAAAAAATAATTTTTAAATTTTTTTAAAATACTTAAATCAATAGCTTTATCAAATAATACTATTAAGCCGAACCCAAAATCCTAGAATCACCTTGCCGAATATGATCAAAATAAATTCAAGCATGCAAAGAGATAGAATATTATACTTTAACCAAAATAAAAAAGTGGCACATTGGTGTTCTCCATAAGATCTTAAGATAGAAGTCTTCCAACAATGATCCACACAAAAGTTGGCCAAGATCCTTCCCAACCGGTGCACAACCACAGCCTTATCTTCTCAAGAATATTGCTGGCTTCAAACTTACATCACGATCGCACCAAAGTCCAGTTGCTTTTGATCTTACCACTAAAATGACACCAAGAAGATACTTTTTAGATTCCATATAACCTAATATTTAATTTTTGGCTTTAATAGATGAAAAAATCAAATCCTAGGGCACTCCAGCAACACTTGCTAAAAATCTCACCATCCTTGTAACAACTTTTGCCAATCAAATTATCCTCTTTCTTTTATCAATTTTTTTTTAAATTTTTAATTATGATTTTCACATCCCTTCTCTCTGGTTACAAAAATCTCAGCTAGAAGCCATCTGGAGAATCCCCTATAAATAGGGGACCAGGGGACATTACATGGGATGAAAGGGTGCCAACTTTTGGCGCTCCAACTTCCCATGCACAAAATAAATTCACTGAGTGAATTTTTGATGATTTAGATACTTGAAGTAGAATAACTCTTCCTTCTCTATGTGCCATAAAAATTCAATTAATTTTTGGCATTAAAACATAGGATTTCTGATTTATCTTCTAAGGCAATGTGTTTAATAAAGAGCCTTCTTTAAGAAGGACTCTTTATTTCTCACACTGATTTGAGGTGGGCGGCAATTATATTTTTGCATGGATTTTGGTGAACATAGAGGAGTCCTTCTTCACTTGAAATTGGTCTAAGTTGGTTGAAGATCCAATCCAAATTGATCCAATCCCATTAGGTCAAAGCCAACTAGTCTAGGTTAGCTTAAATACTTTGAACCAAACCAATTTGAAAACTTGAGTTAATACAATATGCTAGCATATGAAATTAACCCATAGAATTTATATTAAACTTTAATTAAATTAGATCAAGGCTAAATCCCAAAGTGTGTGACCCATTGAGTTTTAAATCTAACCAGCAGTGGACCCAGACTTTCAATGTAATCCTAATCCAATGAGATTAGGTCACTCGAAGAGTCCCAATCAACTTGGACTCTTCCAAATTGATTTTAGAATCAAATTCTTTTAATTTTTATCAAGCTCACAAGTTAAAATTGATATCTAGCAATATATCATGACTATCTAAAAGATTTAAAATTTTGATAAAAAATTATAAAAATATCCTTCAGTGGTAAGTTCTCGTGTAATTCAATCCTTCAGTCAAACAACATCCTAGATGAGTTGTGGACATAAAAATATGTCAAACCCAATCACTTATCTTTATGTATCTCAATCTGAAGGTGATAATTTAGTTGATGATATATTAAATTTTTTTTTTTAATTATCATCATGCTTTGGCCAAAGTCTTCCAGAATTACCATCCTATGAGATCACATAGGATGTTCGCTCCCCTTATTAGGAGTGACTCATCCCTTATTGATCACTCACAACCTCTATGCATACTTTACCAGATCCAGAACATCCTACACAAAGATCAGAGAATCAAGTTAGGTAGTGAATCAAAATATGGATCTATGTACATAAGGTACCATGGTGACCTCAAGTCAAAGGATCACTTACACAATTTTCACTAGAGAATTATCAGTTGATATGTAAATAAGACTCCATCTGATTATTCTCTCATAGGTCAATTCAGTGAACTCATTCTCTAATGAGCACCCATATCCTTGTATTAGTATCACCATATAAGTGGTTATGAGATCAACCATCTTCATTTCTGAGCATACATAGGACATGCCAATCTTATCGGTATCATTGATCTCCGACTCAATGTACCAACGATTAAGAATATTTTAGATCAGAGCTATCAAGAATTTAGATCTCACTGGTATAATCTCATCACAGTCCTAAAATTATTATCCAGACTAGTGAAGTTCATTATAATCTTAAAATTAATAAGATGCAGCATATAATGAATCAAAAATACTAATTTTATTAATAATATTAATGTCAATTATATGAGTTTGAAAGATAAATTATAATAAATACCCTATCACATCTCATATGCAATTGGCTTGTAGGGCATAATTCTTTCAACCTGTACTTAGATAGGTCATCGGTAAAGGTAATGAAGTAGATATAACCATCTCTGGCCTGCACATCAAATGGCCCACACACGTCGGTGTGTACCAGAAAAAGTAGCTCTATGATCCTTTCCCCAAATCCTACAAAGGGTAACTTGGCTATCTTTTCTCGAAGGCAGAATTCACAAATTGGATACGGCTCTGGGTTAACAGAGCCAAGGATCCCATCCTTCTCTAGTCTTTTTATCCTATCCTCTCCAATATGGCTTAGTCTATGGTGCCATAAGTACTTCTAGTTTATTCTATCTCTAGGATTTTTTTGACCTACGACACTCACTATTTGCTCGTTTACACTCACATCAACATGCAAGTGATAAAGATTATCAATTAAAAGACCTCATGCAACCAATTTATTTCATAAATAAATAAAATAAAAATTTTTATTTAAACAAATTTCAAAACCTTCCTGTGCTATTACAGACACAAAAATTAAATTTCGATTAGCTACAGGAACATAATAATAGTCTTTCAAATCTAATCTAACACCAGACGATAATTGAAGAGGATAAGTACCAACGGCCTCTACAGCAACTTTTTCTCCATTACCGATCTGAAAGATCATGTCACCTTCCCTCAACCTCTTATTTTCTATCAGACCCTGTATTGAGGTACATATATGAGCACTCGAGCTAGAGTTCAATACCCAACTAGAAGTAGAAGAAACTGTAAAGTTAGATTCAATTACAAATATACTTTCAGAAGGCTTATCACCCTTTTTGATCTTTAGGCTCCCCAAGTATTTGCGATAGTTCCTCCTTTAGTGGCCTTTAGCATGATAGTGGAAATACTTTCCTTTGCCTCTGCCACTTTTGGACCATCCTTCTTTAGCTTGCTCTCTTTTTTTTATTTCTTTACAGATTTAACCTTCTTCCTTCCAATAGACTTCTCTTGGAAGAAGAAGTCCACTCCACAGCGAGAATGGTGCCCTTTGAACTCTTCAAGGTATCCTCCATGGTGACAACATATTGATGAGTTCAGAAATAGAGCAGTCAAATTTGTTCATATAAAAATTCATAATGAATTGACTATATGAACTGGTCCGAGATTGAAGGATCAGATCCATCTGCAATTCTTTTTGTATTTCTAGTCCAAGCTTTTCAAGCTTCTCAATATCCTTGATCACTGTCATACAGTGCTCATAGACAGACTGTCCTTCACGCATCTTCAGATTGAAGAGTCTTTTGGACACTTTGAAGCGTGCAGTATGGCTCTACTCACCATACAACTCTTGTAGGTGAGTGATCATGGCCCGAGTAGTGGACATATGCTCGTGCTGGCTTTGCAATTCATTTGACATAGACGTCAGCACATAACACTTGATCCGACTGTCTTCATCCATTCACTTCTCAAAAGCAGCTTTTCGCTCAGCAGTAGGATGATTTGGTAGCACTACAGGATCTTGGATGAGAACATGGCTTAACTTTTTTGAGTTCAGGATAATCCTAAGAATTTTGAGCTAGTCTTAGTAATTGGTATCGATCAAACGATTGGTTTCAAAAATACAGGCTAGAGGGTTTGAGGCTGACATTATGGTTTAACTGAGAGAGTAGAGATTCAAGTTAGACTTTTGTACTTAATATTTATATTTACTTTTAGGGACTTTAAGATGAAAATAATGGCTTCCACTAATTTATCAGATCCCTCCACTCTCTGGAAAGAAAATAAAAACCCTAATGCGACAAAAGATTCCTAGTGGGTGCTACGATCCCATCAATGACATGCACTGTTGGGAAATGTGTCCCAAAAAGCCAATCGTCAAGCTGTTGACGGTTGAACAACCAAGTATTGTAATTGATTTGTTAATAAATAAAATATATTTGATATTTTCATCATAAGCTTTCATCTTCTAATGAACTCCGTTGTTATGATGAAGTCCTTAGGACTATTTAAGTTCGATAAAGAGAGGATTTATCTATTAGTCCTTAAAACTGTTCACGACCAAATGATAGGCTGTTAATAAGGACGACAGCTTCTATCGAGCATAGGTCGCTGTAGGCCATTTGGGTTGGTTGTCCTCTTAACCAAGGAGTGTGGAGACACTGGTATGGCATACAGGTGAGATGTAAGGGTACATTATCATTGAACGTGACCAACTCCAGAGTATTCTACTATCGAGAATATCTCTGATGGGATATAGGTATAAGTGTCCCTTAGACCTGAGATCGCCTCAGTGACTTGCAAGCAACTCACTGTGCTTTGGTACTGGACTAACTGAATTTCTAATTCAGGGACGGAAGGCTTCTGGGCACAGTCAAGTACTTTTGAAGTCAGAGTGTGATCGAGATGGGATTGACCACTCCAAGAGTTGGAGAAGAATGAGTCGCTGTATTTCAATTTAGCAAAACCTTGGCCAGGGTAATCCATCAGATGGATTTGATATTTTGAAATACAATGTGGACAACCTGATCAGAGTTGACAGTTAAACTCTGGGGTGTCCTATGATCATTTTGGTCAAGGGGATGAATTATATGAAAACTATATCCGCATGGGTTCTAAGGATGTTGTTCTACACATTCGACCTATCCGGTCGTCGGGTACCATTGCTAGATGGTCACTTCGATTGGTATAGAAATTTATTCCTATGCTACCGGCTTAGGTTCGGACCTATGAGGTCACACACATTAGAGTTCATGATCTGATCAGATGGTTGATCAACGATTAAGAATCATTCTAGGGTTAAATGATCAATACGATTGACATTTAATCCAGTGCAAGTGTTGCAGGAGGATCGATTAGCAATTCGATTGCTAATTGGCTTAATTTGATTAAGCCAATGGGCTGAGATTAAGTCTAATTAAATATGATTTAATTAGATTTATTTTGGGCTTGATTGGATCAAGTCCAATTGGTTTATTGGATAAGCCAAGTGCAAGGAAAAACTAGTCCTAGTTCAACTAGGACTTGGGTCAATCTAATTTCTAATTTGATTAGAAAATTAAATCAGATTTAAATCTAATTTAATCTGATTAAATTAGGTTCTTAATTGGGTTAAGACCTATTTTAATTGGGTTGATCTAATTTTGATTTGATTTGATTTGGAAAACCAAATTAAAACAAGTCATAAGACAGAATCCTAGTAAGACTAGGATTCCACCTTGCGCCACATAATCCTTCTCCACGCCCTCTCTCTTATTCAATGCCAATCTCCACTTATTTTGTACAACAAAAGCCCTCTCCCAGATCTCTCCCACGTTCACAAAAGGTCTCCTCTCTTCTTTCTTACATGGAAGGTGGTTTGGATCAAATCTAAAAGGAATAAGTTCGGATTTCGAATTCTATGAGATAGAGTTTTAGAAATCCAAAACTCTTTCAATTTTGCACCGAATTTATCCAAATTTTTTTTAGAATTTTCATGGCTTTTAGGGTATATATTGTCCACCCTTTTCTGGTAATCCATGTATGAAAATATGAAGGAGGTGCTCAAGAGTTGGGCGTCCCTTAACTTGCCATGTTTGGATAAGCCTTGACTAGGTGTTTGACCTAGAGAAGGACTCTATCATATCTCTCTATATAAGATGAGTTTCTTTGTGAAATTTTAGAAAAAATTAGAGATTTGAGAGACCTTTGTTCCATCCAAAAATTAGAGAGAAATACCTTTGGGTCGTGGAGATATAAAAGATGCAAGTTTGGGTGTCTAGAGAGAAAAACGTGAAGAAGAAGAGGGTCTTCTTCTTGGGTTTTTGTTTTCATATCTTTCCTCCCTCCATCTTGAGTTTCCTGAGAGTGTCTCAAATTTAAAACTCCTCCTTTTACTTTCCATCTTTGGAAGAGTCCAAATCAAGAAGAAGGAGGCACCTGATCAACCATCAAAGAAGGATCAGCGCAGTACTAGCATACTGTGCTGATTTCCTGAAGCAAGACTTCTGATCGAGATTCGTGGGCTCGTGTGGATGACTCCTAGAAGCCGGACGCGTGTGCGGCTTGCAACATCATCCTCAAGTCCAGATCAGCAAGGTTAGAACGTCTAACTTGCAAGGTAATAGATCTGATCTATTGTTTAATACATACATTAGATGTAGTATAGAAACATGTTGATCATATCAACATGTAGTTTATGCTATATTTATATATTTTAATTTCTGATTTAATGCCATGTAATAATTATGTAATAGGATCTTAGACCTAGGGATTTTCTGATTTTAGAAAATAAATTTTGATTTATTTTAGTCTTCCGCTGTATGATCTTGAAAAAGTTTCAAGATCTAACCCTCTTTTTCAATATCTAACTCTGAAACCCTAGATCTGGTTCTTACATGCACCTCACCTAATAGTTATTGATAACATGCACACCGATGCATAGGCAACTTTTTGTCCAGATACTTCACTAAGTATGTTGCAGCGACCTGATCTCTAAGTCATGTGGGCTCACCTAACAGTTATTGTCTACACTTCTTAGTTAAGCCCGACCCACCATTCACAAGCTGGTGCAAGACCTTCACTGGATCCCTCACCTAATAGTTATTGGATCCAAGCCCATCTTTACACTGGAGCAACTCTTTGTTAATAGAGTGGTTGTGTATTCTCGATGCAACTGAACTACTATGATCAGTCGAGAATAATCAATGTCGGTAGCACGCTCGTACATCTATAATGATGGAAGACCTATGGACTTAATATTTATGAAGAAGTTTAGGTTTAGGTCTCATCTAATTAGTCATCATATGACTGATCTAACTGGCATAGGATAAATCAGATTGCTAGGTAACCTAATTCAAGACCCAATCTTCCAAATTGACTAGGTAAGTGGAGATCGGTGGGGTTTCCCCCCGTTGCCTTCCTAAGATACTAATAAATTGGTCAGGTCAGCTAACAGAATCAATTAAATAATCACATCTTATTGACTTGCCTTAGACACCAATTGGTCGACTGATCAGAATTGGTTAGCACTAGCGAATCAGGCTCAAACCAGTGAGCCAAATTAGATCCTTAGGTTAATTAATTTTACATATGATATTCAAATGATTTGATCAACAATAATTGTATGATCATAAACTTAATTGATTTGACCCTTATCAACACTTGACTCGATATGATCAATTACTTGATTGAGTTAGACCCATATGACTCAAATCAAAAATCTTAAATGCAATCCTATTACATGAACTAATTTATGATTTTCTCATGATAAAAATCCTCATACACAAACATAAATTTTAGATTTTAAAATCATATTTTAGATTTAAATTTATTGTATGAAAGTATATTTTAAAATATAAAAATAATTTTTAAGTTCTAGCATACAAATATTTATCAAGTATATGCATGTAAAATCAAATCTAAATAAAATTTTAGATTTAAGCATGATATCATATATCTCATATACTAATCATGGATCAGATTAAAAATAAATTTATGATCTAAATATGTAATCATATATCATATATATGAATCAAAATTCAGATCATATAAAAATTTTAGATTTTATGCATGTATCTATGTACCATATGAACTAGAACTCTTTCTAGATCAAAATTCAGATCTATGCATGTAATTACATATCAACTATATATTCTAAAATTAAATATAAAATTAAATTTTAGATTAGAAGATCCATCTATACATCTCATATATCAAGAAAAGGTTTGATTTTAATTTTTTTTCAAAAATATGTATATCAAAATTCAGCATATGAAAATCCATGGCTCTGATACTATTGCTGGAATTTGGGGTTTGGTGCATGCATATGTATTTTAAAAAATTTAATTTTTAAATACCATAATGGAGAATAAGATTAAAATATTTTTAATCTAAATTATGCATGTATAAAAATATAAAACCACATAGATCTATCTTATATGCTGAAATTAATATATGCTGAATTCAGATTGTGATCAAATCACATATCTATTTCCTAATCTTTTTCTTCAAATCTGGATCTGAAAGAAAAAAGGTCTCTCTTAGTCACACAAGTGTCTGACCTCTATGAGTATCTACTCAGGATCAAGCTGGAACAGTCCTCTTTAATCTGAATTTTGGTTCTCCAAAATTCAGCCTGCTGAATCTGAACGAAGCCTGAATCGCTATCAACGCTTGATCTTTCTCATTGATCTTCTTCTTCTCCTTTTCTCTAGAGTTTCTCCTTACTTTGTGTTGCTATAAAATACCAGCAACTAGCAAATTATGGGATGCCCAACACCTTGGGCATGAAACTCCTTGGGACTCGCGTCCCAAGGGATGGGCGTGTAGAATGCCCAAGAGAAGAGAAAGGGAGAGGAAGAGAGGGCATAGGGAGAGCCTTTGAGTGTGAGGAACTATTGGTTTGGATGCTCTAGAGATCTTAGGGGAGGTCCCTTTAAATAGGCATAAGGATTGAATCCTATTCAATCACATAATACAAGTCCTACTTGCATTAGGTTTCCTATTAACTTAAGTTATCCAACTTACTTTAGGAGATCTCTTAGGTGCCAACAATTGGAGCCCTTGCACCCATAATTGGACACCCTAAAATACACCCAAGAGATGCCCTATAAGAGAACTAAAAGCCTTCTAATCAATGGACACGCCCAACTTGATCAAATTAAGGTGGCACCCAAAAATAACTATCAAGAAAATTAATCAGAGACTTGCATCCTCAATTAATATGATTCATAACCTTAGATACCCAACAATTAGAGTCTCATGAATCTAATTCATGTAAATTATTAGCAGGTAATTAAGTTAGAATTATCTTATCAAATAAGTAATTCCAATGAAAAGAGAAATTAGGTCCAACCATGTGCTATAGCAAGATTATCATGAATCTAATGGATTTCTTTAAATCCAATTGATACTTCACAAGCTCAATTACTTATTCCAAGCCTAATCTCTTTATTGTGTGATCCTATAAGTTTAATTCTATCTGATAGTGAGATATACAATGATCTCTATCATTATATCATTGAAACTCTTTTCAATGGGTCAGAATAATTCTACTTTAACTCCATAAGGATTGTCGATCCAGAATGATCCTAGTGAGCTCTCACAATCTATCAGTGACACCTAGCAGTATGTAGTGGCAACCCAATAGAACTAAAATGAATCTCTAGGTGTAGTTAACGTGTGATTCAGTCCCGACTAGATGGCAGGTCATGGATAAATCGTCAAACCTCAACATTAGTCATATGATTGATTCGATTAGCTCAATTCAATTGGAACTTCTATGAAAACTCTTTTCCATCAGTCATACTACTATGGCTATAGATTCTTAGACTTATCCTTTCAATTCTCATAAGACTACTTCTCTCTATCAAGGTCGATAGATCCTATCTTGATGTGCACCCCGCTCCTACAGTAGACCAACTATCATCAATATCCACTACAAGGACTCATTGAGATCCATATTTATGTGTCAGTCAAACTTTAGCAGTCTCATTACGAGTAGCAGTACCATCTCAAGTCAAAAGATCAGTCATACAACTACAGCATTGAGACAATCGCTGATGATTGAATAGAAATTCAAGTGATCTCTCGTATGGTCATGCTCAGTACTAGTTATTCTCTAACAACCACCCACACTCGTTGCTCTATATCTCTACACAGTAGACCAGAGACTCGTCTATCCCAAAGAAAGTGATTTGTGTGCTAGTCTATCCAGATCTATCACTGTCCTCATGATGATCCTATGATCGGATGTATTTAAAAATAAATATATGTCTCTAATTCTTAACACTTTGAGAATATATATCGAAACTAATTCTATGGATGATTCAAAGACACATCATACTTGAATGAAAAAAAATTATCTTTTTATTGATCATATCAATATATTAAGTATAAAATTATGTCTTAGAATTATTATAATGTGTCAGCCATGTTGGCTTCTATTGGTGCAGAATTTTGTCGATGTCGGTGAAGCTGGAGTCAAAGGGATCGCGACCGTCGTCGGGACCTACAAGGAAAGTCTAAATCGGAGTTGGGGGTGCTCTGACAAGACCCTCTGATGCTCAAGTCAGTACTCTGCCTCAACAGAAATGGAGCACTCGAATGGAATTTTAGCAGAGTTTCGAGATAAAATTTAGAGCTTAGAGAAGAACGTATCTGGGGGGTCTCTTTTATAGATGGGAGAGTGTAATTGATTGACAGCGACGTCTGTAACTGCCTGGTAGTGGGCCGTTCGGGGCAATGCGGAGTTTGTTACGGAGAGTAGTGGTGTCAGTGGGCCGTTCGGAGCCACATGGAGTTTGTTACAGAGAGTGGAGTGGTGTCCGTTGTCGCGACTTGCCAGAGAATGGTGGGGCCACGTGGAGTTTGTTACAGAGAGTGGAGTAATGTCCGTTGTCGTGACTTGCCAGAGAGTTTGGGTCAGACGGCTGAAGCTCGATTGGGACATCTGGTAGAGCGGAATAGCTCTCTATCTCAGCAATCTGAGAGAAGCTCGAATATTTTTGAGGTTGCTGACGGGCTGTTGTTGGGTGCCTTAGGCGTTGATGCTGCAGACCGAAGTTATCTGCTGTAGAAGAGTCTGGAGGACATTATGGAAGGTCGGCTGGCATTGTTGAAGGTTGGCAGCTGGAGAGGTACGAGAGACACCAGAGATAGTCAGTCACTATAGAAATCCAGCTGCTGGAGCCCGTCCATTGTAGAAGTTTGTCCAAAATCCAACCGTTGTAGAACTTCGTCCGGAATCCAACCGTTGTAGAACTTCAGATGGAGTCTGGTTCTTATAGGAGTCCGAAAGAAGGCCGCTTACTGTAGAAGCTCGAATGGAGACCGATTGCTGTAGAAGTCTGGATGGAGATCGCTTATCGTAGAAGCTCGGATGGAGATCGGTTGCCGTAGAAGTCCAGATGGAGACCGCTTATCGTAGAAGCTCGGATGGAGATCTATTGTCGTAGAAGTCCGGATGGAGACCGCTTATCGTAGAAGCTCGGATGGAGTTCGGAAGGCGGTCGACCATCGCAGAAATTTGGATGGAGTCTGACTACTGTAGAAGTCCTACTGCTGGAGAAGCTCGAATATTGACGAAGTTTGAAAGAAGCTTGGAGTTTAGTCGATCGTGACAGGAGGAAGTCTGGAAGAGATTCAGAGAGTAGTCGATCACTATAGAAAATCGACTGATAGTGAAGCCCAGAGAGCATTTGAAGCGGTCCGATAGATGAATGAAGGAGCTCATTATTGAAGAAGTCCGGATGGTACTGTGGAAGCTCGGACAACCGAGGGAGATCAGGAAGATGCCGCACAAGGTCGGAAGCCGGAAGAGTCCTAGGAGGGTTGGCCTCTTACGAACTTCAGCTAGGGTTATTTTATACCCAACACTAGTCCCCCTACTTCCGAGTTTGAGTTTTGAATGAAGAAAGTATAGAGAAATTTTCACAGCCGAAGTTGCCCTCCTTGAATTTCATACTTGGTTGTTTCCAGATATTTTGGCATTTGGCGAGCTGGTGCTGGAGCCTTTTCAAATCGAGGTGACTTGAAAAGATTTTTTCAGAATTTTTGCTGGAGCGTTGCTCTAGGTACGACACAATAATGATTCTGTCAGTTGTCAGCCACCTGCCATGATGAGTGGGACATGCGGCAATTGCAGATCGGCCAAAAGAGATCTGCAATCATCATTGCACCGGATCATGAGGCCTATTTAAACCCGTCCTCCTCCTTCAGGGGTTTCACCTTGCCTGAGATTTCTCTTTGGTCCCTTCTTCTTCTCGAGAGCTTCATCCTCCTCCAGCGTCCCTCTCGATCTTAGGCGCTCTTCAGGTCGACCCCTATCACCCTCGCTGCCTTCTTGCACCTCCCGGACCAGCCTAGGTTAGTTCTGGAACCCTTCTTTTTCTTGTTCTTCTTCCATTTTTTCTCCTTTGCATTTCGCCCGTTCGGTTTCTCCGCGAGCATCTTGTTTCTTATTTTTTCTAATTTTTTCGATATTTTTAGGGGTTTTCACTTGATTCAATATGTCTTCCAACACTTCCTCCTCTAGTAGTTTTAGAAGTTCGTCCGTTTCAGCCCCCCAAAATCCTAGTTCTATAGATGGACCTCATCCGGTCTTTGTGTCGGACACTATTCCCAGCTCTCTGACTTCGAAAGAACTCTCACTGATTAGGATTCAGTACGAAATTCCTTTAGAGTATGAGCTTGAGCTTCCTGGGCCAACTGATCGGGCTAGCACCCCTCCTCCTGGCCGCTTCTGCTTATATCAGGAAGCTTTCCATGCTGGGCTTCAACTTTCACTTCCACCTTTTGTTGTTGCTCTTTTTCACTTTTTAAATATTTCTCTAGTTTCTGTAGCATCGAACTCCTTTAGGTTTCTGATAGGATTTCTTTCCCTCTGTCGTTTAGCCGAAGTCTGGCCAACCCTTTCCCTATTTAGGAATTTCTATACCTTCAAGCGTCACCCTTCGGTGAAGGACTGGTGGTACTTCTCCCCCTAGTTCGGTAGAAAGGGGTTGCTGAAAGGTGCCCCCTCTTCTATCCACAACTGGAAGGAGAGGTACTTCTACGTCCGATGCCCGACCTTGGAGCTGGGGTTGCCCCCCTGGGGCTCCCTAAGGGACTCTGTCCGTCGGGCTTCTAGCCTAGAAAGGGATGATCTTGAAGCCTCCAATAAACTTAAGGCTTATCCAGCTCCTCTCCTCTCCTCTCTGACCTTCTGAAGGAGAAACTCTTATTTAACATCGGCCTAAGCCCTCTCAACCCCGTCGGTATTTTTTTTTTTTTTTCATTCGCTGCTTCCTCTTTTCTCTTATTTTATTTTTAAGCTATGCCGATCTTCTTTCATTGTAGATATGGACGCAGACGTGGCTCGGATGCTAGCCAAGGGTCTCAAGGTCCACAAGAGAAAAGGTGCCACAACTTCTGGGTCGGCGAAGAGGGCCAGGGTAGAAGAGACGAGCTCAGCCACGCTTGCCCAGGCGGCCATTGCCGTTGATACCTCCTCTGACGTCGAGCCCGCAGTTCCCCGAGCTTCTTCAAGAAGCCCTCTGATCGAGGTTCCTGCTCCAGAGTCTCATCCCGAGGAGGCACCGGGGGCTGAAGGAGGAGGAGAAAGAAGATGTTCGCCCGCAAGACCCACAGCAGTAGGGCCACCATCGAGGGGGCCGATGG
Source organism: Elaeis guineensis (assembly GCF_000442705.2). Classification (NCBI taxonomy): domain Eukaryota; kingdom Viridiplantae; phylum Streptophyta; class Magnoliopsida; order Arecales; family Arecaceae; genus Elaeis; species Elaeis guineensis. Next base: position 79,927,554 of record NC_025998.2, read on the forward strand.
CTCCGAAGAGGATCTGGAGGAGAATCCCTTCAATAATAGGGATTTAATAAAAAGATTGGTCGATGGATGCATCCTACCCGAGGTCATCCACAGGATCATCCATGTCGATCCTGAATAGCGGGTCTGGGTCTCTCTGGGGTCCTTTCTTGAGGTAGGCTAATTTACTTTTTCCTTCCTTTCGCTTCTTTACTTAGCTTATCCCTTAGCTTTCATATTGACTTCTTGGTCGTTCTTGCAGATTGGACACCAGCTCATCGCCAACATCGAGGTGATGAATAATGCCAAGAAGGAAGCAGCCTAGGCGGAGGAAGGTCACCAGGCTGAAGCTGCCTATCTTAAGGAGAAGGTCGCCGAAGTCGCGAGTCTCTGAGAGGCACTACAAAAGGAGGGACAAACCTCGGCAGATCTGAAGGCCACCTTGGAGGAGGAAAGAAAGAAGGCAGAGGTCGAGGTCTCCAAGCTAAAGGAGCAGATCCCGACTCTAGTCTCGGAGGCAAGGGTCCGAGCAGTGGAGGAGTTCAAGACCTCCTCCGAGATGAGAGATCTGAAAGTCCAGTTCAGCTAGGCTGCCTTCATCAAAGGCTTCGAGCTTTGCCAAGAGAAGATGGTCAGAAAGTTTTTCGAGCTAGACCTCAGCTTCCTGGATGAAGCATCCGAAGATGAAGCTAGACCTTCCGAAGCCGCTGTCGGTCTCCCTCCAGTCAGGACCTCTTCAACTGTCACAGCTGCCACGACTGACCTTCCGGGGGTGCCGAGCTCCTCCACTTTCGCTCTAGAGGTCCGAGACCTCTAATTTTGTACTCTTTCTTTGTTACAACTCTTTTTTTTTCTTGTACTTAAAAATTATTCAATCAATGAAATCGGATTCCTCTTTCTTGCAATGATTTACGTTGTGACGCTCTTGTTTCCTGACAACAGTGCCCTTCCGAAGCTCTTCCCCTACCACAGGAGATTCCTTTGAAGTCAATGATCTGAAACCTGAGAAGGAAAGTCCGTCACCTAACGAAGAAATCAAAGAAGTTGGATGACGAACTTCATCGACTGAGAAAGAGTCATTCGAAAGCCACCGCAGAGGTTACTCGCCTTCAAAGCCTCCATAAAAAGGGCTTCATAGACTACACCCAGAAGAAGGCCGACTTCATGAAGGAGCTTGAGGAACTCCAGAAATATGCCAGCGATCGATCTTGGACTCAGGCTTCCAAGATCAACTCTCTCGAGGTCGAGTTGGCAGCCGCATGGGAGAAGATCGGCCAATTGGAAGGGAGCACGTCCTGGCTTACAACTCAGGCCGACCACGATCAGGACTGGTCGAAGAAATTCTCCGACCTCCAGAAGCAGCTACAGGATGTCAAGGTGAACTACAATGCCTACCGAGTCAGCTGGTGCGGGCAAGTAGACGACTACCGAAGGAGGCTCAAGACGGTGACTGACGAGGTTGCCCGCCTTCAAAAGCAGTTGTCCGAGAGAGCCCAGGCCATTTTGGTTCAAGGCTCCGACGAGCTCCACTCCCTGAGGGGAACCATGGAAGAATTGTTCATGGCCCTTAGGCAGGAGAAGGCCGAACTGCAGTGGCTGAAAATTTAGCTGGCCTATGAGCAGCAGGCGGTCAAGGATGCTGAAGCGGAGTCCGAGGTTCTGAGGAAGAAGCTTCGGGAGTTAGAGGGTGAGAGCTGGCGGTTCCACCAAATGTATTGGGAGATGTTGTTAAGAAAGAAGGAACTGGAAGAAGAAGTTGAGAACTTAAAGCAATCCCTGATAATGGCTGGAACCGAGAGTTCGATGTCGGAAGAAGCCGAGCTTTTTTAGAGCTTCTTTTATCTTTTGTTCTTCCATGTATTCTTTTCTTCTCTTGTCATTTTTTTTTTGGCCTTCAAAGGCTTTGTAATGCACACTTTACTAATAAAATGAAAAGAAATTTTCTCATTATCTTGTCTATTCTTGCTTTGAGTTGTTGTTTATCGAGCTTCTTTTATCTTTTATCTTATTCAATGTCGACATTATTTGAAGGTTCCTGATCATCACCATATTGATTTGTCCTTTTTGTTCATGATCGAAGGTTTTTTTGAGGCCATTCGAATTTGATACTTCCTCCCGATGCTCGAGCTTGGGAGCCCGAATTTCTTGTTACCTTGAGGAAGTCTATTTTCTTCGGCCAGTGTTGGGTTCCCCCTTAGAGACTGAGGATTTTTGACAAGAGTCTCCTTCCTCATTGAGATGAGGTCCCTTGTGTCTTTGATGTAGTTCGTTTTTCCTTTAACTCTGACGTAGTTCGTCATTTTTCCTTTTTCTCTCTCTCTTTTTTTTTATGTTTGGGCGAGGGTTTTCCCTCTGCTCTAAATGGGGTTGTAGGGGTGTAGAGGAGCCGTTGAGGAGGCTTTTCTCCTTATCCGATCTTGAACGATCAGGTTTTCATTTGTGTCAGGATAAAATTCTCTTCCTATTTTCGATAGTCAATTTCAGCTCATGTTAGGACAAGATTTTCCTCCTGTTCCTAATAGAACTGTGGGGACACGTAAGGGCCGTTGCAAGGGCCTCTCTCCCCATCCGATCTCTAAATAACCTGGCCTTCGACCTTGCTCATGTTAGGATGAGGTTCTCCTCCTGTTCCTAACATGGCTGTGAGAGCGCATAAGGGCCGTTGCAAGGGCCTCTCCCCCCATTCGGTCTCTAAATAATCGGGCCTTCGACTTTGCTCATGTTAGGATGAGGTTCTCCTCCTGTTCCTAACATGGCTATGGGGGCACATAAGGGCCGTTGCAAGGGCCTCTCTCCCCATCCGATCTCTAAATAACTGGGCCTTCGACTTTGCTCATGTTAGGATGAGGTTCTCCTCCTGTTCCTAACATGACTGTAGGGGCACATAAGGGCCGTGGCAAGGGCCTCTCCCTCCATCCGGTCTCTAAATAATCGGACCTTCATTTGTGTCGGGATGAGATTCTCCTCTTGTTCCTGACACGCTTAATTTCGATTGTCTGAAGGAGCTACTCCCTGTTGTTATAAGCTCATGCCAAAAGAAAAGATATGCGAATATGAAAATTTTATTTAAGGCAAAGTTATCGGTAATACATTCGTAGACTTTTTGAATTCCATGATCGTGGAAGGTCTGCTCCTCCGAGCTCTTTTAGATAGTATGTTCTGGGCCAGACTACCTCCTTGACTTCATACGGGCCTTCCCAGTTCGGGGCAAGTTTTCCTTGGTTCTGAGGTTGTGAAACAACGGCTCGCCGAAGTACTAAGTCCCCTGCTCTGAAGGCTTTGCTCTTGACCTGGGAGTTGTAGTAGCGGACTACTTTCTGCTTGTAGGCTGCCATCCGAACTTGAGCTGTCTCCTACTTTTCTTTTAACAAGTCGAGGTTGTCCTTGAGATCCTATGAGTTGCGCTGCTCATCGAATGCCACGACTCGCACCGATGGAAGCTTGAGTTTGATCAGGATCATGGCTTCTATTCCGAAGGCTAAGACAAAGGGAGTCTCCCCTGTGGGCAGTCTCTGGGTGGTTCAGTATGCCCATAACACATGATAAAGCTCATCTGTCCAAGTTTTCTTTGCTTTTTCAAGTCTCGTCTTGATTTCTTGCAACAGAGTCCTGTTGTCACCTCGGCTTCGTCGTTTGCCTGTGGATGGGCTACTGACGTGAAGTTATGGGAGATGTTTAAGTCCTCACAAAATTCAGCAAATCTTGCTCCAGCAAATTATCGCCCATTATCAGTAATGAGAGTTCTGGGTAAGCCGAACCTACAAATGATTGACTTCCAGATGAAGTCCTGCACTTTAGCTTCTGTGATTTTCACCAAAGGTTCGGCTTCGACCCACTTGGTGAAGTAGTCAATTGCCACCAGGAGAAACTTTCACTGTCCGGACGCCATGGGGAAAGGTCCAAGGATATCCATCCCCCATTGTGCAAACGGCCATGGGGCACTCAAGGGTGTAAGTTCAGAGGCGGATTGTCTTTGGATATTCGCATATCTCTGACATCGATCGCATTTTCTGACATATTTGATGGAGTCATGGTACATTGTAGGCCAGTAATAACCTTGTCGAAGTAGTTTGTGGGATAAAAATCTGGCCCCTAGGTGACTTCCGCAGACTCCTTCATGTACCTCCCATAAGGCAAAGTCGGCTTCAGAAGGCCAAAGATATTTCAAGAGGGACAAAGAGTATGACCTCTTATACAACTTGCCCTCGTAAAGGATATATCGGGAAGCCTGGTTTCTAAGCTTCTGAACTTGTTTTGCATCATGAGGAAGAACCCCATCTTTGAGGTATGCAACCAGTGGGTCAATCCAGCTGGGTTCATAGCTGATCTCCATTACAAGCTGCAGTTCTTCCATACTTGGACACTTCAGAACTTCAAAGAAGACTTCCTTGGATAGTTCAGCCGGAGCCAGTGTAGCCTACTTGGAGAGAAGATCGGCCCTGGTATTTTCTGCTCTTGGAATCTGCTTGATGTTAAAGCTGCCAAAGGCAGGGATGATCTCTTTTATCTTTTCGAGATACTTGGCTATACTATCCTCCCGAGCTTCATAGCTTCTGCTGACTTGCCCCACCACCAATTGGGAGTCACTGTAGACTTGGAGCCGATTTACTTCTAATTCATTGGTGATCCTCAGTCCTGCAATCAGAGCTTCATATTCTGCTCCATTATTTATCGCAGAGACTTTGAAGCACAGCACGTACTCTACGATGATTCCTTCAAGATTGATCAAGATCAGGCCCACGCCCGTGCCTGACATGTTGGAGGAACCGTCCACATAGAGGACCCAAAAACCATCAGGGTGATCCATTCTTTCCTTAGGGGAGTTCGGCTGGAGCTCGAGGTTGTCAGCTTCACCTCGTTCAAGTTCGACTTCTTCCGGGATAGTGCATTCCACTATGAAGTCTTTTAATATCTGGGCTTTTATCATCGGCCGAGGTTGATAGTTGATGTCGAATTCTGTGAGCTCGACTGCCCATTTCGCTATCCTTTCAGAAGCATCCACTCAATGTAGAACTATCTTAATCGGCTGGTCGGTAAGCAGTGTTATGGTGTACCCTTGAAAGTAAGGTCGGAGCCTTCGAGCTGCAATCAACAAGGTGTAAGTTAGTTTCTCTAACTTAGTATATCTGATTTCGGCGTCTCTCAATACTCGACTTATGTAGTAGATCGGCCATTGAATTTTTGCTTCTTCCATAACCAGAACTGCTGCGAGAGCCACAGGGGAGACCGCCAGGTACAGAAACAACTCCTCTCAGGGTTTGGGCTTTGCCAATAGCAGAGATGAGCCAAGGTAGTTCTTCAATTCTTCAAATGATTGCTGACATTCAGCGGTCCAACAGAAGTTCTTCGGCTGCTTGAGAGTCTGAAAGAAAGGTAGGCACCGTTCGGCCAACCTTGAGATGAAGCGATTCAGAGCTGCTACTCTCCCAGTAAGGCACTGAACTTCCTTTATTGACTTTGGGGTAGTCATTTTTTGGATGGTATGAATCTTCTTTGGATTCGCTTCGATCCCGCACCCTGATACCATAAAGCTCAGGAATTTTTCTGAGGTTACTCCAAAAGCGCACTTGGCTGGGTTCAGCTTCATCTTGTATTTTCGGAGGGCGCTAAAGGTCTCCTCAAGGTTGGCGACATGGTTCATTGAGGATTTGTTTTTTAAAAGTATGTCATCCATGTAGACCTCCATGTTACGGTCGATCTGCTCTTTGAAGATCTTGTTTACTAACCGTTAATAGGTTACCCCTACATTTTTTAGGCCAAAAGGTATGACCCTATAACAATAAAGACCACGGTTAGTGATAAAAGTAGTTTTTTCTTCATCCTCTGGTGCCATCCTGATTTGATTGTAGCCGGAGAATGCATCCATGAAAGTGAGAAGCTCGTGGCCCGAGGTTGCATCCACTAATTGGTCAATTCTGGGCAGAGGGTAACTGTCCTTCGGGCAGGCTTTGTTCAGCTTTTTGAAGTCTATACACATCCTCCACTTGTCGTTCACCTTCTTGACTAGAACCACATTGGAGCCTCAGTTTGGATAGTTGACTTCTCTGATGAACTCGGCTTTCAGGAGTTTATCAATTTCCTCAGCTATTGCCATTTGCCTTTTCGGTGCATGACTTCAGATTTTTTCTTTCGTCGGTCGATGTTTGGGATCAACAGCTAGACGGTGTTCCATGACTTTTGCATCAATCCCTAGCATGTCCATCGGAACCCAAGCGAAAACATCCACATTCTTTTGTATAAAATTGATGAGTTGTGTCCATACCTCTTTTCCTAGGTTGGAGCCGATCTTCACCACGTGCTCTTCATTCCCATCATTCAAAGGAATTGAGACAAGATCTTCAATTGGCTCACCCCGTTCTTCAGCAAGGTTGTCGTGGGTGTCTAATCCATCAACCAGACAGAGATCAGACTGACCATTTCTTTATAAGGCTATATTATAGCAGTGTCTTGCCAGGACTTGATCTCCTCTGATCTCTCTGATCCCTTGGCTAGTAGAAAATTTTAATTTCAAATGGTAGGTCGATACCACAGCTCGGAGGGCATTGAGGCCAGGTCGGTCGAGTACTGCGTTGTAGGCAGATGGTGCCCTCACTACCAGAAAATCCACTTGCATTCTAGATTATTTCAGGTACCGACCTGCAACTATAGTCAAAGTTATTACTCCCTCCACTGGTACAGCATCGTCAGTGAACCCTACCAACGGGGAGCTTATCAGCCCTAATCGATCATCCGGAATGGACATTTTTGAGAATGCATCGTAAAATAAAATATCGATCGAGCTTTCACTATCAACAAGAATGCGGCGTACATCATAGTCAGAAATATTTAAAGAAACTACAACCACATCATTATGGAGGAATTGAATCTCCCAGGCATCTTCTTCAGTAAAGGTTATAGATTCTTCAGTCCTCTACCGCTTGGGTGGTCTGATCGATCCACTGGCTGCTCTCCGTCGGGGTCCTCCAGAGATGGTGTTGATGATCCCGATTGGAGGCTGATTTTCAGGCCGTTCTTTCCTCCTTGGTAGCTCTGGCTGTGGTAGGGCCCTCAACCGATCTTCCCTACCTTCATGCCGACGTCGGATGAATCTGTCGAGCCGATCTCATCTGATGAGCTCCTCGATCTCATCTCGAAGCTGAATACACTCCTCCGTGTTGTGGTCATGGTCATGATGATAGAGGCAGAACTTGTTAGGGTTGCACTTTTTGGGGTGTATGCACATCCTTTCTGACCTTGGCAGCTGCTCCCTGACCTCCATCAGCACTTGAGCTTTTGGAGCATTGAGAGGGGCGTAGCTGTGGAATCTTCCTGAGGGAGAGCTCTATCGAACTTTACGGTCCAGGCTCCTCTGCCTACGAGCTCGGGGAGGAGTTCGAACATGCTTGTGTCCGGGAGAAGTTCGAGAAAGTGGTCGAGCTTCACTCGGCCCTTTTTCAGCTGTGGGCTTGCTGGAGTCACCCGCCTGCTGCTCCTTCGTGACCTCCTCGTTCTTCAACTTGAAGGCTTTCTCTGCTCGGGCATATCCTTCGGCCCGAGCTAGCAAATCAGTGAAGTTTCTGGGATACTTCTTTTCCAGGGAAAACAGAAGATCGTTCTTTTGAACACTGCTCTTCAGGGCAGCCATTGTAACTGATTGGTCCAAGTTTCAGACCTCCAATATGGCGGCGTTAAAATGGTTGACATAAGTTCGGATGGATTCTCCCTCCTTTTGCTTGATGTTGATGAGGGACTCCGAACCTCTCCAGGGATGCCGGTTGCTAATGAAATGAGCCACAAACTAATGGCTCATTTGATCAAAGGAGAAGATAGTACCCAACTTCAGTGTCGAGTACCAATTTTTTGCTGCTCCCTTTAAGGTAGATGGGAAAGCTCGGCACAGGATAGCGTCTGGTGCACTATGGAGCAGCATCATTGTCCAAAAGGCCTCCAAGTGGTCAACCAGATTCGAGGTCCCGTCGTAGCTCTCAAATTAGGGGAGCTTGAAGTTCGGCGAGATCGGTTCCTTCATAATCATTTGAGAGAAAGGAGGGTCAGTACAGATATCCTCACCATAAGCAGGGGGAACATGGCGGAGCTCTTCAATCCACCGATTCATCTCTTGGAACCTTTAATCCAGGAGATCCTCTCGACTGTGAGTCTCGAGGGTCTTCTGGCAAAACGGAGGTAGAAACCCTCCGAGGGTGGAATCATGATCAGAAAGAGGGCTCTCCACCCTCTGCTTTTCCTTTTCGGGGAACACAGGACGACTGGCCCAAGTGGGCCACCCGATCGTCGGATTCTAGAACTCCGACGATGCTCTTTCCAGTCGCACAGATGCCTGCGGTTGCTGCTGCTGCTGCATGGTCTGCACTGCTTCGGTGAGACCCCTGACCTGCTGAACCAGCAGGTCAAACTGCTCCATGCCGTCTACCATTGTTGGAGGAGGAGGAGCTTGGAAAACTGGAGATGAGGTCGGAGCTTGCAGATCTCGCTGAGATCTGACCACGGAGGCCGTAGATCACCTGGTGGATGCCTTTCGGGGAGGCATCAGGTGGGGATCTAGCAGGAGAAGAGGAGGAAGATGTCAAAGAAGATGATCGGAGACAGTCCCGTTGAGTACTCCTTTAAGAATAAGGGTCCTGAGAAGACACAAGCCCTTCCTCTAGTGCCAATTCTGTTGGTGCAGAATTCCATCGATGCCGGAGAAGCTAGAGTCGAAGGGATCATGTTCACCATCGGGACCTGCAAGGGAAGTCTAAATCGGAGTTGGGGGTGCTCTGGCAAGATCCTCCGATGCTTAAGTCAGTACTCTGTCTCAACAGAAATAGAGCACTCAAATGGGATTTTAGCAGAGTTTCGAGATAGAGTTTAGAGCTCAAAGAAGAACGTATCTGGAGGATCTCTTTTATAGACGGAAGAGCGTAACTGATTGACAGCGACATCCGTACTTGCCTGGTAATGGGCTGTTCGGGGCAACACGGAGTTTGTTACGGAGAGTAGTGGTGTCAGTGGGTCATTCGGGGCCACGTGGAGTTTGTTATGGAGAGTGGAGTGGTGTCTGTTGTCGTGACTTGTCAGAGAGTGGTGGGGCCACGTGAATTTTGTTACAGAGAGTGGAGTAATGTCCGTTATCGCGACTTGCCAGAGAGTTCGGGTCGGACGGCTGAAGCTTGGTTGGGACGTCTGGTGGAGTGGAATAGCTCTCTGTCTCAGCAATCTGAGAGAAGCTCAGATGTTTTCGAGGTTGCTGATGGGCTGTTGTTGGGTGCCTTAGGCATTGATGCTACAGATCGAAGTCATCTACTGTAGAAGAGTCTGGAGGACACTGTGGAAGGTCGGCTGATGCTGTTGAAGGTTGGTGGCTGGAGAGGTATGGGAGACACCGGAGACAGTCGGTCACTGTAAAAATCTGACTGCTGGAGCCCGTCCGTTGTAGAAGTTCGTCCGGAATCCAACCGTCCAACCGTTGTAGAAGTTCGGACGGAGTTCGATTCTTGTAGGAGTTCAGAAGAAGGCCGCTTACTGTAGAAGTTCAGATGGAGACCGGTTGCCAGAGAAGTCCGAATGGAGATCGCTTATTATAGAAGCTCGGATGGAGACCAGTTGCCGTAGAAGTTCGGATGGAGACCGCTTATTGTAGAAGCTTGGATGAAGTTCGGAAGGCGATCGACCACCGTAGAAACTTGGATGGAGTCTGGCTACCGTAGAAGTCCTGCTACTAGAGAAGCTCGGACATTGATGAAGTCCGAAAGAAGCTTAGAGTATAGTCGATCGTGATAGGAGGAAGTCTAGAAGATATTCGGAGAGTAGTCGATCATCGTAGAAAATTGGCTGATAGTGAAGCCCAGAGAGCATTTGAAGCGGTCCGATAGATGAATGAAGGAGCTCATTATTGGAGAAGTCTGAATGATACTGTGGAAGCTCGGACAACCGGGGGAGATCAGGAAGACGCCGCATAAGGTCGGAAGCTGGAAGAGTCTTGGGAGGGTTGGTCTCTTACGAACTTCGGCTGGGGTTATTTTATATCCAACACCAGTCTCCCTACTTCTGAGTTTGAGTTTTGAATGAAAGAAGTACAAAAAAATTTTCACAACCGAAGTTGCCCTCCTTAAATTCCGTACTCGATTGTTTCCAGATATTTTGGCATTTGGCACGCTGGTGCTGGAGCCTTTTCAAATCGAGGCGACTCGAAAAGATTTTTTTGAAATTTTTGCTGGAGCATTGTTCTAGATACGATGCAATAATGATTCTGTTAGTTGTCAGCCACCTGCCACGACGAGTGGGACACGCGACAATTGCAGATCGGCCAAAAGAGATCTGCAATCATCATTGCACCGGACCCTAAGGCCTATTTAAACCCGTCCTCCTCCTTCAGGGGTTTCACCTTGCTTGAGATTTCTCTTCGGTCCCTTCTTCTTCCTGAGAGCTTTGTCTTCCTCCAGCATCCTTCTCGATCTTAAGCGCTCTTCGGGTCGACCCCTATCACCCTCGCTACCTTCTTGCACCTCCTGGATCAGCCTAGGTTAGTTCTAGAACCCTTCCTTTTCTTGTTCTTCTTCTGTTTTTTCTCCTTTACATTCCGCCCATTCGATTTTTCCGTGAGTACCTTGTTTCTTATTTTTTCTAATTTTTTTGAGATTTTTAGCGGTTTTCACTAGATTCAAAATGTCTTCCAACACTTCCTCCTCTAGTAGTTCTAGAAGTTCGTCCATTCCAGCCCCCCAAAATCCTAGTTCTATAGATGGACCTCATTTGGTCTTTGTGCCGGACACTATTCCCAGCTCTCTGACTTTGAAAGAACTCTCACTGATTAGGATTCAGTATGAAGTTCCTCCAAAGTACGAGCTTGAGCTTTCCGGGCCAACTGATCAGGCTAGCGCCCCTTCTCCTGGTCGCTTTTGCTTATATCGGGAAGCTTTTCGCACCAGGCTTCGACTTCTGCTTCCACCTTTTGTTGTTGCTCTTTTTCATTTTTTAAATATTTCAGTACCCATGTGTGCAGCCCATGTGCATTCTAGTACCCATTAAGAAATTAGTGTAATTTCTTGAATTGGAGGTAGAGGCTACTAATTCGAATAAAATAGTGAGAGAACCTTTAGACTAAAATTCATATTTTTAGGCTTAATCAATTCATATACTAATTAGGTTTTGATTTTTTTTTATAGTTATGGCCACTACATTATCACTCCGATCACTATTAGATAGTGATAAATTAATGAGACTAAATTTTGATAGCTGGTATCGAAAGCTCAAAATAATTCTGGAGCATGAAAGGATCTTATATATGTTGACAGATCTGACACTCGAGGAGCCAGCTCTGAATGCACGTAATACGATCAGAGACACTTATCAGAAGTGACTCAATAACCAAACTATGGTTCGTTGGATTATACTGGCAGCAATGAATGATGAGTTCAGTCATCATTTCGAGAATGCTCAGCCACAAGATATGTTATAAATATTGAACGAGTCCTTTGACACACTCGATGACGTTGAGAGATATAAGACTAGTTGTGCCATCTTCAATGCTCGAATAGGGGAAGGAGTGTCAGTCAATGATCATGTACTATACATGATCGAGATGATTGAGCACTTAAGCAAGTTCAGCTTTTTTCTGTATGAGCAGCTGAAAAAAGATGCCATTTTGAACTCTCTGCCCAAGTCCTACCTCCCTTTTCTTATTCATTTTTGAATGACAAAGCCTACAGTCAACTATCATGGTTTGTTGGGATTGCTGCAAAACTTTGAGAAGGATCACAAGCTCTATAAGGAGTCGATGAATATTATGGGAGGGTCATCTTCTAGATGTCAACCCTTTAAGAAAAGAAAGAAGAACAAGAAGTATAGGAAAAGGGTGCAAAGTGCTGGGGCACCAAAGCCCAGTCAGACCAAGAAACCCAAGTCCGATCAGAGTTAGGGAGAATGATTCTATTGCAAAAAGTAGGGGCATTGGAAGAGGAACTATCTTTAGTACATTGCCTCCCTGGATCAGAACAGGTCGAGAAAGAAGCAAATTATTGCTGGATAAGATAATTATATAATAACACCTTATAATTTCTCAATTTGTGATTCTACTGGTAGGTGTATGTCCTAGAAGCCAATATGATTGACATATTGTAATAACTTTAGGACATAATTTTATACTTAATACATTGATTTGATTAATAAAAGAATAAATTTATTTTTCATTCAAGTGTGATATGTCTTTGAATCATTCATAAAATTAGTTTCGATACATATTCTCAAGGTGTTGAGAATTTAAGATATGTATTTAATTCTTAAATGCTTTCGATCATAGGATCATCATGAAGATGGTGATCGATCTGGATAGACTGGCACACAAATCATTTCCTTTGGGATAGATGAGTTTTTGATCTACAGTGTAGAGACACTGGACGACGAGTACGGATAGTTGTTAGAGAACAACTAGTACTGAGCGTGATCATACGAGAGATCATTTGAATTTTTACTCGATCATCAGTGATCATCTCGATGCTGTAGTTATATGAATAGTTCTTTGATCTAAGATTGTACTACTACCCGTAATGAGGCTATTGGAGTTTGACTGACACATAAATATGGATCTCAATGAGCCTTTGTAGTGGATGTTGGCGATAGTTGGTCTACTGTTGGGGTAGGATGTATATCAAGATGGGATCTATCAATCTTGGTAGGAAGGAGTAGTCCTATGAGATTTGAGAAGTTAAGTCCGAGAATCTGTGACTACGGTAGTGTGATTGATGGAAAAAAATTTTCAAAGAAGTCACAACTGGACTTGAGCTAATCGAATCTATCATATGACTGATGATGAGATTTGATGATTTATCCATGACCTGTCATCTAGTCGAAACTCATGATAGAGAGACTGAATCATACATTAACTACATCTAGAGGTTTATTTTAGTTCTACTGGGTTGTTACTACATACTGCTAGATGCCATTGATGGATTGTGAAAGTTCACTAGGGTTGTTCTGGATTGACAATCCTTGATGAGTTAGAATAGAATTGTTCTGACCCATTAAAAATAGTTTCAATGATATTTTGATAGAGATCATTATATATCTCACTACCAGATAGAATTAAGCCTATGGAGTTACACAACAAAAGGATTAGATCTGAAATTAGTAATTGAGCTTATGAAGTGTCAAATGGGTTTAGAGAAATTTGATTGGGTTCATGGTAACCTTGCTAGCACATGGTTGGACCTAATTCTTCTTTTTGTTGAGATTTTTTATTTCATAAGATAATTTAAACTTAATTACCTACTAATGACCTACATGAATTAGATTCATGAGACTCCAATTATTGGGTGTCTAAGATTATAAATCAATTAAATTAGCATGCAAGTTCTTAATTAATTTTTTTTGATAATTATTATGGGGTGCCACCTTGATTTGATCAAGTTAGGTGTGTCCTATGATTAGAGGGCTTATTAATCTAATATGGAGTGTCCCTTGGGTGTCAAAGAGGGTGTGAAATAATGGGTATAAGGGCTCCAAGAGTTGGCGCCTAATAGGATCCTTAATGTAAGTTAAATAACTTAAGTTATTAGAAAACCTAATGCAAGTAGGACTTGTATTATGAGATTGAATAGGATTCAATCTTCATGCCTATTTAAAGGAACCTCCCCTAAGATCCCTAGAGCATCCAAACCAGCAACCCCTCATGCCTAGGAGATCTCCCCACGCCCTCTCTTCCTCTCCCTCTCTTCTCCCTTGGGCATCCCACACACCCCACCTTGGGCATCCCCTCTTCTTCATGCCAAGGGCTGTTGTGGGCCCTCTTGTTTGCTGGTTTCCACCTGCTGGTAGTAGCACATGACAAAAGAGAAAGTTTAGAGAAGAGGAGAAGAAGAAGATCAAAGAAAGAGATCAAGTGTTGATTGCGATCTAGGTTTCATTCAGATTCAGCAGGCTGAATTTTTTTAGAGAAAAAAATTCAAATTCTACAGGGCTATTCCAGACTGATCCTAAGTGGATACCCATAGAGACAAGATACTTGTATATCTAGAAGAAAATCTCTTCTCTTTCAGATTCAGATTCGAAGAAAAAGATTATGAAATATGTATGTGAATTGATCACAATCTGAATTTCAGCATATGTCAATTTTAGCACATGAACTAGATTCTTATGATTTTATATTTTTATGTATGCATGATTTAGATTAAAAGTATTTTAATCTTATATTTCACTGTGATGTTTAGAAAATAAAGTTTTAAAATATACATGCATGCTCCAAACCTTGAATTTCAATAATGGTATCAGAGCCATGAGTTTTATATTGCTAAAATTGTCATACATATTTTGAAAGAATTTTAAAATCTAATTTTTCTTGATACATGATATATATAGATAAATTTTTGAATCTAAAATTTAATTTTGAGTTTGATTTTAGAATATATATTTGATATGTGAAAGCATGCATAGATTTAAATTTTGATCTAAAAAGAGTTCTAGTTCATATTTATATGATACATAGATGCATGAAACCTGAAATTTTGTATGATCTGAATTTTAATTCATATATATGATATATGATTATATATTTAGATCATAAATTTACTTTTGATATGATCTATGATTATTATATGAGATATATGATATCATGTAGTAGATCTGAATTTTATTGAGATTTGAATTTATATGCATATATGTGATATATGTTTATATGTTAAATTTGAAAATTATTTTCATGATTTAAAACTTACTTTCATGCAAAGAATTTAGATCTAAAATTTAGTTTTAGAATCTAAAATTTATCTTTGTGCATGAGGATTTTGGTTATGAAAAAATTATAAATTAGGTCATGTAATAGAATTGCATCTAAGATTTTTGATTTGAGTTATATGGATCTAATTCAATTAAGTAATTGATCAAATCGAGTCAAGTATTGATTAGGATCAGATCAATTAAGTTAAATGATCATGCAGTTATTGTTGATCAAATCATTTGAGTCCCATGTATAGAATCGATTGATCTAAAAACTCAATTTGGCTTGACGATTTGAGCCTGATTCACTAGAGTTAACTCATTTGGACCAATTGACCTATTGGTGTCTAAAGCAAGTTAATGAGATGTAGTTATTTAATTAATTTCGTTAGCTTACTTGATCAATTTATTGGTATCTAAGAAAAGTAATGAGGGGACCCCCACTGATCTTCACTTACCTGATCAATTTGAAAGATTGGGTCTTAAATTGGGTTGCTTAGTGGTCTGGTTTAGCCCATATCAATTAGATCGATTATATGATAACTGATTAGATGAGACCTAATCTTAAACCTCTCCATAAATATTAAGTTCATAGGTCTTCCATCATTATAGATGTGCGGGTGTGCTACCGACGTTGATTGTTTTCGGTTGGTCACAGTGGTTCAGTTGCATCGAGAACATGCAATCACTCTATTATCAAAGAGTTGCTCCAGGATAAAGATGAGGTGGGACCCAATAATTATTAGGTAAGAGATCCAATGATGGCCTTGCACCTGCTTGTGAACGGTGGATCAGGCTTAACTAAAAAGTATGGACAATAACTGTTAGGTGAGCCCACATGACTTAGAGACCAAGTTGCTACAACATGCTTAGAGAAGCATCTGGGTAAAGAGTTGCCTACACATCAGTGTGTATGTTATCAATAACTGTTAGGTGAGGTGCATATCATCGATGGGACCGCAGCACCCATTAGAAATTCTTTATCACATTAGGGTTTTCATTTTTTTTGAGGAGTGGAGGGATTCGATAAATTAGTGGGAGTCATTATTTACATCTTAAAGTTCTTAGAAGCAAATATAATATTAAGTACAAAAGTCTAACTTGAATCTTTATTCTCACAGTTAAACAATGTCAGCCTCAAACGATCTAGCCCACATCCTTGAAACTAATCATTTGATCGATACCAATTACAAAGACTGGCTCAGAAATCTTAAGATTATCCTGACCTCCAAAAAATTAGGTCATATACTCGATCAAAAATCCATAATGCTACCAAACCATCCTACTATTGAGCAAAAGATTGCTTTTGAGAAGTGGATGGATGAAGACAGTCGGGTTAAGTATTATGTGCTGGTGTCTATGTCAAACGAGTTGCAAAGCCAGCATGAGCATATGCTACTGTCAGGGCTATGATCACTCATCTGTAAGAGTTGTATGGTGAGCAGAGCCATACAGTGCGCTTCGAGGTGGCCAAAGATTTTTCAATATGAAGATGCATGAAGGACAGTCAGTCCATGATTACTGCATGATAGTGATCAAGGTCATTGAGGAGCTTGAAAAGCTCAGGCTCGAGATACAAAAGGAATTGCAGATGGATCTGATCCTTCAATCCCTTACAAGTTCATATAGGTAATTTATTATAAATTTTTATATGAACAAGCTCGATTACATGATACCCAAACTGGTCAATATGTTGGTCTCTACGGAGAAAACCTTGAAGAGTTTAGGAGGCACTATTCTCGCTGTGGAGTAGACTTCTTCCAAGAGAAAGTCTATTAGGAAGAAGAAGGCAAAATCTGCTAAGAAGCAAAAAAAAGAGATAGGCCAAAGAATTAAGTTCCTAGCAAGGCCAAAGCAAAAAAAAAAAAAAATTTCACTGTCATGCTAAAGGCCACTAGAGGAGGAACTGTCCAAAATACCTGGAGAGCCTAAAGACCAAAAGGGGTGCTAAACCTTTCAAAGGTATGCTCGTAATTGAATCTAACCTTATAATTTCTTCTACTTCTAGTTGTGTATTGAACTCTGACTCGAGTGCTCATATATGTACCTCAATACAGAGTCTGATAGAAAGTAGGAGGTTGAGGGAAGGTGCATTATCTTTTGGGTTGGCAATAGAGCAAAGATTGCTGTAGAGGCCATTGGCACTTATCCTCTTTGATTATCGTCTAGTGTTAGATTAGATTTAAAGGACTGTTATTATATTTCTATAGCTAGTCAAAATTCGATTTTTATGTCTATGCTAGCACAGAAAGGTTTTGAAACTTATTTCAATAAAGACTTTTGTTCCATTTATTTATGAAATAAATTGATTGCACGAGGTCTTTTAATTGACAGTCTTTATCACTTGCATGTTGATGCGAATGTGAACTTAAACAAGCAAATAGTGAGTACCGTAGGCCAAAAGAGATTTAGAGATTAAATTAACCAGAAGCATTTGTGGCACCATAGACTAGGCCATATTGAAGAGCATAGGATAAACAGATTGAAAAAGGATGGGATTCTTGGCTCTCTTAACCCAGAGTCGTATCTAGCTTGCGAATCCTGCCTTCAAGAAAAAATGACCAAGTTATCCTTTATAGGACATGGGTAGAGGACCATTGAGTTATTTGCCTTGGTACACACCGACATGTGTGGGCCATTTGATGTGCAGGTCAGGGGTGGTTATACCTACTTCATTATCCTTACCAATGATTTATCTAGGTACGGATATGCGTATCTAATAAAATATAAGTCTGAGCCTTTGAAAGGTTCAAAAAATTCAGACATGAAGTAAAAAAATAAACAGCAAATCTGTTAAGATTCTTCGATCTGATCGAGGAGGTGAATACCTTAGTTGAAAATTTTTAGGATATCTTAAGGACAATAACATAGTCTCTCAATGGATGCCTTCTAGAATACCTCAGCTCAATGGGGTATCCGACTGGAGGAACAGGATCCTATTGGATATGGTCAGATCCATGATGAGCTTTACTGATCTATCCTTATATCTTTGGAGAAATGCCTTAATAATCATAATTCACCTATTGAATAGGGTTCCATCAAAGTCCGTTCCTACCACACCATATGAGATATGATTCGGTAAGAAGTCAAGTCTTAGTTATCTTAAGACTTGGAGATGTCCGGTCTATGTCAAGAGACAGATGGTAGATAAATTAGAGGATAGATCTATTATAGCTTGCTTTATAAGATATCCTACAGAATCCATGGGATACTACTTCTACTTTTCACAAGACTACAATGTGCTTGTGAGTCAAAATGCTATATTCTTAAAAAAATAGTTTATCCAAGATGGTTGCAGTGGAAGGTTAGTTGAGCTCAAAGAAAAGATCTCTGAAGAGTCAAGAGCTATAGATCCTCAGGAACCTGTTATCCATGAGCCAGTAGTAGATGTTTCTCAACCACCTCGTAGATCTAGCAGGGTCTCCCGATCTCCTAAAAGGCAAATGGGTATGCTTATGGAGGAAGTAAAGAAAATATTCCTTATAGGAGATAGGGGTCATAGTGATGATTTTACCACCTTTGATAAGATGATGTCTGACATCAATTTTGAGAAATGGTTAGATGCTGTGAAGTCAAAAATTGACTCGATGCACTCGAACCAAGTTTGAACCTTAGTGGATCCACCTAAGGATATTATATCCATTGGGTGTAAATAGATCTACAAAAGAAAAATAGATATCGATGGTATGGTAGAGACCTATAAAGCTAGGCTTATGGCTAAAGGTTATAGTCAGTACGAGGGTATTGACTATCAAAAAATTTTCTCATCCATAGCCATGCTAAAATCCATCCGCACTCTGCTTGCTATTGCAGCTTACTATGATTATAAAATTTGACAGATGGATGTGAAAACTATCTTTTTGAATGGATATCTTAAAGAAGATATCAATATGGAGTAGTCTATGAGTTTCACATCTGGTGATGGTGATCACAGAGTCTACAAGCTGCAAAGATCTATATACGGATTAAAGCAAGCTTTTTGGAGTTGGAACCATTATTTTGACATGACAATCAAATCATTTGATTTCATCAAAAATGAAGAGGAACCATATGTATATAAAAGAGTCAGTGAGAGCATGATAACATTCTTCGTATTGTACGTAGATGATATTCTCCTCATTAGGAATGATATTCCTATACTGACCATGGTCAAAAGATGGTTGTTCAAAAAATTCTCTATGAACGACCTAGGAGAAGCATCCTATATTCTCGAAATAAAAGTTTATAGAGATAGATCTAGATGGATGCTAGGCTTGTCATAAAAGCTATATATAGAGAAAGTGCTAAAGAGGTTCAGCATGAAAAACTCTAAAAAAGAACTTTTACCTCTTAGGCATGGTATTAGTCTATCCAAGATGATGTGTCTGATCATATCTGAGGAGGTGCAGTGCATGAGTAAGATTCCTTATGCCTCAGCCATAGAGAGCCTTATGTATGCCATGTTATGTACTTGACCTGATATTACCCTTGCTGTGAGTATCACGAGCAGGTATCAGATGAATCTAAATGAGGAGTACTGGATAGTTGTGAAGAACATCCTTAAGTACTTAAGAAGGACTAAGGATTTATTTTTGATCTTTGAAAGAGATTTTGAATTACGAGTCAAGGGGTATACTGACTCAGACTTCATGTCTAATCCTGATGATAGAAAGTCTATATCAAGATATATGTTCATTTGCAATGGTGGTGTGGTCAGCTGAAAGAGTTTCAAGCAATCCATCATAGCGGATTCGATCATGGAGGTTGAGTATGTCGCTACTTCAGATGCTGCAAAGGAAAGCTTCTGGTTCAAAAAGTTTATCGTAAAACTTGGGTTATGACATCGGATGCCATGCCACTATACTGCAACAATAATAGAGCCATAGCACTTGCTAAGGAGTCGAGGTCTCATTAGAAATTGAAGTACATCGAGCAGCGATATCACATCATACGTGACTATCTCGAAAAGAAATATGTCAAGGTGTGAAGAGTAGACTCCACAGATAATGTGGTAGATTTGCTGATCAAGCAGTTAAGCCAACCAAAAATGAAAGTCCACCTTGAGAAAATGAGACTTAGATTTGTGGCCAATTGACTTTAGTCCAAGTAGAAGATTGTGAGATGTATGTCCTAGAAGCCAATATGGTTGACACATTGTTAAAATTCTAGGATATAATTTTATACTTAATACATTGATTTGATCAATAAAAGGATAAATTTATTTTTTATTCAAGTGTGATGTGTCCTTGAATCATCCATGTAATTAGTTTCAATACATATTCTCAAGGTGTTAAAAATTAGAGATATGTATTTAATTCTTAAATACTTTCGATCATAGGATCATCATGAGGATGGTGATCGATCCAGATAGACTGGTGCACAGATCGCTTCTTTTGAAATAGATGAGTCTCTGGTCTACAATGTAGAGACACTGGATGATGAGTGTGGATAATTGTTAGAGAATAACTAATACTGAGCATGATCATATGAGAGATCACTTGGATTTTTATTTGATTGTCAGTGATTATCTCGATGCTGTAGTTGTATGAATAATTTTTTGATTTGAGATTGTACTACTATCTATAGTGAGATTGCTGGAGTTTGACTGACACATAAATATGGATCTCAATAAGCCCTTATAATGGATGTTGGCGATAGTTGATCCACTGTACAGGTAAGATGCACATCAAGATGGGATTTATCAACCTTGATAGAAAAGAGTAGTCTTATAGGATTTGAGAAGCTAAGTTCGAGAATCTATGGTCACTGTAGTGTGATTGATGGAAAAGAATTTTTATAGAAGTCACAATTAGACTTGAGCTAATCGAATTTATCATATGACTGATAATGAGATTTGATAATTTATTCATGACCTGCCATCTAGTCAGGACTCATGATAGAGGGACTGAATCACATGTTAACTACACCTAGAGATTTATTTCAGTTCTACTGAGTTGCCATTACACACTATTAGGTGTCACTGGTGGATTATGAAAGCTTACTAGGATTGTTCTAGATCGACAATTCTTAATGAGTTAGAGTAAAATTATTCTGACCCATTGAAAAGAGTTTCAATGATACTTTGATAGAGATCATTGTATATCTCACTACCAGATAGAAGTGAACCTATGGGATCACACAATAAAGGGATTAGGCCTAGAATTAGTAATTAAGCTCATGAAGTGTCAATTGGGTTTAGAGAAACTTGATTGGGTTCATGGTAACCTTGCTAGCACATGGTTGGACCCAATTTCTCTTTTCGTTGAGATTTTTTATTTGATAAGATAATTCAAACTTAATTATCTATTAATAATCTACATGAATTAGATTCATGAGACTCCAATTATTAGGTGTCTAAGGTTATGGATCAATTAAATTTGGGTGCAAATTCTTAATTAAATTTTCTTGATAGTTACTATGGGGCACCACATTGATTTGATCAAGTTGGGCATGTCGTATGATTAGAGGGCTTATTAATCTAATATGGGGTATTCTTTGGGTGCAAAAGAGGATGTGAAATAATGGGTGCAAGGGCTCCAAGAGTTGGCACCTAATAGGATTCCTAATGTAAGTTAAATAACTTAAGTTATTAGTAAACCTAATACAAGTAGGACTTGTATTATGAAATTGAACAGGATTCAATCCTCATGCTTATTTAAAAAGACCTCCCTTAAGATTCCTAGAGCATCTAAACCAACAGCCCCTTACACCTAAGAGACCTCCCCATGCCCTCTCTTCCTCTCCCTCTCTTCTCCTCCCTTGGGCGTCCCACACGCCCCACCTTGGGCATCCCCTCTTCTTCATGCCAAGGGCTATTATGGGCCCTCTTGTTTGCTGGTTTTCACTTATTGGTAGCAGCACATAACAAAAGAGAAAGTCTAAAGAAGAAGAGAAGAAGAAGATTAAGAAAAGAGATCAAGTGTTGATCACGATCCAGGCTTCGTTCAGATTCAGCAGGTTGAATTTTCTTAGAGAAAAAAATTTAAATTCTAGATGGCTATTCCAGACTGATCCTGAGTGGATACCCATAGAGGTCAGATACTTGTATGGCTAAAAAAAAATTTCTTCTCTTTCAAATCCAGATTCGATGAAAAGGATTGTGAAACAGATATGTGAATTGATCACAATCTGAATTTTAGCATATATTAATTTTAGTACATGAATAAAATCTTTGTGGTTTTATATTTTTATGCATGCATGATTCTGATTAAAAGTATTTTAAGCTTGTATTCTATTGCGGTGTTTAGAAAATAAAATTTTGAAACACACATGCATGCCCCAAATCTCGAATTCCAACATCTACTACTTGGGTATTAGATACCGAAAGTCCTTTTAATATTTGCAATTCGTTGTAGGGTCTGCAGGTCAGTAGGAGATTTGAAGAAGATAAAAGATTCCTCAATGTTGGAGATAGAAGACTAGTTCCAGTTCTAATGTTAGGGATTATTAAGCTTGTATTCAAGTCCAATGTAATTGTTCTTAGTGAATGTCATTTTTGTCTTTCTTTTTTATTAAACATTATTTCTATAGGCCTCTTGACCATGTACGATTATAAAATTTTAATAAAAAGATATAATTTTAATATCACTATGAATAGTATTAATGTGATGAATGGATAGTTAAATAATGATATTTACATATTGTCATAACCTGTTAGTGTAAAGTACACATCCAGCAAATATTCTAGAATTAGTGATGTCTCTGATATTTATCTTTGGTACTGTAAGTTAGGTCATGTTAACAATAGCAGAATAAACAGATTTACACAAGAGAAAATTTTTGAAGTCAGTGATTGTAAATCATTTCCAACCTATGAGTCTTGTCTTCTTGAAAAAATAACCAAGTCATCTTTTACTAAAAAAGGTGAATGAGCCAGTAAAGTTCTAGGTCTCATACATACTGATATATGTGGACCAATGAACATCAGTGCTAGAGGTGGATATTATTATTTCATTATACTTATAGATGACCTATCAAGATATGAGTATATCTACTTAATGACACATAAGTTAGAATCATTTAAAATATTTAAATGATTCCATTATGAAGTAAAAAAATAAATTGAAAAGAATATTAAAATTCTTCAATCCAATCGAGGAGGAGAATACCTCTCCAGTGAGTTTCTGACATACTTAGAAGAGAATAGAATTCTCTCGCAATGGATCCATCCTAAAACACTACATCATAATGGTGTATTGGAAAAGAGGAATCGAGTCCTGTTGATATGGTTCGGTCCATAATGGGCATTGCAAGTCTGTTGATCTCCTTTTGGAGATATACACTCGAGTCGGCTTGTTATATTTTAAATAAAATTTTGAGTAAGTCCGTAAGTAAAACACCACATGAGATGTGGATAGATGTAAGCTAGTATTTTCTCATTTTAGAATTTGGGAATATCTTGCTTATGTCAAATGTTTGAAAACTGACAAGCTTGGACCTAAGTCTGACAAGTATCTTTTTGTAAGGTATCCAAAAGAGATCAAGAAGTATTACTTCTACCTTGCTGATGAGTAGAAAGTGTTCATCAGTAATAGGATAGTTTTTTTAGAAAAGGAGTTCCTTGGAGAAGGAACTAATGCCTCAAAAATTGAACTTGATGAAGTTCGATCAGTAGAAGAATTGACACAATCTAGTAAACCCATAGAGTCAGACTTGATTAGATCAAATCCAAAATCTATTGTAGAAATATCTTTAAGGAGATCCTATAGAGTACCATGTCAACCAGATAGATACTACAATTTTTTAGTCCAGGATGATGATCTAGTTGAACTCGATGAGAACAATGAGGATCCAATCACCTATATGGATGCAATAAAGAGTCCTGACTTCGATAAGTGGCTGGAAGTTATGAAATTTGAAATGGAGTCCATGAAGGTCAACGATGTATGGACATTGGTTGATCCACCTGAAGAGAAAAAATTTATAGGATGTAAGTGGATCTTCAAAAGGAAGAAGGATGCGGATGGAAAGGTGGAGACCTATATAGCCCATCTGATTCTAAGGGTTACCGTCAATGTTATGGTATTAACTATGATGAGATATTTTTTCCTATGACAATACTCAAGTTCATTCGGATCATGCTTGCGATAGCAACACATCTGGACTATGAAATCTAATAAATGAATGTGAAAACAGTCTTCCTAAATAGAGAGCTAGAAGAAGAGGTGTATATGATACAACCTAAAGATTTTATATCCACAGATGAGTCTAAGGGGTGCAAGCTTTAGAGATCCATTTATAGACTTAAGCAGGCATCTCGGAGTTGGAAAATATATTTTGATAAAGTGATTAGAACGTATGGCTTCATTAAGAATAGAGAAGAACCCTGCATATACAAGTGGATTAATAACTCTGTGATAGTATTTCTTATTTTATATGTGGATGATATTCTCTTAATCAGGAATGACATCCCTGTATTATAGAGAATAAAAATTTGATTGTCATCACAATTCTTCATAAAGGACTTAGGAGAAGCATCCTTCATCTTTGGGATGAAGATCTATAGAGATAGATCTAAAAGATTGCTTGGATTATCTCAGTTGATGTACATTGATACTATGCTGAAAAGGTTTAGCATAGAGAATTTCAAGAAAGGCTATCTTTCGATAGGCCAAAAAATTTCTCTCTCAAAGAGTGAGTATCTGACAACTCCTCAAGAGAGAGAATGTATTAGTAGAATTTCATATGCTTCGGTAGTGGAATCTATTATGTACTCCATGACATGTACGCCATCAGACATAGTATACTCACTAAGGGTAGTGAGCAGATGCTAGTCTGATCCAGATAAGAACCATTATAAGGTTGTAAAGACCATCCTTAAGTATTTGAGAAATACTAAGGATCAGTGGCTTATATATAGAGAATCTGACTTAAAACTTGTGGGGCTTACAGACTTCAATTTTCAGTCGAATCATGATGATAGCAAGAGTATGTCGGGATATATTTATACCTTGAACAGTGGAGTAATTTGCTGGAAGAGTTTCAAGCAGCATACTGTGGTCGACTCTACTTGTGAGGTGAAATATATCATGGCATCCGATGCTGCAAAGGAAGCTGTGTGGTTATGAAAGTTCATCAATGAGCTCGGAGTGGCACCCACCTTTGATGGTCCCATTTTGTTGTACTGTGACAGCACTGGCGCAAATGCTTAAGCGAAGGAACAAAAGTCACATCAGTGGACCAAGCACATTCTACGCTGCTACCATCTGTATGGGAGATCGTGGATCAAGATGACGTCAAACTTTAAAAGATCAATGGAAAGGAGAACCTAACCAATCTATTTACTAAAGCCCTCGGTGTCAAGGAGTTTGAAGACTATAAATCAAAGATGGGTATAGATATTGTACCGATTGGCTTTAGTCTAAATGAAAGTTGTTGGAAATTATGTCCCAAAACCAATCATCAGCTTGTTGATGGTTGAACTTATTATTGTAATTGTATATAAATTATTAAATTAATAAATATTATTTAATTTTTCATCACTGTGTACATCTTATTTTGAACTCCTGTTATATGATGAAGTCCTTAGGACTATTTGATGCAATATAGGAGGATATATCGTTTAGTCCTTAAACCTTAAGTTCACGATCAAATGATACACTATTATTAGGATGATAGCTATATTAAGTATAGGTCATTGTGTGCCATGTACGTTGGTTGTTCTCTTAATCAAGGAGTGTGGAGACACTGGTATGGCATGCAAGTGAGATATAGAAGTACATCTCACTAAACATGACCAACTGCTGAGCACTCTGCTATCAAGAGTAGCTTGCGAAGGATATGGGTATAAGTGTCCCTCCGACTTGAGATCACCACAGTGACTTGCAAGCAACTTACTATGCTTCGATGTCAGACTAATTAAATTTTTAATTTAGTGATGAAAGATTTTTGGGCATAGTCAAGTACTTGCAAAGTTAGTGTGTGAGTCAAGATGGAATTGACCCCTCCGAATAAGGAGTTAATATATCAGTGTGTTTCGATTCAGTAAAATCTCGATTGGGGTAATTCATGTGATGAATTTGAAAAATTGAAATACAATATGGTTGACCATATCATGATTGATAGTTAAACCTTAAATCACCTTGAGCATTTGGATCAAAAAGATGAATTATACGGTAACCATATGCCAATAAGTTCTTGAATGATGCTTTACAATCTTTCGACCTATCCAAATGTCGAGTATCATTGCTAGATGGTCACTTCGATTGGTATAGAAAGATTATTTCTATACTACTGACTTAGGTTCAAACCTATGGGGTCATACTCAAAAAAAGTTTCAACTAATCATATGACTGATCGACGATTAAGAATCGTTCTAGGATAAAACAGTCAATTCGATTGATGATTAACCCTATACAAAAGTTGTAATAAATCAATTCACTAATTGTTGATAAATTTTTGAAGGATTGATTAGTAATTGATTGCTAATTAGCTCCATTTGATTGAGCATTAAGGTTTGGATCAAAACTAAATGAATTGGATTCAATTTGGTTTGACCCAGTTAGGTTATGGATGACCTAATCGCTAAGGATGTTCGACTCCTGATTTGATCAAGACTTGAGCTCGATTAATTTTTAATTTAGTTAAGATTTAATTAAAACTATATACTATCTAATTAGATTAGATTTAGTGGTCCAATTGGATCTAACCTAATTTGATTGGGTTAAGAACCTAATTGGATGAGAAATTTATTCGAATTCAAATACTTTGCACCTCCTTTCTCTGCGCCCTCTTATTCTTCATGTGAGAAATTTTTTACATAAATTTTTTTCTCATGCTCAGGAGTAGTTTGACACCCCAATCTAATCCTTTTTTGAATTAGGAGTTAGTTGGTTGAAATTTGTGTTCAAATAGATTTGAATTTGAATAAAAACTTAGAGTCCAAATTGAATTGGACTCTTCTCTTCATGCCACCACCTTTCTCCATGCACAAAGTATTTTTACATAAAATTTTTTATACCATTCTAATGCTGGTTGCCCTCTCTCTGAGTTTTTAAAATGAAGATAAAGTTTGGTTCAAAATTTAATTAAAATTTAATTTGAATTGGTGATAAGGATCAACCAATATTTGAAATTGAACTGAAACTACATCTTTCTTATCCTTATCTTCCATGAGATGCCACCCTTAAGAAAGGATCAGTTTTATCTGAGAAAAGAAGTGATTTTTGGCATGAGAAACTTTAGAGTTGGGGCATGAAAAGTTAAAAGTGGGTTGGGCTTTCGTGTGTGAGAAACAAAGGAAGTGATCTTCCTCTCGGACAAGAGGTGCAGGGTGGGTTCTAGGGTTTCAACTCTAGATTTTGTGAGAAGAAAAATACAAGAGTGAGTCTTATTCAATCTTCTACACCTTTATCTCCTTGTAAAGCTTTATCTTTTGATCTAGAGGAGTCCAGGAGATACAAAGAAAGGAGCTTGGATCAGCCATTCAAAACCTTCGATGCAAGCTAGCACTCATGCGAAGGAAGATCCGATCAGTGCTTCGAGTGGATGATCTATGGAGGTCGGACGACCTATCCAGCTACTCAGCATCAGTGAGAGCTTCATACCACACCTATCAGTAGTGGAGTTCATTGACCCATGAAAAGGTGATAAGTTCTGAACTTAATCAATGTGATCTAAAGGTTAGATCAGATTTAGGGCATCGATGTGATCGATGCAATTTTCTATTTTATATCAGATTCTATATGTAAATTTTTTATATCATAGATTCTTAATGGTAGTTTAGATCTGATCCAAGACATGTTTAGAAGATTAAAGTATTTAATCTTTTATTTTTTACTATAAAATTTTAAAAATACAAGTTTTGAACTATCCATTTTTTCTTCATTAAAAACCACCGGTCATATTGTCAAGCAATATTACCAAACTTACTATAGATATCAATTGATCGATTAGTTTCAATTCGATCAATCAAAAGACTTGGGTTAAACTATTGAGCCATGATCTGGTCTATTTGGTATGATCAAAAATATGGACTTGATCAAGCTACAACTATTGAAGTTGATCTAAAAAAATTTTGACCTAATCTAATTTAACTTTTGATTTAATTTAATCAATTTTTTTAATTAGTCTATATTTATTTCTAATTCTAGGTCTAACCCAGTTAAAAGACTTGATCCAAGCTAACCCATAATCCAAATGATTTATGAGGTATCTTAGCATCTTTAATTCTCAAATCTAAATTACTTAATTTCAAATTAAGTGTGTGAAATATGTGTTTCAGTCTGTAGAACTATTCTATCAGGATTTTATGTGAAGCATACCATACATTCCGTATAATTTTTAGATCCTAAAATCTAATTTTTATATCTATGTTTAATAATTAAAATTATTTAAATTTTATCTAAATCTCATACATACATCACATGTATTATAACAATATTCAAATCAGTTCCAATTACATCATATGTAACATGCAATTGAGATCTTAAAATAATTTTTATATCTAAATTTATCTCATTGTAATTAATCATGAATCACTTTAAATCTAATCTAAATATATTTATAATTAAAATAATTTTAAATTTTTTTTTCTATTTTTTTTTTGAGACTTGATCACAATGGCACCCTTACACGTCATAAGAGAATCCGTCGAATGGATAAGAGAGAGACTCAATCCCTACTTTCTCTTATGATTGGATAGTTTGATAATCATCTCAATTCGAGTATTGGGCTACTAAGATTATAAATCTAATTTTAAAAATTAATTACATCTACTCATGTAATAAACAAAATCTAAGCATGCACACATATGAACATGATCATATCATATATATTATGCATCTAATCTAATTAGATCATATCATCATATGATATTACAAATTAATTTTAGATTTGAACCTACTTTTACATAGTCTATAAAACATAATTTTAGATTTGAATCACATGAAAAAATAATTCAAACATGCACATGAATGCATGAAAATTAAAATTCTGGTTAGACCCAATTTGATGTTGTGCAGAATTTTACTTAAAATCAGATCTAAAAATTTATCAAAATAGATTCAATTTAGATCTTGATAAATTTAACTTTTAATCAAAAATAATATTATAAAAATTTTATTAAAAAAAATTTAAAATAAATTTTAATTTGATTGTTATTTCAGCAAAAATCTGCATCAAAAAATTCTGTTATAATAGATTCATAACAACCTTCAATCAACCATTGATTTAATTCTTGAAATCTTGATCAAAAATAGATCATAAATTTTATATTAATAGGTCTAAATCAGAGTTAATATCAAACATAAAATTTTGATCATATATCGTATATACCAAAAAAATTAATTTATGCATCCATATATCAGCCTGGCTCTGATACCAGCTGAAGAAAAAATTCATTCTATCTGATCAGATGGCCAGGGTGCATATAAAATTTTTTTTATAATTCACTATCATAATATAATTTTTTATGTAAAGTATAGCAAATAGAGATCAAAATCTCCAAGAGATTCTCAAATCCAATACCTCGTGAGGCCTGAAAGCATAGACCCTCTACTTCGCATGCACGCCAAGCTCTGTAGAGAAGCTGGATGATTTTCTTGGCATCAATTTTTATGAAAGGAAGGAGAAGCCATTGAGATCTAATCTCATGGATTGAAGCTAAGGAGGAGGTCTTCACACCATGGAGAAGAACTCACCATAATTTTGTTGGGATGCGTAGGTGATTTCATGCATGTATTTCAAATTTTTTTTGAAAAAATTACAATAAAAGATAACTAGATTAATCAAATTAATCTAACATGCATATGATCTAATCATCAAATCAACTTACTCTAGGATCTATGACATATTATGTTGCATATAAAATCTAAAATAATC
The DNA here is from genome assembly GCF_000442705.2 of Elaeis guineensis. Classification (NCBI taxonomy): domain Eukaryota; kingdom Viridiplantae; phylum Streptophyta; class Magnoliopsida; order Arecales; family Arecaceae; genus Elaeis; species Elaeis guineensis. The sequence goes on from NC_025998.2 coordinate 79,957,017, forward strand.
TGAAGATAAAATCAGCATGCATGCATATGAGCAGTAGATCACATCTACTTCTAATCTGAGTTTAGAATTCCATACCTGATAATGGATCAATGATCTCTACTACTGAGAGATATGATGGAGAGAATTCTTGCTAGTTGCTCACAGCCACACACGCATTCGGTCTCTATGAAAAATCCACTCGAAGTCCCGATCTGATCGATCTTTTTGGGAGTGCTATCTTGTGCGAAGACCTTTTTCTTGGCTGATCTGGATCTTTTTTTTAAATCTCTGAAATCTTTTCATAGGCTGAAGATGGGCTTCTAGAGAAGATGAAGAGGTAAAAGAAAGATGAATAAGAAAATATTTTTTTTCTAATTTATTCTCTCTTCCCAAAGCCTTAGAATCAAAAATCTAAAATTCAAATTTTTATGCACACCCCAAGAGAGAGGACCCTCCTCTCTATTTTTCACATCATGAACTATGCCAAAACTTCTACCATATGAAGAGCTCTCTTCTGATATCTTATACACATAAAAGAAACCATAGAAACCCCTTTTATAGGCATGTAAGGAGGTGGGGTGAAGAGTCCTAACGATCCTGGACTCTTACAAGATTCTGCCTCCCTTCACAATTCTACATCCAAAAATATACCAAAAAAATATGAGACATATAAGGAGAAAGTAATTTATTGGCATGGAGAGGTTGATCAGGATGAGAATAGATTTTCCTGATAAAGAATATTTTGAAATCTAATTTTAGAACCTTTCTTTTATCAAAACCAAATTAGATTTAGATATAAAATAGATAAGGAAAAGGGATCTTTGGTGTGAAAAAAATTTTATACAAAATAATTTTGTATGTGGAGATATATTGCGTGCAATCTGGGTTGGCGCAGGGAGAAGAGTCCTATTCCAATAAGGACTCTAAGTTTTCTTATTTGAATCCAAACCAAATCATATCTGATTTAGCCCAAATAAAATATATAAAATTCAATCTAATTAGGTTCATAAATTTTTAATCAAATTTTAATCAAATTAAAAATTAATTAAACCAAAGTTTTGATCAAATCAAGGATAATTCTTCCTTAGCGATTAGGTCATCTCATAACCTAATAGGGTCAAATCTAATTGAATCTAATTCAATTTGATTTTATTTAATCTTCTTTACTTAATAAAATTAAGCTAATCAATAATTTAATTATTAATTAATCTTTCATTAATTTATTAATACTTAATGAATTAATTTATTATAATTTTTGTATAAGATTAATCATCAATCGAATTGACGATTAAGCCCTTGAACGATTCTCAATCGTTGATCAGCCACATGATCAGTCAGAAACTTTTTTTGAGTGTGACCCCATAAGTTCAAACCTAAGTCGGTAGTATAGAAATAACTTTCTAAACCAATCGATGTATTCATCTAGCAATGATGACCCAACATCCGGATAGGTCAAATGATGGTGAAGCAACATTCAAGAACCTATTGGCGTATAGTTATCGTATAATTCATCTCTTTGACACTAACGCTTGAGGATAACCTAAGATTTAACTGTTAATCCTAGATAAGTCATTCATATTATATTTCAATGTTTTTCAAATCCATAACATGGATTACCCAAGTTTAAGTTTGCTAAATTGAAATACACTATAGCATATCTCCTACTAATTCAGAGGGATCAATCTCATCTTGACTCATGCACTGACTTGACAAGTACTTGACTATACCCAAAAATCTTCTATCATTGAATTAAAAACTTAATTAGTCCGACACCAAAGTACAGTGAGTTACTTGCAAGTCACCATGGTGATCTCAGGTCGGAGAGACACTTATACCCATATCCTTCGCAAGCTACCCTTGATAGCAGAGTGCTCTGTAGTTGGTCATATTCAGTGATGATGTACTCTTACATCTCACCTAAATGTCATACCAGTATCTCTATACCATTTAGTTACGAGGACAACCAATGCATATGGCACACAACGACCTACATTTGATATCACTATCGTCCTAGTAATAGCATACCATTTGGTTGCGAACCAGTTTAAGGACTACGAGATAAATCCTCCTTTATCAATCAAAGTAGTCCTAAAAACAACATCACAATATAGAAGTTTGTTAGAAGATGCATCCTTGTGATGAAAAATACCAAATAATTTTTATTATTTATCAATTCATATATATTTATAATTAACACAATCGTCAAATGATTGATTTTAAGATACAATTCCCAACAACTCCCACTTGGGCTAAAGACAATCAGTATAGTATCACATACCCATCTTTGATTTATCATTTCAAAACTCCTAGATATTGAGGCTTTAGTAAAATGGGTTGGTCACGTTATCCTTTCTATCGATCTTCTAAAGATTGATGTCACCTTAATAGATTTTTCTGAATAAGATGGTAGTGATGCAGAATGCCTAGTAAGCTAATGAGACTTTGCCTCCTTGGCATGAGCTATGACTTCGGTGCAGACAATACAACAGGACCATCATCAGAGGATGCCACTCTTAGCTTGTTAGTGAATCTGTACAATCACATAGCTTCTTTGCAAGCATCGAATGTTGCAATGCATCTTACCTTACAATTTAAATTTGGCTATATTTTGTTGCCTGGAACCTTTTGTTGGGAATAGTGTCCCAAAGCCAATCGTCAGCCTGTTGACGGTTGTGCTCATTTTTGTATATGTACATGAATTATGAATTAATAAAAATTATTTTGATATTTTTTATCACAAAATATTTCATCTTCTAATGAACTCCTATGTTGTGGTGAAGTCCTTAGGACTATTTAGACTCGACAAAGGAGGATTTGTCGTTTAGTCCATAAATCTGTTCGCGACCAAATGATACATTGTTACCAAGGACGACAATGTTTATCAAGCATAGGTCGTTGTGTGCCATATAGATTGGTTGTCCTCTTAACCAATGAGTGTGGAGACACTGGTATGGCATACAGATGAGATGTAAGGGTACATCTGCACTGAACATGACCGACTCTGGAGCTATTTCTACTGTCAAGATTTGCTCCGATGGAATATGGGTATAAATGTCCCTCCGACCTGAGACCGCCATAGTGACTTGCAAACAACTCACTGCACTTAGGCACTGGACTACCTGAATTTCTAATTCTGTGATGGAAGGCTGCTGGGTGTAGTCAAGTACTTGACTTGTCAGTGCGTGTGTCAAGATGAGATTGACCACTCTAATTTAGGAGTTGTGTACAGTCATGTTTCCATTTAGCAAAATCTTGGCCAAAGTAGTCCTAGTGAGGAGTCACAGGACTGTTTGAGTTGAGCATGATTCGGATGATCTAATCAGGGTTGACAGTTTAACCCTGAGTCATCCTAAACACAGAGGTTAAAAAAATAAATTATACAGTAACCATATTCACATAGGTTCTGAGTGTTGTAATTGTGACTATTTGACCTATCCGGTTGTTGGATATCATTGCTAGATGGTCACTTCGATTAGTACAGGAATTGATTCCTGTGCTACTGGCTTAGGTTCGAACCTGCGGGGTCACACACATTAGAGGTTCCTATCTGATCTGATGACTAATGAAGAGTTCTAATGCTTGTAGACTTTGAGTCCTACATATCTGAGACTCTGTGATCGAGAATCAGGATTCTCTGATCATGAGTCCCACACATTTTGGGTACCAGGGTCAAGAGTCCCACTGGTTTGGGACTCTTCGATCAGGGTTACATATCGATGAATTCTGATGCCCGATTACCTATCGAATTTAGACTCAATATTTACGAGAGGTTTAATTAGTGATTTGATCACTAATTAACTCAATTTAATTGAGTAATTATTTTTGGATCAAGTCTAATTGAATTGGATTCAGTTGGGTTTGACCCGATTAGGTTAAGAGTTGACCTAATCGTCGAGATGGTTTGGTCCCTGATTTGATCAGGGGTTGGGCTTAATCAATTTTTGATTTGATTAAGATTTTATTGAGCCTAATTAAGCCTAATTTAGTTGGATTTAAATTAGTCTAATTGGGCCTAACTTATTTGGTTCAATTAGGTTGGTTTAAATAATGAAACCACCTTGACCCATTCTTCCTGCACCACTTCACTTCCACTGTGCCCATTTGAATTCATGAGAAGGAAGTTCTCATAAATTTTTTCTCACGCAAAGCCCTCCTCATGCCCTACTTTAATGCACCAAATGAGTGGATAAGGATGATTGGTTGGCCATTCAAATTCAAAACAAAGTTTGAATTTGAATGAGCAACCAATCTTAGCGCCTTGACCTTATCCTCTTTTAACGCCCCATTTATTACACGAGAAAATATTTCTCATGAAATCACTCATGCATAAAGCCACGCCATCCTCTTCTCACACCCTTAGTGGATAAGAATAAATTGGTTTTCATTTGAATTCAAAATTTGATTTGAATTCAAATATGCAATTACTCATCTTTATCCTCTCACGTGGATAAGACGTTTAACATTGTTTTAAAAGGAGGAGAAGAGTGAGGCGTGTGCAAAAAAAAATTTTGAGAGAAAATCTGAGCGTGAGGAATCCTTGTGTGCAAGGTGAAGGTCTATATCCTTCTAAGAGAAAAAAAAAAAAAGTGTGTGCAGGGTTTTAGTGAGTTCTTCAGGGTTTCAGCCTGGAGTTTGAAAAGTGAGAAGGTGAGCTACGAGTATCGTGAGCCCACCAAATTTTAGAGAGATCTTTAACATCCTCTCAAGCATATCTACTGATGATTCAGAGTATCCAAAGAATTGACAAACATCGATCGAAGGAGTTCGATCAACATCGACCGTCGAAAGGGCTCTACAACGAGCTAGCACTCGTAAGGAGTCGATCAGATCGGGAGCTTCGTGTGGACGATCCACAGAGGTCAGACATACTGTGTGGCTGCATCACGATGATCAGACTCTTCCGACGGTGATCAGATTGCGGCGATCTACTACTCGCACAAAGGTATTGTGTTCTGAACACATTACAGTAAAGTATTTACTGTTTAAATTTGAATTTCAAATTTAAATACATGCATGCTATATATCATATTTAGATCCTAGTATAGGGTAAATTTATATTAATTAATTAGATTAATTAATATTTTTCTACTGTAAAATCATAATTTTGAAAAAGTTTTAAAATTACTATTTTACCCTTGCACTGAATTTTCCCTCAAAATGGTATCAGAGCAAGGTTCTAAGATATGATATATATATTTGCATGCATAGATTAAGTTATAATCTAAAAGTTTAAATTTGAAATTTAAAATTCAAAATTTGAATTTTGAATTTTGAAAGTTGTTCGAAATTCAAAATTCAAAAATTTGAAATTTAAAATTTAAAATTTGAATTTTGAAACTTGAAATTCGAAATTCATAATTCAAAAATTTAAAATTTGAAATTTGAAATTTAAAATTTGAAATTTGAAATTTGGTAGAAATTTCAAATTTGAAATTCAAAATTTAAAATTCAAAATTTAAAATTCAAAATTTGAAAATTTAAAAATTAAAATTTGTTTGAAATTTAAAATTCAAAATTTAAAATTTAAAATTTAAAATTTAAAATTTAAAATTTAAAATTTGAAATTGGTATATTTAGATATACTTGATCCAAGTAGCAAGTAATCGAGTTGGGTTGGTTGCCATGGCCGTCCGGTCATAGGAGAAAAGTAGGGTTTAAAGGCCCTCTCTTCCCATTCGATGGGGTCTTCTATGGCGGTAGGGGTGCCGATGCGATTATATCCCATGCAGATGAAGTAGCGAAAGGAATATTCATGATTTATTTTGATTGAGTTATTTTCTGTTATGTAATTAGCAATAGGATTGCTATTTATGAAATGAGTCAACATATTTGGTGAACAGAAAATAAAACCTTTCAAATTTAAAAATTATTTTTGAAATACCAAATCCTAACCCATCAGCCCAAATACTTAATTAAAAGAATTAAGTGTTGTCTAGTAGGTCTAGAATTATGAATTAAGGCCTAAGATAATTGCATAAACTTGTGGGTCAATAGGTTAGATAGATTAGGTCCATAATTGGGTTTGACCTAAGGTTAGCTTAAAGAAATGGACTAAATTAGAGTAATTAGTCAAATCTAATCAAAAGTTGAATTAAATTAGGTCAAGGATACTCTAGACTCAACTCCAATAGTTATAGTTGAATGGGTCTTTAACTAGACCAAGTTGGACTTAATTCATGGCTACATGGTGGAACCCAATTTACTAAGTTGATCAAATTAAAACTAATGAATCGGTTGGTGTCTAAGGTAAGTTTGGCAGTTTGACTAGTGGTTTTTAAGTGGGAGCTACTCGCAGTGATTCGATCTCTGACGAGTTAATGGTATATCCCCACCACTAATCTCACTTACCTGGCCAACCTGGTGAATTAGGTTTTGATTAGATCACTTGGTGATTAGGGCTCACCCATGTCATTAGGTAAATCAGTGTGACTGATTTAGGTGCTCCTAATGCCGGCTTTAATTAAATCCTTTTTAATCTGACTTGGTGAAGTCAGTGGGAGGATTGAAATTGACTGGAAATGATATTTTCTTCTCATCTATCCTTTAATAAAATCTTCAAAATTATTAGGTCCCTAAAATGATTAAGTTATAGTGATAACTAAGTCATAGCCTCCCATTAAGTGAGTGATAATCAGTCCATTAGTTTAATAATCATTGGAGGCCCAAAGGCCTGGTGCTTATTGACTAATGGAATTATCATTCATAATATGATAATTTGGTTTGAGTCTTTCTGATGGTGGTCAGGTTGGCCGGCCAAAGTCAGGCCTGATCATTTATTGGTCCGATTTATCAAATCAAGTCATGTTAATGGTTGGACCTAACCAGATCTTTTCAGTGGAGGCCAAAGCCTACTGATTAGGTTCTGGGACAAAATCAATTACTAGAAGTTGTTTAGAGAAATAACTGGTTATGAACCTACCCATAGATACACATGGGTTAACCAACCAAAGTTGGGCTTGTGTGTAGTCTGTGTGGATTCTAGTATCCACTAAGGAATTAAAGTAATTCCTCGAATTGGAGGTTGAGGCTACCAATTCGTAAAAATACTGGGAGAAACTTTAGACTAAAGTCCAAGTCTTTAGTATTAATAATTTATATACTAATATTGGTCTGGTTTTTTTTATGCAGCTATGGCCGCTACCCTATCACTCCGGTCATTATTAGATAATGACAAGCTCATGGGACCTAATTTTGATAGCTGGTATCGAAAATTAAAAATTATTCTTGAGCATGAGTGGATCTTTTATGTAGTAACGAATCCAGCACCTCAGGAGCCAGCCCTAAATGCTAGAGGGACGATCCGAGACACTTACTAGAAGTGGCTCAACGACCGCATGACCGTCCGGTGCATAATGCTGGTGGCAATGAATGATGAGTTCAGCCGCAGGTTCGAGAACACCCAACCACAGGAGATGCTTCAAATGTTGAATGACTCTTTTGGCATGCCTGACGATGTTGAAAGGCACAAAGCTAGTTGTGCCATTTTTAATGCTCGGATGAGGGATGGAGCCTCAGTCATTGATCATGTACTGTACATGATCGAAATGATTGAGTGCCTAAGTAAACTGGGTTTTTCCCTACACGAGCAGCTCGGTAAGGATGCGATCCTTAATTCTCTGCCCAAGTCCTTCCTTCCCTTCCTTACTCATTTTCGAATGACAAAGCCTGCAATGAACTACCACGGCTTGTTGGGGTTGCTGCAGAACTTTGAGAAGGATCACCAGCTCCATAAGGAGTCGATGAATGTTGTGGGAGGGTCTTCTTCTGGTCATCGACCCTTTAAGAAAGGGAAGAAGAACAAGAAGAAGAAGAATAAGAAGGTGCAGCTGCATGCTGGGATGTCTGCACAGGGTCAGACCAAGAAGCACAAGCCCGACCAGAGCCAGGTGGAGTGCTTCTTTTGCAAGAAGTAGGGGCACTGAAAGAGGAACTGTCCTCTATACATTGCCTCTCTGGATCCGAACAGACCGAAGAAGAAGCAAGGTACTTATATGATAACACATTGCAACTTTTCCATTTGTGATACTACTGTCTGGGTATTGGATACCGGAAGCCCTTATCATATTTGCAATTCGATGCAGGGTCTGCAAGTCAGTAGGAGATTTGATGAAGGCGAGAGATTCCTGAATGTTGGAGATGGAAGCAAAGTTCCAGTTCTAGCATTAGGAATCATGAACCTTGTAATCAATTCTCGAAATATAATTCTGAGTGAATGTCACTATTGTCCAAGCTTTTTATTAAATATTATTTTTGTAGGCCTTTTGGCCATGTACGGTTATCAATTTTTAATAAAAAAAAATATTTGCAATATCATTTTGAATGGTGTTACAATGTTTGTTAGACAACTTAATAATAAAATTTATTTTCTATCATAACTTGTTAATGTGGTTCAAACCTCCGGTAAACACCCTAAAATAGATAATATGTCAGAAGTCTACCTTTGGCACTGTAGGCTAGGTAATATCAATAAGAACAGAATAAACAGGTTGGCTCAAGAAGGAATTCTTGAAGTAGGTGATTGTGAATCACTTCCAACCTGTGAGTCCTATCTTCTTGGTAAAATGATCAAGTCACCTTTTACTGAAAAAGGTGAGTGAGCCAGTGAACTCTTGGGTCTGGTACATTCTGATGTATGTGGACCCATAAGCTCAAGTGCAAGAGGTGGATATTTCTACTTCATAACCTTCACAGATGACTTATCGAGGTATGGGTATGTTTATTTAATGAAGCATAAGTCGGTGTCGTTTGAAATGTTCAAACTATTTCGAAATGAGGTAGAAAAATAAACTGAAAAGTGTATTAAAACTCTTCGATCTGATCAAGGAGGTGAATACCTTTCTAATGAGTTTCGGACATATCTTGGGGAGAATGAGATTCTCTCTCAATGGACTCCTCCTGGAGCACCACAGCATAATGGTGTATCTGAAAGGAGAAATCGGACCTTGTTGGACATGGTTCGATCCATGATGGGGTTTGTTGGTCTTCCGATCTCCCTTTGGGGATATGCGCTCGAATTGGCTTGTTACCTTTTCAATAGGGTTTCGAGTAAGTCTGTAACCAAAACACCATATGAGATATGGATAGGATGTAAGCCAGTACTCTCGTACCTTAGGGTTTGGAGGTGTCCGACTTATGTTAAATGTTTAATTACAGACAAGCTTGGACCTAGGTCTGACAAGTATAATTTTATAGGGTATCCAAAAGAGACCAGAGGGTATTATTTCTACCTGGCTGATGAGCAAAAGGTGTTTGTCAGCCTTAAGGCAATCTTTTTGGAAAAAGAGTTCCTTGGTGAAGGGACTGTTGCCTCTAAGGTCGAACTTGACGAAGTTCGATAGGTGGAAAAATCGATACAAGTTGCTGAACCTGAATCGGATTTGATTAGATTAGATCCGGAGCCCATTGTTCAAGCACCCTTAAGGTGATCTTGTAGAGTACCACGTCAACCGGATAGATATTATGGTTTCTTAGTTCAGGACGATGATCCTATCGAACTTGATAAAAACGATGAGGATCCGATCACCTACATGGATGCAATGCAGAGACCCGACTCTGAGAAATGGCTAGAGGCCATGAAATCCGAAATGGAGTCCATGAAGGTCAACGATGTGTGGACATTGGTTGACCCATCTGAAGGTGTAAAATCCATAGGGTGTAAGTGGGTCTTCAAGAGGAAGAAGGGCGCAGACGGAAAGGTGGAAACCTATAAAGCCCATCTGGTTGTCAAGGGATATCGTCAACGTTATGGTATAGACTATGACGAGATATTTTCTCCTGTGGCAATGCTCAAATCTATTCGGATTATGCTTGCGATAGCTGCCCATTTGGACTGTGAAATCTGGCAGATGGATGTGAAGATAGCTTTCCTAAATGGAGAGCTGGATGAAGAGGTGTATATGATACAACCTGAAAGATTCACATCCACTGATGAGTCTAAGGTGTGCAGACTACAGAGGTCCATTTATGGACTTAAGCAGGCATCTCAGAGTTGGAACATACATTTTGATAGGACGATCAAGACGTATGGCTTCGTTAAGAATGGAGAAGAGCCCTGCATTTATAAGTGGGCTAATGGTCTAGTAGTGGTATTTCTTGTATTGTATGTGGATGATATTCTCTTAATCGGAAATGATGTCCTTGCATTACAGGGAATAAAGATTTGGCTGTCGTCACAGTTTTTCATGAAGGATTTGGGAGAAGCTTCCTATATCCTAGGGATGAGGATCTATAGGGATAGATCTAAAAGGTTGCTTGGTTTATCTTAGTCTACGTACATAGATACTATGCTGAAGAGGTTCAGCATGGAGAATTCCTAGAAAGGCTATCTACCGATAGGCCATGAAATTTCTCTCTTGAAAAGGGATTGTCCGACAACACCTCAAGAGAGAGAGCGTATGGATAGGATTCCATATACTTCGACAGTGGGATCTATCATGTATGCCACGATATGTACACGACCAGATGTGGCATACTCACTAGGGGTAGTGAGTAGATACCAATCTGATCCAGGGGAGAATCACTGGAAGGTTGTTAAAACCATCTTGAAGTATTTAAGAAATACTAAAGACCAGTGGCTTGTTTATGGTGAATCAGACTTGAGACTTATATGGTTTACAGACTCTAGTTTTCAGTCTGATCATGATGACAGCAAAAGTGTGTCAGGATTTATTTTTACCCTTTATGGTGGGGCTATCTACTGGAAGAGTTTCAAGCAGCACACAGTGGCTGATTTAATTTGCGAGGTGGAGTATGTCGCTGCATCAGATGCTGCCAAAGAAACGGTATGGCTAAGGAAGTTCATCATCGAGCTCGAAGTAGCACCCTCCCTTGTTGGTCCAGTTCTGCTCTACTGTGATAGCTCTGGAGCCATTGCTCAAGCGAAGGAACTGAAGGCACACCAACGGACGAAGCATATTCTGCACCGCTACCATCTCATCCAAAAAATTATGGATCGAGGTGACGTCGACCTTCAGAAGATTGACGGGAAGGAGAACTTGACCGACCCATTTACTAAAGCCATTGCGGTGAAGGAGTTCGACAACTACAAGTCGAAGATGGGTATTAGATACTGCACCGATTGGCTTTAGGCCAAGTGGGAGATTGTTGGGAATAGTGTCCCAAAGTCAATCGTCAGTCTGTTGACGGTTGTGCTCATTTTTATATATGTACATGAATTATGAATTAATAAAAATTATTTTAGTATTTTTCATCATAAAATATTTCATCTTCTAATGAACTCCTATGTTGTGGTGAAGTCCTTAGGACTATTTAGACTCGACAAAGGAGGATTTGTTGTTTAGTCCTTAAATCTGTTCATGACCAAATGATACGTTGTTACCAAGGATGACAACATTTATCAAGCATAGGTCTTTGTGTGCCATATAGGTTGGTTGTCTTCTTAACCAATGAGTGTGGAGACACTGGTATGGCATACAGGTGAGATGTAAGGGTATATCTGCACTGAACGTGACCGACTCCGGAGCTATTTCTGCTGTCAAGATTTGCTCCGATGGAATATGGATATAAATGTCCCTCCGACCTGAGACCGCCACGGTGACTTGCAAGCAACTCACTGCACTTAGGCACTGGACTATCTGAATTTCTAATTCAATGATGGAAGGCTGCTGGGTGTAGTCAAGTATTTGACTTGTCGGTGCGTGTGTCAAGATGGGATGACCACTCCAATTTAGGAGCTGTGTACAGTCGTATTTCAATTTAGCAAAACTTTGGCCAAGGTAGTCCTAGTGAGGAGTCACAGGACTGTTTGAGTTGAGCACGATTTGGATGATCTAATCAGGGTTGACAGTTTAACCCTGAGTCATCCTAAACACAGAGGTCAAAAGGATGAATTATATAGTAACCATATTCACATAGGTTCTGAGTGTTGTGATTGCGACTATTCGACCTATCCGGTCGTCAGAAACTATTGCTAGATGGTCACTTCGATTAGTACAAGAATTGGTTTCTGTGCTACCGGTTTAGGTGCGAACCTGTGGGGTCACACACATTAGAGGTTCCTATCTGATCTGATGGCTGATGAAGAGTCCTAATGCTCGTGGACTATGAGTCCTATGTGTCTGGGACTCTGTGATCAAGAATCAGAATTCTCTGATCACGAGTCCCACACATTTTAGGTACCGGGGTCAAGAGTCCCACTAGTTTGGGACTCTTCGATCAGGGTTATATATCATTGAATTCTGATGCCCGATTACCTATCGGATTTGGACTCAATATTTATGAAAGGTTTAATTTATGATTTGATCACTAATTAACTTAATTTGATTGAGTAATTATTTTTGGATCAAGTCCAATTGAATTGGATTCAGTTGGGTTTGACCCGATTAGGTTAAGAGTTGACCTAATCGTCGAGATGGTTTGGTCCCTCATTTGATCAGAGGTTGGGCTTAATTAATTCTTGATTTGATTAGAATTTTATTGAGCCTAATTAAGCTTAATTTAGTTGGATTTAGATTAGTCTAATTGGGCCTAACTTATTTGGTTCAATTAGGTTGGTTTAAATAATGAAACCACCTTGACCCATTCTCCCTACGCCACTTCACTTCCACTGTGCCCATTTGAATTCACGAGAAAGAAGTTCTCATGAAATTTTCCTCATGCAAAGCCCTCCTCATGCCCTACTTTAATGCATCAAATGAGTGGATAAGGATGATTGGTTGGCCATTCAAATTCAAAACAAAGTTTGAATTTGAATGAGCAACCAATCTTAGCGCCTTGACCTTATCCTCTTTTAACGCCCCATTTATTACACGAGAAAATGTTTCTCATAAAATCACTCAGGCATAAATTAAGCCACATCCTCCTCTTCTCATGCCCTTAGTGGATAAGAATAAATTGATTTTTATTTGAATTCAAAATTTGATTTGAATTCAAATGTGCAATTACTCATCTTTATCCTCTCACGTGGATAAGATGTTTGACATTATTTTAAAAGGAGGAGAAGAGTGGGGCGTGTGCAAGAAAAATTTTTGAGAGAAAATCTAGGTGTGAGGAATCTTTGTGTGCAAGGTGAAGGTCTATATTCTTTCGAGAGGAAAAAAAAAAAAAGTGTGCGCAGGGTTTTAGTGAGTTCTTCAGGGTTTCAGTCTAAAGTTCGAAAAGTGAGAAGGTAAGCTACGAGTGTCATGAGCCCACCAAATTTTAGGAAGATCTTCAACATCCTGTCAAGCTCATCTGTTGATGATCCAGAGCATTCAAAGAATCGACAGACATCAATCGAAGAAGTTCGATCAGCATCGGCCGTCAAAAGGGCTCTACAACGAGCTAGCACTCGTAAGGAGTCGATCAGATCGGGAGCTTAATGTGGATGATCCGTAGAGGCCAGACATGCTGTGTGGCTATATCACGATGATCAGACTCTTCTGACGGTAATCAGATTACGGCGATCTACTACCCACACAAAGATATTGTGTTTTGAGCACATTATAGTAAAGTGTTTACTGTTCAAATTCGAATTTTAAATTTAAATGCATATATGCTATATATCATATTTAGATCCTAGTGTAGGATAAATTTATGTTAATTAATTAGATTAATTAATATTTTTTTACTGTAAAATCATAATTTTGAAAAAATTTTAAAATTACCATTTTACCCCTACACTAAATTTCCCCACACCTTTCCAGCAGATTGCTCCATTATTTAGGGTAAGGATGTATTCTGACACATTCTTGCTATTATTATGTCTAACTAAAAATTGAAGTCATACTCCATAAATTTCAAGTCAGATTCTCCATAACCGAGTCACCGATCCGTAGTATTTCTCAAATACTTAAGGATGACTTTTCAGTGATTCTCATTCAGATCTTGCAAGTATCCACTCACTACTTTAGTGAGTATACCATATCCGATCTCATACATGATGTACATGATAGAATAAATTCTACTCATAAACACCCTATGTATGTTGGACTAGAAAAACTCAAGCAGCCTCTTAGATTTATCTCTATAGATCTCTAGAATGAGAGATGCTTTTTTCAAATCCTTTATGGAGAACAATAATAATAGTGAAACCTTTATTCCCTACAATGTAAAGAATATCATTTTTGATTAAGAGAATTTTATTCAAGAAATACACTCATAGAACTATCAACCCATTTGTATTTGTAGGGTTCTTTGTTCTCAACGAAGTCATACATTTTGATCACTTATCAAAATGTACGTTCCAACTCCAAAATATTTAGCATTTTCATAAGAGAAAATATCTTGTTATAGTCAATACCATAATATTGACAATATCCTTAGACAACCAGACGAGCTTTGTAGGTCTCCACCTTCTCTTTGCGCTACTCTGATCTCATTGAAGATTCACTTACACTCTATGGGCTTTATCCTTCGAGTGAATCAATGAATGTCCATACACTATTGATCTTTATGGACTTCATTTCAGACTCTATGGCTCCAAGTCATTAATCAGAGTCGAACCTCTGTATGGCATCTATGTAGGTGATCAAATTTTTGTTGTTCTCATTGAGTTCAACTGGATCACATCCCGAAACTAGATACCAAAGTACCTATCCGATGGATGCGGTACTCTACCAGATCTCCTTGATGGTGCTTTTACAATGGGTTTCGGATTTGATCTAATCAAATTCAGTTCTATGAGTTCACTAGATTGTGTCGGTTCTTCTATCTGTCGAACTTCATAAGTTTCATATTAAAGATATTAGTACCTTCATCCAGGTACTTTTTTTCTAAAAAAAATGTCGAGCAACTCTTATTCTTTAGCATGATAGAAGTTATATCCCCTAGATTCTTTGGGGTCACCCTATAGAATAATATATATAGGATTAAGATCCAAGCTAATCGGTCTACAAATATTTGACATAAAACAAATACTCTCAAACCTTGAGGTAAAAGAATATCGACATACGCCTAGTCCATATCTTATATGGAGTCCTTGCGACTGATTAGTTCAGAATTTAGTTCAGAATATGACAAATAGTCTTAAGAGTATAACCTTAAAAGGTGACTGGCAGACTTGCAAACTTCATCATGGATCAAATTATGTCTAACAAAGTTGATTCCAATAAGAGAGAATTCTTATTCTCTTTTAGATTTATCAAAAACTCACCAGAAGAGCATTCTCATCTTTAGTCTAACCAAAGAGTTTCAATGCTCTTCTCAATTTATTTTTCTATCTTATTATGAAATTATTTGAATATTTTAAATAATTTAAATTTATGATAAATATGTTCATAGATCCAATACATCAATATGTATCAGATTTAAAATATTATTGGTTTGTTCACCTTTTCCAGCAAAAGGTGATTTGGTTATCTTATTAAGGAGATAGAATTAATAGGTTGACAATGATTCACAATCATTAACTTCAAAAATTATCTCCTATTGATCCTATTCTTATTTATATGATCGAGCCTAAATTGTCAAAGATAGACTTTCATGATATTATCTACTTTAGAGAGTTTGTTTGATTGTGTACAATATACTAACAGACTGTGACTATTCATAAATATTATTTCTTAATTTTTTATATAATTTTGACATCATTCATAATGATATCACAAAATCATTAGACAATAGTGACAATCACTAAAATGATATTGTTAGAATTAAAAATAAGCTCGACGATTTCAAAAATTAGAATTAGAACATAACTTCCAACTCTAATATTCAGGAATCTCTTGCTGTTATCAAATTTTCTACTAACCTGGAGTCATTGCAACAATTTGCATAGACTTTGATATCCAATATTCAGGTAGTAATATCACAGATAGAGAAATCATAAGGTGTTATCATATAAGTATCTTGTTCAGTAATTCTTTGCTGATTTTTCTTTCTTAGCTTGTTCGGATCAAGAAACTCTATCAGATCAGGTTAACCTTAGACTCTTTTATCAGTTCAGACTCCTCAGCCCAAGCAGAACTTTTTTGCACCTTCTTTTTTTTTCAAAAGATTGTTCTCCCACTGAAGATACATCTTCATTGGTGCGAAAGAACTCCTTCAATATTTGAAGAATTTTCTCCCACTGAGTATTATTAAATTTACAACTAAATTCATGTTCTTTGCTGCTCTCAATAACACCACATAGTGATATGATCATTTGGCCACTTCTGATAAGTATCTTTGATCTCATCACATATGTTGGATGTGAAAACTTCAGGTGCTGGATCCATAATCATATGTAGGATCCATTCGTGCTCTAGAACTATTTGCAACATCCGATACTACCTATCAAAGTTAGGTCCTATAAATAAGTCACTGTCAAACAATGAATGGAGCAACACACATCTAGCCATAACTGAAAGGAAAACACAAGACCTCTATGTTTATGAATTGATTAAGCTTAAAGAATTGGATTTTAGTCTAAAAATTTTTCTACTATTTTAATCGAATTGGTAGTCTCTACCTCTAATCCGAGGGATTACTCTAATTTCTTAGTGGATTCTAGAATCCACATAGATTGCACATGAGCCCGACTTTGGCCAGCTCACCCATGTATATCTATAGTAGGTTCTTAACCAATTATTTCATCAAATAATTTTTAGTAATTGATTTAGCCTCAGATAACTTTTCAGTTGACTTTGGTCTTCTCTACAAGTCCTGATTAGGTCCAACCATTAACATGATCATACTTAGGAATCAAACTATCAAATAATCAGGCTCGACTTTAACTGGTTAACCTGATCACTTGATAGAGAGACTCGACTAAGTCATCATATTATGGAATGATAATTTCAATAATAGATGAACACCAGGCCTTTAGACCTCCATTGATTATCATATTAATGGATCCATTATCATCCAACTTAATGGGAGGCTATGATCTAGTTATCTCCATAACTAGCTTATTTTAAAGATCTAATAATTTAAAAAATTTTAATCAATTTAAAGAAGAGATGAGAAGAGATCAACCAGTAAACCATAATTTTCTCACTAACTTTACTAAGTCATTGAATTAGATTAAGATCATGCTAGTTGAACTGGCACCTAGATCAGTGACACTGATCAACCTTAATAGCGTGGATCAACTCAAATCACTTAGTAGTCTAATCAAGATATAATTCATCAAATAGGTCATGTAAGTGAGATTGATGAGAGGGTCTGCTAAGCTTGTCTTAGACACCATCAAAATGGTCAGGTAAGCTGCTCCCAATTAAAAATCATCGATCGAAATGCTGAACTTATCTTAGAAACCAATTGGTCAATTAATTTCAATTTGACCAATCTAATGATTCAGATTCAACCATTGAGCCATAATCAAGGTCCATTTGGTCTAATTAAAGATATGGACTTGACCATCTACAACTATTGTTTTGGTTCTTAAAGAAATCTTGATTTTAATCTAATTCAATATTATGTTAGATTTAATCAATTTATCTAGTTAGTCCATTAATTTTTTGATTCTAACCTTAGGTCTAACCCAATTAAGAGGACCAAATCTATGCTAACCCATGCCCCCATGTTTTATGCGAATGTCATTAGATCTTAAATCATAATTCTAGATCTAATCGATTCTATACTTAATTTTCAATTAAGTTTCGCATCAACATGGTTAAGATTTTGAAAATAATGTTCACATGTAAATCATAAAATATTTTAGATCAAATCTAAACTTTTTATGATTTTAAATCAAAATAATTTTGATTAAACAAGATTAGATGTAACTAACTTCTTCACAACTTGCATCACATACAATAACACCTAGGGTTTCAAGATCTTAGATTTTGCAAGAAAGTAAGTTTTCTCCTTTCACTTTTTTCTTCATGGGATCTAATCACATGGCACCCCTACATGCCATAAGAGCACCTCATCAAATATAAAGAGAAGGTTTTTAAATCTTTCTTGCTCCTATGATCGGATGACCTGATGATCAACCCAATCTAAGTACTTACAAATCGGATCATCTAATCTAATCACATATCATATATGTATGAATTTAGATCTAATCTAAATTATATCAAATTTAATTATAATTTTAGATCATATCTAAATTAGATCATAAACATCACATGCATGATATAAAATCAGATTTTATCAAGGATCAGCACAAACTAGGATAATCTTTTCACTATAAGGGATAAACCCTACAGCAGGACAATCTTATGTCAGTTTGTGTGATCAACCATTAATTAAATTTAGATCAAAATATTATATATCTAATATAAATAAAATTAAAATTTAGATTTAATATGCACATAAATCATGTCATAACGAATCTGGCTTTGATACCACTGTTGGGATATGTAGGCGATTTCATGCATGTATTTTAAAATTATTTTGAAAAAATTATAGTGAAAGATAACTAGATTAATCTAATTAATCTAATATACATATGATATAATCATCAAATTAATCTACTCTAGGATCTATGACATGTTATGTTGCATATAAAATCTAAAATAATCTGAAGATAAAATCAGCATGCATGCATATGAGCAATAGATCACATCTACTTCTAATCTAAGTTCAGAACTCCATACCTGATCACAGGTCGATGATCTCTACTATTGAGAGATATGATAGAGAGGATCTTTGCTGATTGCTCACAGCCACATATGTATCCGATCTCTATGAAAAATCTACTCAAAGCCCCAATCTGATCGGTCTTCTCGGGAGTGCTAGTTCGCACGAAGACCTTCTTCTTGACTGATTTGGATCTTTTCTTCAAATCTTTGAATCTTTTTCATAGATTAAAGATGGACTTTTGGAGGAGATGAAGAGGTAAAAGAAAGATAAAGAAGAAAATAATTTTCTTCTAATTTATTCTCTTTTTCCAAACCCTTAGAATCAAAAATCTGAAATTCAGATTTTTGCGCATACCCCAAGAGAGAGGATCCTCCTCTCTATTTTTCACACCATGAACTATACCCAAACTTCTACCACATGAAGAGCTCTCTTATGGAATCTTATACACATAAAAAAAGTCATATAAGCCCATTTTATAGGCATGTAAGGAGGTAGGATGAAGAATCCTAATGATGCTGGACTCTTATAGGATTCTACCTCCCATCATAATTTTATATCTAAAAATATATCAAAAAAATATGGGACATCCTTTTTCATATTTTTTTATATTAAATAAATTCTCTAGATAATCTTATATAAAAGATTTTCTTAAAATATTATACATATAAGGAGAAAAAAATTTATTGGCATGAAGAGGTTGGTCAGGATAAGAACAGATTCTCTTGATAAGGAATATTTTAAAATCTAATTTTAGAACCTTCATTTTATCAAAACTAAATTATATTTATACATGAGATAGATAAGGAAAAGATCTCTTGGTGTGAACAAAATCTCACACAAAATAATTTTGTATGTAGAGATATATGGCATGCAATCTGGGTTGGTGCAGGGGGAAGAGTACTATTCCAATAAGGACTCTAAGTTTCCTTATTTGAATCTAAATCAAATCGTATCTAGTTTAGCCCAAATAAAATATATAGAATCTAATCTAATTAGATTCATCAATTTTTAATCAAATCTTAATCAAATTAGAAATTGATTGAATCAAAATCCTGATCAAATCAGAGATAATTCTTCCTTAACGATTAGGTTATCTCATAACCTAATTGGGTCAAGTCTAATTGAATCTAATTCAATTAGATTTTATTTAATCCTCTTTGTTAAATCAAATTAAGTTAATTAGTAATTTAATTATTAATTAATCTTTCATTAATTCACTAATATTTGGTAAATTAATTTATTATAACTTTTGCATAAGGTTAATCATCAATCGAATTGATGATTAAGCCCTTGAACGATTCTCAATCATTGATCAGCCATATGATCAGTCAAAAATTTTTTTTGAGTGTGACCTCATAGATTCGAACCTAAATCGATAGTACAAGAATAACTTTCTGAACCAATTGATGTAATCATCTAGCAATGATGATCCGATGTTCGGATAGGTTAAATGATGGTGAAGCAACATTCAAGAACCTATTGACATATGGTTATCGTATAATTCATCCCTTTGACCCTAATGCTCGAGGACAACCTAGAATTTAACTGTCAATTCTAGATAAATCATCCACATTATATTTTAATCTTTTTTAAATCTATAACATAGATTATCCAGGTCCAGATTTTGCTAAATTGAAATATACTGATGCATATCTCCTACTAATTTGGAGGGGTCAATCCCATCTTGACTCACACACCAACTTAGCAAGTACTTGACTGTACTCAAAAAATTTTTATCACTGAATTAAAAACTTAGTTAGTTCGACATCAAAGTACAGTGAGTTGCTTGCAAGTCACCATGGTGATCTCCAGTCGGAGGGACTCTTATACCCATACCCTTCGTGAGCTATCCTTGACAGCAAAGTGCTCTGCAGTTGCTTACATTCAGTGATGATGTACTCTTATATCTCATCTGCTTGCCATACCAGTATCTCTATACTATTTGGTTATAAGGACAACCAACGCATATGGCACACAATGACCTACACTTGATATCGCTATCATCCTAGTAATAGCGTATTATTTGGTTGCGAACTAGTTTAAGGACTACGCGATAAATCCTCTTTTATTGATCAAAGTAGTCCTAAGGACTTCATCACAACATAAAAATTTGTTAGAAGATGTATCCTTGTGATAAAAAATATCAAATAATTTTTATTATTTATCAATTCATATAATTTAAAATTAGCATAATCATTAAACGATTGGCTTTAGGACATAATGCCCAACAAATTTCCCACGCACAAAATAAGGGATGCCTCCTTTTATTTGTCGCACTCTTTTCTTATGATAGTTTAGGAATTTTTGTCGCACAAAATATTACCATAACAACAAGTGGTTTGTGGTCCCTCTTTAAATAGATAAGATGTCCTAAATCTGAATAAAGTTCCAATTCAAATCTGATTTGAATTGTGTCTCTTTCCTTATCAAACTAGGAGATGTAATAAAGAAAGGATAGTGCCTATTGCTCATGTGAACAAACTTCATCGTGCGCTCCCATATGGGGTGGAAATAAATCCCCCACTTTCCTCCTTTGGTTGGCCACTATTAGAGAGAGAGTTTTAGGTATTTTGGACTCTTTGGATCACATCCAATCAAGCTTAAATTTAACATGATTCGAATCTGATTCGAACATGATTTGAATCAAATTTAAAGAGCCTGTCAATCCTAATCTAATTAGGATTCTGGTCCAAGTCTAACTTAAATTTTTAATTCAATAAATTCTTAATTAAATTAGATCTAATTTAAAATTAATTAGGATATAAACTGACTCTCTCATAAATCTCTTAGATTATTGATCAGATCATTATCATCCTCCAAATTAAATCTGAACCTCATGCTAGTGCTAGCTAGACATAGTCAACTTGTTTAATCCTGTATGTGTTAGAAAATATATCTTAAAGCTAATCATTGGATGATTGTGCTCTTTATAATTTATATATAAATTATAAATTAATAAAAATTATTTGATATTATTCATCATAAGGTATACATCTTCCTTGATAGAACTTATCTGTTATGATGAAGTCCTTAGAACTATATGATAATCGATGAAAGAAGATTTATCGAATAAATTTTAAATATATTCATGACCAAATGATACATCATTAAAAGATAATAATATTTTATCGAGTACAGGTCATTATGTGTCATATAGGTTGGTTGTCTTCTTAATCAAGGAGTGTAGGATACTGGTATGGCATACGGATGAGATGTAGGAGTACATCATCACTGAACAAGTGACTTATCTATGAAGCACTCTGCTGTCAAGAGCAGCTTGTGAAGAATATGGACATAAGTGTCCCTCTGACCTAAGATCACCATGGTGACTTTCAAGCAACTCACTGTGCTTTGGTGCCAGATTATCTAAATTTTTAATTCAATGATAGAAAATTTCTGGACACAGTCAAGTACCTGTAGTAGTCAGTGTGTGGATCAAGATTAGATTGACTCCTCCATATTTCAGGAGTTAATGTATCACTATATTTCAATTGAGTAAGACCTCAGTCGGGTTAATCCATATAATGATCATAGGATTTGAAAAGGATTGAAATATAATGTGGATGACTAATCCAGAGTTGACAGTTAAACCCTAGGTTGCCATGAGCATTCAGGGTCAAAAGGATGAATTATGTGGTAATCATATACTTTGGTTCTTAAGAGTTGCCTTGCAAACATTCAACCTTTTCAGATATTAAAAATTATTGCTAGATGGTAACTTTGATTAGTACAGAAGGTAGTTCCTGTACTACCGACTTAGTGTTCAAACCTATGGAGTCACGCACAAAGTCAGACAAAGTAGAAAAAAATTGACCTAAGTCTATGCGTTAAATTTGAAAGTATGTAACTTGATTGAATAAATAGATTAATTTAATTAAGAATTAAGTTAAGGGTCATACGGGATTAAATAAGTTGACTATATCTAGCTAGCATTAGACATGAGATTCAGATTTAATTTCGAAGATGTTGATGATCTGACCAATGATCAAAAAAAATTATGAGAGAATCAATTTATATCATAATTAATTTTAGATTAGATCTAATTTAATTAAGAATTAAGTGAGTTAAAAATCTAAGTTAGATTTGGATCAAAATTCTAATTAGATTAGGATTGACAGCCAATTTGAGTTTGGTTCGAATCCAGTTCAAATCATATTTGAATTGGACTTAGTTAGGACCCAGATTGAATAGGATCCATAAAGTCCAAACTATCTGAGACTCTCTCTCATAGGAGCTGACTAGAAAGAAAGGAGTGGTACTAAAAAGTTTTCACCCAATTCCTTTTGTGCGCATGAAGAAAGTTCATGTGAAGGGTTGGTGCAAAACCTTTCTCTCTTAGGTTTCCTAATTGGTTAGGAGTCCTAACTACATTAGGACATTGATCAAAATTGGACACCTCATCTATTTAAAAGGGAGCACCTCAATCCATAATAGAAAGAGTCTTGATTTGGTGCGACAAAAACAAGAGAAAAAGAAATAACCACCGTGAGTTAGTGTGTGTGTCCAAGAATGGGAGGCATCCCTTGATTCTTGGCATGAGGCTTCTTTGGGTGCTGACTTTTGGGTGTGAAGACTCCCTTCCAGACATACTCAACAAGAGGAAATCAGATCTCCTCTCTTCCCTCACTTCTCTTTTAAAGATTGATGTGCAGGGCCTCATCCCTCTTCCCTACGGAGCCTGACGGACACATGAAGTAGAGGGTCTATCCGTTCAGACCTTGTGAGGCATCGGATTCAAGTTTTTCTAAAGATTTTGATCCCTCTTCTACTATGAACAAGATAATCCATAATTGTTATACTATCCTTAGATTATAAAAAAAATTTCAAATGTACCCTGACGATCCAATCAAATCGGATGAATTTTTTTTACAACTGGTATCAGAGTCAGGCTGATATATGGATGCATAGATTAATTTTTTTAGATGTATATATATGGTATATGATCAATTTTTTATGTTAGATATTAAATCTAATTTAGACTTATTAATATAAAATTTATGATCTGATTTTGACCAAGATTTTAAGAATTAAATTAATGGTTGATTGAAGATTATTATAAATCTGTTATAACAAAATTTTCTTGATGCAAATTTTTATTAAAATAATAATCAAATTAAAATATATTTTAAATTTATTTTTATAAAATTTTATGTTATTATTTTGGATTAGAAGTTAGACTTAATCAAGATCAGAATTGAATCTATTTTGATAAATTTTCAGATCTGATTTTAAGCAAAATTTTGTACAATATCAAATTGGGTCTAACCAAAAGTTTTAATTTTTATGCATTCATATGTATGTTTGAATTATTTTTCTACATGATTCAGATCTAAAATTAATATTTTACATGCTGTATAAAAGTAGGCTCAGATCTAAAATTAATTTACAACATCATATGATAATGTGATCTAATTAGATTAGATGCATGATATATATGATATGATCATGTTCATATGTGTGCATGTTTGGATTTTATTTATTGCATGAGTAGATGTAATTAATTTTAGAAATTAAATTTTTAATCTTAATAGTTCTATACTCAAATTGAGATGATCACCAGGCCATTCGGTCATAAGAAAAAGTTGGAATTGAGTCTCTCTCATGCCTATTCGATGGGTTCTGCTACGACGTATAAGGGTGCCACTGAGATCAAGTCTCATGAAGAAGAATAGTGAAAAAAATTTTAAAATTATTTTAATCATGAATATGTTTAGATTAGATCTAAACTGATTCATGATTCGTTATAATTTTATTAAGATAAATTTAGATATAAAAATTATTTTAATATCTGAATTGCATGTTATATATGATGTAATTGGAGCTTATCTGAATATTATTATGATACATATGATGTATCTATGTGATTTAGATCAAATTTATGTATATTTAATTGTGAAACATAGATTCAAAAATTAGATTCTAGGATCTAAAAACTATATGAAACGTATGGTATGCTTCACATGAAATCCTGATAAAATAGTTTTACAAATTGAAATATATGTTTTACACACTTAATTTGGAATTAAGTAAACTAGATTTGAGAATTGAAGATGCTAAGACACCTCATAAACTATTTGGGTTGTGGGTTAGCTTGGATCAGGTCTTCTAACTGTTAGATGTGTGCCCTAGATGCCAGATTGACTGACACATTCCTGTACAAATCTAAGGGCAAATTTATAATTTTGATTATAAATCAATAAATGGGTTATTCTTCTATCACATTGTATACATTGTGTCTGTGATACATCCTTTGAGTTAGTAGGAATGTCAATTCATATTTTCAAGAGTTGAAAATTTAAGGCATGAATTTACATAACCAACTCATAAACAGCTCCTGACCATAGGATCATCACGAGGATGGTGATCGATTTGAAAAGTTGGTGTACGATCGCTTTTTAGGATAGATGTATCTTGAGTCTATGATGTGGAGACACCGAAGCGAGAGTACAGGTATTCATTGAGAATGAGAGTACTGAGCATGACCATATCAAACAGTCATAAGAAAGTCTACCTTCTCATCAATGACTAGCTCGATGCTGCAGTTGTGTGTCTAGTTCTTTGACCTGAGGTGCATCAACGGTTCACCTTGAGTGTGTTATAGTTTGACTACACCATGACTTGGTCTTCTAGCCATTCGGAACCTTGAGGTATATGTTGGCTGTAGCACATTCATTGTAGGAACTAGGTCGCACCAAGATGGGATCTATCAACCTCGGTAGATGAGAGGAGTAGTCCTATGATGATCGAAAGATCGAGTCCTTAAGCCCATGGCCATGGCAGAGTGAAATAATGAAAAAGAGTTTTTTATTAGGGTTTCACATCGGACTCGGATCGATCGATTGATTCATATGACTGATGTTGGGTTTGACGAGTTCACCTTAACTCTAATTCAGTCGGGACTCATGATAGAGGAACTCAATCACACAGGTAGCTGCACTGAGAGGTTCGTCTTCAGTTCTGATAGGTTGCCACCATATACTGCTAAGTGTCACTAGTAGATTTTGGGAGCAATTAGAATGATCTTGATGATCGATCATTCTAATTGTCTGAATTAGAAGAGTTCTGATCCATCGAAAAGAGTTTCGATGATGTCGATGATGAGATCACGACATATCTCATTATCATATAGAATTGAACCTAATTGGGTCACACTAATAAGGATTAGGATCTGGATGTCATCAATTGGGCTAGCCCAATTGATTTGGATTAGATCCAATTAGGTTCAAGGAAATCATGCTAGCACACGATTGAGCCTAACTTTCTCCTCGTGCAATATTTTCTATCTTGATTGAGCCAAATATGATTTGACTCACCCAGAGAACCCTGAGAAGATTTCTCTCAGTCTGACTGGAGCCAGTCCAGCTCAGAAAAGTCTTGTCTTAATTCATGAGATAAATTTAAGACAACACCTGCTAATTCCTGACACTTGTCATTTTCATTTTAGGACATCTATCAAATATTGATATATGGATCTTAAACTGAAGGCCACTTGTCAAGAGGTTATTGGAGGTTTTTTGTGGAGTGTCCACCTGCCAAAAATAAGCACCAAAGTGGGTGCCACAATTGGACAAGGCTTGCGCCCCAAGTGGATAAAGATCAAGAGGAGTCTTGATCAACATAAACTCTTGGGCGCCATCTCTCTTGTGCTTATCCAATGTTGGTGCCAACATAAGAGAGAGAGTGGGGGTTCTTATCTAATGAGATCAGATGATATCACTCCACCAATCAAAATTTTTTTAGATTAAATAAAATTTTTTGATTGGTCGAAAGATGTGGCACTGCGCAGCGTAGCAGGGTCTATATAAACCCTGTCTGCGCCTAGGGTTTAAGAGATTCTGCTCCCTACCCAGCATAAGCCAGCCACCCCTCCTCTTCTCCACATCCTCCCTAGTTCTCCCTCTCCCCTCTTCATGCCCAAAATGTTGGGCATCCATCTGGTGAAGGATCAAGGTGTTGTGACGCATTGAACAAAGGGCTGCAGGAGTTTTTCGATAAGCTGCTGCTCCAACTTCAGGAAGGCTTTTGAAGATCTTCCTAATCAGATTGAGTTTTGATTTTTGGAGCAGAGAGTTATGAGGAGAAGATAATCTAGGTCCTACCTGAGTGGATACTGATAGAGGCCAAGCGATTGCGTGGCTAAATCAGAACCTCAGGCTTGCTGCGATCATCTACAGGGTAATCAGATTACCCTTGAGGTATTTCATGTTGTCTCATACTTTTAGATTTATTTTAGAATTAATATCAAATAATAAAATTAGATCTAAAGATTTAGATCTAAAATAAATGTAGGATAATTTTTTTTAAAAATTATTCCATCCTAGATTTGATGAAATCTGGAAGATCCTACAAGGAAAAAGGTGATTTTTCCTTCAACTGGTATCAGAGCCAGATTCATGACTCAATTTTAGATCTAATTTAGATCTAATTTTAATTTTAATTTATCTAATATTAAAGAATTTTAGATATCACATCAGATATGATAGGATCTGAAATTAAAATATTTAAAATTAAATCTGAGAAGATCTAACATGCATGAGATGCATGACTAGACTAGGAATAGTTTGATCTATGAATAGTCTTGTAAGTTTATGTTTTAATGAGATTAAAATATAATTTAGATCTAATTTATTCTCTATTTTTGATGATATAAATGTTATATTTATATTAAAAATAGAAAATAAAAATTTGGATAATACATAAGATTGATCTGTTGCATGCCTAGACTAGTTATAGAATTGTTCTAGTAACTGTCTAGAATAAATTTTATGTTGAATAGTTCAATTTAAATTTTATTTTTCAGATGTTATATATGATGTATTAAATCTGAAAGAATATTAATTAGATCAATTTTTGATATATGAGATGTATGCAAAGCATGTATCAGTTAGATCTTAAATTGTATATGTGATATGTAAATTTAGATCTAACTAGTTTTGTAGTTAAATTTATATTTCTGATTAAGGTGTTCCTCATGGCCATCCAGTTATAAGAACAAAGTAGGGTTTAAAGGTCCTCTCCTCCTATTCAATGGGTGTTCTTATGACATGTAGGGGTACTATGCGTTCATCCTTAATCAGAAATCAAAACTTACTTTTCTGCAAAACCCTAGATCCTGAAATCCTAGGATTTATTTTACATGTTTTGTTTAATGAACCCAAGACTTAATTAATGAATTAAACTTATGGAATTAAATTAGGTTTAAAATTAAGAATTTCATATCTAAGTCATTTTCATAAAATTGGATTCGGGCTTGGGTAGCTCAATTAGGTCTAGCGGTTGATCAAACTGAATCAAAAGTTGGTTAGGTGGGATCATGAAAGCTAATAATTGACCAGCCTAATAGGATTAAGTCTAGGTCAAGGTCGAATCACATTCATATGTGACTCGATCAAGTTAAGACCTAATTTAGCTCAGTGGTTAGAGCCTGAATTGTAGGCTAACCCAATCAGTTTTGATTCGACAATTTGGTGTTTAAGGTAAGTTGGGCAGATGCGATCGACTAGTTTTTAATTGAGAGCTACTCGACTCAAATGCATTCTTGTTGAGTTAATGGTATATCCCTTCCTCCGATCTTACTTACCTGGACATATGTGTCGACCCAGTTCTGATTTAAAGCGGCTAACAATTCAAGCTAACCCATGCCACTAGATTAGTCATAATTGTTACGACTATGTCAAGCCAAGTTTAATGAGACCTAAATCAAATCTTTCTAAGAAAATATTAAGTCTAAGGTCTTCCATCATTGTGAATGTACGGGCCCTTCTCGGGGTTGATTGTTCTCGGCTGGATACAGTGGCTCAGTTGCACCAGAAAGATGCAACCATGTCCATTAGGCATTGGATGCTACGAATTAGAGGATGGGTTGGGCTCAATATTTCGGATACGGTGAGGGACCCAATTAGGAATCTAGTTCGTGCAAATGGTGGGTTTGACTTAACTAAAGATTGGAGCAATATTTCGGACACTGTATGCTTCATAAATTAGAGACCAAGTTTTGGGTGCACCATGATTAGAGAATCATTGGACAAGAGTTGTCCACTCATCGGTTGACTCATCACCAATAACTGTTAGGTGAGGTGATGAGCCAGTCGGTGAGACCGCACCACCCACTAGAAATCACTAATCACAGAGATTTTCACATCTCTACCTAGGAAGTGTAGGGATCTGAGAAAATAGTGAGAGTCTAATTTATTTAAAAATGAAACTCCTAAACAAATTGGTTAAGTCTGATTACAAAATCTAACTAGAAACTGTTGACTCTCTACAGGAAACATGTCTGCATCCAACCTCCTGACCAAAATACTAGACACCCACAGATTGACTGGATCCAATTTCAAGGACTGGTTAAGGAACTACAGAATTATTCTGAATTCTGAAAAATTGACCCATGTCTTGGATCAGGACCCACCTGCCATGCCAGCACGTCCAACTACTGAATAGAGAGTGTCTTTGAAAAAGTGGATGGATGATGATAACAAAGCAAGGTACTATATGTTGGGTGCAATGTCTGATGACTTACAGCGCCAACTTGAGAATATTATGACTACCTGCCAAATATTGGCTCACCTACAAGAGTTGTTTGGTGAACAAAGTCGCGCAGCCAAGTATCAAGTCTGTCAAAGACTTTTTAAGGCTAAAATACGTGATGGGCAATCAGTCCAAGATCATTGTTTGACAATGATCAAGGATCTTGAGGAGCTTGAGAATCTCGGTGTCATCTTAGACAAGGATTTTTAAACTGATGTGATCCTTCAATCCTTTTTTGATGCATATGGTCAGTTCATCATGAACTTTCATATGCATAAGATGCAATGTACCTTGGTCGAGTTAATGAACATGCTGGTTACAGCTGAGCTTTCTATGAAGGGTTTAAAAGGCTCAGTTCTTACTGTGGAGCGGACTTCTTTTAAGAAAAAATCTTTTGAAAAGAAAAAGAAGTCTACGAAGAAGCAGAAGGTGGATGGAAAGAAGAAGAAGACAAAACCGAAGAAGAAGGCTGCTGAAAAGGAAAAATGTTTCCACTACCAATCAGACGGCCATTGGAAGCGAAACTGTCCTCAGTACCTGGCCATCCTGAAGAACAAGAAGGATGGTCCTTCTGGAGGTATGCTCATTTTAGAATCTAACCTTACGGTTTCTTCTGCATCCAGTTGGGTGCTTGACTCTGGTCCTAGTGCTCATTTGTGCACTTCTATGCAGGATCTTGAGGAGAGCAGGAGGCTGAGGGATAGGGAGATAATCCTACGCATCAGGAACGGAGCAAGAGTTGTTGCTGTGGTCGTGGGGACCTACCCTTTGCAATTACTGTTAGGATTAGATTTAGTTCTTAGAGATTGTTATTATGTGCCTGCAGCAAGCAGAAATTTGATTTCTGTTTCATGTTTAGCACAAAAAGGCTATGTGATTAGCTTTCATAAGGATCATTGTAATATATTTTATAAAAATAATAAAGTTACAGATAATTTTCTTATTAATGATCTCTATCAGCTACATATTGATATATCTGTATTTAATATCGAGCAAAATGTGAATGCCATAGGAATTAAAAGGCCTAGAGATAGTCTAAATGATAGGTATCTATGGCACCTAAGGCTAGGTCATATAGCGGAAGATAGGGTTAACAAATTGAAAAAATTTGGACTGTTGAGTTCGATGACTTTCGAGTCATATCCAATTTGTGAATCATGTCTTCAAGACAAAATGACCAAACTCCCTTTTATAGGACATGGGGAAAGGGCCACAGACCTACTTGCCTTAGTACATACGGATGTGTGCGGCCCATTTGATGTGCCGGCTAGAGGCAACTATGTCTACTTCATTATCTTTACCGATGATATGTCTAGATACATATATGTGTTTCTAGTGAAACACAAGTCTGAAGCTTTTGAAAAGTTCAAAGAATTTAGACATAAAGTAAAAAAATAAATAGGAAAGCCCATTAAGGTTCTTCGATCAGATTGAGGAGGTGAATACCTTAGTTGGGAGTTCTTAGACTATCTTAAGGACAATGGCATAGTCTCTCAATGGACTTCACTTGGAACGCCACAACTCAATGGGGTTTCAGAATGAAAAAATCGGATCCTATTAGATATGGTCCGTTCCATGATGAACTTCACAGACCTCTCTGAGTTTCTTTGGGGACATTATCTCATGACATCAATATATGTATTGAATAGGGTTCCATCTAAAATTGTTCCTACCACACCATATGAGATATGGCATGGTAAGAAGCCAAGTCTGAATCATCTCAGAATTTGGGGTTGTTTGGCTCATGTCAAGAGACAGCAGGCGGACAAGTTAGAGTTCAGATCTTTTAGAGCTCGATTCATAGGATATCCTAAGGAGTCATTAGGATACTATTTCTATATTTCGGAAGACCACAATGTGATTGTGAGTCGAAATACTATTTTTCTTAAAAAATAGTTTATTCAAGATGGTGGCATCAGAAGAATAATTAAGCTCAAGGAGAATGTCTCTCAAGAGCAACGAGCTAAAGAACCTGAAGAACCAAATCAATCAGAACCAGTCCTAACACAATCTCTTCCACCTCGTAGATCGACTAGGGTTTTTCATCCTCCTGAAAGGTACTTAGATACTATACAAGAGGATATAGAGAAAATATTTCTCATGAAAAATGGGGCTCATGGTGATGATCCCAGGACCTATGATGAGGCGATATCAGATATCGACTTTGAGAAATGGCTAGAGGCAATGAGATCAAAAATTGACTCGATGCACTCAAATCAAGTCTGGACCTTTGTAGATCCACCTGAAGGTATTGTACCTATTGGGTGTAAATGGATCTTCAAGAGAAAGATAGGTGCAGATGGGAATGTAGAGACATTCAAGGCTAGGCTCGTAGCGAAAGGTTATAGACAGTGTGAAGGCATTGACTATCAGGATACCTTCTCGTCCGTAGCCATGCTAAAATCTATCCGCACATTACTTGCTGTTGTAGCCTGTTTTGATTATGAAATATGATAGATGGACGTGAAAATGGCATTTTTAAATGGACATCTTGAGGAAGATATCTATATGGAACAGCCACTTGGTTTTACATCCAGTGATGATGATCACAAGGTCTGCAAGCTGCAATGGTCCATTTATAGACTTAAGCAAGCATCTCAGAGCTGGAATACACATTTCAATGATGTGATCAAAATGTTTGGTTTCATCAAGAATGAGAAAGAATTATGTGTGTTCAAAAAGGTCAGTGGGAGCGCAGTTGTCTTCCTCATATTGTACGTAGATGACATCCTTCTAATTGGGAATGACATTCCCATGTTGACCTCAGTCAAAGTATGGTTGTCTAAGGAGTTCTCTATGAAAGATCTAGGAGAGACATCCTTTATACTGGGTATTAAGGTCTATAGAGATAGACCAAATAGGATGCTGGGACTTTTACAGAAGATGTACATAGAGGAGGTGCTAAAAAGGTTTAGCATGAAAAACTCCAAAAGAGGTTTAATACCTTTTAGACATGGCATTCATCTCTCCAAGAAGATGTGCCCTAGCACACCTGAGGAGATTGAATGCATGAGCAAAATTTCTTATGCTTCGGCAATAGGGAGCCTCATGTATGCCATGCTATGTACACGACCTGATATAGCCCATGCTGTGAGTGTCACAAGTAGATATCAGTCGAATCTAGGCGAAGAGCACTGGACTTCTGTGAAATGTATCCTTAAGTACTTGAGAAGGACTAAGAATATGTTTTTAGTCTTTGAAAATGGAGAACTCCAAATTCGGAGATATACAGACTCAGACTTTATGTCTGATATAGATGATCGAAAGTTGACATCTGAGAGTCTGTTCATTTGCAATGGTGGTGCAGTTAGCTGGAAGAGTTCCACGCAGACGGTGATTGTAGATTCCACCATGGAGGCAGAGTATATTGCTGCATCAAAAGCTGTGAAGGAGGTATTCTGGTACAAGAAGTTTGCCGTAGAGCTTGGAGTGATGTCATCGGATGCCATCCCTCTTTACTGTGACAATAATGGTGCCATAGCCCTAGCTAAAGAGCCAAGGTCTCACCAGAAGTCCAAGCATATCGAGAGGCGATTCCATCTGATCCGTGATTATCTCGAAAAGAGTTATGTTGAGGTTAAGAAAGTTGACTCCACAAACAATGTGGCAGACCCACTGACAAAGTCATTAGGCCAGCAAAAGATCGAAGCCCACCTTGAGAAGATGGGACTTAGATATGTAGTCAATTGGCATTAGGTCAAGTGGGAGTTTGTTAGATGTATGCCCTAGATGCCAGATTGACTGACACATTCCTGTACAAATCTAAGGGCAAATTTATAATTTTGACTATAAATCAATAAATGGGTTATTTTTCTATCACATTGTGTACATTGTGTCTGTGATACATCCTTTGAGTTAGTAAGAATGTCAATTCATATTTTCAAGAGTTGAAAATTTAAGGCATGAATTTACATAACTAACTCATAAATAGCTCTTGATCATAGGATCATCACGAGGATGGTGATCGATCCGAAAGGTTGGTATACGATCACTTTCTTAGGATAGATGTATCTTGAGTCTATGGTGTAGAAACACCGAAGCGAGAGTACAGGTATTCATTGAGAACGAGAGTACTGAGCGTGACCATATCAAGCAGTCATAAGAAAGTCTACCTTCTCGTCAATGACTAGCTCGATACTGCAGTTGTATGTCTAGTTCTTTGACCTGAGGTGCATCGACGGTTCATCTTGAGTGTGTTATAGTTTGACTACACCATAACTTGGTCTCCTAGCCATTCAAAATCTTGAGGTGTATGTTGGCTGTAGCACATTCATTGTAGGAACTAGGTCACACCAAGATGAGATCTATCAACCTCGGTAGATGAGAGGAGTAGTCCTATGATGATCGAAAGATCGAGTCCTTAAGCCCATGGTCATGGCAGAGTGAAATAATGGAAAAAAAATTTCTATTAGGATTTCACATCGGATTCGGATCGATCGATTGATTCATATGACTGATGTTGGGTTTGACGAGTTCACCTTAACCCTAATTCAGTCGGGACTCATGATAGAGGAACTCAATCACACAGGTAGCTGCACCAAGAGGTTCATCTTCAGTTCTGATGAGTTTCCACCATATACTGCTAGGTGTCACTGATGGATTTTGAGAGCAATTAGAATGATCTTGATGATCGATCATTCTAATTGTCTGAATCAAAAGAGTTCTGGTCCATCTAAAAGAGTTTCAATGATGTCGATGATGAGATCATGACATGTCTCATTACCATACAGAATTGAACCTAACTAGGTCACCTAACAAAGATTAGGATCTAGATGTTATCAATTGGGCTAGCCCAATTGATTTGGATTCGATCTAATTTGGTTCAAGGAAATAGTGCTAGCACATGATTGAGCCTAACTTTCTCCTCGTGCAATCTTTTCTATCTCGACTGAGCCAATGTGATTTGACTCACCCAAAGAATCTTGAGAAGGTTTCTCTCAGTCTGACTGGAGCTAGTCTAGCTCAGAAAAGTCTTGTCTTAATTCATGAGATGAATTTAAGACAATACCTGCTAATTTCTGACACCTGTCATTTTCATTTTAGGACATCTATCAAATGTTGACATATGGGTCTTAAACTAAAGGCCACTTGATAAGAGGTTATTGGAGGTTTTTTATGGAGTGTCCACCTATCAAAAATAAGCACCAAAGTGGGTGCCACAATTGGACAAGGCTTGCACCCCAAGTGGATAAAGATCAAGAGGAGTCTTGATCAACATAAACTCTTGGGCGCCATCTCTCTTGTGCTTATCCAATGTTGGCACCAACATAGGAAAGAGGGTGGGGGTTCTTATCTGATGTGATCAAACGACATCACTCCACCAATCAGAATGTTTCTGGATTAAATGAAATTTTTTGATTGGTCGAAAGATGTGGCACTGCGCAGCATAGCAAGGTCTATATAAACCCTATCTGCGCCTAGGGTTTAAGAGATTCTACTCTCTACCCAGCAAAAGCCAGCCACCCCTCCTCTTCTCCACATCCTCCCTGGTGCTCCCTCTCCCCTCTTCACACCCAAGAGGTTGGGCATCCATCTGGTGAAGGATCAAGGCGTGGTGATGCATTGAACAAAGGGCTGCAGGAGTTTTTCAACAAGCTGCTGCTCCAACTTCAGGAAGGCTTTTGAAGATCTATCTAATCAGATTGAGTTTTAATTTTTGGAGCAGAGAGTTGTGAGGAGAAGATGATCCAGGTTCTGCCTGAGTGGATACTGGTAGAGGCCAGGCGATTGCGTGGCTAAATCAGAACCTCAGGCTTGCTGCGATCATCTATAGGGTAATCAGATTACCCTTGAGGTATTTCATATTTTCTCATGCTTTTAGATTTATTTTAGAATTAATATCAAATAATAAAATTAGATCTAGAGATTTAGATCTGAAATAAATGTAGGATAAATTTTTTAAAAATTATTCCACCCCAGATTTGATGAAATCTGGAAGATCCTACAAGGAAAAAGATGATTTTTCCTTCACTAACTAGATTAGAACTAGGATTAGATATAAATATAAATTAATTAAAAAAATTGATTAAATCTAATCAAGAGTTGAATTAGATTAGATCAAAATTTTTCTAGATCAACCTCAATAGTTGTAGCTTCATCA
This sequence comes from Elaeis guineensis, assembly GCF_000442705.2. NCBI lineage: Eukaryota > Viridiplantae > Streptophyta > Magnoliopsida > Arecales > Arecaceae > Elaeis > Elaeis guineensis. Next base: position 79,992,070 of record NC_025998.2, read on the forward strand.
AGTCCATATTTTTGACCATACCAAATGGACCGGATATGGCTTAATGGTTTAGCCTAAGTCTTTTTATTGACTAAATCAAAACTAATCGACTAATTAGTGTTTAAGATAAGTTTGGCAATATTGCTTGATAATATGATTGATGATTTTTAATTGACAGTATATTTACTTGGTTATTTTGATGGTGTCTAAGGCAAGTCAAGGCAGACCCTCTCACCAAACTCATTTATCTGACCAATTTGATAGATTATGTTTTGATGAGATTACAAATTGATTCGAGCTGATCTATGCCATTAAGGTAAATCAATGTGACTGATTTAGGTGTCTTTAGACCACCCTTGTCTCTAGTCCAATTCAATGACTTGGTGAAGTCAATGGGAAGACTTTTGATTGTTGGTCGATCTCTTCTCTCATTCTCAAATCATAAAATCAGTTTGATTGATTTAGATGTCCTTAGATCAGTTTGTCTCTAGTACTCTTCATGACTTGATAAAGTTAGTAGAAGAATTTAGACTTGCCAATTCAATGGACCAGCTTGTCCAATCTTTTTCATGACTTGATGAAGTCAGTGGGAGGATTTAAGATTCGTCGGTCAATTGCTTGTCAAAATATTAATCAAATCTTCTAAATTATTAGGTCCATAAAATGAGCTAGTTATGGGAATAACTAGATCATAGTCTTCCATTAAGGTGGGTGATAATGGGTCCAATAGTCTAGGTAAGCATTGCAGACACATAGGCCTGGTATTTATTTTGGATATTGGAATTATCATTTATTGTATAATAACTCAGTCGTCTCTCTTTGATGGATGGTCAGGTTGGCCGACCATAGTCAAACTTGATCATTTGTTGGTTAGATGGACTGAGTATGGTCATGTTAATGGTTGGATCTAATCAAGAATTTCAATGGAGGCTCTAGCCTACTGAAATAAAATCTGAGGCAAAATTAGTTACTAGAAGTTGTTTAGAGAAACAATTACTTAAGAACCTATCCAGACTTTGACATGGGTTGACCGGCTAAAGTCGGGCTTGTATGCAGTATGTGTAGATTCTAGTACCAATTAAGTGTTAGAAAATCGGGTACGGTTGGATGCATAGATTTCAAAATCTTTTTGAAGTAGCAACAGAAACGATCTAGGTTAAATCTTTTAACCCCACATACAATAGATCTAATCTATATCAATCCAAATCCTGGATTAAAGACACATATATCTGAAAGTAAAATAAAAAAATTGATGTTGGATCTCAATACCTTGCATGGGTTGAAATACACTGCAACTAATGATTCTAAATCTGAATGTTTTTTAGCTGCACATATATCCGACCTCTACAGATATTCATCGAGATCAATCTTGAATTTTTCTTCTTGTTATAGATCCACCTTCTCCAAGATGAATCTCAACTTTTTGGACCTTTGATCAACTCTTGATCTTTGATTGTGATCTTAACGCTTGAACTACAGTCTTTCTCCTTATTCCTTGCTGTAGAATAAATCACCCTCAACTTAGGTATGTGGGAAGATGGGATGCCTAACCCTTGGGCATTGAAAAGAGAGAAAAAAGAGGAGATGGCATGGAGATGGAGAGAGGGTGAGATCTGAATTCTCACTTTAATTAATTTTAAAATCCTAGGAGACCATCTCTTATATAGATCTTTTCTTGATTTCAAATCAATCTTCAATCAACCTAAAAAGGCTAGTCCTTATCTCATAAAGATTTTTACCTTTTAATCTAATTTTTTTTCAAAAAAATTAGATCCAATTGAAAAGGTCCTCACCTCTTTTGGAAAGTAGATAGGGCGCTCCACATCAAAATAAGCAAGTTGAGTGGGCACCCTCATCAAAAAGGGGCAAGTAGTTGGGGCACCAACTTTTGGTACCCCTCTAAGATATTTTTTACTCAAGAGAGGGGGTGTAGCTCCTCTCTCTCTCTCTCCTTCCATGCCAAGGCAAAAGAGGGGGCAGGCCCCTCTCTTTCTCAAGCCCATTTCAAGGTGTTTGCACCCCTTGGACTTTCCAAAAAGGGAGGCTTGCGCCTCCTCTCTTTTTCTCACTTATTCCACACCACATAAGGAAATAACAAGCGAGGAAATAAGAAGATTAGTTTGCCAACTAATTGACTTAATCCAATCCTTTTTGAGCCTTTAACTAAGTGCCCCAGTAAACCCAATCAAAATGGGTCAAGTTAAGGTTCAAGGCTATAGACTTGATCCAATCCTTATCTGATAAGAAATCCAAGTCTAGAGAAGAATTTGGTTTAACCATATGCTAGCATGATTCTCTTAAACCCAATAAGATTTTAATAAATCCTAATCTAATTAGTACATCATAAGCCTAATTGATTAATTCAAGATTAAATCTCTTAATGTGTGACCCCATAGATTTCATTCTATCTGGTAGTGAGATATATTACGATCTCCATCACAATATTATGAAACTCCTTTCGATAGATTGGAATAATTCCAACTCTACCCTTCGAGGGTGATCGATCATCAAGACGATGTCCGATGAGTCACACAATCCATCAGTAATATCTAACAGTATGTAGTGGCAACTTAGTAGAATAAAAATTTGAACCCCTAGGTGTAGTTATCGTGTGATTCAGTCCTTCTATCATGAGTTTCGACTAAATGGAGGTCATGAAGAACTTGTTGTCAGATATATATCCTAGAAGCCAATATGGCTGATACATTATAGTAAATTTAGGATATAATTTTATACTTAATATATTGATATGATCAATAAAAAGATAATTTTTTTTTATTCAAGTGTAATGTATCCTTAAATCATCAATGAAATTAGTTTCGATACATATTCTCAAGGTGTTGAGAATTAGAGACATGTATTGCCTAAAGGCTCCTGATCATAGGATCATTATAAGGATGGTGACAGATCTGGATAGACTAGTATACAAATTACTTCTTTCGAGATAGATGGGTCTCTAATCTATTGTGTAGAGATATAGGGTGACGAGTGCGGGTGGTTGTTAAAGAATAACTAGTACTGAACATGACCATACGAGAGATCACTTGGATTTCTATTCAATCGTCAGTGATTGTCTCGATGCTGTAGTTGTGTGTCTGATCTTTTGACTTGAGATGGTACTACTGCTTGTAGTGAGACTGCTGGAGTTTGATTGACATATAAATATGGCTCTTAATGAGCCCTTATAGTGGATATTGATGATAATTTATCTACTGTAGGAGTAGGGTGTGCATTAAGATAGGATCTATCAACCATGATAGAGAGGAGTAGTCCTACAAGATTTGAGAAGCTAAGTCCATGAATCTGTGGCCATAGTAGAGTGATTGATGGAAAAGAGTTTTCATAGATATCACATCTGGACTTGAGCTAATCAAATCTATCATATAACTGATGTTGAGGTATGATGATTTATCCATGACCTACCATCTAGTCGGGACTCATGATAGAGGAACTGAATCACATATTAACTATATCTAGAGGTTCATTTCAGTTTTACTGGATTGCCATTATATACTGCTAGGTGTCATTGGTGGATTGTGAAAGCTCACTAGGATTGTTTTGGATCAACAATCCTTGATTTAGTTAGAGTGGAATTGTTTCGATCCATTGAAAAGAGTTTCAATGATACAATGATATAGATCATTGTATGTCTCACTACCAGATAGAATTGAACCTATGAGATCACACAACAAAGGTGTAGGATTTTGGTGTACAGAGCAGAAGCATGGATTTCAAAGCATTTAATATGAAATCATAAACCAAAACCAAACTCCAGGAACACCTTATTAGACTTTAAACCATATTAATATGCATTAATATCAGAATATAAGGTATAGAAACATACCTACAATCGCTAAACCCTTATTTGTGCTCGATTGCAGGCAGCAGTCTGTCAGGGTTTCCACCAGGTGCCCACGTGTTCACCCTCCAACGTTGATCCACACAAGAACTCGATCAACCATCTAGCACCTTTTAAATTTTTTCTATAATTAAATTCTTATTTTTCAGAATTTAATTTCTATTTGGGCAGAACCTCCTTTCTTGGCTTTGCTGTCACCCTGTTGAACCTTTCCTTGCCTTTCTTTCTTGCTCCTTGTCACCTTAATTTTTATTCTAATTCTCTAAGCCTTTTGGAAGACTTCTTGTCCTCTATCAGAACCTTGTCTAAGATAGAGAAGAAGAATAAGAAAAATTGGACAAGAGGAGCCTATTCTAAAAAAAAAAAAAGGAGAATTGGATGTCTTGGAAACTAGGTGTGCACCCCTATTTATATTGCACGTAGGGGAGCAAACCAAGCATCCCACGACCACACACAAAGCATATCATGCCTCCTCCCATTTTCTCACACCCCATCAGAGTATAAAATGCCATGTGTACATCAAAGTTGGGTTGAAGAGGTGCCTTGGGGCAGAAGGACTCTTCATACTCAACTTACGGTGTTCACATGAGAAATCACAATGCTTCTCTTATTGGCGCCATTTCTCATAGCCTTTGGATCTGGAAGGAAGCCCATCCAATGGCCAAGAGAGAGGGTGCCAACATCAGGGTAGGTGCATGAGAGAGGAGGGAGTGGAAAAGTCAAAACTATCTCTCCATTTGACTTGGTCCAAGGGGCGCTTCCAAGGGGTGGCGCATGGGATTTCATCCTTATCTCTTCCCACAAATATTCTACGAAGTGTTTCAGATACAGAAGGACTCTTAGGTGCCTTCTAAGAGATCTGAAAGCCTCGTAGAATAAAAAAAACATGGAAAAAAATGGATAATTCCAAGCAAGGGGCGCCAACACTCATCCATGCGCCATGTGTCACATGCGCATGGACCAAAAACTCATGCGCCAAGAGCGAGAGTCTTAGGCGCATGGGTTTGAAATTAAAAATAGCCAAGTGTTAAGTAATTAAACAAAAGGTTAACCTAATTAACTAGCCAAATTTAATTTGACTCTAGTTGGATCTAATTAGCCCAAATCGGAACCCAATTCGAATCCGATTCGAATCTAGATGCTAGGGTTTGCAACATGTGCTAGCATGTTCAACTTGCAAACATGGTTTAATCCAATTAAACTCATGATCGATTCTCTTTGTGTGTGACCCATTGGGTTCTACATCTAGCCAGCAATGAGTCCGGGTGCAATTTAACCTAATCTAGTTAGAACACAATCGAGCCGATTTAGGTCAAATCGAGCTGACCCATTTCGATCAATCAGAACAACTTCTAATTGACGATCGTATTAAACTCTTTAATCTGATTGAACTCACAAGATATGATTGACATCTAGCAATATATCGTGTCTACCTGAAAGATATAAAATTTTGATAAAAATACCAAAAATACCCTTCAGTGGGAAGTTACCATGCAACTTGATCTTACGATCATCCTGCAACCCGAATATAACTTTGGGTATGAAAAAATATCAAATCCAATTTTATATTCATATTTCTCTTGATCAAATAATGATGATTTTATTTATAAAATATTAAAATTCATTTCTAATATTTTATCATGCTTTGATCAAAGTCTTCCTGAATCACCATTCGATTGAAGCAGATAGGATGCAATCTCCTCTTACTAGGAGTGATCGTTTCCATATTGACCTACTCACAACCTTCATAGGCAATCCATCATATCTAGAATACCCCATACATGATTAAATCATGAATGAGTATGATCCAAAATATGGATTCATGCATATAAGATTCTATGGCAGTCTCAGGTCAAAAAATTTACATGCACAACTCCCACTAAGAGAAACATCTATCGACATGTAGATAAGACTCCATCAGATATTCTCTAATTGGATCAATTCAGTAAACTCATTCTCTAATGAGCACTTACATCCTTGTATTAGTGTCATACACAAGTAATTATGAGATCAATTACCCTCTCCACTGAGCATACACAGGATGTACCAGTATTATCAAAAATATTGATCCCCTACTCAATATTCTATTGACTAGGAATATTTAAAATTAGGGTTTTAAAATTTTAGGTCTCACTGGTATAATCACATCATAACCCTAAAATCATAGCCCTAATTTATGAGATTCATCATAATCTTAAAATTAAATAAGATGCAGCATATAATGAAATAAATACCTTTATTTAAAAAATTAGTACATGAGTTATTGGGAGACAAAAGAATATCCATCAAATTATATATTTTGATTGGCTTATAGGGCACACTCTTTCAATCTCTCACTTGCACTAAAGCCAATCACCCTTATATTTTAACCCCATACAATCGAGGTGGCAATCGTACTACTACTGTGGTAGAGCTTTAGTGAACAGATCTGCTATGTTGTTTTTTGTGTCTACTCGTTCAACAACAACATCTTGTCTTTCAATTATTTTTTGAACGAGATAGAAGCATCTCAAAATGTGCTTTGATTTATGGTGAGACCTTGGTTCCTTTGCTTGCGCAATTGCTCCAGTATTATCACAATAAAGTGGTACTGAGTTCTCAATCTTAGGAACGATACCCAATTCAGTGATAAACTTCTTCATCCAGACAGCTTCCTTGGCGGCTTCACTTGCAGCTATGTATTCTGACTCTGTGGTTGAGTCAGCTACAATCTGCTGCTTAGAACTCTTTCAACTCACTGCTCCACCATTAAAAATAAAGACTGAAGGAAAAACTGCCTTTTTCCTGTGTAGGATCTTCCAGATTTCACCAAATCTGGGGTGGAATAAATTAAAAATTTTTATCCTATGCTATTTTAGATCTAATATCTATTAGATCTAATTTTATTATTTGATATTTAAAATCTAAAATTAAATCTAAAAGTATGAGAAATATAGACATACCTCAAGGGTAATCTAATTACCCTGTAGATGATTGCAGCACTGCCTGAGGTTCTGATGTAGCCATGCAAGCACCTGACCTCTACCAATATCCACTTAGGTAGGATCTAGAATGTCTTCTCCTCATGATTCTATGCTCCAAAAATCAGATCAATATCTGATTTGGAAGTACTTCAGAACTCCTTCTGAAGTTGGAGCAGCAGCCTGTCGAAGATGTCTTGTAGCCTTCTGTTCCAGGTGTCACCACACCTTGTACCTTTGCCAGATGAATGTACAACTTCTTGGACATGAAGAGGGGAGAAATAGAGCAGGGAGGATGTAGAGAAGAGAGGAGGGGGCAGCAGCTAATGAGTTTTTGCATAAAAACAAGTTCTATCTCGAAACCCTAGGTGCACCAGGGTTTATATAGATCCTGTATGCTGCGCAGTGCCACATCATTCGACCAATCAAAAAATTCCAATAAATTTTGAAAAAATTCATATTGGTGAAGTGATGTCATTTGATCACATCAGATAAGAATCTCCATGCTCTCTCCTATGTTGGCACCAACATTGGATAAGCAAAAATAAAGTGGCGCCAAAGAGTCCAAGTTTATCAGGACTCTTTGGTTCTTATCCATTTGGGGTGCCCACTTAAATCCAATTGAGCTCACATCATAATCTGATTATGGTGCCCAATTTGAAGTGGTTTGGACATGTGGACACTCCACAAAAATTCTTCAATGAATCCTCTTCAGTTTAAGACCTATATGTCAACTTTTGACAGATATCCTAAAATGAAATTGGCAAGTGCTAGAAATTAGCAAGTGTTGTCTTAAATTCATCTCATGAATTAAGATAAGCCTTTTCTGAGCTGGACAAGCTTCAATTAGACTGAGAGAAATCTTTTCAAGGTTCTCTGGATAAGCCAGATCACATTTGGCTTAGTAGAGACAGAAAAGATTACGTGAGGAGAAAGTTAGGTTCAATCGAGTTCTAACACGATTTTCTTGAACCTAATTGGATCTTATCCAAATCAATTGGGATAGCCCAATTGATGACATTCAGACTGTAACCCTTGTTTGTGTGATCCAATTAGATTCAATTCTGTATGGTAATGAGATATGTCGTGATCTCATCATCGACATCATCGAAACTCCTTTCGATAGACCAGAACTCTTCTGATTCAGATAATTAGAATGATCGATCATCAAAATCATTCTAATTGCTTTCAAAATCCATCAGTGATACCTAGCAGTATATGGTGGCAACCCATTAGAACTAAAGATGAACCTCTTGGTGCAGCTACCTGTGTGATTGAGTTCCTCTATCATGAGTCCCGACTGAATTAGGGTTAAGGTGAACTCGTCAAACCCAACATCAGTCATATGAATTAATCGATCGATCCGAGTCCGATGTGAAATCCAATAAAAAACTCTTTTCCATTATTTCACTCTACCATGGCCATAGGCTTAAGGACTCAATCTTTCGATCATCATAGGATTACTCCTCTCATCTACCGAGGTTGATAGATCCCATCTTGGTGCGATCTGGTTCCTACAATGGATATGCTCAGCCAACATACACCTCAGGGTTTCGAATGGCTAGGAGATCGAGTTATGCTGTAGTCAAACTATAACACACTCAAGGTGAACCATCGATGCACCTCAGGTCAAAGAACTAGACACACAACTACAGCATCGAGCTAGTCATCGACGAGAAGGTAGACTTCTTTATGACTGCTCGAGGTGGTCACGCTCAGTACTCTCGTTCTCAACGAATACCTATACTCTCACTCCGGTGTCTCCACACCATAGACTCAAGACTCATCTATCCTAAGGAAGCGATCGTACACCAACCTTCCGGATCGATCACCATCCTCGTGATGATTCTATAGTCAGGAGCAGTTTATGAGTTAGTTATGTAAATTCATGCCTTAAATTTTCAACTCTTGAAAATATGAATTTACATTTCCACTAACTCAAAGGATGTATCACAGACACAATGTACACAATGTGATAGAAGAATAATCTTTTTATTCATTTATAGTCAAAATTATAAATTTGTCCTTAGTTCTGTACAGGAATGTGTCAGCCGTTCTGGCATCTAGGGCACACATCTAACAAACTCCCACTTGACCTAATACCATTTGGCTACATATCTAAGTCCCATCTTCTCAAGGTGGGCTTCGATCTTCTGTTGGTCCAATGGCTTAGTCAGTGGATCTGCCACATTGTCTGTGGAGTCGACTCTCTTGACCTCGACATAACCTTTTTCAAGGTAATCACGGATCAGATGGAATCGCTGCTCGATGTGCTTGGACTTCTGGTGAGACCTTGGCTCCTTAGCTAGGGCTATGGAGTAATTATTGTCGCAGTAAAGAGGAATGGCATCCGATGACATCACTCCAAGCTCTGTGGCAAACTTTTTGTACCAGAATATCTCCTTTGCAGCTTCCGATGCAGCAATATACTCTGCCTCCATGGTGGAATCTGCAATTACCATTTGGTTGGAACTCTTCCAGCTAACTGCACCACCATTGCAAATGAACAGACTCTCAGATGTCGACTTTCGATCATCTATATCAGACATAAAGTTTGAGTCTGTAAATTCCTGAATCTGGAGTTCTTCATTCCCAAAGACTAGAAACATATCCTTAGTCCTTCTCAAATGCTTAAGGATACATTTCACAAAAGTCCAGTGCTCTTCGTCTGGATTCGCCTGATATCTGCTTGTGACACTCACAGCATGGGCTATATCAGGTCGTGTACATAGCATGGCATACATGAGGCTCCCTATTGCCGAAGCATAAGAGATTTTGCTCATGCGTTCAATCTCCTCAGGTATGCTAGGGCACATCTTCTTGGAGAGATGAATGCCATGTCTAAAAGGCAATAAACCTCTTTTAGAGTTATCCATGCTAAATCTTTTTAGCACCTCCTCTATGTATATTTTCTGTGAAAGTCCCAGCATCCTATTTGGTCTATCTCTATAGACCTTAATACCTAGTATAAAGGATGCCTCTCCTAGATCTTTCATAGAGAACTCCTTAGACAACCATACTTTGACTAAGGTCAACATGGGAATGTCATTCCCAATTAGGAGGACGTCATCTACATACAATATGAGGAAGACAACTACGCTCCCACTGACCTTTTTCAATGCACATGGTTCCTCCTCGTTCTTGATGAAACCAAACATTTTGATCACATCATTGAAATGAGTATTCCAACTCCGAGATGCTTGCTTAAGTCCATAAATGGACCTTTGCAGTTTGCAGACCTTGTGATCATTATCACTGAATGTGAAATCAAGCGGCTGTTCCATATAGACATCTTCCTTAAGATATCCATTTAAGAATATAATTTTCACATCCATCTGCCATATTTCATAATCGAAATAGGCTGCAACAGCAAGCAATGTGCTGATGGATTTTAGCATGGCTACGGGTGAGAAGGTATCCTGATAGTCAATGCCTTTGCGTTGACTATAACCTTTCGCTACGAGCCTAGCCTTGAATATCTCTACATTCCCATCTGCACCTATCTTTCTCTTGAAGATCCATTTACACCCAATAGGTACAATACCTTCAGATGGATCTACCAAGGTCCAGACTTGGTTTGAGTGCATCGAGTCAATTTCTGATCTCATTGCCTCTAACCATTTCTCGGAGTCGATATCTGATATCGCCTCATCATAGGTCTTGGGATCATCACCATGAACCTCATTTTCTGTGAGGAACATTTCCTCTACATCCTCTTGTATGGTACCTAAGTACCTTTCAGGAGGATGGAAAACCCTAGTCGATCTACGAGGTGGAAGAGATTGTGTTAGGACTGATTCTGATTGATTAGGTTCCTTAGGTTCTTTAGCTCGTTGCTCTTGGAAGACATTCTTCTTGAGCTTAATTATTCTTCCGATGCCACCATCTTGAATAAACTATTTTTCAAGAAAAATAGCATTTCGACTCACAATCACATTGTGATCTTTCAAAATATAAAAATAATATCCTAATGACTCTTTAGGATATCCTATGAACTGAGCTCTAAAAGACCTGAACTCTAACTTGTCCGTCTACTGTCTCTTGACATGAGCCAGACAACCCCAAATTCTGAGATGATTCAGACTTGGCTTCTTACCATGCCATATCTCATATGGTGTGGTAGGAATAATTTTAGAGGAAACCCTATTCAATACATAAATTACTATCATGAGACAATGTCCCCAAAAAAATTTTGGGAGGTTTGTGAAGCTAATCATGGAATGGATCATATCTAATAGGGTCCGATTTCTCCGTTCTGAAATCTCATTGAGTTGAGACGTTCCAGGTGGAGTCCATTGAGAGACTATACCCTTGTCCTTAAGATAGTCTAGGAAGTTTCGACTAAGGTATTCACCTCCTCGATCTGATCGAAGAACCTTAATGGGCTTTTCTATTTATTTTTCTACCTCATGTCTGAATTCTTTGAACCTTTCAAAGGCTTCAGACTTGTGTTTCATTAGAAACACATACCTGTACCTAGACATATCATCAGTAAAGGTAATGAAGTAGACAAAGTTGCCTCTAGCCGGCACATCAAATGGGCCGCACACATCCGTATGTACTAGGGCAAGTAGGTCTATGGCCCTTTCCCCATGTCCCATAAAAGGGAGTTTGGTCATTTTGCCTTGAAAGCATGATTCATAAACTGGATATGACTCGAAAGTCAACGGACTCAGTAGCCCAAATTTCTCCAATTTGTTAACCCTGTCTTCCGCTATATGACCTAGCCTTAGGTGCCACAGATACTTATCATTTAGACTATCTCTAGGCTTTTTAATTCCTATGGCATTCACATTTTGCTCAATATTAAAAATAAATACATCAACATGTAACTGATAGATACCATTAATAACAAAACCATTTGCAACTTTATTATTTTCATAAAATATGTTACAATGGTCCTTATGAAAGCTAATCACATAGCCTCTTGTGCTAAACATGAAACAGAAATCAAATTCCTGCTTGCTGCAGGCACATAATAACAGTCTCTTAAAACTAAATCTGATCCTAACGGTAATCACAGAGGATAGGTTCCTATGGCCACAGCAGCAACTCTTGCTCTATTTCCGATACTTAGGATCATCTCCCCATCCCTCAGCCTCCTGCTCTCCTCAAGATCCTGCATAGAAGTGCACAAATGAGTACTAGAACCAGAGTCAAGCACCCAACTGGATGCAGAAGAAACCGTAAGATTAGATTCAATAATGAGCATACCTCCAGAAGGACCATCCTTTTTGTTCCTCAGGGTGGCCAGGTACTGAGGATAGTTCCGCTTCCAATGGCCTTCTGACTGACAGTGGAAACACTTTCCCTTTTCAGAAGCCTTCTTCTTCGGTCCTGTCTTCTTGTTCTTACCATCCACCTTCTGCTTTTTCACAAACTTCTTTTTCTTTTCAAAAGACTTTCTCTTGGAAGAAGTTCGCTCCACAGTAAGAACTGAGCCTTTTGAACCTTTCATTGAAAGCTCAGCCGTAACCAGCATATTCATTAATTCGGCCAAGGTACATTACATCTTATGCATATGAAAGTTCATGATGAACTGACCATATGCATCAGACAAGAACTGAAGGATCACATCAATCTGAAAATTCTTGTCTAAGATGATATCGAGCTTCTCAAGCTCCTCAAGATCCTTGATCATTGTCAAACAATGATCTTGGATTGACTACCCATCATGCATCTTGGCCTTAAAAAGTCTTTGACAGACTTGATACTTGGCCGCGCGACTCTGTTCACCAAACAACTCTTGTAGGTGAGCCAATATTTGGCGGGTAGTCAAAATATTTTCATATTGGTGCTGCAAATCATCAGACATTGCACGCAACATGTAGTACTCGGCTTTGTTATCATCATCTGTCCTCTTTCCAGAGACACTCTCTGTTCAGCAGTCGAACATGCTGGCATGGTAGGTGGGTCCTGGTCCAAGACATGAGTCAATTTTTCAGAATCCAGAATAATTCTGTAGTTCCTCAACCAGTCCTTAAAATTTGATCCAGTCAATCTATGAGTGTCTAGAATTTTGGTCAAAGATTTTGTGGCAGACATGTTTCCTGTAGAGAGTCAAAAGTTTTTAGTTAGATTTTATAATCAGACTCAATCAATTTATTTAGGGTTTTCATTTTTAAATAAATTAGGCTCCCACTATTTTCTCAGATCCCTACACTTCCTTTGCAGAGATGTAAAAATCTTCATGATTAGTGATTTCTAGTGGGTGGTGCAGTCTCACCGACTGGCTCATCACCTCACCTAACAGTTATTGGTGATGGGTCAACCGATGAGTGGACAACTCTTGTCCAATGATTCTCTAATCATGGTGCACCCAAAACTTGATCTCTAATTTATGAAGCTCACCGTATCTGGGATATTGCTCCAATCCTTAGTTAAGCCAAACCCACCATTTGCACGAACTAGATTTCTGATTGGGTGCCTCACCGTATCCAGAATATTGAGCCCAATCCATCCTCTAATCCATAGCATCCAATGCCTAATGGACATGGTTGCATCTTTCTGGTGCAACTGAGCCACTGTAACCAGTCAAGAACAATCAACCCCAGGAAGAGCCCACACATCCACAATGGTGGAAGACCTAGACTTAATATTTTCTTGGAAAAATTTGATTTAGGTCTCTTTAAACTTGACTTGACATAGTCATAACAATTATGACTAACCTAATGGCATGGGTCAGCTCGAATTGTTAGCCACCTGAAATCAGAACTGGGTCGACACATATGGCTAAGTAAGTGAGATCGGTGGGAGGGATATGCCATTAACTCGACAAGAATGCATTCGAGTCGAGTAGCTCCCAATTAAAAATCAGTCGGTCGCATCTGCCCAACTTACCTTAGACACCGAATTATCGAACCAAAATTAATTGAGTTAGTCTACAATCCAGGCTCTAACCACTGAGCCAAATTAGGTCTTAACTTGATTGAGTCACATCTAAATATGATTCGACTTTGATCCAGACTTAATCCTGTTAGGCTGGTCAATTATTAGCTTTCATGATCCCACCTAACCAACTCTTGATTCGGTTTGATCAACCGCTAGACCTAATTGAGCTACCTAAGCCCGAACCCAATCTTATGAAAATATCTTAGATCTGAAATTTTTAATTTTAGACCTAACTTAATTTCATAAGCTCAATACATTAATTAAGTTTGGGTTCAAAAATAAAGCATATAAAATAAATCTTAGGGTTTCAGGATCTAGGATTTTGTAGAAAAGTAAGTTTTGATTTCTGATTAAGGATGAACGCGTGGCACCCCTACACATCATATGAACATCCCATTGAATGAAAAAAGAGGGTCTTAAAATCCTACTTTATTCTTATGACTGGACAGCCATGAGGAACACCTTAATCAGAAATATAAATTTAACTACAAAACTAGTTAGATCTAAATTAACATATCACATATACAATTTAAGATCTAACTAATACATGCTTTGCATACATCTCATGTATCAAAAATTAATTTAATTAATATGCTTTCAGATCTGATACATCACATATAATATCTAAAAAATAGAATTTAAATTGAACTATTCAAAATAAAAACTATTCTAGACAAGATACTAGAACAATTCTACAACTAGTCTAGGCATGCAACAGATCAATTTTATGAAATAATTAAAATTTTATTTTCTATTTTTTGATCTAATTATAAAAATTATAACATCAAAAAAAATAAAGAATAAATTATATTTAATTCATATTTTAATCTCATTAAAATATAAAACTTAAGATAATTCATGGATTCAATTAATCTTAGTCTCGTTATGCATCTCATGCATGTTAGATCTTCTTAGATTTAATTTTAAATATTTTAATTTTAGATTCTATCATATCTGATGTGATATCTAAAATCATTTAATATTAGATAAATTAAAATTAAAATCAGATCTAAAATAGATCTGAAATAGAGCCAACAACCTAGCTCTGATACCACTTGAAGGAAAAACTGCCTTTTTCCTGTGTAGGATCTTCCAGATTTCACCAAATCTGGGGTGGAATAAATTAAAAATTTTTATCCTATGCTATTTCAGATCTAATATCTATTAGATCTAATTTTATTATCAGATATTTAAAATCTAAAATTAAATCTAAAAGTATGAGAAATATAGACATACCTCAAGGGTAATCTAATTACCCTGTAGATGATCGCAGCACTGCCTGAGGTTCTGATGTAGCCACACAAGCTCCTGGCCTCTACCAGTATCCACTTAGATAAGATCTAGAGCATCTTCTCCTCATGATTCTATGCTCCAAAAATCAAATCAATATCTGATTTGAAAGTACTTCAGAACTCCTTCTGAAGTTGGAGCAGCAGCCTATCGAAGATGTCCTGTAGCTTTCTATTCCAGGCATCACCACGCCTTGTACTTTTGCCAGATGAATGTCCAACTTCTTGGACGTGAAGAGGGGAGAAATGAGAGCAGGGAGGATATAGAGAAGAGGGGAGGGGATGTCAGCTAATGGGTTTTTGCATAAAAACAAGTTCTATCTCGAAACCCTAGGTGCAGCAGGGTTTATATAGATCCTGTATGCTGCGCAGTGCCACATCATTCGACCAATCAAAAAATTCCAATAAATTTTGGAAAAATTCTGATTGGTGGAGTGATATCATCTGATCACATCAGATAAGAATCTCCATGCTCTCTCCTATGTTGGCACGAACATTGGATAAGCACAAATAAGGTGGCGACAAAGAGTCCAAGTTTATCAGGACTCTTTGGTTCTTATCCATTTGGGGCGCCCACTTAAATCCAATTGAGCTCACACCATAATCTGATTATGGCACCTAATTTGAAGTGGTTTGGATATGTGGACACTCCACAAAAATTCTCCAATGAATCCTCTTCAGTTTAAGACCCATATGTCAACTTTTGACAGATGTCCTAAAATGAAATTGGCAGGTGCTAGAAATTAGCAGGTGTTGTCTTAAATTCATCTCATAAATTAAGACAAGCCTTTTCTGAGCTGGACAAGCTTTAATTAGACTGAAAAAAATCTTTCCAAGGTTCTCTGGATGAGCCAGATCACATTTGGCTCAATAGAGACAGAAAAGATTACATGAGGAGAAAGTTAGGCTCAATCGAGTGCTAGCACGATTTTCTTGAACCTAATTGGATCTTATCCAAATCAATTGGGGTAGCCCAATTGATGACATCCAGACCCTAACCCTTGTTTGTGTGACCAAGTTATATTCAATTCTGTATGGTAATGAGATATGTCGTGATCTCATCATCGACATCATCGAAACTCCTTTCGATGGACCAGAACTCTTTTGATTCAGACAATTAGAATGATCGATCATCAAAATCATTTTAATTGCTCCCAAAATCCACTAGTGACACCTAGCAGTATTTGGTGGCAACCCATTTGAACTGAAGATGAACCTCTTGGTGCAGCTACCTGTGTGATTAAGTTCCTCTATCATGAGTCCCGACTGAATTAGGGTTAAGGTGAACTCGTCAAACCCAATATCAGTCATATGAATCAATCGATCGATCCGAGTCTGATGTGAAACCCAATAAAAAACTCTTTTTCATTATTTCACTCTGCCATGACTATGGGCTTAAGGACTAGATCTTTCGATCATCATAGGACTACTCCTTTTATCTACCGAGGTTGATAGATCCCATCTTGGTGCGATCTGGTTCCTACAATGGATATGCTACAGCCAACATACACCTCAGGATTTTGAATGGCTAGGAGACTGAGTTATGGTGTAGTCAAACTATAACACACTCAAGGTGAACCATCGATGCACCTCAGGTCAAAAAACACACAACTGCAGCATCGAGCTAGTCATCGACGAGAAGGTAGACTTCCTTATGACTGCTCGAGATGGTCACACTCAGTACTCTCGTTCTCAACGAATACCTGTACTCTCACTCTGGTGTCTCCATACCATAGACTCAAGACTCATCTATCTTAAGAAAATGATCGTACACCAACTTTTCGGATCGATCACCATCCTCGTGATGATCCTATGGTCAGGAGTAGTTTATGAGTTAGTTATGTAAATTCATGCCTTAAATTTTCAACTGTTGAAAAATATGAATTTACATTCTCACTAACTCAAAGGATGTATCACAGACACAATGTACACAATATGATAGAAGAATAACTCTTTTATTCATTTATAGTCAAAATTACAAATTTGCCCTTAGTTCTGTATAGGAATGTGTCAACCGATCTGGCATCTAGGGCACACATCTAACAAAGACATACCCTGAAATTGACTTGCTATCATCTGGATCTGATTGAAAACTAGAATCAGAATATCCTTCTAGTTTAAGATTAGATCCATCATATATTAGAAAAATATCCTTAGTCCTTCTCAAGTACTTTAGAATATTTTTCACAGCCTTCTAATGATCCTCACCTGGATCAGCTTGAAATCTACTGGCTATGCCTAAGGCATAAGCAACATCAGGCCTGGTACATAACATAGCATATATAATTGATCCTACAGCCGAAGCATAAGGAATAGAATTCATTCTATTTCTCTCTTCAGGTGTCTTAGGAGACATCTTCTTAGAGAGATGTATGCCTTGACTCATGGGTAAGTAACCTCTTTTACTCCCATCCATACTGAATCTTTTCAGTATTAAATCAATGTACTTAGACTGAGATAAGCCTAGAATCTTTTTAGATCCATCTCTATAGATCTTAATTCCAAGTATATAGGATGCTTCTCCCAAGTCCTTCATGAAAAACTTATTAGATAGCCATAACTTGACTGATTGTAATATTGGGATATCATTTCCAATGAGGAGTATGTCATCCACATACAGAACCAAAAAAACTATAGCACTCCCACTAGTCTTCTTGTATACACACGGTTCATCCACATTTTAGATGAAGTCAAACTTTTTGACTGTTACATCAAAGCAGATGTTCCAACTCCTTGAGGCTTGCTTTAATCCATAAATGAATTTCTTAAGCCTGCATACCTGATTTGGTCTGTCATTTGAGACAAAACCCTCTGGCTGTGACATGTAGACCTCCTCTTCTAGAAAATCATTCAAGAAGGCGGTCTTAACATTCATTTGCCATATTTCATAATCATAGTATGCTGCTATTGCAAGCATAATCCGAATAGATTTGAGCATGGCAACAGGTGAAAATGTTTCATCATAATCAATACCTTATTTTTGCCTGAAACCTTTAGCCACTAATCTGGCTTTATAGGTTTCTATTTGACCATCTGCTCCAATCTTTTTCTTATAGTCTCATTTGCACCCAATAGGGTTTACCCCTTCTGGTGTATCAACCAAAGTCCACACTTTGTTGGTGTACATGGAGTCCATCTCGAATTTCATGACATCCTGCCATTTGTCTTAATCCTTACTCATGATAGCTTCCGTATAGGTCAAAGGTTCGTCATTCTCAATGACTTGGGCTTTATTATTCTCAATAATGAACCCATACCTTATAGGTGCATGTCGCACTCTATCTGACCTATGGATAGGAGTTATGTGTTTTGGTTTTTCCTTATTTATGTGATTATTTGATTGAGAAACATCTATTTGTTTTTCTTGAACTTTATTAAGTTCAATATTTCTCCCACTGCCACTTTCTAGGATAAATTCTTTCTCCATGAAAGTGGCATGCCTACTTACAAAAACCTTTTGTTTAGTAGGGTGGTAGAATAGATATCCTATACTATCCTTAGGATATCCTACAAACAAATATTTATCTGCTCTAGCATCTTGCTTATGTCCAAAATTTTTTTTGACATATGCTGGACATCCCCATATCTTAAAATATTTAAGATTGGGTTTCTTACCTCTCCATATTTCATATGGAGTGCTAGATATAGATTTAGAAGGTACTCTATTCAAGATATTTATTGTGGTCTCTAAAGCATGACCCCAGAAAGAAATAGGTAATTCAGTGAAGCACATCATGGATCATACCATATCTGATAAGGTACGATTCCTCCTTTTAGCTACACCATTTAATTATGGTGTATAAGGAGGTGTCCATTCAGAGATAATTTCTTTTACCTTAAGATAGTCTAAAAATTTACTGGATAAGTATTCTCCTCCTCGATCAAATCGAAAGATTTTTATACTTTTTTCAGTTTATTTTTCGACCATACTTTGATACTCTTTGACTTTATCAAAGGCTTCGGATTTATGTTTCATAAGATACACATATCCAAACCTAGATAAATCATCTGTAAAAGTAATAAAATAAGAGTATCCACCTCTGACCTGAGTTGTCATAGGCCCATATACATCTGTATGTACAAGTCCTAATAACTCAGTTGTCCTTTCTCCATGTCTATTAAATGGAGTCTTGATCATTTTACCCATAAGATATAATTCACAAGTTCCTAATGATTCATAATCATAAGAATCAAAGAATTTTTCTTTGTACAACTTGTTAATCCTAGTCTCAGTAATATGACCAAGTCGATAATACCAAAGAAAGGTATTATTTATATCATCTCTTTTATGCTTTCTATTTTCATCAACATGAAAAATATTATCATTCAAACATAGAGTCAACAAACCATTGTTAAAAATGCCATGACAAATTATTTCATTAGAAAATTCAATCGAGCAACCATTGCTCGTTACATATATTTGATAACCTTGTTTTATCAACAAGGGCACAGATACAATATTTCTAATGATCTTAGATATGTAATAACAATTTGTTAGCTCTAAGATCTTCTCAGAAGGAAACTTCAAAGTATTTGTCTCTATAGCTTCTGCTTGGATGGACTCTCCTCCAACATTGTAGAGCTTAAAGTCTTCCTCCTTCAAACTTCTAATTTTCTGCAGCCCTTGCAATGATTTGTAGATATGAAAACCACAGGCGGTATCCAATACCCAAGAGTTTGATATGGAAGAATCCAATGATAATATTGTATGTATCTCATACATACCTTTTGGTGCATTATTTGCACCAGTCTTCACAGTTGCAAGGTAAGCCTTGCAATTCCTTTTCCAATGACCTGCCTTGCCACAGTGAAAGCAGGTCAACAGTTCGGAGGTCTTCTTTCCTTTCTTCCTCTTATTTATGCCACCTTTAGGGTTCAGCCTCCTTTTAGAACCCTTTTTGCCTGCCTTCTTCTTGGAGATCCCATCCAAAAGAAGAAGAGGAGCCTTATCCTACTTGATATGGCTCTCTGCTGTCTTGAGCATATTTAATAGCTCAGGCAAGGAAGTATTCAGTTTGTTCATGTTGTTGCCCAGCTATGCAACCCAAGAGGGGGGCTGAATTGGGTTTCTAAAAATTTTAAGCCCAACAAATAACTTATGAAGAACAAAATAATGGCTTTAAATCAATATTAATTACCTAAAGTAGTATTGCAAGGATATAATAAAGAAATAAGATAAAGCGATAAAGCACACCACAAACACAAGGATTTATAGTGGTTCGGTGCTAACCTTGCACCTACATCCACTCCCCAAGATCCCACTTGGGAATTTTAATCCACTATCCTTTGTATTCAACCCGAATACAAAACGTCGGAAACTCCGACACTAGCTATCCCAAGCTAGAATACAAGACGTCGGAAACTCCGACCCTAGCTATCCCAAGCTAGAACACTTATTTTCCGGGTACAAGCAAACCCAAAACACTCCGATTTCAGGTTCGGATCAACCTTTCCTTGTTTTGGAAATCCTCCAAAAACAAGAGCAAAAACTCACAAAGAGTAAGAATATTTAGAGCACAGATGAATACAATAACAGCTCCTTAAATGAGCAAATATAACAATAAAAGCTTTACTCAAATGAAGAACCCCTTTTTCAGATTTTCTCAAGATGAATGAACGGTTGAACGCTTGAGAAGAGGTTGATTGTTGATTGAAGATCTCTTGAAAGCTTTGAACGATCTCTAGATCAAGGTTGAAACGATAGGCGTGAAGAATTCTCTCCTTGAAAGATCTTCCTTTTCTCTTTCACAATCTCTCTGGTATATTGTGGATCCTCTCTCTTTTTCTCTATGGATATTTCGTTGATCTCAGACTTTTTCTTGCAAATTTTGGATCCTCTCTTCTGTTCTTCTCTTTTCCCTCCTTTTTCTCTTCTTCTTCTCTTCTTGTTTGATTTCACGTTTGATCCGCTATTTAATCTGCAATTTCTTTCATCAAATTAAGCATTTTGTAGCATTAGAAGCAAGAGAAAACAATTTAGGCAGATAAAGAGCCGTTAGAGGATTTTTAGAAAGCATAAATGACAATTAAAACAGGCAAAAAAATAGCCGTTGCTGACATTTCCCATCGCAGGGGTCGACTCATGAGTCGACTCATGCTTCAGGGGTCGACTCATGAGTCGACCTCTGTTGCAAAAACCAGAGAATGCTTTTCTGGAATTTCTTGGCTCAAATTAGCAGGGGTCGACTCATGAGTCGACTCATGCCTTGTGGGTCGACTCATGAGTCGACTCACAGGTCGTGCCAAGCCAGAAAACTAGCGTGCCAAGGAGAATTTTTGCATGCCAATCAGCTCACAGTGCCATGAGTTGACTCATGAGTCGACTCATGCACTTCAAACCTTCATAACATCAAAAATATAAGTCCAAACACAATGAAATTTTCACCAATAGATTTCAAATCATTTGTTCTACCAAATGGTACTATCAAATCAGGATTTCAGTGAAATTATGATTTTGCCCTTGAAGAGCATAAGGACTTTTTCATTTTAAAATATTGTATCCCTTCAATCTGCTTTGTAATCATCAAAATCAATCTAGGAGCAACAATCTCCCCCTTTTTGATGATGACAAAATATATGAACAAAAATATTTATGTTAAAGCATTAATTTCAAAAGAATCCATTATTGGTGTATATGCTTGAAAAGAGTATGATTCTTTTGGCATGTAATATAAATGCAAAAATAGTTTGTCCATTTTCTTAAAGATTTGAAAAGGGTATTAGATTATTTTGAGTTCAAGATATATCAGAGCAAGAGAAGATAAATAACTTTTTCTATGCATCAGAGCAAAAATAATTTTTACAATGATATCAGAAAAGATTTTATAATGTATCAAAGCAAGAAAATTTTTAATGTATCAGAGAAAATTTCATACAGTATCAGAGCAAATGTTATAATATATTAGAGAAACCTTCACACTGTATCGGATCAAATGTTATCATGTATCAGATCAAGTTGAAAGAAATTGTAGGATGTATCAGAGTAAAACAAATTTCTTATTGATGTATCAAGGTGAGTAAAATTTCAAAAGCAAGTTTGAATATCAGAGCTTATATATAAAAAAATATTTATTTGCATTGTACTCATGATTTTGCTTTTGATGGATAACTTTTTGTTAAAGTTCTGTCTGATACCAAATTTTGATACCAAAATTTCTCAAAGTTTTGTTTAATCTTTCAATCCTTGTTTTTGTCTAATTTCTCCAATATTTGTTTAATTTCTTCAATATTTATTTTAATTTAATTTCTCCCCCTTTTTCTCATAATTTACCCCCTTTTTCTCATAATTTAGGGTTTTGCTTTTTGTCTAATTTCAATTTTTGTTTAATTTTAATTTCTCCCCCTTTTTGACATCATCAAACATAGTTAACTCTTTCTTTTCTTTTTCTGAAATATTCTTTAATTTCTTCCTCTTTAGAGATTTTCACAGATGTTTGCTCCCCCTTAATATAGCAATTATCAATAGCAAACAACAACAAGGAGAAGATAATATTTCAATAGATGTATCAGAGATTGAAATATAACCAAAATATAATCATTACAAAGATATAGGTAAAAGATGATTTCATTAATATCATAATTGTTTCAATACATAAAATTCAACCAGCTAAATGTCAATACATGGCCCCAAGGTATAGATCCTAGAACAAGATACTAACTCCTAAGA
Source organism: Elaeis guineensis (assembly GCF_000442705.2). Lineage (NCBI taxonomy): Eukaryota > Viridiplantae > Streptophyta > Magnoliopsida > Arecales > Arecaceae > Elaeis > Elaeis guineensis. The sequence continues at coordinate 80,014,714 of NC_025998.2, forward strand.
TCTAGATAAGTCAATGATCAGAGTCATCAGATATAGGGTGAGGAGATGATGGATCAGAAGTTCGTCCTCTACCCTGTCTGCCTCTGCCACGAGTAGGAGAACGAGATGAACTGGGTGGCTGAGAACGCTGAGATGCTAGGGACTGAACAGAAAGGGTGAGTCTGATAGAATCAAGTACGTTCAGTGCTCTGGAAACAGATTGAAGTAGAGCAGTGAACTGGGTGGTAGCATGCTCACTCGATCCTCTGATCTCTTTCCTCAGTAGCTCATATCCACCTTCTAATGCTCCTCTGAGCCTTCCAGCCTCTGCAGTGAGGTCTGTGACCTCAATAGTAGACTCCTGTGGCTGGGGATGGGCCAATGCAAGAACTTGCCCCTGCAAGTCAAGAACTCTGCCAGTAAGTCTCCAGACTGTATCCTCAAGCTGCTGTATCCTGACGGACTGATCTGAAATCATCTGAAATATAGTGGAGATGTGGGGAGTAATGGTCTGATCAGAAGAAGTAGCTCCAGGTGCAAAAGAAGTACTACTCCACTGGCTAGACAACAAAGAAGCCACACGCTGAGATATATGCTCGATCTGATCATCAGCCAGTCTGAACTCTGATGGAGGTGCTCTGCTCTCTGGCTGATACACTGGTGTGGGCATCCTAGTAAACTCAGAAGGGCCAGCCTCAGTATCAAGAATGAACTGGGTATCTGGTGAAGCTGCCCTGAAGTCATGTACAGGAGAAGATGGACCTTCTTCTTCTACTCTGCCTTCAGTTCTGTCTTCAGCTCTTTCCTCAGCTCTCTCCTCAGCTCTTTCTTCAGAGCCCTTGATCCAACCACCGACAGTCTTTGTAATTCCCATTCGGTGCAGGCTGTGTTGGTTGAAAGTGTCCATATGTGAGAGCTTGATAGGTGTCTCCCCCTCACAGCTAACTCCAAACCTCCTAAATACTCTAGTAAGGGCCATACCATAAGGCAAGTGTGCCTTGGATCTGTTCAAAGTTTCTCTCATGGCCTCTATCATAAGTGCAGGGAGGTTTAGGGGGGTCTGAGTGATGATATGAAACATGACACATACATCTCTGCCAGATAGTAAGTCATGTCTACCACTCCTAGGAAAGAATAGTTTTGTCATAATCTGATGCAGGACCCTCTTCTCAATGGACAGTAGCTTTGCTTCCAATCTGTTTAAACTTCCTGAAAAATCTTCTCCTAAGATAATTCTGATCCCTTCTTCTTTAATTGGGAGTTCCATATATGAGTATCCTTTACTAGGCAACTGAAGTATCTCTCTCAATATCCTAGAATCCAAACAGATGTCAATCCCCTTTACAGTTGAAGTCACAGACCCGTTTCCATAATTTAGGTTCTGGTAGAACTCTCTGACTAGATCAACATAGGTGACTTCCTTAAGAGAGTAATAAAGTTCCCATCCTTGATTTTTGATCTTGGTAGCAAAAGTAAAGCCTTCTTTCTCAAAGAACCGAAAATCTATATTTTTCCTAGTTTCTACTTTTCTATCAGAAAGAAGATTTACACTGGGGCTTATGGAGGATTGAGAGGGACCTTGAGCAGGTACTAAAACTGGATTGGGAACAGTGGAAGACTGAGCATGCCTTTTCTTTCGGACAATTTCCTCAGGCTCTCGGATTGATTTCCTCCTTTTGGGAAGTTTCATCTTTGGAGCCATATCCAATAAGGTAGCAGACAAGAAGACTTGAATTCAGTGGAGGAGGGATCACAAAAGAGTAAAGAAGAATTTTGGTGGAGAAAAGAAGTGGATTTTGAATGAACGGTGAAGTTCTAGGGCACGTTCCACCCGCGCCTATCACTGCGATAAAGCACAAAAAAGTCCTTTTCAAGGAGGCGATTTTTGGTGGAGAGAAGGAGGGAGAATTGCCTCGAAATTGATCCTTGGATTTGGAGAAAACAAAAGTTTGAGAGGACGGCTTTCGGAAGGAAGACGACGAGAAGATGAGTCGTCTCATAAACAAGGTTTCCCGTTTTAAAAAAAATAAACCCAATGGAAGTTGGTGGGATTTACAAGTTTGCCATTGAGTCGACTCATGGGGATCGACTCATGAAGTTCAGAAATTCAGAAAAAATGCAAATAAATTCCAGAAAAATTTGAAATTTTGGGAGAAAGAATTTTGCTCAATGATAAGTTTTTAGAGAGATAAACCTGAGCTTTTGGGACCAGGATAGATGTTAAAAATTGAGCTCTAAGAGTTTTTGACATCTATTCTTTGGAAATTGAGAAATTTCAGACAAATGGATCTAGAATTCCTAGATTTCTCCTAATTTCACAGAATCTTTCCTCACTAAGGGCCTTTGTAAAGATATCAGCTAATTGATTTTCAGTGCAAACATATTCAAGAATTATATTTTTATTTTGAACATGTTCTCTTATAAAATGATGTCTTATTTCAATATGTTTGGATCTTGAGTGTTGTATTGGATTTTTAGATAGATTTATGGCACTTGTATTGTCACATTTTATTGGAGTTTCATTAAGTTTGATTCCAAAATCTTCGAGTTGTTGCTTAATCCACAAGATTTGAGCACAACAACTTCCGGCTGCAATGTATTCGGCCTCAGCCGTAGACAGTGCCACCGAATTTTGTTTCTTGCTAAACCATGAGATTAGGTTAACTCCAAGAAATTGGCAAGTTCCACTTGTGCTTTTTCTATCTAATTTACATCCAGCAAAATCAGCATCAGAATATCCTAACAAATTAATTTGTGAGTCCTTAGAGTACCATAACCCTATAGTTTGTGTACCATTTAAGTATCTAAGGATTCTTTTAACAGCATTCAAATGAGATTCCGTAGGATTAGATTGATATCTTGCACATAAGCAAACACTAAACATGATATCAGGCCTACTTGCAGTTAGATATAATAATGAGCCAATCATACCTCTGTAGTATTTTAAGTCTATGCTTTTACCTTCATCATCCTTGTCAAGCTTACTTGAGGGACTCATTGGTGTGCCAATAGGTTTGCAGTTCTCCATTCCAAATCTTTTGAGTAGTTCCTTGGTGTACTTGCTTTGGGTGATGGAGATTCCCTCTTTTGATTGTTTGATTTGGAGTCCGAGAAAGAAAGTGAGTTCTCCCATCATGCTCATCTCAAACTCTCCCTGCATAAGCTTAGCAAAGTCTTGACAAAGGGATTCATTAGTAGACCCAAAAATTATGTCATCAACATAAATTTGTATAATTAGCATATCATTTTGGTTTCTTCTAATAAATAGGGTTGTGTCTACATTGCCTCTTGAGAAACCATTATTTAGTAGAAATTTGCTTAGCCTTTCATACCATGCTCTAGGTGCTTGTTTTAGACCATATAAAGCTTTATTTAATCTGAAGACATGATTGGGAAAAGCATGATTTTCAAATCCTGGGGGTTGTTCTACATATACTTCTTCAGAAATATATCCATTTAAAAATGCACTTTTAACATCCATTTGAAATAGTTTGAATTTCATAAAGCAAGCATAAGCAAGTAGAAGTCTAATGGCTTCTAATCTAGCAACAGGTGCAAAGGTTTCATCAAAATCAATTCCTTCTTCTTGATTATATCCCTTAGCAACCAGTCTTGCTTTATTTCTAATTACATTTCCATGCTCATCTAACTTGTTTCTAAAGACCCATTTTGTGCCAATTATTGAATAATCTTTAGGTCTTTTCACTAAGGTCCAAACATTATTTCTTTCAAATTGACTGAGTTCTTCTTGCATAGCATTAATCCAGTTATGATCATTTTCAGCTTCTTCAAAAGTTTTAGGTTCAAGTTGAGATACAAAAGCACAATGATTAAGTACATCTCTAAGTGAAGAACGTGTTTTTACCCCATGCATAGGATCACCGATAATTAATTCCTTAGGGTGGTTGTGAAGATACCTCCATTCCTTGGGTAAGTCATTTGTACCTTGAGGTTGTTCTTGAATTTCTTCACCTTTCTCATTTTGTTCATCTTCTTGATCCTTGTCTTCTGGAGTTGCTGAATCTTTCAGAGTGATCTCCTTCATACCTTCTATTAGTGGATCTGCATCATCAACACCCTCATTCTTCCTTGAAGGAGGATCGTTAGATTCATCAAAGACAACATGTATGGACTCCTCAACTACTAAGGTTCTTTTGTTGAACACTCTAAATGCTTTACTAGTGGAGGAGTAACCTATAAGGATTGCTTCATCTGATTTTGCATCAAATTTACCAAGTTTTTCTTTGCCATTATTTAATACAAAACATCGGCAACCAAAAACATGAAAATAGGCAATATTTGGTTTTCTTCCTTTCCAAAGTTCATAGGGGGTTTTCTTTAAAAATTGTCTTATTAAAGCACGATTTAAAATGTAACATGCTGTGTTAATAGCTTCCGCCCAAAAATATTTTGGAAAGTTGCTTTCACAGAGTATGGTACGGGCCATTTCTTCTAAGGTTCTATTTTTCCTTTCAACTACCCCATTCTGTTGGGGTGTCCTAGGAGCAGAGAAGTTGTGGCCAATTCCATTTTCATCACAAAAATTTTCAAAATCATGATTTTCAAATTCTGTTCCATGATCACTTCTAATATTTTGAATTGAAAACCCTTTTTCATTAGTGACTTTTCGATGAAATTTCGTGAAAATTTGAAAAGTTTCATTTTTGTGAGCTAAAAAGAAAACCCAAGTAAAACGAGAGTAATCATCAATTATTACAAATCCATATCGTTTTCCTCCTAGACTAGTGGTTTTAGTTGGTCCAAATAAATCCATATGTAAGAGCTCTAAAGGTCTAGAAGTTGAAATAGTGTATTTGGATTTAAATGATACTCTAGTTTGTTTACCTAATTGGCATGCATCACAAATTCTATCCTTTTCAAAATTTAATTTTGGCAAACCGAGAACTAAATCCTTTTTGATTAATTTTGAAAGAGAATGCATGCTAATATGTGCAAGTCTACGATGCCACAGCCAACTAGTCTCATTTATTTTAGCATTTAAGGAAACTAGGCATTGCATGTCTAATTTAGTTAAATCATTCAAGTCTACCATATAAACATTGCCATGCCTATGTCCTATAAATTTAATGCCATCGTTAATAGGACTCGTCACAATGCATACAGATGATTCAAAACTTACTTTATACCCTTTATCACAGAATTGACTAATGCTGAGTAAGTTATGCTTTAAACCTTTAACAAGTAAAACATTCTCAATGTATTTGGAGAGAGTGATACCAATGTTACCTATCCCGATGATCTTTCCTTTGCCATTATCTCCAAAGGTGACCATCCCTCCATCCTTAGCATCAAGCGTGATGAATTGTGATTCATCACCAGTCATGTGTCTCGAGCATCCGCTGTCAAGATACCATTTCCTGTTTCCTTCTTGGGATGCTAGACACACCTGCAAGCACAGATCAAGTTTCTGTCTTAGGTACCCAAGCTTTCTTGGGTCCTTTCAGGTTAGTCAGAATGGTTCCTTTTAGAATCCATATTTTCTTTGTGTTTGCATATTTGTTAATAAGACATGTGTATGATTTATGTCCTATTCTTCCACATTTAAAACAAGTAATATTTGTAGGCTTTTTGCTTGAATAATTTGCATAAATATTCTTCAAAAATTTTTGTTTCTTCAGGGGTTTATAACCAAGTCCAGCCTTATCATATATAGCTTTCTGATTATCAAGGATCATATTTAGCTTGTTTGAACTTAAGGTGAACTTATCTACTATAGATTTCAGCCTGTTAATTTCATCCTTAAAGTTTTGATTTTCTTGAATCAATGTGAATTTTTCAATTGAAAGAATTTCAGCTTGTTTCACTAAGGACTGATTTTCCAATTTCAGCTCTTTGTTTTTCTTCCCTAGTTTCTTTAATTCATCAATTGAATCATAGAATGCTTCATGCAATTCTTCAAAAGTAAATTCACTAGTGGATTCAGAAGTTACCTCATTTTCATGTGCCATCAGGCACAGATTGGCTTGTTCGGTTGAGGTTTCCTCGTCGGAGCTTGAGTCATCACTCGCACTCCAGGTCGCCATCATTGCCTTCTTTTTGAATTTCTTTGGACCTTTCTTCAATTGAGGACATTCGGATCTGAAATGTCCTGACTTCTTGTACTCGTAGCATATAGGGGTTTGATCTTTCTCCTTTTCTATGCTTTGATCCCCTTTTATGAATTTCTTTCTCATCCCCTGTTTCCTTTTTCTTAGAAACTTCTTGAATTTCCGGGTGATGAGAGCCATCTCCTCATCCTGATCTTCATCTTCAGAGTCATCTGTTTCATAATCAGGTGAAGTTGTGGATTTGAGGGCAATGGTTCTTTTCTTTTTGATTTCATCCTCTTGATGTTGCATCATGCTAAGTTCATGAGTCATCAAGGATCCAAGAAGCTCTTCTAGAGGTAGAGTGTTCAAGTCCTTTGCTTCTTGGATGGCAGTCACCTTGGCTTCCCAAGTTCTTGGCAGTGACCTGAGAATCTTTCTTACAAGTTCACTGTTAGTATAAGATTTGCCAAGACTCTTTAAACCATTGATTATATCAGTAAAATGAGTAAACATAGCAGTTATGGACTCATCATGCTCTATTTTGAATAATTCATATTTATGTATAAGCATGTTTATTTTAGACTCTTTTACTTAATTTGTTTCCTCATGGGTGACTTCTAACCTATTCCATATTTCTTTAGCAGATGCACAAGTAGAAATGCGATTAAATTCACTAGCATCTAGTGCACAATAAAGAACATTCATAGCTTTGGCATTTAATTGTGCCAATTTCTTGTCAACCTCATCCCATTCTTTCTCGGGTTTGGTTGACTCCTCACCATCTATAATCTTGGTGGGTGTGTGAGGACCATTCACTATGATACTCCACATATCATAGTCGAGTGCTTGTATGAAAATCTTTATCCGAGCTTTCCAATAGGTGTAATTAGACCCATTGAAAAGTGGAGGTCGGTTTGTTGATTGCCCCTCGGCTAGAGAAGTTCCAACATGGGTTGCCATAGATCTTTGGCTCTTTGATTGTTAGATCAAAGAAGGGCTAGAGCACTGGCTCTGATACCACCTGTTGCCCAGCTATGCAACCCAAGAGGGGGGGTGAATTGGGTTTCTAAAAATTTTAAGCCCAACAAATAACTTATGAAGAACAAAACAATGGCTTTAAATCAATATTAATTACCTAAAGTAGTATTGCAAGGATATAATAAAGAAATAAGATAAAGCGATAAAGCACACCACAAACACAAGGATTTATAGTGGTTCGGTGCTAACCTTGCACCTACATCCACTCCCCAAGATCCAACTTGAGAATTTCAATCCACTATCCCTTGTATTCAACCCGAATACAAAACGTCAGAAACTCCGACACTAGCTATCCCAAGCTAGAATACAAGACGTCAGAAACTCCGACCCTAGCTATCCCAAGCTAGAATACTTGTTTCCCGGGTACAAGCAAACCCAAAACACTCCGATTTCAGGTTCGGATCAACCTTTCCTTGTTTTGGAAATCCTCCAAAAACAAGAGCAAAAACTCACAAAGAGTAAGAATATTTAGAGCACAGATGAATACAATAACAGCTCCTTAAATGAGCAAATATAACAATAAAAGCTTTACTCAAATGAAGAACCCCTTTTTCAGATTTTCTCAAGATGAATGAACGGTTGAACGCTTGAGAAGAGGTTGATTGTTGATTGAAGATCTCTTGAAAGCTTTGAACGATCTCTAGATCAAGGTTGAAACGATAGGCGTGAAGAATTCTCTCCATGAAAGATCTTCCTTTTCTCTTTCACAATCTCTCTGGTATATTGTGGATCCTCTCTCTTTTTCTCTATGGATATTTCGTTGATCTCAGGCTTTTTCTTGCAAATTTCGGATCCTCTCTTCTGTTCTTCTCTTTTTCCTCCTTTTTCTCTTCTTCTTCTCTTCTTGTTTGATTTCACGTTTGATCCGCTATTTAATCTGCAATTTCTTTCATCAAATTAAGCATTTTGTAGCATTAGAAGCAAGAGAAAACAATTTAGGCAGATAAAGAGCCGTTAGAGGATTTTTAGGAAGCATAAATGGCAATTAAAATGGGCAAAAAAATAGCCGTTGCTGACATTTCCCATCGCAGGGGTCGACTCATGAGTCGACTCATGCTTCAGGGGTCGACTCATGAGTCGACCTCTGTTGCAAAAACCAGAGAATGCTTTTCTGGAATTTCTTGGCTCAAATTAGCAGGGGTCGACTCATGAGTCGACTCATGCCTTGTGGGTCGACTCATGAGTCGACTCACAGGTCGTGCCAAGCCAGAAAACTAGCGTGCCAAGGAGAATTTTTGCGTGCCAATCAGCTCACAGTGCCATGAGTTGACTCATGAGTCGACTCATGCACTTCAAACCTTCATAACTTCAAAAATATAAGTCCAAACACAATGAAATTTTTACCAATAGATTTCAAATCATTTGTTCTACCAAATGGTACTATCAAATCAGGATTTTAGTAAAATTATGATTTTGCCCTTGAAGAGCATAAGGACTTTTTCATTTTAAAATATTGTATCCCTTCAATCTGCTTTGTAATCATCAAAATCAATCTAGGAGCAACACATGTGATAGTTCACGACAAACTGAGAAAATGATTCTGAAAGTGATTGCAGGATCAGATCCTGACTCAACTCTCCATCCATAACAAAACCTAATTGACCTAATCGAGTGATCAGGTCAATTACCATCAAAACATGGTCTTGCACGAATGACCCTTCTGCCATTCTGACATGAAATAATTGCTTAGATATCTCATATCTAGCAGTCCTACTCTGCTCTCCATAAAGTTCTTTTAAATTGAGCAATATGGAATGAGTGTCCTGTTAGATGTGTGCCCTAGATGCCAGATCGGCTGACACATTCCTATACAGAACTAAGGGTAAATTTATAATTTTGACTATAAATGAATAAAAGAGTTATTCTTTTATCACATTATGTACATTGTGTCTGTGATATATCTGTTGAGTTAGTGAAAATGTTAATTCATATTTTCAAGAGTTAAAAATTTAAGGCATGAATTTACATAACTAACTCATAAACAGCTCCTGACCATAGGATCATCACGAAGATGGTGATCGATCTGGAAGGTTGGTGTACGATCGCTTCCTTAGGATAGATGAGTCTTGAGTCTACGGTGTGGAGACACCAGAGCGAGAGTACAGATATTCATTGAGAACGAGAGTATTGAGCGTGACCACCTCGAGCAGTCATAAGGAAGTCTACCTTCTCGTCGATGACTAGCTCGATGCTGCAGTTGTGAGTCTAGTTCTTTGATCTGAGATGCATTGTCAGTTTATCTTGAGTGTGTTATAGTTTAACTACACCATAACTCGATCTCCTAGCCATTCGGAACCCTGAGATGTATGTTGGCTGTAGCATATTCATTATAGGAATCAGATCGTACCAAGATGGGATCTATCAACCTTGGTAGATGAGAGGAGTAGTCCTATGGTGATCGAAAGATCGAGTCCTTAAGCCCATAGCCATGGCAGAGTGAAATAATGAAAAAGAGTTTTCCATTGGATTTCACATCGAACTCGGATCGATCGATTGATTCATATGACTGATGTTGGGTTTGACGAGTTCACCTTAACCCTAATTCAGTCGAGACTCATGATAGAGGAACTCAATCACACAGGTAGCTGCACCAAGAGGTTCATCTTCAGTTCTGATGGGTTGCCACCATATACTGCTAGGTGTCACTGGTGGATTTTGGGAGCAATTAGAATGATTTTGATGATCAATCATTCTAATTATCTGAATCAGAAGAGTTCTGGTCCATCGAAAGGAGTTTTAATGATGTCGATGATGAGATCATGACATGTCTCATTACCATACAGAATTGAACCTAAATGGATCACACAAATAAGGATTAGGGTTTAGATGTCATCAATTGGGCTACCCCAATTGATTTGGATAAGATCCAATTAGGTTCAAGAAAATTGTGCTAGCACTCGATTGAGCCTAACTTTCTCCTCGTATAATCTTTTCTGTCTCTACTGAGCCAAATGTGATCTGGCTCATCCAGAGAACCTTGGGAAGGTTTCTCTTAGTCTAATTGAAGCTTGTCCAGCTTAAAAAAGGCTTGTCTTAATTCATGAGATGAATTTAGTACAACACCTGCTAATTTTTAGTACCTACCAATTTAATTTTAGGACATCTGTCAAAAGTTGACATATGGGTCTTAAATTGAAGAGGATTCATTGGGGAATTTTTGTGGAGTGTCCACATATCCAAACCACTTCGAATTGGGTGCCATGATCAGATTATGGCGTGAGCTCAATTGGATTTAAGTGGGCACCCCAAATGGATAAGAACCAAAGAGTCTTGATAAACTTGGACTCTTTGGTGTCACCTTATTTGTGCTTATCCAATGTTGGCGCCAACATAGGAGAGAGCATGGGAATTCTTATCTCATGTGATCAGATGACATCACTTCACCAATCAAAATTTTTACAAAATTTATTGGAATTTTTTGATTGGTCGAATGATATGGCACTGCGCAGCATATAGGGTCTATATAAACCCTGCTGCACCTAGGGTTTCGAAGATAGAACTTGTTTTATGCAAAAAGCTCATTAACTGCCACCCCATCTCCTCTTCTCTACATCCTCCCTGCTCTCCTTTCTCCCCTCTTCACATCCAAGAAGTTGGATGTTCATCTGGCAAAGGTACAAGGCATGGTGATGCCTGCAACAGAAGGCTGCAGGACATCTTCGACAGGCTGCTGCTCCAACTTCAGAAGGAGTTCTGAAGTATTTTCAAATCAGATATTGATATGATTTTTGGAGCATAGAATCGCAAGGAGAAGATGTTCTAGATCCTACCTGAGTGGATACTGATAGAGGCCAGGTACTTGCATGGCTACATCAGAACCTCAGGCAGTACTGTGATCATCTACAGGGTAATTAGATTACCCTTGAGGTATGTCTATATTTCTCATACTTTTGAATTTAATTTTAGATTTTAAATATAAGATAATAAAATTAGATCTAATAGACATTAGATCTGAAATAGCGTAGGATAAAGATTTTAATTTATTCCATCCCAGATTTGATGAAATCTGGAAGATCCTACACAGGAAAAAGGCGATTTTTCCTTCAAGTGGTATCAGAGCCAAGTTTCGATCCTCGGACCTGTGGGTTATGGAATGAGTGTCCATGCTATCATGCTGCCTCTGCAATTCATTTGTCATGGAGGCCAGTATGATACACTTGACAGTTAATGAATCATTTTGTCACATCCTATATGTGGGTTTTTCTTCCTCTGTGGCATCCTCCCCAATTGGTTCAAGGTCAGGGGTATCGAGAATGTAAGAAAGTTTCTCTTGGTTGAGTACTATTTTAAGATTTCTCAACCAATCCACATAGTTTGGACAAGTCAATTTATTTGTATCCAAAATGGAGCGAAGTGAAAGTGAAAAAGCTATTTAATCTACATAATAAAGAACATTACATAAGCAAACAACTCAAGATGATATGCACAATTAAATTAGGACTTTAATTTAATTATGTTTCCCACTATTTTATCAGACATCATGACCCTCTAGTATGATGATCGAGAAAATCCTAAATGATTTTCTTAGTGGGATTGAGACCCTAATTGCTTATAAAAGATCTTGTGGTTGCACAACAAACCTTTTATAAGTTTAAAGGTAGGAAACTCTTTCCAATTGCATCTTATGCAATTCTCAATATAATCCTGGTCTCTAAAACATTAATAGCCTTGTGTTTGCACAACAAACCATAATATTTTAGTTAAGTAGGACCCTTCATTTCAATACAGTCAAAATAGAATATAACTGCTCTTGTGGTTACACAACAAAGCAGTATACTCAAAAATGCTGTAAGCATCTTAATGCACTAAAACAATATTACATCAGTTCTCATAATTGGTCTTATGGTTTCACAACAAACCTAATATGGTTCATGACATAATAATGTCCTAGCATGAAGGAAGGCCTTAATGTAGTGAATACAATACTAAACAACCCAGCCAAGAATTAAATTAATCTAATCAGCCAGGTAAGTGGGAGAGAGGTGAGGGTCCCTCCGTTGCTTTCCTTAGACATCAATAAATTGGTCAGATCAGACAACGGAACTAATTAGAAACCACGTTCTCTTTACCAATCATGAACCACTTTCCTAGACACCGATAGATGACATCTAGACTGGTTCTGCTATTGGTTAATTACACTACAACTTAATATCATTTTAATAGAGGGCTTTCCAGGTCTCAATGCACATTTAATTTCTAAATCATACTTAATACATGAATAAACCAATCATGTTATATCAACATGTATGATTAAAATAAACAAGCATCATAGTGAACACAATTCAATATGACGGGGTAACATTCCATAATTATAAACATCATAATTTAACTATGAAATAATGAATATGAACTTATCATATTAATTATCATGCAAACATTATAAAATATGATCATATCATATTTATAATATTGCCATTAAATCATAAACATAACATCATATGATTTAATCTAACAAGCTTGCTCTGATACCATTGTAGGGTTTTGGTGCACAGAGCAGAAGTACGGATTTCAAAGCATTTAATATGAAATCATAAACCAAAACCTAACTCCAGGAACACCTTATTAGAATTTAAACCATATTAATATGCATTAATATCAGAATATAAGGTATAGAAACATACCTACAATCGCTAAACCCTTATTTGTGCTCGATTGCAGGCAGCAGTCCGTCAGGGTTTCCACCAGGTGCCCATGTGTTCACCCTCCAACGTTGATCCACACAGAGACTCGATCAACCCTCTAGCACCTTTTAAATTTTTTCTACAATTAAATTCTTATTTTTCAGAATTTAATTTCTATTTGGGCAGAACCTCTTTTCTTGGCTTTGCTGTCACCCTATTGAACCTTTCCTTGCCTTTCTTTCTTGCTCCTTGTCACCTTAATTTTTATTCTAATTCTCTAAGCCTTTTGGAAGAATTCTTGTCCTCTATCAGGACCTTGTCTAGGCTAGAGAAGAAGAATAAGAAAAATTGGACAAGAGGAGCCTATTCTAAAAAAAAAAAAGGAGAATTGGATGTCTTGGACACTAGGTGTGCACCCCTATTTATATTGCACGTAGGGGTGAAAACCAAGCATCCCACGCCCACACACAAAGCATCTCATGCCTCCCCCCATTTTCTCACGCCCCATCAGAGTATAGAATGCCATATGTACATGAAAGTTGGGTTGAAGAGGTGCCTTGAGGCAGAAGGACTCTTCATACTCAACTTACGGTGTTCACATGAGAAGTCGCAATGCTTCTCTTATTGGCACCATTTCTCATAGCCTTTGGATCTGGAAGGAAGCCCATCCAATGGCCAAGAGAGAGGGTGCCAACATCAGGGTGGGCACATGAGAGAGGAGGGCGTGGAAAAGTCAAAACTATCTCTCCATTTGACTTGGTCCAAGGGGCGCTTCCAAGGGGTGGCACATGGGATTTCATCCTTATCTCTTCCCACAAATATTCTACGGAGTGTTTTAGATACAGAAAAACTCTTAGGTGCCTTCTAAGAGATCTGAAAGCCTCGTAGAATAAAAAAAACATGAAAGAAAAATGGATAATTCCAAGCAAGGGGTGCCAACACTCATCCATGCACCATGTGTCACATGCGCATGGACCAAAAACTCATGCACCAAGAGAGAGAGTCTCAGGCGCATGGGTTTGAAATTAAAAATAGCCAAGTGTTAAGTAATTAAACAAAAGGTTAACCCAATTAACTAGCTAAATTTAATTTGACTATAATTGGATCTAATTAGCCCAAATCAAAAATTGATTCGAATTCGATTCGAATCTAGATGCTAGGGTTTGCAACATGTGCTAGCATGTTCAACTTGCAAACATGGTTTAATCCAATTAAACCCATGATCAATTTTCTTTGTGTGTGACCCATTGGGTTCCACATCTAGCTAGCAGTGAGTCCGGGTGTAATTTAACCTAATCTAGTTAGAACACAATCGAGCCAATTTAGGTCAAATCGAGCTGACCCATTTTGATCAATCAGAACAACTTCTAATTGACGATCGTATTAAACTCTTTAATCCGATCGAACTCACAAGACATGATTGACGTCTAGCAACGTATCATGTCTATCTGAAAGATATAAAATTTTGATGAAAATATCAAAAATATCCTTTAGTGGGAAGTTACCGTGCAACTTGATCTTACGATCATCCAGCAACCCGAATATAACTTTGGGTATGGAAAAATATCAAACCCAATTTTATATTCATATTTCTCTCGATCAAATAATGATGATTCAATTCATAAAATATTAGAAACCATTTCTAATATTTTATCATGCTTTGATCAAAGTCTTCCTGAATCACCATTCGATCGAAGCAGATAGGATGCGATCTCCTCTTACTAGGAGTGATCGTTTCCATATTGACCTACTCACAACCTTCATAAGCAATCCATCATATCCAGAACACCCTGTATATGATTAAATCATGAATGAGTATGATCCAAAATATGGATTCATGCATATAAGATTCTATGGCAGTCTTAGGTCAAAAAATTTACATGCACAACTCCCACTAAGAGAAACATCTGTCGACATGTAGATAAGACTCTATCAGATGTTCTCTAATTGGATCAATTTAGTGAACTCATTCTCTAATGAGTACTTACATCCTTGTATTAGTGTCATACACAAGTAATTATGAGATCAATTACCCTCTCCACTAAGCATACACAGGATGTACCAGTATTACCGAAAATATTGATCCCCTACTCAATGTTCCATCGACTAGGAATATTTAAAATTAGGGTTTTAAGATTTTAGGTCTCACTGGTATGATCGCATCATAATCCTAAAACCATAGCCCTAATTTATGGGGTTCATCATAATCTTAAAATTAAATAAGATGCAGCATATGATGAAATAAATGTCTTTATTTAAAAAATCAATACATGAGTTATTGGGAGACAAAAGAATATCCATCAAATTACATATTTTGATTGGCTTATAGGGCATACTCCTTTCAAAAGGGATCATGCCTAAAATTAGTAATTGGGCTTGTGAAGTGTCAATTGGGTTTAGAGAAATTCATTGGGTTCATGGTAACCTTGCTAGCACATGGTTGGATCCAATTCTTCTTCAGTTAGGATTACTTATTTGATAAGTTAATTCTAACTTAATTATTTACTAATCACCTACATGAATAAAATTTATGAGACTTCAATTATTGGGTGTCTAAGGTTATGGATCACATAAATTAAGGGTGCAAGTCCCTTATGAATCTCTTTGATAGTTATTATGGGGCGCCACTTTGATTTGATCAATTTAAGTATGTCCATTAATTAGAGGGCCTTTGATTTTCATATGAGGTGTCTCTTGGGTGCAAAAAAGGTGTCTAACTATGGGTGCAATGGCTCCAATAGTTATCACCTAATGGGCTTTCTAATATAAGTTGGATAACTTAAGTTAATAGGAATCCTAATGCAAGTAGAACTTGTATTATAAGATTGAATAGGATCCAATCTTTGTACCTATAAAAGGAGACCTCCCCTAAAGTCCTAAGATCATCTAAGCCAGCCCCTCTCCACCCTAAGAGAACCTCCCATGCCCACTCTTTCTCCCTCTTTCTCTTCTCCTTAGGCGTCCCCACGCCATACCACTTGGGACGCACGTCCCAAGTGTTGCACACACCTAAGGTGTTGGGCAGCCCTTCATCTACTGGTTGTTGGTCTCTCATAGTACTACAAGGTAAGAAGAAAGGCTAGAGAGAAAGAAAAGATAAGGATCAAGAAAAAAGATCAAATGTTGATCATGATCCAGGCTTCGTTTAGATTCAGCTGGCTAAATTTTAGAGAATCAAAATTCAAATCTTAGAGGGCTATTCCAGACTGATCTTGTATAGATACTCATAGAGGTTGGATACTTATGTAGCTAATAGAGAGTCTCATCTTTTTCAAATCTAGATTTGAAGAAAGAGATTGCGAAAAAGGTATGTGATTTGATCATAATTTAAATTTCAGCATATATCAATTTCAGCAAATGAAAAAGATACATGTGCTTTTATATTTTTATACATATAAAATTTAAATTAAAATTATTTTAATCTTATTCTTGACTGTAGTGTTTAGAAAATTAAGTTTAGAAATATATATATGCATGTTTGAAACTCCAAATTCCAACAGTGGTATCAGAGTCACGAATTTTTATATGCTAAATTTTGATATACATATTTTTAAAAATATTTCAAAATTATTTTTTTTAATACATAAGATATATGGATAGATTTTTAAATCTAAAATATAATTTTAGATTTAGTTTTAGAATATATAATTGATATGTTGTTGCATGCATAGATCTGAATTTTGATCTAGAAAGAGTTCTAGTTAATGTTCATATAAAATATAGATGCATGCATGAAATCTGAAATTTTTCTATGATCTGAATTTTGATACATATATGTGATATATGATTGCATATTTAGATCATAAATTTATTTTTAATCTTCTTCATGATTAGTATATGAGATATATGATATTATGTTTAGATCTGAAATTTTATTTAGATCTAATTATACATGCATATATATGATATATATTTGTATGTTAAAATCTAAAAGTTATTTTTATATTTTAAAATTTATTTTAATATAAAAAATTTAAATCTGAGATATAATTTTAGAATCTAAAATTTATATTTATGCATGAGAGTTTTGATCATGAAAAAATCAAAAATTAGGTCATGTAATAGGATTACATCTAAGATTTTTGATTTGAGTCATATGGATCTAATTCGATTGAATAATTGATCAAACTGAGTCAAGTGTTGAATTGAGTTAGATCAATTAAGTTAATAATTATATAATTATTGTTGATCAAATCGATTGAGTAATAAATGTAGAATTGATTAACCTAAGGACCTAATTTGGCTCGTTGGTTTGAGCTCGATTCTTTTGAGCTAACCAATTTTGATCAATCGATCTATTGATGCCTAAGATAAGTTAATGAGATGTGGTTATTTAATTGATTCTGTTAGCTGACCTGGCCAATTCATTGATGTCTACGGAAGGCAACGGGGGGACCCCCACCGTTCTCCACTTATCTAGCCATTTGGAAGATTAGGTCTTAAATTAGGTTGTGTAGCATTTTGGTTTAGTCCATGCCAGTTAGATCAGTTATATGATGACTGATTAGATGAGACCTAAACCCAAATCATTCCATAAATATTAAATCCATAGGTCTTCCATCGTTGTAGATGTGCAGGCGTGTTACTGACGTTGATTGTTCTCGATTGGTCATAATGGTTTAGTTGCATCAAAAACACGCAACTACTCTATTAGCAAAGAGTTGCTCCAGGATAAGGATGGAGTTGGGTCCAATAACTATTAGGTGAGGGATCCAATGATAGCCTTGCACCTGCTTGTGAACGGTGGGTCAGGCTTAACTAAAAAATATGGACAATAATTGTTAGGTGAGCCCACATGACTTAAAGACTAAGTAGCTGCAATATACTTAATGAAGCATCTGGGCAAAGAGTTGCCCACGCATCAGTGTGCATGTTACCAATAACTGTTAGGTGAGGTACATATCGTCGATGGGACCGCAGCACCCACTAGGAATTTTTTGTCACGTTAGGATTTTTGTTTCTTTTTTGAGGAGTGGAGGGATTCAAAAAATTAGTGAGAGTCATTATTTACATCTTAAAGTTCTTAGAAGTAAATTAAAAAAATTAAGTACAAAAGTCTAACTTAAATCTTTACTCTTGCAGTTAAACCATTATGCCAGCCTCAAATCCTCTAGCTCGCATCCTTGAAACCAATCGTTTGACTGGTAATAATTTTAAAGACTGGCTCAAAAATCTCGAGATTACCCTGACTTCAGAAAAGTTAAGTCATGTTCTCGATCAAGATCTCGTTGTATTGTCAAACCATCCTACTGCTGAGCAGAGAGCTACTTTTGAGAAGTGGATGGATGAAGATAGTTGGGTTAGGTGCTATGTGCTAGCGTCACATAAGAAGGTGGCATTGGTGTTCGTTGCTTGTCTGAGGTGGGGGATGCCTTTACTTTTAAGAGGTGCTGGTCTCTAGTCCAAAAGGTATCACTTTGGAGTGATTACCTATCCTCCAAATATTTTCCAAACAGCTCCTTCTCTACAGCTACTCTCAACTCAGGTTGCTCTCGTGCATGGGAAAATCTGATTAGAGTATGCCCCCACTTTGAGAAGACGTCTCAGATAATGCTTGGTGATGGTTCATCTGATTTTTCTGTAAAGCCAGCACAAGCATATGCCCACTGCCCGGGCCATGATTACTCACCTACAAGAGTTGTATGGTGAGCAGAGCCATACTGCGTACTTCAAAGTGTCCAAGAGATTCTTCAACTTGAAAATACACGAAGGACAGTTTGTCCATGAGAACTGTATGACAATGATCAAAGACATTGAGGAGCTTGGAAAGCTTGGGCTGGATATGCAAAGGAATTACAGATGGATCTGATCCTTCAATCCCTTACCAGTTCATATAGTCAATTCATCATGAATTTTCATATGAATAAATTTGACTGCACTATTCTTGAACTTATCAATATGTTGGTCATAACGAAGGTACCTTGAAGAGTTCAAGAGGCTCTGTTCTTACTGTGGAGCGGACTTCTTCTTCCAAGAGAAAATCTTCTGGAAGAAAGAAGGCTAAATCTATGAAGAAATAGAAGAGAGAGAGCAAGCCAAAGAAGGATGGTCCAAAAATGACTGAGGTAAAGAAAAAGTGTTTCCACTGTCATGCTGAAGGCCACTAGAGAAGAAATTATCCTAAATACCTAGAGAGCCTAAAGACCAAAAAGGGTGATAAACGTTCTGAAGGTATGCTCGTAATTGAATCTAACCTTACAGTTTCTTCTACTTCTAGTTAGGTATTGGACTCTAACTCGAGTGCTCATATATGTACCTCAATGCAGGATCTAATAGAAAGTAGGAGGTTGAGGAAAGGTGACATGATCCATTGGATCAGCAATGGAGCAAAGGTTGCTGCAGAGGCCATTGGCACTTACACTCTTCGATTACCATCTGGTATTAGATTAGATTTCAAAGACTGTTATTATGTTCTTGTAGCTAGTCAAAATTTGATTTCTGTGTCTGTGCTAGTACAGAAAGATTTTTGAAATTAGTTTCAATAAAGACTTTTGTTTCATTTATTTTCAAAATAAATTAGTTGCACGAGGTCTTTTTGAAGGAAAAACCACCTTTTTCCTTTGGGGCAGAATAATTTAAAAATTTTATCCTACACTATTTCAGATCTAATGTCTGTTAGATCTAATTTTATTATCTAATATTTAAAATCTAAAATTAAATCTAAAAGTATGAGAAATATAGACAAAACTCAAGGGTAATCTGATTACCCTGTAGATGATCTTAGCAAAGCCCGAGGTTTTGATGTAGCCATGCAAGCGCCTGGCCTCTATTAGTATCCACTTAGGTAGGACATAGAATGTCTTCTCCTCACAAATCTATGCTCCAAAAATTAGATCTTTATCTGATTTGGAACTGCTTCAGAACTCCTTCTGAAGTTGGAGCAGTAGCCTGTCAAAGATGTCCTGCAGCCTTCCTGTTCCAGGCATCACCATGCCTTTTTCTTACACCAGATGAATGTCTAACTCCTTGGACGTGAAGAGGGGAGATAGGAGAGCAGGAAGGATGTGGAGAAGAAGGGAGGGGGCAGCAACTATTGGGTTTGGTATATAAAATAACTTCTGCCTAAAACCCTAGGCGCAGAACGATTTATATAGACCGTGTATGCTGCGCAGTGCCACATCATTCAACCAATCAAAAAATTTCAATAAATTTTGAAAAAATTTTGATTGGTTGCTTGAAATCATCTGATCACATCAGATAAGAACCCAAGCCTCTATCTCAAAGTTGGCACCAACACTGGATAAGGACAAAGAGAGGTTGGTGCCAAAGAGTCCAATGTTATCATGACTCTCCAACCTTATCCACTTGGGGCGCCCACTTAATCCAATTGGGCTCATGCCATAATCTGATTATGGCACCCAATTTGATGTGGTTTAGCTCCACAAAAATCTTCCAACAAGCTCTTGCCAAGTGGCCTTCAATTTAAGACCCATATGTCAACTTTTGACAAATATCCTAAAATGAAATTGGCAGGTGACAGGAATTAGCAGGTACTTGTCTTAAATTCATCTCATGAATTAAGACAAGCCTTTTCTGAGCTGGACAAACTTTATTTAGACTGAGAAAAATCTTTTCTAGGTTCTTTGGATAAGTCAAATCATATTTGGCTCAGTAGAGATAGAAAAGATTACACGAGGAGAAAGTTAGGCTCAATCGTGTGCTAGCACGATTTCCTTGAACCTAATTGGATCTTATCCAAATCAATTGGGTTAGCCCAATTGATGACATCCAGACCCTAACCTTTATTTGTGTGACCCAGTTAGGTTCAATTTCGTATGGTAATGAGACATGTCATGATCTCATCATTGACATCATCGAAACTCTTTTCGATAGATCAGAACTCTTCTGATTCAGACAATTAGAATGATCGATCATCAATATCATTCTAATTGCTCCCAAAATCAACCAGTGACACCTAACAGTATATGGTGGCAATCCATCAGAATTGAAGATGAACCTCTTGGTGCAGCTACCTGTGTGATTGATTTCCTCTATCATGAGTCCCGACTGAATTAGGATTAAGGTGAACTCGTCAAACCCAACATCAGTCATATGAATCAATTGATCTATCCGAGTCTGATGTGAAATCTTAATGAAAAACTCTTTTCCATTATTTTACTCTGCCATGGCCATGGGCTTAAGGACTTGATCTTTTGATCATCATAGGACTACTCCTTTCATCTACCGAGGTTGATAGATCCCATCTTGGTGCGACCTAGTTCTTACAATGAATATGCTACAAGCAACATACACCTCAGGGTTCCAAATGGCTAGGAGATCGAGTTATGGTGTAGTCAAACTATAACACACACAAGGTGAACTGTTGATGCATCTCAGGTCAAAGAACTAGACATACAATTGCAGCATCGAGCTAGTCATCGACGAGAAGGTAGACTTCTTTATGACTGCTCGATATAGTCACGCTCAGTACTCTCATTCTCAATGAATACTTGTACTCTCGCTCCGATGTCTCCATACCATAGACTCAAGACACATCTATCCTAAAGAAGTGATCATACACCAACCTTCCGGATCGATCACCATTCTCGTGATGATCCTATGGTCAGGAGTTGTTTATGAGTTAGTTATGTAAATTCATGCCTTAAATTTTCAACTCTTGAAAATATGAATTGACATTCCTACTAACTCAAAGGATGTATCACAGACACAATGTACACAATGTGATAGAAAAATAACCCATTTATTGATTTATAGTCAAAATTATAAATTTGCCCTTAGATTTGTATAGGAATGTGTCAGCTAATCTGGCATCTAGGGCACACATCTAACAAACTCTCACTTGACCTAATGCCAATTGGCTACATATCTAAGTCCCAACTTCTCAAGGTGGGCTTCGATCTTTTGCTGGTCCAATGGCTTAGTTAGTGGGTCTGCCACATTGTCTGTGGAGTCGACTCTCTTGACCTTGACATAATCCTTTTTGAGGTAATCACGGATCAAATGGAATCGCCGCTCGATGTGCTTGGACTTCTGGTGAGACCTTGGCTTCTTTGTAGGGCTATGGCGTCATTATTATCATAGTAAAGAGGTATGGCATTCAATGATATCACTCCAAGCTCTGCAGCAAACTTCTTGTACCAGAATACCTCTTTCACAGCTTCCGATGCAGCAATGTACTCTACCTTCATGGTGGAATTAGCAATCACTGTCTACTTTGAAATCTTCCAGCTGACTGCACCACCATTGCAAATAAACAGACTCCCAGATGTCGACTTTCGATCATCTATATCAGACATAAAGTCTGAGTCTATTTATCCCTGAATCTGGAGTTCTCCATTCCCAAAGACTAGAAACATATCCTTAGTCCTTCTCAAGTACTTAAGGATATATTTCACAGAAGTCCAGTGCTCTTCGTTTGGATTCGACTGATATCTGCTTGTGACACTCACAGCATGGGCTATATCAGGTCGTGTACATAGTATGATATATATGAGACTCCCTATTGTCGAAGCATAAGGGATCTTGCTCATGCGTTCAATCTCCTCAGGTGTGCTAGGGCACATCTTCTTGGAGAGATGAATGCCATGTCTAAAAGGTACTAAACCTCTTTGAGTTTTTCATGCTAAACCTTTTTAGCACCTCCTCTATGTACATCTTCTATGAAAGTCTGAGCATCCTATTTGGTCTA
This sequence comes from Elaeis guineensis, assembly GCF_000442705.2. Classification (NCBI taxonomy): domain Eukaryota; kingdom Viridiplantae; phylum Streptophyta; class Magnoliopsida; order Arecales; family Arecaceae; genus Elaeis; species Elaeis guineensis. The sequence continues at coordinate 80,037,051 of NC_025998.2, forward strand.
TCTCTATAGACCTTAATATCCAGTGTAAAGGATGCCTCTCCTAGATCTTTCATAGAGAACTCCTTATACAACCATACTTTGACTGAGGTCAATATGGAAATGTCATTCCCAATTAGGAGGATGTCATCTATGTACAATACGAGGAAGACAACCGCGCTCCCACTGATCTTTTTGAACACACATGGTTCCTCCTCGTTCTTGATGAAACCAAATGTTTTGATCACATCATTGAAATGAGTATTCTAACTCCGAGATGCTTGCTTAAGTCCATAAATGGACCTTTGCAGCTTGCAGACCTTGTGATCATCATCACTGGATGTGAAACCAAGTGGCTGTTCCATATAGATATCTTCCTCAAGATGTCCATTTAAGAATGCCGTTTTCACATCCATCTGCCATATTTCATAATCGAAATAGGCTACAACAGCAAGCAATGTGTGGATGGATTTTAGCATGGCTACGGGCGAGAAGGTATCCTGATAGTCAATGCCTTCGCGCTGACTATAATCTTTCGCTACGAGTCTAGTCTTGAATGTCTCCACATTCTCATCTGCACCTATCTTCTCTTGAAGATCCATTTACACCTAATAGGTACAATACCTTCAGGTAGATCTACCAAGGTCTAGACTTGGTTTGAGTGCATCGAGTCAATTTCTGATCTCATTGCCTCTAACCATTTCTCAGAGTCGATATCTAATATCACCTCATCATAGGTCTTGGGATCATTACCATGAACCCCATTTTTTGTGAGAAATATTTTCTCTACATCCTCTTGTATGGTACCTAAGTACCTTTTAGGAAGACGGAAAATTCTAATCGATCTACGAGGTGGAAGAGGTTGTGTTAGGACTAGTTCTGATTGATTTGGTTCCTCAGGTTCTTTAGCTCATTGCTCTTAGGAGGCATTCTCCTTGAGCTTAATTATTCTTCCGATGCCACCATCTTGAATAAACTATTTTTCAAGAAAAATAGTATTTCGACTCACAATCACATTGTGGTCTTCTGGAATATAAAAATAGTATCCTAATAAGCTCTAAAAGATCTGAACTCTAACTTGTTCGTCTGGTGTCTCTTGACATGAGCTGGATAACTTCAAATTCTGAGATGATTCAGACTTGGCTTCTTACCATGCCATATCTCATATGGTGTGGTAGGAATGGTTTTAGATGGAACCCTATTCAATACATATATTGCTGTCATGAGACAATATCTTCAAAAAAATTCAGGGAGGTCTGTGAAGCTCATCATGGAACGGACCATATCTAATAGAGTTCGATTTTTCTGTTCTGAAACCCCGTTGAGTTGAGGCATTCCAGGTGGAGTCCATTGAAAGACTATACTATTGTCCTTAAGATAGTCTAGAAATTTCTGACTAAAGTATTCACCTCTTCGATCTGATCGAAGAACCTTAACGGGCTTTCCTGTTTATTTTTCTACCTCATGTCTGAATTCTTTGAACCTTTCAAAAGCTTCAGACTTGTGTTTCATTAGAAGCACATACCCGTACCTAGACATATCATCGATAAAGGTAATGAAGTAGACGTAGTTGCCTCTAGTCGGCACATCAAATGGGCCACACACATTTGTATGTACTAGGGCAAGTAGGTCTGTGGCCCTTTCCCCATGTCCCACAAAAGGAAGCTTGGTCATTTTGTCTTGAAGGCATGATTCACAAACTGGATATGACTCAGAAGTCAACGGACTCAATAGCTCTGATTTCTTCAATTTGTTAATCCTGTCTTCCGCTATATGACCTAGCCTTAGGTGCCACAGATACCTATTATTTAGACTATTTCTAGCCCTTTTAATTTCTATGGCATTCATATTTTGCTCGATATTATATATAGATACATCAACATGTAACTGATAGAGACCGTTAATGACAAAACTATTTGCAACTTTATTATTTTCATACAAAATGTTACAATGGTCCTTATGAAAACTAATCACATAGCCTTCTTGTGCTAAACATGAAACAGAAATCAAATTCCTGCTTGCTGCAGGCACATAATAATAGTCTCTTAAAACTAAATCTAATCCTAACGATAATCGTAAATGGTAGGTTCCCACGGCCATAGCAGCAACTCTTATTCCGTTTCCGACACGTAGGATCATCTCTCCATCCCTTAGTCTCCTGCTCTCCTCAAGACCCTACATAGAAGTGCACAAATGAGCACTAGAACCAGAGTCAAGCACCCAACTGGATGCAGAAGAAACTGTAAGGTTAGATTTTAAAATGAGCATACCTCCAGAAGGACCATCCTTCTTGTTCTTTAGGGTGGCCCGATACTGAGGATAGTTTTGCTTCTAATGGTCGTCTGATTGGCAGTGGAAATATTTTCCCTTATCAGCAGTCTTCTTCTTTGATTCTGTCTTCTTCTTCTTGCCATCCACCTTCTGCTTCTTCGCAGACTTCTTTTTCTTTCCAAAAGACTTTCTCTTGGAAAAAATCTGCTCCATAGTAAGAACTGAGCCTTTTGAACCCTTCATTGAAAGCTCAGCCGTAACCAGCATGTTTATTAACTCAGCCAAGGTACACTGCATCTTATGCATATGAAAGTTCATGATGGACTGACCATATGTATCGGACAAGGACTGAAGGATCACATTAATCTGAAAATTTTTGTCTAAGATGATACCGAGTTTTTCAAGCTCCTCAAGATCCTTGATCATTGTCAAACAATGATCTTGGACTGACTGCCCATCATGCATCTTGGCCTTAAAAAGTCTTTGACAGACTTGATATTTAGCCGCGTGACTCTGTTCACCAAACAACTCTTGTAGGTGAGCCAATATTTGGCAGGTAGTTAAAATATTTTCATGTTGGCGCTGCAAGTTATCAGACATTGCACCCAACATGTAGTACCTTACTTTGTTATCATCATCCGTCCACTTTTCCAGAGACACTCTCTGTTCAGCAGTCGGACGTGCTGGCATAGCAGGTGGGTCTTGTTCCAAGACATGAGTCAATTTTTTAAAATCCAGAATAATTCTGTAGTTTCTCAACCAGTCCTTGAAATTGAGTCCAGTCAATCTGTGAGTATCTAGTATTTTGGTCAGGGTGTTAGAGGTAGATATGTTTCCTGTAGAGAGTCAAAAATTTCTAGTTAGATTTTGTAATCAGACTTAACCAATTTGTTTAGGGGTTTCATTTTTAAACAAATTAGGCTCCCACTATTTTCTCAGATCCCTACACTCCCTTGGCAGAGATGTAAAAATCATCATAATCAGTGATTTCTAGTGGGTGGTGTGGTCTCACCAACTGGCTCATCACCTCACCTAACAATTGTTGGTGATGGGTCAACCGATGAGTGGACAACTCTTGTCTAATGATTCTCTAATCATAGTGCACCCAAAATTTGGTCTCTAATTTATGAAACTCACCATATCCAGAATATTGCTCCAATCCTTAGTTAAGTTAGACCAACTATTTGCATGAACTAGATTCCTGATTGGATCCCTCACCATATCCAAAATATTGAGCCCAACCCATCCTCTAATTCGTAGCATCCAATGTCTAATGGATATGGTTGCATCTTTCTGGTGCAACTGAGCCACTGTAACCAGTCAAGAACAATCAACCTCGAGAAGGGCCTACACATCCACAATGATGGAAGACTTAGACTTAATATTTTTTTAGGAAGATTTGATTTAGGTCTCATTAAACTTGACTTGACATAGTCATAACAATTATGACTAACCTAGTGGCATGGGTTAGCTCGAATTGTTAGCCACCTTTAATCAGAATTGGATCGACACATATGGCCAAGTAAGTGAGACCGATGGAAGGGATATGCCATTAACTCGACAAGAACGCATTCGAGTCGAGTAGCTCGCAATTAAAAATCAGTTGGTCACATCTGCCCAACTTACCTTAGATACCAAATTATCGAACCAGAATCAATTGGGTTAGCCTACAATCCAGACTCTAACTACTGAGCCAAATTAGGTCTTAACTTGATTGAGTCACATCTAAATATGATTCGACCTTGATCTAGACTTAATCCTATTAGGTTGGTCAATTATTAGCTTTCATGATCCTACCTAACCAACTCTTGATTCGATTTGATCAATCGCTAGACCTAATTGAGCTACCCAAGCCCGAACCCAATTTTATGATAATGTCTTAGATCTAAAATTTTCAATTTCAGACCAAATTGATTTCATAAACTTAATTCATTAATAAAGTTTGGGTTCATAAACAAAATATGTAAAATAAATTCTAGGGTTTCAGGATCTAGAATTTTGCAGAAAAGTAAGTTTTGATTTTTGATTAAAGATGAACGCGCAGCACCCCTACACATCATAAGAACACCCCATTGAATGAAAAGAGAGGGTCTTAAAATTTTACTTCATTCTTATGACTGAACGGCCATGAGGAACACCTTAATAAAAAATATAAATTTAACTATAAAACTAGTTAGATCTAAATTTACATATCTTATATACAATTTAAGATCTAACTAATACATGCTTTGCATACATCTCATGTATCAAAAATTGATCTAATTAACATGCTTTCAGATCTAATACATCACATGTAATATCTAAAAAATAAGATTTAAATTAAACTATTCAAAATTAAATCTATTCTAGACAAGTTACTGAAATAATTCTACAACTAGTCTAGGCATGCAACAAATCAATTTTATGAAAAAATTAAAATTTTATTTTATATTTTTTGATCTAATTATAATACTTATAACATCAAAAAAATAAAAAATAAATTAGATTTAATTCATATTTTAATCATATTAAAATATAAAACTTAAGACTGTTCATTGATTCAACTAATCCTAGTCTAGTCATGCATCTCATGCATGTTAGATCATCTTAGATTTAATTTTAAATATTTTGATTTCAGATCTTATCATATCTGATATGATATCTAAAATCTTTTAAATATTAGATAAATAAATATAAAAAATTAGATCTAAATTAGATCTGAAATAGAGCCAAAAACTTGGCTCTGATATCGGTTGAAGAAAAAATCATCTTTTTCCTTTGTAGGATCTTCCAAAATTTCATTAAATCTGGGATAAAATAATTTAAAAATTTTATCCTATACTATTTTAGATCTAATATCTATTAGATCTAATTTTATTATCTAATATTTAAAATCTAAAATTAAATTTAAAAGTATGAGAAGTATAGACATACCTTAAGGGTAATCTGATTACACTGTAGATGATCTCAGCACAGCCCAAGGTTTTGATGTAGCCACACAAGCACCTGACCTCTACCGGTATTCACTCAGGTAGGATCTAGAATGTCTTCTCCTCATAAATCTATGCTCCAAAAATCAGATCTCTATCTGATTTGAAACTGCTTCAGAACTCCTTCTGAAGTTGGAACAGCAGCCTGTCGAAGATGTCCTGCAGCCTTCCTGTTCCAGGCGTCACCATGCCTTTTTCTTGCACCAGATGAATGTCCAACTTCTTGGACATGAAGAGGGGAGATAGGAGAGTAGGGAGGATGTGGAGAAGAAGGGAGCGGGTGGCAGCTATTGGGTTTGGTGCATAAAACAACTTCTGCCTAAAACCCTAGGCGCAGAAGGGTTTATATAGACCCTGTATGCTGCGCAATGCCACATCATTCAACCAATAAGAAAATTCCAATAAATTCTAAAAAAAATTTGATTGGTTTTTTGATGTCATTTGATCACATCAGATAAGAACCCAAGCTTCTATCTCAAAGTTGGCGCCAACACTGGATAAGGACAAAGAGAGGTTGGCGCCAAAGAGTCCAATCTTATCAAGACTCTCCAACCTTATCCACTTGGGGTGCCCACTTAATCCAATTGGGCTAGCACCATAATCTAATTATGGTGCCCAATTTGATATAGTTTGGCTCCACAAAAATCCTCCAATAAGCACTTGCCAAGTGGCCTTCAATTTAAGACCCATATGTCAACTTTTGACAAATATCCTAAAATAAAATTGACAAGTGACAGGAATTAGCAGGTGCTTGTCTTAAATTCATCTCATGAATTAAGACAAGCCTTTTTTGAGCTAGACAAGCTTAATTTAGAATAAGAGAAACCTTTCCTAGGTTCTCTGGATGAGTCAAATCATATTTGGCTCAATAGAGACAGAAAAGATTACATGAGGAGAAAGTTAGGCTCAATCGTGTGCTAGCATGATTTCCTTGAACCTAATTGGATCTTATCCAAATCAATTGGGTTAGCCCAATTTATGACATCCAAACCCTAACTCTTGTTTGTGTGATCCAGTTAGATTCAATTCCATATGGTAATGAGATATGTCGTGATCTCATCATCGACATCATCGAAACTTCTTTTGATGGACCAGAACTCTTCTTATTCAGATAATTAGAATGATTGATCATCAATATCATTCTAATTGCTCCAAAAATCCATCAGTGATACCTAGCAGTATGTGGTGGCAACCCATCAGAACTGAAGACGAACCTCTCGATGCAGCTACCTGTGTGATTGAGTCCTCTATCATGAGTCCCGACTGAATTAGGGTTAAGGTGAACTCGTCAAACCCAACATCAGTCATATGAATCAATCGATCGATCTGAGTCTGATGTGAAATCCTAATAAAAAATTCTTTTTCATTATTTCACTCTACCATGGCCATGGGCTTAAGGACTCGATCTTTCGATCATCATAGGACTACTCCTTTCATCTACCGAGGTTGATAGATCCCATCTTGGTGCGACCTAATTCCTACAATGAATATGCTACAGCCAACATACACTTCAAAATTTTGAATGGCTAGGAGATCGAGTTATGATGTAGTCAAACTATAACACACACAAGGTGAACTGTCAATGCACCTCAGGTCAAAGAACTAGATACACAACTACAGCATCGAGCTAGTCATCGATGAGAAGGTAGATTTCCTTATGACTGCTCGATATGATCATGCTCAGTACTCTTATTCTCAATGAATACCTGTACTCTCACTCTGGTATCTCCATACCATAGACTCAAGACACATCTACCCTAAGGAAGTGATCGTACACCAACTTTCCAGATCAATCACCATCCTCGTGATGATCCTATGGTCAGGAGCTGTTTATGAGTTAGTTATGTAAATTCATGCCTTAAATTTTCAACTCTTGAAAATATGAATTGACATTCCTACTAACTCAAAGGATGTATCACAGACATAATGTACATAATGTGATAGAAAAATAACCCATTTATTGATTTATAGTTAAAATTATAAATTTGTCCTTAGATTTATACAGAAATATGTTAGCCAATCTGACATCTAGGGCACACATCTAACACTTTTAATTGATAGTCTTTATCACTTGCATGTTGATGCGAATGTGAACCTAAACGAGCAAATAGCGAATGCCGTAGGCCAAAAGAGATCCAGAGATGAAATTAATCAGAAGTACTTATGGCATCATAGACTAGGCCATATTGGAGAGGACAGGATAAACAAACTAAAAAAAGATGGGATCCTTGGCTCTCTTTGCCCAGAGCCATATCCAGCTAGTGAATCTTGCCTTCAAAGAAAGATGGCTAAGTTATCCTTTGTAGGATATAGAAAAAGGGCCACAGAGTTACTTGCTCTGGTACACACCGACGTGTGTGGGCCATTTAATGTGCAGGTCAGGGGTGGTTACACTTACTTTATTATCTTTACCGATGATTTGTCTAGGTATGAGTATGTGTATCTAATGAAACACAAGTTTGAGGCCTTTGAAAAGTTTAAGGAATTTAGGTATAAAGTAGAAAAGAAGACAAGTAAGTCCGTTAAGGTTCTTCGATCTGATCAAGGAGGTGAATACCTTAGTTAAAAATTTTTGAGATATCTTAAGGATAACGGCATAGTCTCTCAGTAGACCTCTCTTGGAACACCTCAGCTCAATGGGGTATCCAAAAAGAGGACTAGGACTCTATTGGATATGATCCGATCCATAATGAGCTTCATTGATCTATCTTTATTTTTTTTGAGGATATGCCTTATTAACTGCCATTCACTTGTTGAATAAGGTTCCTTCAAAGTCCGTTCCTACCACACCATATGAGATATAGTTCGATAAGAAGTCAAGTCTGGATTATCTGAAGACCTAGGGATGTCCGACCTATGTCAAGAGACAGATGGAGAAAAAATTGAAGTATAGATCTATTATAGCTCATTTTATAGGGTACCTAAAAGAATCTATAGGATACTACTTCTACTTTTCACAAGATCACAATGTAATTGTGAGTCGAAATACCGTATTCCTAAAAAAATAGTTTATCTAGGATGGCGGCAGTGGGAGGTTAGTGGAGCTCGAAGAGGTCTCTGAAGAGCCCAGAGCTATAGTCCTCAGGAACTTGTAATTCATGAGCCAGTAGTTGATATTCCTCTACCACCTCGTAGATCTAGCAAGGTCTCTTGACCTCCTAAAAAGTACATGGGTATGCTTATGGAGGAAGTGAAGGAAATGTTCTTTATTGGAGATAGGGGTCATATTGATGACCCTAATACCTTTGATGAGGTGATGTCTGACATTGATTTTGAGAAGTGGTTAGATGCAATGAAGTCAGAAATTGACTCAATGCACTCGAACCAAGTCTGAACTTTAGTGGATCTACCTGAGGGTATTGTACCTATTGGATGTAAATGGATCTACAAAAGGAAGATAGGTGCCGATGGTAAGGTAGAGACCTATAAAGCTAGGCTTGTGGCTAAAGGTTATAGTCAGCATGAAGGTATTGACTATCAAAAAATCTTCTCGTCCGTAACCATACTAAAATCCTTCCGCACTCTGCATGCTGTTACAGCTTATTATGATTATCAAATCTGATAGATGGATATGAAAACTGCCTTCCTGAATGGATATCTTGAAGAAGATATCTATATGGAGTAGCCTATGGATTTCACATCCGATGATAGTGATCACAGAGTCTACAAGCTGCAAAGGTACATATACGAATTAAAGCAGACTTCTCAAAGTTAAAACCATCATTTTGATGAGACAATCAAATCATTTTATTTCATCAAAAATGAAGAGGAACCTTGTGTATACAAGAGGATCAGCAGGAGCGCGATCACCTTCCTCGTATTATACGTAGATGATATTCTCCTTATTGGAAATGACATTCCCATGCTGACCATGGTCAAAAGATGGTTGTCCAAAAAATTCTCCATGAAAGATCTAAGAGAAGCATCCTATATTCTCAAAATAAAGGTCTATAGGGATAGACCTAGACGGATGCTTAGCCTGTCATAAAAGCTGTATATTGAGAAGATGCTGAAGAAGTTCAGCATAAAAAACTCCAAAAAAAGTCTTTTACCTCTCAGGCATGGTATTCGTCTCTCCAAGATAATGTGTCCGACCACATCTGAGGAGGTTCAGTGCATGAGTAAAATTTCTTATGCTTCAGTAATAGAAAGCCTCACATATGTCATGCTATGTATCCGACCTGATATTGCCCTTACCATGAGTGTCACGAGCAGATATCAGTCGAATCCAAATGAAGAGCACTGGACAGCTACGAAGAACATCCTTAAGTACTTTAAAAGGACTAAGGATTTGTTCTTGGTCTTTGGAGGAGACTCTGAGTTATGAGTTGAGAGATATATTGATTCAAACTTCAGATCTGATCCTGATGATAGAAAGTCTACATCAGGATATGTGTTCATTTGCAATGGTGGTACAGTCAGCTAAAAAAATTCCAAGCAATCCATCATAGCAGATTCGACCACGGAGGATGAATATGTCGCTGCTTCGGATGCTGCAAAGAAAGACTTCTGATTCAAAAAGTTTGTTGCAGAACTTGAGGTCATCATATCGGATGCCATACCACTGTACTGTGACAATAATGGAGCCATAGCACTTACTAAGTAGCCGAGGTCTCATCAGAAATCAAAGCACATCGAGTGGCATTATCATATCATACGTTACTTCTCGATAAGAAATATGTAGAGGTGTGAAGAGTAGACTCCGTGGATAATATGGTAGACCTACTGACTAAACAGCTGAGCCAACCAAAAGTGAAAGTCCATCTTGAAAAGATGGGACTTAGATTTATGGTCAATTGGCTTTAGTGTAAGTAGGAGATTGTTAGATGTATGTCCTAGAAACCAATATGGCTGACACATTGTAATTAATCTAGAACAAAATTTTATACTTAATATATTGATATGATCAATAAAAGGATAATTTTTTTTTTATTCAAGTGTAATGTGTCCTTGAATCATCCATAGAATTAGTTTCAATACATACTCTCAAGGTGTTGAGAATTAGAAATATATATTTCATTCCTAAAGGCTCTCGGTCATAGGATCATTATGAGGATGGTGATAAATCCAGATAGACTGGCACACAAATTACTTCTTTCGAGATAGATGGGTCTCTAATATACTATGTAGAGACATAGGGCAACGAGTACGGGTGGTTGTTAGAGAACAACTAGTACTGAGCGTGACCATACGAGAGATCATTTGAATTTTTATTCAATCGTCAGTGATTGTCTCGATGCTGTAGTTATTTATCTGGTCTTTTAATTTTAGATAGTACTACTGCTCGCAGTGAGGCTGCTAGAGTTTGATTGACACATAAATATGGGTCTCAATGAGCCCTTGTAGTGGATATTGGCGACAGTTGGTCCACTATAGGAGTAGGGTGCATATCAAGATAAGATCTATCAACCTTGATAGAGAGGAGTAGTCCTATGAGATTTGAGAAGCTAAGTTCATGAATCTATAGTCATAGTAGTATGATTGATAGAAAAGAGTTTTCATACACATCACATCTGGACTTGAGCTAATCAAATCTATCATATGACTGATGTTGAGGTTTGACGATTTATCCATGACCTGCTATCTAGTCGAGACTCATGATAGAGGGACTAAATCACATGTTAACTACATCTAGAGATTCATTTCAGTTCTACTAGGTTGTCACTATATACTGCTAGGTGTCACTGATGAATTGTGAGAGCTCACTAGGATTATTTTGGATCAATAATCTTTGATTGAGTTAAAGTAGAATTATTTCGATCCATTGAAAATAATTTCAATGATATAATGATATAGATCATTGTATGTCTTACTACCAGATAGAATTAAACCTATGAGATACACAACAAAGGGATCATACCTGAAATTAGTAATTGAGTTTATGAAGTGTCAATTGGGTTTAGAGAAATCAATTGGGTTCATGGTAACTTTGCTAGCACATGATTGGACCTAATTTTTCTTTATGTTAAGATTACTTGTTTGATAAGTTAATTTTAACTTAATTATCTACTAATTATCTACATGAATAAAGTTCATAAGACTCTAATTATTGGGTGTCTAAGGTTATGGATCACATAAATTAAGGGTGCAAGTCGCTTATGAATCTCCTTGATAGTTATTATGGGGTGCCACTTTGATTTGATCAATTTGGGCGTGTCCATTAATTAGAGGGCCTTTGATTTTTATATGAGGTGTCTCTTGGGTGTAAAAGAGGGTGTCTAATTATGAGTGCAATGGCTCTAATAGTTGGTACCTAATAGGCTTCCTAATGTAAGTTGGATAACTTAAGTTAATAGAAATCCTAATGCAAGTAGGACTTGTATTATATGATTGAATAGGATTCAATCTTTGTTCCTATAAAAAGGGACCTCCCCTAAAGTCCTAAGATCATCCAAGCTAGCCCCTTTCCACCCTAAGAGAACCTCCCATGCCCTCTCTTCCTCCCTCTTTCTCTTCTCCTTAGGCATCCCCATGCCATACCACTTGGGATGCATGTCCCAAGTGTTGCACATGCCCAAGGTGTTGGGCGGCCCTTTATCTGCTGGTTGTTGGTCTCTCGTAGCACTACAAGGCAAGGAGAAAGGCTAGAGAGGAAGAAAAGATAAGGATCAAGGAAAAATATCAAATGTTGATCGTGATCCAGGCTTCATTCAGATTCAGCAGGCTGAATTTTGAAGAATCAAAATTCAGATCTTAGAGGGCTATTCCAGACTGATCCCAAGTGGATACTCGTAGAGGTCGGACACTTGTACGGCTAATAGAGAACCTCATCTCTTACAGATCCAGATTTAAAGAAAGAGATTGCGAAAAAGGTATGTAATTTGATCATAATATAAATTTCAGCATATATCAATTTCAGCATATGAAATAGATCTATATGCTTTTATATTTTTATGCATGCAAAATTCAGATTAAAATTATTTTAATCTTATTCTCCACTACGGTGTTTAGAAAATTAAGTTTAGAAACACATATGTATGCTTCAAACCTCAAATTTCAATACTTATCAGACCCCATCGTCAGTCATATGGTAGATTGGCTCAACTCAAATTCTCTTGTGAATCTCATGGAAACTCCTTTTCAATATTCTCACTTGCTTTGGTTAAAGACTTTCTGAACTCAATCTCATAAATCACATAGGACTTCTCCTTTTCTACCAAGATCGATAGATTTTATCTAAGTACATTCTACTCCTAACAGTGAATCTGAACCTATTGTAGCTAATATATATAGCAAGATCTCAAATGGATAGGGATTAAGAAAATATACAGTCAAACTTAGTAGTCTCGCTGCAAATAATCGATGACATCACAGGTCAAAGGACCACTCATACTACTACAGTATCGAGACAACCACTAACATATGACTAGACATCCAAGTAATTTTTCATATTGGTCACACTCAGTGCAAGTTATTCTCTAACAACCGTCTGCACTCTCACCCCAGTATCCCTACACTACAGATCCGAGATGAAGAAAAAGTAGGACAGTACTATGCATGTAATTTTAAAATTTTTTATAGCAGATATATTAGATTAAATAATTTAATTTATTTTATATGTATAAGATCTAATCTAGACTACCATGCTAAGATCTATGATATGATTTAAGATGACATAAAGATCTAAAAATAAAAATCTGCATCGATCTAATCGATACTGCAGACTAGATCTAACCCTTAGATGTGTCAAAGCTAGTCTAAGAAGTTCAAAACTCGTTACCAGATTATGGATTGCTAATCTCCATAAGTATCTCACATAGGAGAGAGTTCCCATAGGTTGCTTACAGCTGCACGAAGAAGTCCGGCCTCTACAGATCATCCACACGAAGATTGGTGAAGATCAGGCTCTTCAGAAGTGTTAGCTCATAAGGATCTTCGAAGGCTGAACTGTTTCTTCTTCTCTTGATCTGTTGGATGCTCCAAAGGAGAGGAGGAATTAGAAGAGGAAGAGAGGAATGAGAAAGGCTATGGAGAAGAAATAAAACTTCAATTGGGAACCATACGAGGCATCAACTATTGGAGCCTCCCTTTTATAACAAGGGATTAAGGTTTCGGGTCAAAGGGGAGGGCACCAAAGACTCCACTTCAATTCCAATATTGGCATCCCAAATTTCCAAAAAATGAGTGATGGTGTGAGAAAGAGATCTAGTATTTTCCATACCTAAAAATACTTCAAAGAAAATGAGGAAAAAAGCAATTGACGCCATCCTTCTTTCCAAACATAAAAAATCTCTTTCCTTCTTATCTCCTTATCTCTAATTTGAATCACATTCAAATTAGGCAAGAGATAAGACCATGACTCATCATGCTTTGCCGCCCACCCTCTTTATGCCCTCTCTCTTCATGCCCAAAATTCACATGCCAAAACCCTTTTGGCATTGAGAAGAGAGGCATGGGTCCAGGGTGGCGCAAGAGAGAAGGATAGAGTCCCTGCTGATTGGGACTCCTCATTTTCAATTTAATTCTAGACCAAATCAAATTTGGTTTGAACCCAATGAGAGAAATGAACCTAATCTAATTAGGAGCCTAATCATCTCAATAAATTTCTAACCCAATTAAGAATTAGCTGAGCCCAAGTCCTGATCTAATCAGGAATAAATTTCTCTTGCAATTAGGCTTGATCATATCAAACCCAAACTAAGTCAAACTAAATCTAATTCAATTAGACTTGATCTAAAGCTCTTTGCTCAGTCAAATCAAGTTAATTAGCAATCTAATTGCTAATAAATCCTCTATTAATATTAGAGTCTCAGTTCAGTGGGACTCTCCTCCAGAGTCTCAATCTAGTGGGACTCTAGTCTCAATCCAGTGGGACTCTACACTATAGTCCCAATCCAATTAGACTCTTCAGCCATCTGATCAAATCAAATCTTCTAATGTGTGTGATCCTATAGATTCAAACCTAAGTCGGTAGTATAGAAATAAATTTTCATACTGTTGCCCAGCTATGCAACCCAAGAGGGGGGGTGAATTGGGTTTCTAAAAATTTTAAGCCCAACAGATAACTTATGAAGAACAAAACAATGGCTTTAAATCAATATTAGTTACCTAAAGCAGTATTGCAAGGATATAATAAAGAAATAAGATAAAGCGATAAAGCACACCACAAACACAAGGATTTATAGTGGTTCGGTACTAACCTTGCACCTACATCCACTCTCCAAGATCCCACTTGGGAATTTCAATCCACTATCCTTTGTATTCAACCCGAATACAAAACGTCGGAAACTCCGACACTAGCTATCCCAAGCTAGAATACAAGACGTCGGAAACTCCGACACTAGCTATCCCAAGCTAGATCACTTGTTTCCCGGGTACAAGTAAACACAAAACACTCCGATTTCAGGTTCGGATCAACCTTTCTTTGTTTTGGAAATCCTCCAAAAATAAGAGCAAAAACTCACAAAGAGCAAGAATATTTAGAGCACAGATTAATACAATAACAGCTCCTTAAATGAGCAAATATAACAATAAAAGCTTTACTCAAATGAAGAACCCCTTTTTCAGATTTTCTCAAGATGAATGAACGGTTGAACGAATGCTTGAGAAGAGGTTGATCGTTGATTGAAGATCTCTTGAAAGCTTTGAACGATCTCTAGATCAAGGTTGAAACGATAGGCGTGAAGAATTCTCTCCTTGAAAGATCTAGCTTTTCTCTTTCATAATCTCTCTAGTATATTGTGGATCCTCTCTCTTTTTCTCTTTGGATTTTTCGTTGATCTCAGGCTTTTTCTTGCAAATTTTGGATCCTCTCTTCTGTTCTTCTCTTTTTCCTCTTTTTCTCTTCACACTTGATTTCACGTTTGATCCGCTATTTAATCTGCAATTTCTTTCATCATTTAAAGTATTTTGTAGCATTAGAAGCAAGAGAAAACAATTTAGGCAGATAAAGAGCCGTTAGAGGATTTTTAGAAAGCATAAATGGCAATTAAAACGGGCAAAAAAATAGCCGTTGCTGATATTTCCCGTCGCAGGGGTCGACTCATGAGTCGACTCATGCTTCAGGGGTCGACTCATGAGTCGACCTCTGTTGCAAAAACCAGAGAATGCTTTTCTGGAATTTCTTGGCTCAAATTAGCAGGGGTCGACTCATGAGTCGACTCATGCCTTGTGGGTCGACTCATGAGTCGACTCACAGGTCGTGCCAAGCCAGAAAACTAGCGTGCCAAGGAGAATTTTTGCGTGCCAATCAGCTCACAGTGCCATGAGTTGACTCATGAGTCGACTCATGCACTTCAAACCTTCATAACTTCAAAAATATAAGTCCAAACACAATAAAATTTTCACCATTAGTTTACAAATCATTTGTTCTATCAAATGATACTATCAAATCAGGATTTTAGTGAAATTACGATTTTGCCCTTGAAGAGCATAAGGACTTTTTCATTTTAAAATTATTTGTATCCCTTCAATCTGCTTTGTAATCATCAAAATCAATCTAGGAGCAATACATACTAATTGATGTAACCATCTAGCAATAGAACCCGACGTTCAGATAGGTCGAAAAATTGCAAAGCAACATTCTAGAACCTACTAACGTATGGTTACCAAATAATTCATCCCTTTGACCCTAATACTCAAGATGACTTAGGATTTGATTGTCAACCCTAAAATAGTCAACCATATTATATTTCAATCTTTTAAATCCATCACATGGATTATCCTGATCAAGATTTTACTAAATTAAAATATACTGATGCATATTTTCTACTTATTCAGAGGGGTTAATTTCATCTTAACTCACTCATCGACTTGATAAGTACTTGACTGCATCCAGTAACCTTTCATCACTGAATTAAAAATTTAGATAGTTCAGTATTAAAGTATAGTGAGTTACTTACAAGTTACCGTGGTGATCTCAAGTTGGAGGAATACTTATACCCATATCCTTCATGAGCTATTCTTGACAGCAAAGTGCTCGACAAATAGTCACGTTCGGTGCAAATGTACTCCTACATTCCACTTGCATATCATACTAGTATCTCCACACTCCTTGTTAAGAGGACAATCAATCCATATAGCACACAACAATCTATACTTGATATTGCTATCGTCCTATTAACAGCATATCATTTAGTCATGAACATATTTTAAGGACTAAACGACAAATCCTCTTTCGTCGATAAAATATAGTCTTAAGGACTTCATCACAACACAGGAGTTCAAATAAGATGAAAAAATATGATAAAAAATTAAATAATTTTTATTAATAAAAAGTCATATATATTTACAAATATGAGCATAATTATTAATAGACTGACGATTGACTTTGGAACATAATTCCTAACAACTCTTACTTGGACTAAAGCTAATCGGTATAGTATTGTACATCCATCTTTGACTTGTGATCATTGAACTCCTTGATTATGAGAGCTTTAGTAAATGGGTCGGTCAAATTTTTTTTTCCATCAATCTTCTGAATGTTGACATCATCTCGATCCATGATCTCTCGAATAAGATGGTAGCGGTGCAGAATATGCTTGAACACTGATGAAACTTCTACTCTTTGGCTTAAGCAATGACTCCAATGCTGTCACAGTATAACAGAGCAGGACCATCGATGGAAGGTGCCACTCTGAGCTCGTCGATAAACTTTCACAACCATATAGCTTCCTTCACAGCATTGGATGCCGTGATATACTCCATCTCGTAAACAAAGTCAGCCACAATATGCTGTTTGAAATTTTTTTAGCAAATTACTCCATCGCTCAGGATAAAAATATAACCTGATATACTCTTGCTATTGTCATGATCTGACTGAAAGTTGGAGTCGGTGAACTCCACTAGTTTCAAGTCAGTTTCACCATAAACAAGCCACTGATCCTTAGTATTTCTCAAATACTTAAGGATGGTCTTTACGACCTTCTAGTGATTCTCTCCTAGATCAGACTGGTATCTACTCACTACCTCTAGTGAGTATGCCACGTCTAATCTTGTACATGTCATGGCGTACATTATAAAATCCACTGTCAAAGCATATGAAATTTTACTCATACGTTCTCTCTCTTGAGGAGTTGTCGGACAATCTTTCTTTGAGAGAAAAATTTCATGGCTTATCAGGAGATAGCCTTTTTTGAAATTCTCTATGCTGAACCATTTCAGCACAGTATTTATGTACATAGACTGGGACAATCCAAATAATCTTTTCAATCTATCTCTATAGATCTCCATCCCAAGGATGTAGGATGCTTCTCCTAGGTCCTTCATAGAGAACTGAGACGATAACCAGATCTTTATCCTTATAATACAGGGATGTTATTTTTGATTAAGAGAATATCATCTACATATAAAATAAGAAATACAACCATAGAGTTGTTTATTCATTTGTAAATACAAGATTTTTTTTCATTCCTAACGAAGCCATATGTTCTGATAACCTTATCAAAATGCATATTCTAACTCCTAGATGCCTACTTCAATCCATAGATAGATCTCTGAAGCTTGCACACTTTGGACTCATCTGTGGATGTGAAACCTTTAAACTATATCATATACACCTCTTATTCTAGCTATCCATTTAGAAAAACTATTTTTACATCTATTTGTCAGATTTCATAGTCCATGTATGCCGCTATTGTAAGCATAATCCGAATAGATTTGAGCAATGCCATAGGAGAAAACATCATATCATAGTCAATACCATAATGCTGACGATAATCTTTGGCAACCAAATAGATTTTATAGGTCTCTACCTTCTCATCTGTAGCCTCTTCCTTTTGAAGACCCACTTACACCCTATGGGTTTAATCCCTTCAGGTTGGTCAACTAATGTTCACACATCATTGACCTTCATGGACTCTATTTCGAATTTTATGACTTTAAGCCATTTATTAGAGTCGGACCTTTGTATTGCATCCATATAGGTGATCGAATTCTCATTGTTCTCATCGAGTTCAACAGAATCTCCATCTCGGATCAAAAAACTGTAGTATCATTTGGTTGACGCAATACTCTATCGGATCTCCTTAATGGTGCTGCTTCAATAGGTTTTAGGTTTGACATCATTAAATTTGGTTCTATGGGTTCACTAAACTGTGTCGGTTCTACCTGTTGAACTTCATCAAGTTCAACCTTAGAGGCATTAATTCCTTCTTCAAATTTTTTTTTTTCAAAAAGACTGCCCTAAGACTGACAAACACCTTTTGTTCATCAGAAAGATAAAAATAATACCTCTTAGTTTCTTTGGGATACCCTACAAAAATATATTTATCTGACCTGACTCCAAGTTTGTCCATTTTCAAACATTTGACATAAGCCAGACACCCCCAAATCCTAAGGTGAGAGAGCCCTGGCTTATGTCCTGTCCATATCTCATATGGTGTTTTACTTACAGATTTACTAGGAATGCTATTAAGCACATAACAAGTCAATTCAAGTGCATATCCCTAAAAGGATATCGGTAGACTAGAAAAGTCCATCATAGATCGAGCTATGTCCAACAGGGTTCGATTTTTTCTTTCCGACACACCATTGTGTTGTGGTATTTCAGGAGGTGTCTATTGAGTGAGAATTCTATTCTCCTTAAAATATATCAGAAATTCATCAAAAAGATATTCACCTCCTCAATTTGATCGAAGAGTTTTAATATTTTTTTCAGTTTATTTTTCTACCTCATTATGGAATCGTTTGAATATTTCAAATGATTTGGACTTATGTTTCATCAAGTAGACATATCCATACCTAGATAGATCATCTGTGAACATAATAAAATAGTGATATCTTCCTCTGACACTAGTGCTCATGGGTCTACATACATCAGTATGTACAAGATCTAGAACATCATTGGCTCGTTCATCTTTTTCAATAAAAGGTGACTTGGTCATCTTTTCAAGTAAACAAAACTTAGTCTGATAATGATTCATAACCATTGTCATCAAGAATTTCTTCTTGAGCTAACTTATTCATCCTGTTCTTGTTATAATGACCTAACCTATAATGCCAAAGGTAGGCATTCATGACATCGACTATTCTAGGACGTTTAATACAACATAAATATCATTGTTCAACTATCCATGCATTATAGTAATACCATTCAAAATAATATCATAAAAGCTTTTTTTATTGAAATTTCATAATTCGCTTTGGCCAAAAGACCTACAGAAATAACATTTAATAGAAAACTAAGACACTAATGACAATCATTAAGAATAATAAAATAAGAATTGAATATAAGCTTGATAATTTTTGAAGCTAGAACTGGATCTGATCTTCAATCTTCAATGTTCAGGAGTCTCTCACCATCTCTAAATCTCTTACTGACCTGAAGTCCCTGCAATGAATTACAAATATTAATAGGACTACCAGTATCCAATACCTAGGTCATTGTATAAAAAATTGAGAAGTTATAAGGTGTTATCATATAATTACCTTGTCCAGCAACCGATTGCTTCTTCTTCTTTGGCCTGTTTGGGTCAAGAAAAGTTATATATTGAGGATAGTTCCTCTTTCAGTGACCCTGCTTCTTATAGTAGAAGCACTCTATCTGACTTTGGTCGGTCTTGAACTTGGGCTTGTGGGTCTAACTCTCAGCACTTTGCACCTTCTATTTTTTTTTTCTCTTTCCTTTCTTAAAGGGATGATGACCATCCGAAGAAGATCCTTTCATTACATTCACTGTCTCCTTGTGGAGCTGGTGATCCTTCTCAAAAGTCTGCAGCAATCCCAATAGATGGTGGTAGTTGACTATAAACTTTATCATTCTAAAATGACTGAGAAACAACAGATAGGATTTGGATAGGGAGTTCAGGATCGCATCCTTCCCAAGCTGTTCATGCAAGAAAAAATCAAGCTTGCTCAATCGCTCGATCTATTTGATCATGTATAATACATGATCGGTGATCGATGCTCCCTCCCTTATCCGAGCATTGAAAATGGCACAACTAGTCTTATGCCGCTCAACATCATCAAGAGTACCAAAAGATTCTCTCAACACCTTGAGCATATCCTCTGGCTGAGCCTCTTCAAGCTTTCGACTGAACTCATCATTTATCGAAGCCCGCATTATACAATGAACCATTGTGCGGTTGTTGAGCCACTTCTAGTAAGTATCTCGAATCATGCCACAGACATTGAGAGTAGGCTCTTCAGATATCGAATCTATAATAACATACAAGATCTGCTCATACTCCAAGATAATTTTTAGTTTTTAATACCAGTTATCAAAATTGGATCCCAACAACTTTTTACTATCCAACAGTGATCGAAGTGATAAGTTTGAGACCATATATGCATAAAAAAAATTAAAATCTAATCAATATATAAATTAATTAAGCTTAAAGATCTAGATTTTAGTCTAAAGGTTCTTCCACTATTTCATACAAATTAGTAGCCTCTACCTCCAATTTGAAGAATTACTTTAATTCCTTAGTGGATGAAGGGAAGAAAAATAGTTTCTCTTCGAAAGGTCCAGGTTGCATCTAAATTTTTTTTTATTTATTTACATGATTAAGAATCAAATCTTTATCTACTTAGTAGTGGAACTAGAGATTAAATCTCAAATAATCTAATATAAACCTTCAAAGGTTTGGATGTGCAGACCCTCTACTTTGCATGCACGTCAGACACTACAAGAAAGCAGGATGAACTTCAAACCAATCACCTTCGCAACCCAATCAAATAAGGGAGGAGATGTGTTGGTGTGACACCCAAAGGATGCCCAAGAAGGATCCACACCCAAGGGAAGAGGGGCGGCACCAAAAGGGAAGAGACCAAGGGAAGAAGAAGGATCTTCTCTTCTCATGCCTCTCTCTCTCTTTCTCTCTTCTGTTAATCTAATTTGTTTGCTATGCATCCATAGGTAGAGATCCTCTCTATTTATAGATAAATTTCATGTCTCAATAACTATAGGAGTCCTAACTTAAATTTAATTTGAATTAGTTCAATACTCATGAAAGAAGGATTCCTATATGAGATAAAATTGCCACACATATGATAACCAATTTGCACCCACTCTGTCACCCACATGGGATGCCCCAAACTAGCACCATTCCAAGTGTTGGTCAGCCCACATGAGAGGAAATCTCAATGCAAGTGAAAATTCTCATATTTCATCAAAATAGATCCGATTCGAATCCAATTCGGAGCTGGTTCGAAACTATTTCAAAAGGCCGTCAATTCCAAACTCTTTAAAATTTTTATACCAAGTCTAACTTAGATTTTGTATCCAATTAAGTTAAATTAATTTAGATCTAATCTAAATTTAATTAGTATTTAAATTCAATCACTCATATATTCCATAGATCATGGATCAGAAACTGTTCATCTTCGAGATTGAACCTGAACCTCATGTGTAATGCTAGCTAGACATAGTCAAATCTTCAATCTCATTTAACCCATAACTTACTTTTCAATCAAGTTAGCTTATATATTCAATCAAGTCAAGTACTTCCAAATTAGACATATAAACATAGGTCAATTCCTTCCTACTTTGTCTGACTTGAGTGCATGACCATAGGTTCAAACACTAAGCGAGTAGCATAGGATCCAATTCTTGCATTAATCGAGATACCATCTAGCAATAGTTTTCAATATCCAGATAGCTTGAATTATCGTAAAAGAATATTTTAGAATCCATACACATGGTTACCGCATAATTCATCCTTTTGATCCTAAATATTCTAGGATGTTCTCAGATTAACTGTCAATCAAGATTGCTTCATCTGCATTATATTTCAATCTTTCAAATCCATCTCATTGATTATCCTGACCAAGGCTTTGCTAAATTAAAATATAGTGATACATCAACTCCTATAATCTGGAGGGATCAATCCCATCTTGATCCACACACAGACTTTGCAAGTACTTGACTGTACCCAATAATCTTCCGTCACTGCATTAAAAATTTAGATAGTCCAGCACCAAAGCACAGTGAATTGCTTGCAAGTCACTATAGTTATCTCAGATTTGAAGGACACTTATATCCATGTATTTCGTGAGTAGTTCTTGACAGCAGAATGCTCAGTAGGTGAGTCACTTATTCAGTGATGATGTATCCTTACATCTCATCTGTATGCCATACCAGTGTCACCACACTCTTTGGTTAAAAGGACAACCAATCCATATGGTACACAATGACCTCCACTCGATAAACATCATCATCTTGTAATGACATATCATTTGATCGCGAATATGTTTAAGAACTATATGATAAATCCTCTCTTTATCATACACCAGCATAGTTCTAAGGATTTTATCACAGCACAAGAGTTTAAGGAAGATGTTACTTTGTGATGAAAAATATCAGAATAATTTTTATTCATTAATCAACAACTCGTATATAAAGAGAAACTCAATCATCACATGATTGATTTTAGGACATAATTCCCAACAACTTGCACTTGGACTAACGCCAATCGGAGAAATATCTTATGCCTATTTTTTATTTGAAATCATCGAACTCTTTAATCTCGAGAGCTTTAGTGAAGGAGTTAGCTAAGTTCTCCTTTCCGTTGATCTTCTGAAGCTCGACGTCACCTTGGTTCATGATCTCTCACATCAGGTGATAGCGGTGCAGAACATGCTTGGTGCGATGGTGAAACTTAAGTTCTTTTCCCTGAGCTATGGTACTAGAGCAGTCACAGTATAGTAGGACAGGACCATCAATGAAAGGTATAACTTTCAGCTCATTGATGAACTTTCAGAACCACACCACCTTCTTTGCAGCATTCGATGCAGCAATGTATTTTGCTTCGCATACAGAAGCAGCCACAATATATTGCTTAAAACTGTTCCAGCAAATAGCTC
The DNA here is from genome assembly GCF_000442705.2 of Elaeis guineensis. NCBI lineage: Eukaryota > Viridiplantae > Streptophyta > Magnoliopsida > Arecales > Arecaceae > Elaeis > Elaeis guineensis. The sequence goes on from NC_025998.2 coordinate 80,060,009, forward strand.
CTCCATTCAGAGTAAATATGTAATCCGACACACTTCTACTATCATCACAATCTGACTGAAAATTAAAAATAGTATATCCTATAAGTTTCAGGTCAGTGTCTCCATAGATAAGCCATTGGGGTTTAGTATTTCTCAAAATACTTAAGAATTATTTTTGCAATCTTTCAATGCTTCTCATCTGGATCAGACTGGTACCTACTCACTACTCCTAATGAATAGATCACATTCAGTCTCGTACATGTCATAGCATACATGATAGATCCCACTGCTGAAGCATATGATATTTACTCATGCACTCTCTTTTCTTAAGAGTTGTCGAACAATCTTTTTTGAAAAGAGTAATCCCATGGCCTATCGTAAGATAGTCTTTCTTGAAATTATCCATATTGAACCACTTCAACAAGGTATGGATGTACGATGATTGGGATAATCCAAGCAACCTTCTAGATCTATCCCTATAAATCTTTATCTCAAGGATGTAGGATGCTTCTCCTAAGTCCTTCATGGAGAATTATGATGATAACCACAACTTCACACTCTGCAAAGTTGGGATGTCATTTTCTAGTAACAGTAAGTCATCCACATACAGCATAAGGAAGATGACTACAAAATTAGAAGCCTACTTGTAGATGCAATGCTCTTCTTCATTCCTAATGAAACCATTCATTTTGATCACCTTATCAAAATGCATGTTCCAACTCCTAGACGCTTACTTAAGTCTATAAATAGACCCATTTAGCTTGCACACTTTTGACTCATCTGTGGATATGAACCCTTCAGGTTGTATCATATACACCTCTTCTTCAAGCTCTCCATTGAGAAAAGTGACTTTGACATCCATCTACCATATCTCATAATCTAAGTGTGCAACGACAGCAAGCATAATCTGGATGGACTTGAGCATTGTCATAGGAGAGAATATCTCATCATAGTCAGTACCATAATGCTGATGGTATCTCTTGGCAATTAGACAGTATCTCTTCTCGTCCGCTCCTCTTTTTCTCTTAAAGATCTATTTACATCCTATGAGTTTTATCCCTTCGGATGGATCAACTAATGTCCATACACTATTGATCTCCAAAAATTTCATCTCGGATTTCATGGCCTTAAGTCATTTTTAAGAATCGGTCCTTTACATGACCTCTATATAGGTGATCGGATCCTCATCATTCTCATCAAGTTCGATGGGATCACCATCTTGGATCAAAAAATCATAGTATCTATCTGACTGATATGATACTCTATCGGATCTCCTTAATGGCACCTCGACTGGCTCTGAATTTGATTCACCAATCAAATCTAATTCTATGTGTGTCGGTCCTTCCACCTCATAAATTTCATCAAGTTTAATTTTATAGGCATTAGCTCCTTTACTAAGAAACTCCTTTTCCAAAAAGACTGTCTGGCTACTGACAAATACCTTTTATTCTACAGTGAGGTAGAAGTAGTACTCTTTAGTTTCCTTGGGTATTCTACGAACAAGCATCTATCGAACTTCAATCAAAGCTTATCTATCTTTAAATGCTTGACATAAGCTGGACATCCCTAGACCCTAAGGTGTGAGAGCACCGACTTATGCCCAATCCATATCTTATATGGAGTTTTATCAATAGACTTGCTCGGCATCTTATTCAAAATATAGTAGGTAGTTTCTAGAGCATATTCCTAAAAGAAAATTGAGAGACTCACAAAGCCCATCATGGATCAGACTATATCTAACAAGGTTCAATTTATCCTCTCCAACACTCCATTATGTTGTGGTGTTCTAAGAGGGATCCACTGTGAGAGAATCTTATTCTCTTTTAGATATATCAAAAATATACTGGTGAGGTATTCACCTCCTCGATCTGATCGAAGGATTTTAATACTCTTTTCAGTTTGTTTCTCTACTTTAATATAAAATCGTTTGAATATTTCAAATGATTCTGACTTATACTTTATAAGATAGATGTACCCATACCTCGATAGGTCATCTGTAAATGTAATGAAGTAGTAGTGTCCTCCTCTGGCATTTATGTTCATAGGCCCGCATACATTAGTATATGTTGGTGCAAAATTCCACCGATGTCGGAGAAGCTGGAGTCGAGGGGATCACGGCCGCCATCGGGACCTACAAGGAAAGTCTAAACCAGAGTTGAGGGTGCTCCGACAAGATCCTTCGATGCTCAAGTCAGTACTCTGCTTCAACAAAAATAGAGCACTCGAATGGAATTTTAGCAAAGTTTAGAGATAGTGCTTAGAGCTTAGAGGAGAATGTATCTGGGGGGTCTCTTTTATAGATGGGAGAGCATAACCGATTGATAGCGACATCTGTAACTGCCTGGTAGTGGGCCGTTCAGAGCCACATGGAGTTTGTTACAGAGAGTAGTGGTGTTCGTTGTCGTGACTTACCGGAGAGTGGTGGGGCCATGTGGAGTTTGTTACAAAGAGTGGAGTGGTGTCCGTTGTCGTGACTTACCAGGGAGTTTGGGTCGGATGGCTGAAGCTCAGTTGGGACATCTGGTGGAGCAGAATAGCTCTCCATCTCAGTAATCTAAGAGAAGCTCGGATGTTTTCGAGGTTGCTGATGGGTTAACTATTGTTGGGTGCCTTAGGCGTTGATGCTGCAGACGAAAGTCATCTGCTGTAGAAGCTCGGATGAAAACTTTTTATTGGAGAAATCCGACTGGAGTTTGATTGCTAAAGAAGTCCATCTGGAATTTGTCTGATGTAGAAGCTTGTCTGAAGACTGTCTGCTGGAGAGGTCCGGTTACATGAAGAATCTGACAGAAGGTCGACCAATAGTGAAATTCAGAAGGCGCTATAAAAGGTTGACCGATAGAAGAGTCCGAAAGGTGTTGTGGAAGTTTGTCCACTGAAGGAGTCTGGAGGACACTGTGGAAGGTCGACCGCTGGAGGGGTCCGAAGAGAATTTATCCGTTGGAGGGGTCTGGTTGGCACTGTTGAAGTCTGATTGGCGCTGTTGAAGGTTGATGGCTGGAGAGGTATGGAAGACACTGGAGACAGTCGGTCACTGTGGAAATCCGACCGCTGGAGTTCGTTCGTTATAGAAGTTCATCTGGAATCCATCTGCTATAGAAGTTCGGACGGAGTCTGATTCTTGCAGAAGTCCAGAAGGAAGCCGCTTACTGTAGAAGCTTGGATAGAGACCAGTTGTCGTGGAAACCCGGATGGAGACCGCTTATTGAGAAGCTCAGATGGAGATCGATTACCATGGAAGCCCGGATGGAGATCGCTTATTGTAGAAGCTCGGCTAAAGTCTGCTTGCAATAGAAGTTTGGATGGAATTCACTTACTGTAGAAGCTCGGATGAAATTCGAAAGGTGGTCGACCACTGTAGAAACTTGGATGGAGTCTAATTACTGTAGAAGTCCTACAGCTGGAGAAGCTGAGACATTGACAAAAATCTGGAAGAAGCTCAGAGTAAAGTCGATCGTGATGGGAGGAAGTCTGGAAGAGATTTGGAGAGTAGTCGATCACTATAGAAAATCGACTGATAGTGAAGCCTAGAGAGCATTTGGAGCAGTCCGATAAATGACTGAAGGAGCTCATTATTAGAGAAGTCTGGAGGGTATGATAGGAGTTTGTCCATCGAAGGAATCTAGAGGACACTGTGGAAGGTCGACTGCTGGAGAAGTTCAGATGGTACTATGAAAGCTCAGACGGTCGGGGGAGTTCAGAAAGACGCCGCACAAGGTCAGAAGCCGTAAGAGTCTTGGGAGGGTTGGCCTCTTACGAACTTCGATTGGAGTTATTTTATACCCAACACTAGTCCCCCTACTTTCGTGTTTGGATTTCAAATGAAGGAAGTACAGAGAAATTTTCACAGCCGAAGTTGCCCCTCTTGATTTGAAAATTTAGCTGACCTATGAGCAGCAAGCGGTCAAGGATACTGAAGCAGAGTCTGAAGTTCTGAGGAAGAGGCTTCGGAAATCGGAGGATGAAAGCCGACAGTTTCACCAAATGTATCGGTAGAAGCTGCTAAGAAAGAAGAAACTGGAAGAAGAAGTTGAGAACTTAAAGCAATCCCTAATAATGGCTGGAACCAAGAGTTTGAAGTCTGAAGAAGCCGAGCTTCCTTAGAGCTTCTTTTACCTTTTGTTCCATGTATTCTTTTCTCTTTTTTTTTATTTTTTTTTGGCCTTCAAAGGCTTTTGTAATGCTCTCTTTACTAATGAAATGAAAAAAAATTTTCTCATTATCTTGTCTATTCTTGCTCTGAGTTGTCGTTTATCGAGCTTTTCTTGTCTTTTGTCTTTTTCGATGTTGACATTGTTTGAAGGTTCCTGGTCATCACCGCGTTGATTCGTCTTTTTTGTTCATGATCGAAGGTCTTTTCGAGGCCATTCGAATTTGACGCTTTCTCTTGGTGTTCGAGCTTGGGGCCCGAACTTCTCGTTACTTTGAGGAAGTCTATTTTCTCCTGCTAGTGTTGGGTTCCTCCTTAGAGACTGAGGATTTTTGACAAGAGTTTTCTTCCTCGTTGAGATGAGGTCTCTTGTGTCTTAGATGTAGTTCATTTTTTTCTTATCTCTGACGTAGCTCATCACTTTTTCTTTTTCTCTCCCCTTTTTTTTTATGTTTGGGCCAGGGTTTTTTCTCTGCTCCTAACGGGATTGTAGGGGTGTAGAGGAGCCATTGAGGAGGCTTTTTTTCTCATCTGGTCTTAAACGATTAGGTCTTCATTTGTGTCAGAACGAGGTTCTTCTCCTGTTCCCGACACAGTCAATTTTAGCTCATGTTAGGGTGAGGTTTTTCTCTTATTTCTAACAAGATTGTGGGAGCACATAAGGGCCGTTGCGAGGGTCTCTCCCCCCATCCGGTCTCTTAATAATCGGATCTTCGACTTTGCTCATGTTAGGACAAGGTTCTCCTCCTGTTTCTAACATGGCTGTGGGGGTGCATAAGGGCCGTTGCGAGGGCCTCTCCCTCCATCCGGTCTCTTAATAATTGGATCTTTGACTTTGCTCATGTTAGAATGAGGTTCTCCTCCTGTTCCTAACATGGCTGTGGGGGTGCATAAGGGTCGTTGCGAGAGCCTCTCCCCCCATCCGATCTCTTAATAACCAGGTCTTCGACTTTGCTCATGTTAGGATGAGATTCTCCTCCTGTTCCTAACATGACTGTGAGGGCGCATAAGGGCTGTTGCGAGGGCCTCTCCCCTCATCCGGTCTCTTAATAACTGGGTCTTCAACTTTGCTCATATTAGGATGAGGTTCTCCTCCTATTCCTAACATGGCTGTGGGGGTGCATAAGGGCCATTAAGAGGGCCTCTCCTCCCATTCGGTCTCTTAATAATCGAGTTTTTGACTTTGCTCATGTTAGGACGAGGTTCTCCTCCTGTTCTTAACATGGCTATGGGGGTATATAAAGGCCATTGCGAGGGCCTCTCCCCCCATCTGGTCTCTTAAAAATTGGGTCTTCGACTTTGCTCATGTTAAGATGAGGTTCTCCTCCTATTCCTAACATGACTGTGGGGGTGCATAAGGGCCGTTGTGAGGGCCTTTCTCCCCATCCGATCTCTTAATAATCGAGCCTTCGTTTGTATCAGAACGAGGTTCTCCTCTTGTTCCTAACACGCTTAGTTTCGATTGTCTGAAGGAGCTACTCCCTGTTGTTATAAGCTCATGCCAAAAGAAAAGATATGCGAATATGAAACTTTTATTTAAGGCAAAGTTATCGATAATACATTCGTGAATTTTTCGAATTTCATGGTCGCAGAAGGTCCTCTCCTCCGAGCTCTTTTAGATAGTATGTCCCGGGCCAGACTACCTCCCTGACTTCATATAGGCCTTCCCAGTTGGGGGCAAGTTTCTCTTAGTTCTGAGGTTGTGAAACAGCGGCTCGCCAAAGTACTAAGTCCCCCTCTCTGAAGGCTTTGCTCTTGACCCGGGAGTTGTAGTAGCGGGCTGCTTTCTGCTTGTAGGCTACCATCCAAACTTGAGCGGTCTCCCACTTTTCTTCTAACAAGTCGAGGTTGGCCTTGAGATCCTATGAGTTGTGCTGCTCGTCGAATGCCATGACTCACGCCGATGGAAGTTTGAGTTCAATCGGGATAACGGCTTCTATTCCGAAGGCTAAGGCAAAGGGGGTCTCCCCCATGGGCAGTCTTTGGGTAGTTCGGTATGCCCATAACATATGATAAAGCTTGTCTGCCCAAGTTCCCTTTGCTTTTTTAAGTCTCGCCTTGATTCCTTGCAACAGAGTCCTGTTGGTCACTTTGGCTTCACCATTTGCCTGCAGATGAGCTACTGACATGAAGTTATGGGAGATGTTTAAGTCCTCACAAAATTCAGCAAACTTTGCTCCAGCAAATTATCGTCCATTATCAGTAATGAGTATTCTGGATAAGCGGAACCTATAAATGATTGACTTCCAGATGAAGTCCTACACTTTAGCTTTTGTGATTTTTGCTAAAGGTTCTGCTTCGATCCACTTGGTGAAATAGTCAATAGCCACCAGGAGGAACTTTCACTGCCTGAACACCATGGAAAAAGGTCCAAGGATATCCATCCCCCATTATGCAAACGACCATGGGGCACTCAATGGTGTAAGTTCAGAGGCGGACTGTCTTTGGATATTCGCATATCTCTGACATCGATCACACTTTCTGACATATTCAATAGAGTCATGGTACATTGTAGGCCAGTAATAACCTTGTCGGAGCAGTTTGTGAGATAAAGATCTGGCCCCCAAGTGACTTCCACAGACTCCTTCATGTGAAGGAGGAAAATCGCTTTTCCTCGTAGGATCTTTTAGATTTCACCAAATCTGAGGTGGAATAAATTTAAAATTTTTATCCTACATGTATTTTAGATTTAAATATCTAGATCTAATTTTATAATCTGATATTTTAAATCTAAAATTAAATCTAAAACTATGATGAAAGAAGAAATACCTCAAGGGTAATCTGATTACCCTGTAGATGATCTCTGCACAGCCCGAGGTTTTGATGTAGCCACGCAAGCGCCTGGCCTCTACCAGTATCCACTTAGGTAGGAACTAGAATGTCTTCTCCTCATGAATCTATGCTCCAAAAATTAGATCTAAATCTGATTAGGAAGATCTTCAAAAGTCTTCCTGAAGTTGGAGCAGCAGCCTGTCGAAGAAGTCCTGCAGCCTTTTGTTCCAGGCATCACCACGCCTTGGATCTTTGCCAGATGGATGTCCAACTCTTTGGACATGAATAGGGGAGGAAGGAGAGCAGGGAGGACATAGAGAAGAGGGGAGGGGGTGGCAGCTATTGGGTTTTATGCATAGAATAACTTCTTCCTCGAAACCCTAGGGGCAGCAGGGTTTATATAGACCCTGTATGCTGCGCAGTGCCACATCATTCAACCAATCAAAAAATTTTAATAAATTTAGAAAAAATTTTGATTGGTGGAGTGATGTCATCTGATCACATTAGATAAGAACTCCACCCTCTCTCCTAAGTTGGCACCATCATTGGATAAGCTCAATCAAGGTGGCGCCAAAGAGTCCATGTTTATCAGGACTCTTTGGTTCTTATCCATTTGGGGAGCCCACTTTAATCCAATTGGGCTTGCATCATAATCTGATTATGGCACCTAATTTAATTGGGTTTTAGAATGTAGACACTCCACAAAAATCTTTCAATGAGCCCTCTTCAGTTTAAGACCCATATGTCAACTTTTGACAGATGTCCTAAAATGAAATTGACAGGTGCTAGAAATTAGCAGGTGTTGTCTTAAATTCATCTCATGAATTAAGACAAGTCTTTTCTGAGTAGGATAAGCTTCATTTAGACTAAGAGAAATCTTTCTAAAGTTTTTTGGATGAGTTAAATCACATTTGGCTCAGTAAAGATAGAAAAGATTACATGAGGAGATAGTTAGGCTCAATCATGTGCTAGCACGATTTCCTTGAACCTAATTGGATCTTATCCAAATCAATTGGGTTAGCCCAATTGATGACATCCAGATCCTAACCCTTATTTATATGACCTAGTTAGGTTCAATTCTATATGGTAATGAGACATATCATGATCTCATCATCGATATCATCGAAACTCCTTTCGATAGACCAGAACTCTTCTGATTCAGATAATTAGAATGATCGATCATCAATATCATTCTAATTGCTCCCAAAATCTATCAGTGACACCTAGCAGTATGTGGTGGCAACCCATCAGAACTAAAGATGAACCTCTCAGTGCAGCTACCTGTGTGATTGAGTTCCTCTATTATGAGTCCCGACTGAATTAGGGTTAAGGTGAACTCGTCAAACCCAACATCAGTCAAATGAGTTAATCGATCAATCTGAGTCCAATGTGAAACCTTAATGGAAAACTCTTTTCCATTATTTCACTCTACCATGGCCATGGGCTTAAGGACTCGATCTTTCAATTATCAAAGGACTACTCCTCTTATCTATCGAGGTTGATAGAACCCATCTTGGTGCGACCTAGTTCCTACAATGAATATGCTACAGCCAACATACACCTCAGGGTTTTGAATGGCTAGGAGACCGAGTTATGATGTAGTCAAACTATAACACACTCAAGGTGAACTATCGATGCACCTCAGGTCATAGAACTAGACACACAACTGCAGCATTGAGCTAGTCATCGACAAGAAGGTAAACTTCCTTATGACTGCTCAAATTGGTCACGCTCAGTACTCTCGTTCTCAACGAATACCTGTACTCTCGCTCTGGTGTCTCCACATCATAGACTCAAGACACATCTACCCTAAGAAAGCAATCGTACACCAACCTTTCGGATCGATCACCATCCTCATGATGATCCTATGGTCAGGAGCTGTTTATGAATTGTTATGTAAATTTATGCCTTAAATTTTCAACTCTTGAAAATATGAATTTACATTCCTACTAACTCAAAGGATGTATCACAAACACAATGTACACAATGTGATAGAAGAATAATCCTTTTGTTCATTTATAGTCAAAATTATAAATTTGTCCTTAGATTTGTACAGGAATGTGTCAGCCGTCTGGCATCCAGGGCACACATCTAACAAACTCCCACTTGACCTAATGCCAATTGGCTACATATCTAAGTCCCATCTTCTCAAGGTGGGCTTCGATCTTCTATTGGCCCAATCGCTTAGTCAGCGGGTCTGTCACATTATCTGTGAAGTCGACTCTCATAACCTCGACATAACTTTTTTTGAGGTAATCACGGATCAGATTGAATCACCGCTTGATGTGCTTGGACTTCTGATAAGACTTTGGCTCCTTAGCTAGGGTTATGGCACCATTATTGTCGCAGTAAAGAGGTATGACATCCGATGACATCACTCCAAGCTCTGCGGCAAACTTCTTATACCAGAATGCTTCCTTTGCAGCTTCTGATGCAGCAATGTATTCTGCCTTCATGGTGGAATCAGCAATCACCGTCTGCTTGGAACTCTTCCAGCTAACTGCACCACCATTGTAAATGAACAGACTCCCGATGTCGACTTTCGATCATCTATATCAGATATAAAGTCTGAGTCTGTATATCCCTGAATCTGGAGTTCTCCATTCTCAAAGACTAGAAATATATCCATAGTCCTTCTCAAGTACTTAAGGATACATTTCATAGAAGTCCAATACTCTTCATCTAGATTCGACTGATATCTGCTTGTGACACTCACAGCATGGGCTATATCAGGTCGTGTACATAGCATGACATACATGAGGCTCCCTATTGCCGAAGCATAAGGGATCTTACTCATGCGTTCAATCTCCTCAGGTATGCTAGGGCATATCTTCTTGGAGAGATGAATGTCATGTCTAAAAGGTAATAAACCTCTTTTGGAATTTTTCATGCTAAACTTTTTTAGCACCTCCTCTATGTACATCTTCTGTGAAAGTCTTAGCATCCTATTTGGTCTATCTCTATAGACCTTAATACCCAGTATAAAGGATGCCTCTCCTAGATCTTTCATAGAGAACTCCTTAGACAACCATACTTTGACTGAGGTCAACATGGGAATGTCATTCCCAATTAGGAGGATGTCATCTACGTACAGTACGAGGAAGATAACTGCTCTCCCACTGACCTTTTTGAACACACATGGTTCCTCCTCATTCTAGATTAAACCAAATGTTTTGATCACATCATTAAAACGAGTATTCCAACTCCGAGATGCTTGCTTAAGTCAATAAATGGACCTTTACAGCTTGCAGATCCTGTGATCATCATCACTGGATGTAAAACCAAGCGGCTGTTCCATATAGATATCTTTCTCAAGATGTCTATTTAAGAACATCATTTTCACATCCATCTACCATATTTCATAATAGAAATAGGCTGCAACAGCAAGCAATTGAAGTAAATTTCAATGCAGGGGTAAAATGGTAATTTTAAAATTTTTTCAAAATTATAATTTTATAGTGAAAAATATTAATTAATATAATTAATTAATATATATTTATCCTACATTAGGATCTAAATATGATATATAGCATGCATTTAAATTTGAAATTCAAACTTCTACAGTAAATAATTTACTGTTATGTGTTCAGAACATATTACCTTCGTGCAGGCAGTCGATCGCTGCAATCTGATCATTATCTGAAAGATCTGATCATTGCAATATAGCCATACAGTGTGTCTGACCTTCACGAATCATCCACATGAAGCTCCCGATCTGATCGGCTCCTCATGAATGCTAGTTCGTTGTAGAGCCCTTTCGACGGTCGATGCTGATCGAACTCCTTCAATCGATGTCTGTCGATTCCTCGGATACTCTGAATAATTAGCAAAGATGGTAGAGAGGTTGATGAATTTCTTCCTGAAGTTTGGTGGGCTCACGACACTCGTAGCTCACCTTCTCACTTCCTGAACCCCAGGCAAAAACCCTAGGTTACTCACTGAAAACCCTACACCCACTCTTGTTTCTTTTCTTTCATTTTCTCTCGAAAGTTTTTCAACTTCCTACTCATGCACAAGGCTTCCTGACGCCCACTATTCTTTCTCAAAAAATTTCTACGCACGCCCCACCTCTCTTTCTCTTTTAAAACAGTGCAAGACGTGTCTTATCCACGTGAAAGGATAAAGATAAGTGGTTGCACACTTGAATTCAAATTGAATTTGAATTCAAATGCAAACCAACTCATCCTTATCCACTCTGGGTGTGAGAAGAGAGGAGGCGTGGCTTCTTTGTGCATAGAGAGTTTACACGAGAAACTCTTTCTCGTGTAAAGCAAGGGACACACAAGATAAGGTGGGTGGCGCATGGATTAGTTGGTTGCCCATTCAAATTCAAACATCCTTTGAATTTGAATGGCCAACTAACTTATTTTTATCCAGATAATTAGCACACAAGGGTGGGCGTGGGATGCCTTATACATGGGAGAAAATTTATGAGAAGTTGCTTCTCGTGATTTCAAATGGGCGCAGAGAAGTGAGGTGGCGCAGGGAGTTGAATTCAAAAGGTGGTTTGATCTTAATTGAACCAACCTAATCAAAATAGGTTAAGCACAATTAGACTAAGTTAAACCCAACTTAATTAGGCTTATTTAGACTCAATAAAATCTTAATCAAATAAAAAATTGACTAAGCCCAACCCCTGATCAGATCAGGGACCAAAACACCTTAGCGATTTGGTCAACACTTAACCTAATCGGGTCAAACCCAACTGAATCCAATTCAATTGGACTTGATTCAAAAATAATTACTCAATCAAATTGAGTTAATTAGTGATCAAATCATTAATTAAACCTCTCATAAATACTGAGTCCAAATCCGATGGGCAATCAGAATCAGAATTCATCGATATGAAACCCTGATCGAAAAGTCCCAAACCAGTGGGACTTTTGACCCCGGTACCCAAAATGTGTGAAACTCATGATTAGAGAATCTTGATTCTTGATCACAGAATTTCAAACACTTAGGACTCTTCATCAGCCATCAAATCAGATAGAAACTTCTAATGTGTGTGACCCCGCAGGTTCGATCCTAAGCTGGTAGCACAGGAACTAATTCCTGTACTAATCGAAGTGACCATCTAGCAATGGTACCCGACATCCGGATAAGTCGAATAGTCACAATCGCAACACTCAGAACCTATGTGAATATGGTTACTGTATAATTCATCCTTTTGACCCCTGTGTTTAGGATGACTCAAGGTTAAACTATCAATCCTGATCAGATCATCCGAATCGTGCTCAACTCAAACAGTCCTGTGACTCCTCATTAGGACTACCCTGACCAAGATTTTGCTAAATTGAAACATGACTATACATAGCTCCTGAACTGGAGTGGTCAATCCCATCTTGACACACGCACCGACAAGTCAAGTACTTGACTACACCCAGCAGCCTTCCGTCACTGAATTAGAAATTCAGGTAGTCCAGTGCCTATGTGCAGTAAGTTGCTTATAAGTCACCGTGGCGGTCTCAGGTTGGAGGGACAGTTATACCCATATCCCATCGGAGCAAATCTTGACAGCAGAAAAGGCTCCCAAGTCGGTCACGTTCAGTGCAGATGTACCCTTATATCTCACCTGTATGCTATACCAGTGTCTCCACACTCCATGGTTAAGAGAACAACCAACCCATATGGCACACAATGACCTATGCTTGATAAATATTGTTGTCCTTGGTAACAACGTATCATTTGATCATGAACAGGTTTAAGGACTAAACGACAAATCCTCCTTTGTCAAGTCTAAATAGTCCTAAGGACTTCACCACAACATAAGAGTTCATTAAAAGATGAAACAATTTATGATGAAAAATGTCAAAATAACTTTTATTAATTTATAATTCATATACTAATACAAGAAAGAGCACAACCATCAACAGGCTGACAATTGGCTTTGAGACACTATTTCCAACAATCTTCCACTTGGCCTAAAGCCAATCGGTGCAGTATCTAATACCCATCTTCGACTTGAAGTCATCGAACTCCTTCACCATAATGGCTTTAGTGAATGGATCGGTCAGGTTCTCCTTTCCATCGATCTTCTGAAGGTCGATGTCACCTCAATCCACGATTTCCAGGATGAGATGGTAGCGGTGCAGAATATGCTTCGTCCACTGGTGTGCGTTTGGTTCCTTCGCCTGAGCAATGGCTCCAGAGCTATCACAGTAGAGCAGAACTGGACCAATAAGGGAGGGTGCTACTCCGAGCTCAGTGATGAATTTTCTCAGCCACACCGCTTCTTTGGTAGCATCTGATGCAGCGACATACTCTGCCTCGCAAACTGAATCAGCCACTATGTGCTGCTTGGAACTCTTCCAGCAGACAGCCCCACCATTAAGGGTAAAAATAAATTCCGACACACTCTTGCTGTCATCATGATCAGACTGGAAACTAGAGTCTGTAAACCCTATAAGTCTCAAGTCCGATTCACCATAAACAAGCCACTAGTTCTTAGTATTTCTTAAATACTTCAGGATGGTTTTAACAACCTTCCAGTGATTCTTCCCTGGATCAGATTGGTATCTACTCACTACCCCTAGTGAGTATGCCACATCTGGTCGTGTACATGTCATGGCGTACATGATAGATCCAACTGTCGAAGTATATGAAATTCTACCCATACGCTCTCTCTCTTGAGGTTTTGTCAGACAATCCCTCTTCGAGAGAGAAATTCCATGGCCTATCGGTAGATAGCCTTTCTTGAAATTCTCCATGCTAAACCTCTTCAACATAGTATCAATGTATGTGGACTGAGATAAGCCAAGCAACCTTTTAGATCTATCCCTATAGATCCTCATCCCTAGGATGTAGGAAGCTTCTCCCAGATCCTTCATGGAGAACTGTGACGACAGCCAAATCTTTATTCCCTGTAATGTAGGGACATCATTCCCAATTAAGAGAATGTCATCCACATACAATACAAGAAATATCATTACTGGACCATTAGCCCACTTATAAATGCAAGGCTCTTCTCTGTTCTTAATGAAGCCATACGTCTTGATCGTCCTATCAAAACCTATGTTCCAACTCCGGGATGCCTGCTTAAGTCCATAAATGGACCTCTATAGCCTGCACACCTTAGACTCATCTGTGGATGTGAATCCTTCAGGTTGTATCATATACACCTCTTCGTCCAGCTTTCCATTTAGGAAAGCTGTCTTCACATCCATCTGCCAGATTTCATAGTCCAGATGGGCAGCTATCGCAAGTATAATCCGAATGGATTTGAGCATTGCCACAGGAGAAAATATCTCGTCATAGTCTATACCATAATGTTGATGATATCCCTTAGCAACCAGACGGGTTTTATAGGTTTCCACATTTCTGTCTGCACCCCTCTTCCTCTTGAAGACCCACTTACACCCTATGGGTTTTACTCCTTCGGGTGAATCAACCAATATCCACACATCGTTGACCTTCATGGACTTCATTTCGGATTTCATGGTCTCTAGCCATTTCTCAGAGTCAGGTCTCTGCATTGCATCCATATAGGTGATCGGATCCTCATCGTTTTCATCAAGTTCGACAAGATCGCTGTCCCGGACCAAGAAATCATAGTATTTGTCCAGTTGATGTGGTACTCTACCAGACCGCCTTAAGGGTGTAGGAACAATGGGCTCCGAATCTGATCTAACCAAATTTGGTTCAGGTTCAGTAACTTGTGTCGATTTTTCCACCAAAAAGATTGCCTTAAGGCTGACAAACACCTTTTGCTGATCAACTAGGTAGAAATAATACCCTTTGGTCTCTTTTGGGTACCCTATGAAATTACACTTGTCAGACCTAGGTCTAAGCTTGTCCGTAATTAAACGTTTAACATAAGTCGGACACCCCAAAACCCTAAGGTGCGAGAGTACTGACTTACGTCCTATCCATATCTCATATGGTGTTTTAGTTACAGACTTACTCAGAATCCTATTGAGAAGGTAACAAGCCGATTCGAGCACATATCCCCAGAGGGAGATCGGCAGACCAGCAAACCCTGTCATGGATCGAACCATGTCCAATAAGGTTCGATTCCTCCTTTCAGATACACCATTATGCTGTGGTGTTCCAGGAGGAGTCCACTGAGAGAGAATCCCATTCTCCCCAAGATATGTTAGAAACTCATTGGAAAAGTATTCACCTCCTCGATCAGATCGAAGAGTTTTAATACACTTCTCAGTTTATTTTTCTACCTCATTTCAGAATAGTTTGAACATTTCAAATGACTCCGACTTATGCTTCATTCAATAGATATACCCATACCTCGATAGGTCGTCTGTGAAGATTATGAAGTAAAAATATCCACCTCTTGCACTTGAGCTCATGGGTCCACATACATCAGAATGTACCAGACCCAAGAGTTCACTGACTCGCTCACCTTTTCCAGTAAAAGGTGACTTGGTCATCTTCCCAAGAAGACAGGACTCACAGGTTGGAAGTGATTCACAATCACCAACTTCAAGAATTCCTTCTTGAGCCAACCTGTTTATCCGGTTCTTATTGATATGACCTAGCCTACAGTGCCAAAGGTAGACTTCTGACACATTATCTATTCTAGAGCATTTATCGAAGGTTTGAACCATATTAACAGGCTGTGATAGTAAGTAAATTTTATTATTTAGTTGTCCAACAAACATTGTAATACTATTCAAAATGATATTGTAAATATTTTTTTTTATTAAAAATTCATAACCGTACATGGCCAAAAGGCCTACAAAAATAATATTTAATAAAAAGCTTAGACAATAGTGACATTCACTCAAAATTACATTACGAGAATTGATTACAAGGTTCATGATTCCTAAAGCTAGAACTGAAACTTTGCTTCCATCTCCAACGTTCAGGAACCTCTCACCTTCATCAAATCTCCTACTGATCTGCAGACCCTGCATCGAATTACAGATATGATAAGGGCTTCCGGTATCCAATATCCAGGCAGTAGTATCACAAATAAAAAAGTTGCAAGGTGTTATCATATAATTGCCTTACTTCTTCTTCGGCCTGTTCGGGTCCAGGGAGGCAATGTATAGAGGACAGTTCCTCTTTCAGTGCCCCTACTTCTTACAAAAGAAGCACTCCGCCTGGCTCTGGTCGGGCTTGCGCTTCTTGGTCTGACCCTGTGCATACATCCCAGCATGTGACTGTACCTTCTTATTCTTCTTCTTCTTGTTCTTCTTCCCTTTCTTAAAGGGTCGATGACCAGAAGAAGACCCTCCCACAACATTCACCGACTCCTTTTGGAGCTGGTGGTCCTTCTCAAAGTTCTGCAGCAACCCCAACAAGCCGTGGTAGTTCACTACAGGCTTTGTCATCCGAAAATGAGTAAGGAAGGGGAGGAAGGACTTGGGCAAAGAATTAAGGATCGCATCCTTACCGAGCTGCTCGTGCAAGGGAAAGCCCAGTTTACTTAGGCGCTCAATCAATTCGATCATGTACAATACATGATCGATGACTGAGGCCCCATCCCTCATCCAAGCATTAAAAATGGAACAACTAGTTTTGTACCTTTCAACATCGTCAGGTGTGCCAAAGGAGTCATTCAACATTTGAAGCATCTCCTGCGGCTGGGTATTCTCGAATCTGTGGCTGAACTCATCATTCATTGCCGCCAGCATTATACACCGAACAGTGGTGCGATCGTTGAGCCACTTCTGGTAAGTGTCTCAGACCGTCCCTCTAGCATTCGGGGCTGGCTCCTCAGGTGTCGGATCCGTTACTACATAAAGGATCTGCTCATGCTCAAAGACAATTTTCAATTTTCGATACCAGCTATCAAAATTAGGTCCCATGAGCTTGTCATTATCTAATAATAATCAGAGCGACAGGGTAGTGGCCATAGCTGCATAAAGGAAAACTAGACCTCTATTAGTATATAAATTATTAATACTAAAGACTTGGACTTTAGTCTAAAGTTTCTCCCAGTATTTTTACGAACTGGTAGCCTCAACCTCCAATTCGAAGAATTACTTTAATTCCTTAGTGGGTACTAGAATCCACACAGACCACACACGAGCCTAACTTTGGTTGGTCAACCCATGTGCATCTATGGGTAGGTTCATAACCAGTTATTTCTCTAAACAACTTCTAGTAATTAATTTTGCCCCAGAACCTAATCAGTAGGCTTTGGCCTCCACTGAAAAGATCTGGTTAGGTCCAACCATTAACATGATTTGATTTGGTGAATCAAACCAATAAATGATCAGGCCCAACTTTGATCGGTCAACCTGACCACCATCAAAAAGACTCAACCAAATTATCATACTATGAATGATAATTCCATTAGTCAATAAGCACCAGGCCTTTGGGCCTTCAATGATTATTAAACTAATGGACTCAGTATCACTCACTTAATGGGAGGCAATGACTTAGTTATCACTATAACTTAATCATTTTTAGGGACCTAATAATTTTTGAGGATTTTATTAAAGGATAGAAGAGAAAAAATTAACCAGCCAATTTCAATTCTCCCACTGACTTCACCAAGTCAGATTAAAATAGATTTAATTAAAGCCGGCATTAGGAGCACCTAAATCAGTCACACTGATTTATCTAATGACATGGATGATTCTTAATCACCAAGTGATCTAATCAAAACCTAACTCACCAGATTGGCCAGATAAGTGAGATCAGTGGTGGGGATAAGCCATTAACTTGTCAGAGATTGAATCAATGCGAGTAGCTCCCACTTAAAAACCACTGATCAAACTGTCGAACTTACCTTAGACACCAACCAGTTCATTAGTTTTAATTTGATCAACTTAGTAAATAGGATTCTATCGCGTAGCCATGAATTAAGTACATCTTGGTCTAGTTAAAGACATGGACCCATTCAACTACAACTATTGGAGTTGAGTCTAGAGTGTCCTTGACCTAATCTAATTCAACTTTTAATTAGATTTGATCAATTACTCTAATTTAGTCCATTTCTTTAAACTAACCTTAGGTCTAACCCAATTATGGACCTAATTCATCTAGCCCATTGACCCATAAGTTTATGCAATTGTCTTAGATCTTAATTCATAATTCTAGACCAACTTGACAACACTTAATTCTTTTAATTATGTATTTGGGCTGATGGATTAGGGTTTGATATTTTAAAAATAATTTTTAAATTTGAAAGATTTTATTTTCTATTCACCAAATGTATTGACTCATTTCGCAAATAGATCAGCATATTTCATAAACAGCAATCCTATTGCTAATAACAGAAAATAACTCAATCAAAATAAATCATGAATATTCCTTTAGATCTAATCTAACACATTCATGCTAAATTTCACAATCGAACCTTTATAATTAATTCCTTTCGCTGCTTCATCTGTATGGGATATAATTGCAGCAGCACCCCTACCGCCATAAGAGAACCCCATCGAATGGGAGAAGAGAGCCTTTAAACCCTACTTTTCTCCTATGACCGGACAACCATGGCAACCAACCCAATTAGATTACTTGCAACTTGGATCAAGTATATCTAAATATACCAATTTTAAAATTTAAATTTCAAATTTTGAATTTCAAATTTCAAATTTCAAATTTTGAATTTCAAATTTTAAACAAATTTCAAATTTTTTGAATTTCAAATTTTGAATTTTAAATTTTGAATTTCAAATTTGAAATTTCAACCAAATTTTGAATTTTAAATTTCAAATTTTAAATTTCAAAATTTTAAATTTTGAATTTCAAACTTTAAATTTTAAAATTTAAATTTTAAATTTTGAATTTCAAATTTTTGAATTTTAAATTTTGAATAAATTTTAAATTTTAAATTTTTGAATTTTAAATTTCAAATTTAAACTATTAGATTACAACTTAATCTACGTATGCAAATATATATCATATTTTAGAACCTTCTCTGATACCATTTGAAGTGAATTTCAGTGCAGGGGTAAAATGATAATTTTAAAACTTTTTCAAAATTATAATTTTATAGTAAAAAATATTAATTAATTTAATTAATTAATATGTGTTTATCCTACACTATGATCTAAATATGATATATAGCATGCATTTAAATTTGAAATTCAAACTTCTACAATAAATAATTTACTGTTATGTGTTCAGAACATATTACCTTCGTACAGGTAGTCGATCACTACAATCTGATCACCGTCTGGAAGGTCTGGTCATTGTAATGCAGCCACACAGTATGTTTGACCTCCATAGATCATCCACACGAAGCTCCCGATCTGATCGTCTCCTCACGAATGCTAGTTCGTTGTAGAGCCCTTTCGACGGCCGATGCTGATCGAACTCCTTCGATCGATGTCTGTCGACTCTTCAGATACTTTAGATCATCAACAAAGATGGTAAAGAGATTGATGAAGCTCTCCCTAAAGTTTGGTAGGCTCACGACACTCGTAGCTCACCTTCTCACTTCCCGAACCCCAGGCAAAAATCTTAGGTTACTCACTGAAAACCCTACGCCCACTCTTGTTTCTTTTCTTTCTTTTTCTCTCAGAAGTTTTTGAACTTCCTACTCACGCACAAGGCTTCCTCACACCCACTATTTTTTCTCAAAAAACTTTTACGCATGCCCCACCTCCCTTTCTCTTTTAAAATAGTGCAAGACGTGTCTTATCCGCGTGAAAGGATAAAGATAAGTGGTTGCACACTTGAATTCAAATCGAATTTGAATTCAAATGCAAATCAACTCATCCTTATCCACTCTGGGTGTGAGAAGAGAGGAGGCATGGCTTTTTTGTGTGTGGAGAGTTTACATAAGAAACTCTTTCTCGTGTAAATCAAGGGGCACAAAAGAGAAGGTGGGTGGCGCATGGATTAGTTGGTTGCCCATTCAAATTCAAACATCCTTTGAATTTGAATGGCCAACTAACTTATTTTTATCCAGATAATTGGTGCACAAGGGTGGGTGTGGGATTCCTTTTACGTGGGAGAAACTTCATGAGAAGTTGTTTCTCGTGAATTCAAATGGGCACAGAGAAGTGAGGTGGCACAGCGAGTTGAATTCAAAAGGTGGTTTGATCATAATTGAACCAACCTAATCAAAGTAGGTTAAGCACAATTAGACTAAGTTAAACCAAACTTAATTAAGCTTATTTAGGCTCAATAAAATACTAATCAAATCAAAAATTGACTAAGCCCAACTCCTGATCAGATCAAAGACCAAAACACCTTAGCGATTAGGTCAACACTTAACCTAATCAGGTCAAACCCAACTAAATCCAATTCAATTGGACTTGATCCAAAAATAATTACTCCATAAAATTAAGTTAATTAGTCATCAAATCACTAATTAAACCTTTCATAAATATTGAATCCAAATCTGATGGGCAATCAGGCATCAAAATTCATCGATATGAAATCCTGATCGAAAAGTTCCAAACCAGTGGGACTTTTGACCCCGATACCCAAAATGTGTGGAACTCATGATCAGAGAATCCTGATTCTCGATCATAGAATCTCAGACACTTAGGACTCTTCACCAGCCATCAGATCAGATAGAAATCTTTAATGTGTGTGACCCCATAGGTTCGATCCTAAGCCGATAGCACAGGAACCAATTTTTGTACTAATCGAAGTGACCATCTAGCAATGATACCCGACGTCCGGATAGGTCGAATAGTCGCAATTGCAACACTCAGAACCTCAGTGAATATGGTTACTATATAATTCATCCTTTTGACCCCAGTGTTTAGGATGACTCAGGGTTAAACTGTCAACCCTGATCAGATCATCCGAATCATGCTCAACTCAAATAGTCCTGTGACTCCTCACTAGGACTACCCTGGCCAAGATTTTGCTAAATTGAAACATGACTATATACAGCTCCTAAACTAGAGTAGTCAATCTCATCTTGACACATGCACCAACAAGTCAAGTACTTGACTATACCTAGTAGCCTTCTATCACTGAATTAAAAATTCAGGTAGTCCAGTGCCTAAGTGCAGTGAGTTGTTTGCAAGTCACCGTGGTGGTCTCAGGTCAGAGGGACAGTTATACCCATATCCCATCGGAGTAAATCTTGACCATAGAAAATGCTTCGGAGTCGGTCACATTCAGTGCAGATGTACCCTTACATCTCACCTGTATGCCATACCAGTATCTCCACACTCCTTAGTTAAGAGGACAACCAACCCATATGGCACACAACGACCTATGCTTGATAAATGTTGTTGTCCTTGGTAACAATGTATCATTTGGTCACGAACAGGTTTAAGGACTAAACGATAAATCCTCTTTTGTCGAGTCTAAATAGTCCTAAAGACTTCACTACAACACAGGAGTTCATTAGAAGATGAAATAATTTGTGATGAAAAATGTCAAAATAACTTTTATTAATTTATAATTCATATACTAATACAAGAAAGAGCACAACCATCAGCAGGCTGACGATTGGCTTTGAGACACTATTTCCAATAGCAATGTGCCGATGGATTTTAGCATGGATACGGGCGAGAAGGTATCCTGATAGTCAATGCCTTCACACTGACTATAACCTTTCGCTACGAGCTTAGCCTTGAATGTCTCCACATTCCCATCTGCACCTATCTTTCTCTTGAAGATCCATTTACACCCAATAGGTATAATACCTTCAGGTGGATCTACCATGATCCAGACTTAGTTTGAGTGCATCGAGTCAATTTTTGATCTCATTGCCTCTAACCATTTTTCGAAGTTGATATCTAATATCGCCTCATCATAGGTCTTGGGGTCATCACCATAAGCCCCATTTTTCATGAGGAACATTTCCTCTACTTCCTCTTGTATGGTACCTAAGTACCTTTCAGGAGGACGGGAAATTCTAGTCGATCTACGAGGTGGAAGAGGTTGTGTTGGGACTAGTTCTGATTGATTAGGTTCCTCAGGTTCTTGAGCTCGTTGCTCTTGGGAGACATTCTTCTTGAGCTTAGCTATTCTTCCGATGCCACCATCTTGAATAAACTATTTTTCAAGAAAAATTATATTTCGACTCATAATCACATTGTGGTCTTCTGGAATATAGAAATAATATCCTATTGACTCTTTAGGATATCCTATGAATCGAGCTCTAAAAGACCTGAACTCTAACTTGTCCACCTGCTGTCTCTTGACATGAGCTGGACAACTCCAAATTCTGAGATGATTCAGACTTGGCTTCTTACCATGCCATATCTCATATGGTGTAGTAAGAACGGTTTTAGAGAAAATCCTATTCAATACATAAATTGTTGTCATGAGACAATATCCCCAAAGAAATTTGGGGAGGTCTGTGAAGCTCATCATGGAACGGACCATATCTAATAGGGTCCGATTTCTCCATTCTGAAACCCCGTTGAGTTGAGGCATTCTAGGTGGAGTCCATTGAGAGACTATGCCATTGTCCTTTAGATAGTCTAGGAACTCCTGACTAAGGTATTCATCTCCTCGATTTGATCGAAGAACCTTAATGGGCTTTTCTGTTTGTTTTTCTACCACATGTCTAAATTCTTTGAACCTTTCAAAAGCTTCAGACTTGTATTTCATTAGAAACACATACCCGTACCTAGACATATCATCGGTAAAGGTAATGAAGTAGATGTAATTGCCTCTAGCCGGCACATCAAATGGGCCGCACACATCCGTATGTACTAGGGCAAGTAGGTCTGTGGCCCTTTCCCCATGTCCCATAAAAGGAAGCTTGGTCATTTTGCCTTGAAGGCATGATTCATAAACTGGATATGACTCGAAAGTCAACGGACTCAATAGCTCAGATTTTTCCAATTTGTTAACCCTGTCTTCCGCTATATGACCTAGCCTTAGGTGCCACAGATACTTATCATTTAGACTATCTCCAGGCCTTTTAATTCCTATGACATTCACATTTTGCTCAATATTAAATACAGATACATCAATATGTAGTTGATAGAGACTGTTAATAAGAAAATCATCTGTAACTTTATTATTTTCATAAAAAATATTACAATGGTCCTTATGAAAGCTAATCACATAGCCTTCTTGTGCTAAACATGAAACAGAAATCAAATTTCTGCTTGCTGCAGGCACATAATAACATTCTCTTAAAACTAAATCTAATTCTAATGGTAATCGCAGAGGGTAGGTTCCCATGGCCACAACAGCAACTCTTGCTCTATTTCTGATACATAGGATCATCTGTCCATCCCTCAGCCTCCTGCTCTCCTCAAGATCCTGCATAAAAGTGCACAAATGAGCACTAGAACCAGAGTCAAGCACCCAATTGGATGCAGAAGAAACCATAAGATTAGACTTTAAAATGAGCATACCTCCAGAAGGACCATCCTTATTCTTCAGGGTCGCCAGGTACTGAGGATAGTTTCGTTTCCAATGGCCGTCTGATTGGCAGTGAAAATATTTTTTCTTATCAGCAGCCTTCTTTTTCAATTCTATCTTCTTCTTCTTCTTGTCATCCACCTTCTGCATCTTTGCAGACTTCTTTTTCTTTCCAAAAGACTTTTTTTTGGAAGAAGTCCACTCCACAGTAAGAACTGAGCCTTTTGAACCCTTCATAGAAAGCTCAGCCGTAACCAGCATGTTCATTAACTCAGCCAAGGTACACTGTATCTTATGCATATGAAAGTTCATGATGAACTGACCATATGCATCGGACAAGGATTGAAGGATCACATCAATCTGAAAATTCTTGTCTAAGATGATATCAAGCTTCTCAAGCTCCTCAAGATCCTTGATCATTGTCAAACAATGATCTTGGACTAACTGCCCATCATGCATCTTGACCTTAAAAAGTCTTTGACAGATTTGATACTTGGCCGCGTGACTCTATTCACCAAACAACTCTTGCAGGTGAGCCAACATTTGGTGGGTAGTCAAAATATTCTCATGTTGGCGCTGCAAGTCATCAGACATTGCACCCAACATGTAGTACCTTGCTTTGTTATCATCATCCATCCATTTTTCAGAGATGCTCTCTGTTCAGTAGTCGGACATGCTGGCATGGCAGGTGGATCCTGGTCCAAGATATGAGTCAATTTTCAGAATAATTCTGAAGTTCCTCAATCAGTCCTTGAAATTGGGTCCAGTCAGTCTATGGGTGTCTAGAATTTTGGTCAAGGGGTTTGAGGCAGACATATTTCCTGTAGAGGTCAAAAGTTTCTAGTTAGATTTTGTAATCAGACTCAACCAATTTGTTTAGGATTTTTATTTTTAAACAAATTAAGCTCTCACTATTTTCTCAGATCTCTACACTCCCTTGGTAGAGATGTGAAAATCTCCGTGATCAGTGATTTCTAGTGGGTGGTGCGGTCTCACCGACTGGCTCACCACCTCACCTAATAGTTATTGGTGATGGGTCAATCGATGAGTGGACAACTCTTGTCCAATGATTCTCTAATCATGGTGTACCCAAAACTTGGTCTCTAATTCATGAAGCTCACCTTATCCAGGATATTGCTCTAATTCTTAGTTAAGCCAAACCCACCATTTGCACGAACTAGATTCCTAATTGGATCCCTCACCGTTTCCAAAATATTGAGCCCAACCCATCCTCTAATCCGTAGCATCCAATGCCTAATGGACATGGTTGCATCTTTCTGATGCAACTGAGCCACTGTAACTAGCCGAGAACAATCAACCCCGGGAAGGGCCCGCACATCCACAATGGTGGAAGACCTAGACTTAATATTTTCTTAGGAAGATTTGATTAAGGTCTCATTAAACTTGACTTGACATAGTCATAACAATTATGACTAACCTAGTGGCATGGGCTAGCTCGAATTGTTAGCCACCTCAAATCAGAACTGAGTCGACACATATGGCCAGATAAGTGAGACCGGTGGGAGGGATATGCCATTAACTCGACAAGAATGCATTCGAGTCGAGTAGCTCCCAATTAAAAACCAGTCAGTCACATCTGCCCAACTTATCTTAGATACCAAATTATCGAAACAGAACTAATTGAGTTAGCCTACAATTCAGGCTCTAACCACTGAGCCAAATTAGGTCTTAACTTAATCGAGTCACATCTAAATGTGATTGGACCTTGACCCAGACTTAATCCTATTAGGCTGGTCAATTATTTGCTTTCATGATCCCACCTAACCAACTCTTGATTCGGTTTGATCAACCGCTAGACCTAATTGAGCTACCCAAGTCCGAATCCAATTTTATGAAAATATCTTAGATCTGAAATTCTTAATTTTAGATCTAACTTAATTTCATAAGCTTAATTCATTTATTAAGTTTGGATTCATAAACAAAGTATATAAAATAAATCCTAGGGTTTTAGGATCTAGAGTTTTGCAGAAAAGTAAGTTTTGATTTCTGATTAAGGATGAACGTGCGGCACCCCTACACATCATATGAACACCCAATTGAATGGAAAGAGAGGGTCTTAAAACTCTACTTTGTTCTTATGATCGGATGGCAATGAGGAACACCTTAATCAGAAATATAAATTTAGCTACAAAACTTGTTAGATCTAAATTAACATATCACATATACAATTTAAGATCTAACTAATACATGCTTTGCATACATCTCATGTATCAAAAATTAATCTAATTAACATGCTTTCAAATCTGATACATCACATGTAATATCTGAAAAATAGAATTTAAATTAAACTATTCAAAATAAAAACTATTCTAGACAAGTTACGAGAATAATTCTACAACTAGTCTAGGCATGCAACAGATCAATTTTATGAAATAATTAAAATTTTATTTTCTATTTTTTGATCTAATTACAAAAATTATAATATAAAAAAAATAAAGAATAAATTATATTTAATTCATATTTTAATCTCATTAAAATATAAAACTTAAGGCTATTCATGGATTCAACAAATCCTAGTCTAGTCATGCATCTCATGCATGTTAGATCTTCTTAGATTTAATTTTAAATATTTTAATTTTAGATTCTATCACATCTGATGTGATATCTAAAATATTTAATATCAAATAAATAAAAATTAAAATTAGATCTAAATTAGATCTGAAATAGAGCCAACAACCTAGCTCTGATACCAGTTGAAGGAGGAAAACCATTTTTCCTTGTAGGATCTTTCAGATTTCACCAAATCTGGGATGGAATAAATTTAAAATTTTTATCTTACATATATTTTAGATCTAAATCTTTAGGTCTAATTTTATTATCTGATATTTTAAATCTAAAATTAAATCTAAAACTATGATGAAAGAAGAAATACCTCAAGGGTAATCTGATTACCCTGTAGATGATCTTTGCACAGCCCGAGGTTCTGATGTAGCCATGCAAGTATCTGGCCTCTATCGATATCCACTTAGGCAAAACCTAGAATGTCTTCTCCTCATGAATCTATGCTCCAAAAATCAAATCTAAATCTAATTAGAAAGATCTTCAAAAGTCTTCCTGAAGTTGGAGCAGCAGCCTATCGAAGAAGTCCTACAGCCTTCTGTTCCAGGCGTCACCATGCCTTGGATCTTTGCCAGATGGACATCAAACTTTTTGGACATGAAGAGGGGAGGAAGGAGAGAAGGGAGGATATAGAGAAGAGGGGAGGGGGTGGCAGCTATTGGGTTTTATGCATAGAACAACTTCTTCTTCAAAACCTTAGGGCAGTAGGGTTTATATAGACCCTGTATGCTGCGCAGTGCCACATAATTCAACCAATCAAAAAATTCCAATAAATTTTGGAAAAATTCTGATTGGTGGAGTGATGTCATTTGATTACATCAGATAAGAACCCCACCCTCTCTCCTAAGTTGGCACCATCATTGGATAAGCTAAATCAAGGTGGCGCCAAAGAGTCCATGTTTATCAGGACTCTTTGGTTCTTATCCATTTGGGGTGCCCACTTTAATCCAATTGGGCTCCCACCATAATCTAATTATGGCACCCAATTCAGTTAGGTTTTGGCATATGGACACTCTACAAAAATCCTCCAATGAGCCCTCTTCAGTTTAAGACCCATATGTCAACTTTTGACAGATATCCTAAAATAAAATTGGCAGGTGCTAGAAATTAGCAGGTGTTGTCTTAAATTCATCTCATGAATTAAGACAAGCCTTTTCTGAGCAGGACAAGCTTTATTTAGACTGAGAGAAACCTTCCTAAGGTTCTCTAGTTGAGTCAAATCACATTTGGCTCAGTAGAGATAGAAAAGATTACACGAAGAGAAAGTTAGGCTCAATCGTGTGCTAGCATGATTTCTTTGAACATAATTGGATCTTATCCAAATCAATTGGGTTAGCCCAATTGATGACGTCCAGATCCTAACCCTTATTTATGTGACCCAATTAAGTTCAATTCTATATGGTAATGAGATATGTCATGATCTCATCATCGACATCATCGAAACTCCTTTCGATGGACCAGAACTCTTCTGATTCAGACAATTAGAATGATCAATCATCAATATCGTTCTAATTGCTTCCAAAATATACTAGTGACACCTAGCAGTATGTGGTGACAACCCATCAGAATTGAAGATGAATCTCTTGGGGCAGCTACCTGTGTGATTAAGTTCCTCTATCATGAGTCCCGACTGAATTAGGGTTAAGGTGAACTCGTCAAACCCAACATCAGTCATATGAGTTAATCGATCAATCCGAGTCTGATGTGAAACCTTAATGGAAAACTATTTTCCATTATTTCACTCTACCATGGCCATGGGCTTAAGGACTCGATCTTTTAATTATCATAGGACTACTCCTCTCATCTACCGAGGTTGATAGATCCCATCTTGGTGTGACCTAGTTCCTACAATGAATATGCTACAGCCAACATACACCTCAGGATTTTGAATGGCTAGGAGATCAAGTTATGGTGTAGTCAAACTATAACATACTCAAGGTGAACTATCGATGCACCTCAGATCAAAGAACTAGACACACAACTACAGCATCGAGCTAGTCATCGACGAGAAGGTAGACTTCCTTATGACTGCTCGAAGTGGTCACGCTCAGTATTCTCATTCTCAATGAATACCTGTACTCTTGCTTCGGTGTCTCCACACCATAGACTCAAGACATATCTATCCTAAGGAAGCGATCATACACCAACCTTCTGGATCAATCATCATCCTCATGATGATCCTATGGTCAGGAGCTGTTTATAAGTTAGTTATGTAAATTTATGCCTTAAATTTTCAACTCTTGAAAATATGAATTTACATTCCTACTAACTCAAAGGATGTATCACAGACACAATGTACACAATGTGATAGAAGAATAATCTTTTTATTCATTTATAGTAAAAATTATAAATTTACCCTTAGATTTGTATAGGAGTGTGTCAGCGATCTGGCATCTAGGGCACACATCTAACATCATGTACTTCCCATAAGGCAATGTCGGCTTCAGAAGGTCAGAGATATTTCAAGAGGGGCAAAGAGTATGATCTCTTGTACAGCTTGCCTTCATAAAGGTTATATCGGGAGGCCTGATTTCTAAGCTTCCGAGCTTCTTTTGCATCATGAGGAAGAACCCCATCTTTGAGGTATGCAACCAGTGGGTCAATCCAGCAGGGTTCATGGCTGATCTCTATTACAAACTGCGGTTCTTCCGTACTTGGATATTTCAGAACTTCGAAGAGGACTTCCTTGGGTAGTTCAGCCAGAGCCAGTGTAGCCAACTTGGAGAGAAGATCGGCCCTGGTATTTTCTGCTCTTGGAATCTGCTTGATGTCAAAGCTGCCAAAGGCAGAGATGATCTCTTTTACTTTTTCGAGTTACTTGGCCATACTGTTCTCCCGAGCTTCATAGTTTTTGCTGACTTATCCCATCATCAATTGGGAGTCACTGTAGACTTGGAGCCAATCTACTTCTAATTCTTTGACGATCTTGAGTCCTGCAATCAAAGCTTCATATTCTGCTTCATTATTTATTGTAGAGAATTCAAAGCACAACGTGTACTCCACGATAATTCCTTTTGGATTGACCAAGATCAGGTCCGTGCCCGCACCTGACATGTTGGAGGAACCGTCCACATAGAGGACCCAAAAACCATCAGGGAGATCTGTTCTTTCCTCAGGAGAGTTTGGCTGGAGCCCTGGGTTGTCAGCTTCTCCTCGTTCAAGTTCGGCTTCTTTCGGGATAGTGCATTCCACTATGAATCTGCTAATATTTGAGCTTTTATCATCAGTCGAGGTCGATAGTTGATGTCAAATTTCGTGAGCTCGATCACCCATTTTGCTATCTTTCCGGAAGCATCCGCTCGATGCAGAACCACCTTAATCGACTGGTCAGTGAGCAGTGTTATGGTGTGCCGTTGAAAGTAAGGTCAGAACCTTCGGACTGCAATCAACAGGACATAAGTTAGTTTCTCTAACTTAGTGTACTTGGTTTCGACGTCTCTCAATACTCGACTTATGTAGTAGATCGACCGTTGAATTTTTGCTTCTTCCTTAACTAGAACTGTTGCGAGAGCCACAGAGGAGACCACCAGGTATAGGAACAACTCCTTTCTAGGTTTGGGCTTTGCCAATAGCGGAGGTGAGCTGAGGTAGTTCTTCAATTCTTTGAATGCTCGCTGACATTCAGTGGTCCAACAGAAGTTCTTCGGCTGCTTGAGAGTCTGAAAGAAAGGTAGGCACCATTCGACCGACCTTGAGATAAAGTGATTCAGAGCTGCTACTCTCCCAGTAAGGCGTTGAACTTTCTTTATTGACTTCGGAGTGGTCATTTCCTAGATGGCACGAATCTTTTTCAGATTTACTTCGATCCCGCACCCCGATACCATAAAGCCCAAAAATTTTCCTAAGATTACTCCACAAGCGCACTTGGTTGGGTTCAGCTTCATCTTGTATTTTTGGAGGACACCGAAGGTCTCCTCAAGGTCGGCGACGTAGTTCATTGAGGATTTGCTTTTTTCAAGCATGTCGTCCATGTAGACCTCCAAGTTGCGGCTGATCTGCTCTTTAAAGATCTTGTTCACCAACCGTTGATAGGTCGCCCCTGCATTTTTGAGGCCTAAAGATATGACCCTGTAACAGTAAAGACCATGGTTAGTGATAAAAGCAGTCTTTTCTTTATCTTCTAGTGCCATCCTGATTTGATTATAGTCAGAGAATGCATCCACGAAAGTGAGAAGCTCATGGCCCAAGGTTGCATCCACTAATTGGTCAATTCTGGGCAGAGGGTAACTGTCCTTCAAGCAGGCTTTGTTCAGCTTTTTGAAGTCTATACAGATCCTCCACCTGTCGTTCACCTTCTTGACTAATGAACCCGGCTTTCAGGAGTTTATCAACTTCCTCAGCTATTGCCTTCTGCCTTTTCGGTGCATGACCTCAAATTTTTTTCTTCATTGGCCGATGTTTGGGATCAACAACTAGACGGTGTTCCATGACTTCTGCATCAATCTCCGGCATGTCTGTTGGAACCCAAGTGAAAACATCTACATTCTTTTGCAGAAATTTGATGAGCTGTATCCGTACCTCTTCTCTCAGGTGGGAGTCGATCTTCACCACGTGCTCTTCATCCCCATCGTTCAAAGAAATTGAGACAAGATCTTCAATTAGCTCACCCCGTTCTTCAGCAAGGTCATCGCGGGTGTCTAATCCATCAATCGGACAAGGGTCAAACTGACCATTTCTTTGTAAGGCTATATTATAGTAGTGTCTTGCCGGGACTTGATCTCCTCTGACCTCTCTAACCCCTTGGCTTGTAAAAAATTTCAATTTCAAATGGTAGGTCGTTACCATAGCTCGGAGGGTATTAAGGCCAGGTCGGTCGAATATTGCGTTGTAGGCAAACGGTGCCCTTACTACCAGGAAATCCACTTACGCTCTAGATTATTTCGGGTAAAGACCTGCAACTATGATCAAAGTTATTACTCCTTCCACTGGCACAGCATCGCCAGTGAACCCTACCAATGGAGAGCTTATCAGTCCTAATCGATCATTCGGAATGGATATTTTTGAGAATGCATCGTAAAATAAAATATCGATCGAGCTGGACATCTTTTTCAATAAAGGTTATAGATTCTTTAGTCCTCTGCCGCTTGGGCGGTCTGACAGATCCACTGGCTGCTCCCCGTCGGGGTCCTCTAGAGATGGTGTTGATGATCCTGATTGGAGGTCGATTTTCAGACTGTTCTTCCCTCCTTGGTGGCTCTGGTTGTGGTAGGGCCCTCGACCAATCTTCCCTACCTTCAGGCCGGCATAGGATGAATCTGTTGAGCCGACCCATCTGATGAGCTCCTCGATCTCATCTCAGAGCTGAATACACTCCTCTGTGTCATGGCCGTGGTCATGAGGATAGAGGCAGACTTGTTAGGGTTGCACTTCTCGGGATGTGTGTGCATCCTTCTGACCTTGGCAGCTGCTCTCTGATCTCCATCAGCACTTGAGTTTTTGGAGCATTGAGAGGGGCGTAGTTGTGGAATCTTCTTGGGGGAGAGCTCCATCGAACTCTGTGGTCTGGGCTTCTCTGCCTATGAGCTCAGGGGGGAGTTCGGACATGCTTGTGTCCGGAGGGAGTTTGAGAACGTGGTTGAGCTTCACTCGGCCCTTTTTCAGCTGTGGACTTGCTGGAGTCACCCACCTGCCGCTCCTTTTCGACCTCTTCGTCCCTCAGCTTGAAGGCTTCCTCTGCTCAGGCATATCCTTCGGCCCGAGCCAGCAAATCAGTGAAGTCCCTGGGATACTTCTTTTCCAGAGAAAATTGAAGGTCATTCTTTTGAAGATCGCTCTTCAGGGTGGCCATTGCAACTGTTTGGTCCAAGTTTCGGACCTCCAATGCGGTGGCGTTAAAATGGTTGACATAAGTTTGGATGGATTCTCCCTCCTTTTGCTTGATGTTGATGAGGGACTCCGAACCTCTCCGGGGACATCGGCTGCTGATGAAATGAGCCACAAACTGGTGGCTCATTTGATCAAAAGAGAAGATAGTACCTAACTTCAATGTCAAGTACCAATTTCTTGCTGCTCCCTTCAAGGTAGATGGGAAAGCTCGACACAGGATGGTGTCTGATGCACCATGGAGCAGCATCATTGTCTGGATGGCCTCCAGGTGTTCAACTGGATCTGAGATTCTATCGTAGCTCTCAAGTTGGGGGAGCTTGAAGTTCGACGGGATCAGTTCCTGCCTAATCCTTTAAGAAAAAGAAGGGTCAGTACAGATATCCTTATCGTAAATAGGGGGAGCATGGTGGAGCTCTTCGATCCGTCGGTTCATCTCTTGGAATCTTTGATCCAGGAGATCCTCTCGATCATGAATCTCGAGAGTCTTCTGATAGAACAGAGGTAGGGACCCTCCGGGGGTGGAATCATGATCAAACAGAGGGCTCTCCGCCCTCTGCTTCCTCTTTTCGAGGGATACAGGGTGACTGGCCCAAGTGGGCCGTCCGATTGTCGGATTCTGAAACTTCGATGATGCTCTTTCCAGCTGCACAGATGCCTGCAGCTGCTGCTGCTGCATGGTCTGCACCACTTCGATGAGGCCCCTGACCTGCTAAACCAGCAGGTCGAACTGCTCCATGCCGACTGTCGTTGCCGAAGGAGGAGGAGTCTGGAAAATTGGAGACGAGATTGGAGCTGGTGGATCTTGCTGAGATCTAGCCATGGAGGTCGTAGATCGCCTTGTGGATGCTTTTCGAGGAGGCATCAGGTTGGGATCTGGTCAGAGAAGAAGAAGAAGATGTCGAAGAAGATGACTGGAGACAGTCTCATTGAGTACTCCTTTAAGAACAAGGGTCTTGCGAAGACACAGGCCCCTCCTTCTAGCATCAATTCTGTTGGTACAGAATTCCACCGATGCCGGAGAAGCTGGAGTCGAGGGGTCATGGCTGCCATCGGGACCTGCAAGGAAAGTCTAAATCGGAGTTGGGAGTGTTCTGGCAAGACCCTCCGATGCTCAAGTCAGTACTCTGCTTCAATAGAAATGGAGCACTCGAATGGAATTTTAGCAAAGTTTAGAGATAGTGCTTAGAGTTTAGAGGAGAACATATCTGGGAGGTCTCTTTTATAGATGAGAGAGTGTAACCGATTGACAGCGACGTCCGTAATTGCCTGGTAGTGGGCCGTTCGGGGCCATATGGAATTTGTTACAGAGAGTAGTGGTGTCCGTTATCGCGACTTGTCGAAGAGTGGTGGGGCCACATGAAGTTTGTTATAGAGAGTGGAGTGGTGTCCGTTGTCATGACTTACTGGAGAGTTCGGGCCGGACGGCTGAAGCTCAGTTGGGACATCTGGTGGAGCATAATAGCTCTCCGTCTCAGCAATCTAAGAGAAGCTCGGATATTTTCGAGGTTACTGACGAGTTAACTGTTGTTGGGTGCCTTAGGCATTGATGCTGCAGACGAAAGTCATATGCTGTAGAAGCTCGGACGGAAACTTTCTGTTGGAGAAATTTGGTTGGAGTCCGATTGCTAGAGAAGTCCATCTAAAATTTGTCTGATGTAGAAGCTTGTCTGAAGACTGTCCGCTGGAGAGGTCTGGTTGCATGAGAAATCCGACAGAAGGTCAACCGATAGCGAAATTCGAAAGGCACTATAGAAGGTTGATCGATAGAAAAGTTTGGAAGGTGTTGTGAAAGTTCATCCGCTGAAGGAGTCTGGAGGACACTGTGGAAGGTCGACCACTGGAGCGGTCCGAAGAAAATTTGTCCATTGGAGGGGTCTGGTTGGCACTGTTGAAGTTTGATTGACGCTGTTGAAGGTTGATGGTTGGAGAGGTACGGAAGACATCGGAGACAGTCGGTCACTATAGAAATTCGGCTGTTGGAGCTCGTCCATTGTAGAAGTTCGTTTGGAATCCATCCGTTGTAGAAGTTCAGACGGAGTCCGGTTCTTGCAGAAGTCCGGAAGGAGGCTGCTTACTGTAGAAGCTCGGATGGAGACCGGTTGCCGTGGAAGCTCGAATGGAGACCGCTTATTGTAGAAGCTCGGATGGAGACCGATTGTCGTGAAAGCCCGAATGGAGATCGCTTATGATAGAAGCTCGGCTGAAGTCCGCTTGCAATAGAAGTTCGGACGAAATTTGCTTACTGTAGAAGCTCGGATGAAATTCGGAAGGCGGTCGACCACTGTAGAAACTTGAATAAATTCTGGTTACTGTAGAAGTTCTATTGCTGGAGAAGCTCGGACATTGACGAAGTTCGAAAGAAGCTCGAAGTAAAGTCGATCGTGACGGGAGGAAGTCTGGAAGAGATTCGGAGAGTAGTCGATCACTATAGAAAATCGGCTGATAGTGAAGCCCAGAGAGCATTTGGAGCAGTCTGATAGACGACTGAAGGAGCTCATTATTGGAGAAGTCTAGAGGGTACGATAGGAGTTCGTCCATCAGAGGAATCTGGAGGATACTCTGGAAGGTCGACTGCTGGAGGAGTCTGGATGGTACTGTGGAAGCTCGGACGGTCGGGGGAGTTCAGAAAGACCCCGCACAAGGTCGGAAGCCGTAAGAGTCCTGGGAGGGTTGGCCTCTTACGAACTTCGGCTGGGGTTATTTCATCAAAAAGAAGGGACAATAATGACAATCATCTAACATGACACTACTGGGCTCAAAGACAAGCTACAAAGTTTTCAAGGCCAGAATTGGAACAAGACTTCCATCTCCAATGTTAAGGATCTGCTCGCCCTCTCGAAACTTTCTACTTGTAGTCCCTGCAATGAATTATATATATTAATAAAATTTTTAGTATCTAATATCCAGATAGTAGTATCACAAATAGAGAAATTATAAAATGTTATCATATAAGTACCTTGTGAAGCAACCGATTGCTTCTTTCTTTTATTCCTAAGTCTGTTTGGGTCAAGAATAGCTATATAAGCAGGACAATTCCTTTTTCAATGACCCATCTTCTTGTAAAAGTACTCTACCTGGCTCTTGTCAACTTTTAATAGTTTGCTTTGTTTGGGATCGGTGGCATGAGATTTTTGTACCTTTTTTTTCTTTCCTCTTTTAGAGGATCGACGCCCTGCAGATGAACCTCCCACTAAATTCACTGGCTCCTTCTAGAGCTGGTGATCCTTCTCAAAAGTTTACAGTATCCCTAGCAAATCATGGTAGTTTACCGTAGACTTCTTCATTCTATAATGACTGAGAAATGGTAGGTAGGATTTCAATAGCGAATTAAAGATAGCATCCTTGCCTAACTGGTTATGCAATGGAAAGTCAAGTTTGCTAAGGCATTTAATCTACTCAATCATATACAATATATAATCGATGACTAAAGCTCCCTCTCGCATACAAGCATTGAATACTATGTAGGAGGTTTTATATTTTTCTGCATCCTCAGGGGTGCCGAAGGACTCATTCAATATTTGAATGATCTCCTCTGGCTGTGCATCCTCGAACTTATGACTAAATTTGTCGTTCATAGTTGTCCTCATCACATAATGCATAGTCATGCAGTCATTGAGCCACTTCATGTAAATATCTCTCATGGCACGAGGAGAATTGGCTGCAGGTTCTTCAGGTCCCTCATCTGTAAGGACATATAAAATTCTCTCGTGCTCCAAGATGATCTTCAACTTTCGATACCGGCTATTGAAGTTGGGTCCGGTGACCTTGTCGCTGTCCAACAGCATATGGAGGGATAGTGTGTTGGCCATAACTGAAAGAAAAGACATTAGCCTATTAGTATATAAATTATTTTTAATCCTGAAGATATAGACTTTAGTCTAAAGGTCCTCCCACTATTTTTATGAATTGGTAGCCTCTACCTCCAACTTGAGAAATTACACTAATTTCTTAGTGGGTACTAGAGTCCACATAGACTGCATTCGGGCCCAAGTGTGGCTCGGCGAACCCTAGTGCATCTATGGGTAGGTTCATAATCAATTATTTTTTTAAATAACTTCTAGCAATAAGTTTTGCCCCAGGCATCCTTTCAGCAGGCGTGTGGTGCCTCCACTGAAAATCTTGATGAGATCCAAAATTAACATGGCACACCAAGTGCATTCAACAAATAGATGTCCAGGCCCGAGTGTGGCTCGACCAATCTGAGCATTGATCTGAAGGTATATCATGATAGTCATATGATGAATAATAATTCCAATTCGTAATAGACACCAAGCATGTGGTGCCTCCAATGCCTATTTGAAATATTAGACTCATTATCATGCACCTTAATGGGAGGCAATGATCAAGTTATCTCATAATTTTATCACTTTATAGACCTAATAATTTAGAAGATTTGATTCTATTGATTTGAAAATAAGAGAAGAAGTCGGCCTGCAAGCTGTAAATCCTCCCACTGACTTCACCAAGTCATGTTAAGGATTAGACATAAGCTGGTCTAGAGATACCTAAATCAGTCACACTGATTCACCTTAATGGCATGGGTCTGCATGAATCGACTAGTGATCTAATCAAAATATAATGTACCATGTTGGCCAGGTAAGTGAGATCAGTGGGAGGGATATGCCCTTAACTCATCGTAGACGCATCTAGGTGAATAGTTTTCAATTAAAAATTACTTGATCGAATCTGCCAAACTTACCTTAGACACCAATGGATTAATTGATTTCGATTTAGTTCACTAGAAGATTTGGGCTCAACCATGGAGCCATGATCGTGGTCCATTTATTAGGGTCAAACATATGGACTTGATCAAACTTCAACTATTGAAATTGACTTAGAGAAATACTAATCTGATCTAATTCAATACTTAATTATATTTAATCAATTTCTCTACATGATCCATATGTGTTTCTAATCCTAGGTCTAACCCATTAGAAAGACCTAATTTATGCTAACCCTTTGCCCATCATTTTATGTGGTGTGTTAATGATCTTCAATTCTTAAATCTAGATCATTCAAAATTTAATTCATAATTAAGTATGTGAAATATGTGTTTCAGTCTGTAGAACTATTCTATAAGGATTTCAAGTGAAGCATACTATATGTTTCAATATATGAAAATAAATTTTTATAGTATGTTTAAGAATTAAATATGCATATATATGATCTAAACTTTATACATACATCTCATACATCATGATAACTTTTAAATCTATACCAATTACATCTTATGTAACATATAATTTAGATCTAAAATAATTTTATATCTGAATTTTATTCTATTGTAATGAATCATCGATCACTTTAGATCTAATCTAAATATATTTATGATCAAAATAATATATAAAAATCTATTCTTTTTTTTCTTCATGAAATTGGATCACAATGACATCCTTACACGTCATAAGAAAATCCATCGAATAGATAAAAGAGAGATTAATCTCTTCAATCTCTTATGATCGGACAGTCTAGTGATCTCATCAATCTGAGTACTAGATTACTAAAATCTAAAATCTAATTTCATTAATAATTATATCAATATGTAATTATTGACAAAACTATTTTATGTCATGAACATATCTTTGATCTTATCAATTATGTTCTTCATCTAATCCAATTAGATTTAATATATTATATACATCATATTAAACCTAAAATATATCTTATACTGATTATAAAATATTAATTTTAGATTTTATATCATATAAAAAATTAATTAGATGCAGACATGAATGCATAAGGAATAAATTTTTGATAAAATCTATTTTTGCACAGTGTTGATTTTTGATAGGATTTAGATCTAAATATCCATCGAAATAGATTCAATTTAGATTTAAAATAATTTTTACTTCATAAAAAAAATAATATTAAAATTTTATTAAAATAAATTTAAAATAAATTTTAATTCATATCATTATTTCATAAAAAATTTAGTAACAGCAGAATTATGTTATAACAAACTTATAACAATCTCAATCAACCATTGATTAGGCATCTCTAATCCGATCAAAATTAGATCAAAAATTTTGTATAAATAGATTTAAATAAGATTTTATATTTTACAAAAAATATTAATAATATCTTATATAATTAACCTCAAAAAATTCAGTTATGCATGCATATATTTCAGACTTGCTCTAATATCAGTTGAAGGGAAAGGAAACAGTTTCTCTTCAGAAGGCCCAGGTTGCTCCTAAAATTTTTTTTTTTCATATACATGATTAAGAATCAAATTTTTATCTGATTAGTAGTGAAATCAAAGATTAAATCTCAAATAATCTGATGTAAACCTTCACAGAGGTTTGGATGTGCAGATCCTCTACTTCGCATACACGTCAGACACCGCAGGAAAGCAGGATGAACGCCAATTCAATCACCTTCGCAACCCAATCAAATGAGAGAGGAGATATGCTAGTGTGATACCTCACACCAGTAGGTGGGATGCCCAAGAAAGATCCATGCCCAAAGGAAGAGGGGCGGCACCAAAAGGGAAGAGACCAAGAGAAGAAGAAGGCTCTTCTCTTCTCACACCTCTCTCTCTTTCTCTCTTCTCTCAATCTGATTTGTTTGCTATACATCCCTAGGTAGAGACCCTCTTAATTTATAGATGAATCTCATGACCCAATAAGTATAGGAGTCTTAACTCAAATCTGATTTGAATTAGTCTAATACTCATGAAAGAAGGATTCCTATATAAGATAGAATTGCCATCACATATGATAATCAATTTACACCCACTCCCTCACCCACATGAGATGCTCCAAACCAGCACCATTCCAAGTATTGGTCAGCCCACATGAGAGGAAAATCTCAATGCAAGTGGAAATTCTCATATCTTATCAAAATGCATCCGATTCGAATCCAATTCGAAGCTGGTTCGAAATAATTTTGAAAGGCTGTCAATCTCAAACTCTTTAAGACTTTTGTACCCAATCTAACTTAAATTTTAGATCCAATTAAGCTCAATTAATTTATATCTAATTTGAAATTAATTAGTACTTAAATCTAATCTCCCACATGCTCCATGGATCATGGATCAGAAACTGTTCATCTCTGGGATCGAACCTGAACCTCATATGTAGTGCTAGCTAGACATAGTCAACTCTTCAATCTTGTTTGATCCATAACTTAATTCTCTGTCAAGTTAGCTTATATATTTAATCAAGTCAAGTACTTTCAAACTAGATATATAAACATAGGTCAATTTCTTCCTATTTTGTCTGACTTGTGTGTGTGACTCTATCAATTCAAACACTAAGCGAGGAGCATAGGAATCAATTTTTGTACTAATCGAGATACCATCTAGCAATAATTTTTGATGTTCAGATAGATTGAATTATCGTAAAAAAATATTTCAGAATTCATACACATGATTACCGTATAATTCATCTTTTTGACCCTGGATGTTCTAGGATGGTCTCAGGTTAACTGTCAACCAAGATTGCTTCATCCGTATTATATTTTAACCTTTCAAATCCATCTCATAGATTACCCTAGCCAAGACTTTGCTAAATTGAAATATAGCGATATATCAAGTTCAATAATTTAGAGGGGTCAATCCCATTTTGATCCACATATAGACTTTGCAAGTACTTGACAGTACTCAGTAGCCTTCCGTCACTGCATTAGAAATCCAGATAGTCCAGCTCCAAAGCACAGTGAGTTGCTTGCAAGTCACTATAGTGATCTTAGGTCTGAAGGATACTTTACCCATATATTTGGTGAGCAGTTCTTAATAGCAGAATGCTTAATAGATGAGTTACTTGTTCAATGATGATGTACCCTTACATCTCACCTGTATGCCATACCAGTGTCACCACACTCTTTGATTAAGAGGATAATCTACTTATATGGCACACAATGACCTTCACTCGATAAATATCATCGTTCTATAATGACGTATCATTTGATCACAAACATGTTCAAGAACTATATGATAAATCTTCTCTTTATCGTACACTAGCATAGTTCTAAGGACTTCATCACAGTACAAGAGTTCAAAAAAAATATTACTTTATGATAAAAAATATCAGAATAATTTTTATTTATTAATTAATAACTCATATACAAAGAGAAACTCAATCATCACATGATTGATTTTAAGACACAATTTTCAATAGTGGATACTAGAATCCACACAGACTGCACACAAGTCCAACTTTGGCCGACTCACCTATGTGCATCCATGGATAGATTTTTTAACCAATTATTTCACCAAATAATTTTTAATAATTGATTTAGTCTCAGATAACTTTTCAGTTGATTTTGATCTATTCTACAAGCTCTGGTTAGGTCTAACCATTAATATGATCATGCTTAAAAATCTAAGTACCAAATAATCATGCCCGACTTTGGCCGGCTAAGCTGACCACTTGTTAGAGAGACTCGACTAAGTCACATATTATGAATGATAATTTCAATAGTAGATGAGCACAAGACCTTGGGCCTCTAATGATCAGCATACTAATGGATCTATTATCACCTAACTTAATGGGAGGCTATGATTTAGTTATCACCATAACTATCCCATTTTAGGGATCTAATAATTTAAAAAAATTTAATTTATAAATTAAGAAAAGAGAAGAGAAGAGATCAACCAATAAACCACAATCCTCCCACTAACTTTATCAAGTCATTGAATTAGATTAAGATCATGTTGGTTGAATTAGCACCTAGATCAGTCATACTGATCAACCTTAACGGCATGGGTCAATTCGAACCACTTAGCGATCTAATCAAATCATAATTTATCAAATTAATCAAGTAAGTGAGATCGGTGGGAGGGTATACTAAACTTGCCATAGATATCATCAAAATGATCAAGTAAGCCACTTCCAATTAAAAACCACCGATCGAAATACCAAACTTATCTTAAACACCAATTGGTTCACTAGTTTTGATTTGACCAGCCTAATGATTTGGGTTCAACCATTGAGCCACAATTAAGATCCATTTGATCTAATTAAAGATATGGACTTGACCATCTACAACTATTGTATTAGAGAAATCTTGATTTAATCTAATTCAATATTTGATTAGATTTAAGTAATTTCTCTACATAGTCCATTAACTCTTTGATTCTAACCTTAGATCTAACCCAAATAAGAAGACTTGATTTGAGCTAACCCATGCCCCCATGTTTTATGCATTGTCATTAGATCTTAAATTATAATTCTAGATCTAATCGATTCTGCCCTTAATTCTTAATTAAGTTTTAGCATCAATCATGGGTTTAGGTTAAGTTTTGAAATTATTTCTCATGTAAACTTTTTATATTAAATCATAAAATCTTTTAGATCACATCTAAAATTTTCATGATTTCAAATCAAAATAATTTTAATTATTAAGATTAGATGTAATTATTTTTTTTCATAACTTATTGTTAGATGTGTGCCCTAGAAGCCAATCTTAGCTGACACATATTTTTCTCTAGGACATATTTTGTACTTGACGGACAGTCTTTATGACCAATCATGTCATATGTGTCTATGATTTATCCTAAAAATTAATAAAGATAATTTTGTATATTCTCAAGATGTTGAAAATTTGAGACATACATTATTAGTGGTTAATTTCTAAATACTCCCGATTGAAGGAACATTACGGAGGACAGTGATCAATCCATTCAAGATCAATGCACGGATCACCTCCCTTTAAGACAGATGAGTCTCGAGTCTGCAGTGTGGAGACACTGGGATGAGAGTGCAGGTGGTTGTTAAAGAATAACTTACACTGAGTGTGGCCAACATAAGAAATTACTTGGATGTCTACTCACTCATCAGTAGTTTTCTCGATGCTGCAGTGGTGTGACTGATCTTTTGACCTGCAGTATGTTGGCTATTCACAGTGAAGCTATTTAGTTTGACTGCATGTTCTTTTGGTCTATAGCCATTCAAGTTCTTACTGTGTATGTTAGCTATTGTAGGCTCGAATTCGCTGTTTGGAGTAGGATGTACCTAGATGGAATCTATCAACCTTGATAGAAAAGGAGAAGTCCTATGCGATTTACAAGACTGAGTTCAAAAAATCTCTAGTCAGACTAAGAGTGAATATTAGAAAAAAGTTTTTATAAAATTCACAGATGAACTCGAGTCGAGCCAATCTAGCATATGATTGACGATGAGGTTTGACAAGTTCTTTATGACCTCTGTCAACTCAGAACTTACGATAGAGGGATTGTATCACATGATAACTACACTTAGGAGTTCATCTTTTTTATTCTATTGGATTATCACTACATGCTGTTAGATGTCACTGGTGGATCGTGAGAACTCACTAGGATCATTTTTAGATCAACGATCCGTATTGAGGTGAGTTGGAATCATTCCAGTCC
The DNA here is from genome assembly GCF_000442705.2 of Elaeis guineensis. Lineage (NCBI taxonomy): Eukaryota > Viridiplantae > Streptophyta > Magnoliopsida > Arecales > Arecaceae > Elaeis > Elaeis guineensis. Next base: position 80,101,855 of record NC_025998.2, read on the forward strand.
ATCAAAAGGAGTTTTGATGATACTATGATGGAGATCATGGTATGTCTCACTATCAAATAAAATAAAATCTAAGAGATCACATATAAAAAGAGTATGACCTGATCAATGGCTTAGATCATATTCTAATTATTAATTGGATTGATAGTTTGAATTTTAGAAACTGCTAATTTGTAAGCATTACAGTTTTGACAGCTGCTAATTATTAACGTAGGGGCTTAATTATAAATATTATAATTTTATTAAAACTAATTAAATTATAAATTAAGTCTTAATTAATTTAAATTTAATTTAATTTAATTTAATTTAATTTAATACTAATTAGGTTCAATTATCCAAATCAGATTTAGATTTCAGACTTTATTGGACCAGGCTTGACAGTCCTTCAAATTCGACTTGATTTAGACTCGATTTGAATTTGATTGAGATCAAATTTGAATTAGACGAACCATCACATAGAGAGCTCAGATTCCCTAGGACTCTCTCTCCAATTTTTATATAGAGAAGGGGAGGAAGCACATGAAGATGCACCCTCCTTTATTTTTAAGTGCGTGAAGGGGATGGGGCGCCAATAGTTGGCACCCCATCTTATCTGGGATTCTCTTTCTTTCAAATTTAATTTTTATTTGAATTTGATACAAAATAAGATTAAATCTTATTTGATTAAGGCATGGAACAAAAAGGAAATCATTTTTGTTTATGCAACAAAAATTGTTGAAGAGTGTGTGTGCGTGAGAAAGTTTTTTTTTTTTTGGCGGTTCCTTTCTTGCAACATTCCTTCTTCATGCCTCAACATCTCATCCATTCATTTGATGAAATCAAATCTTATCTAATTAAGAAATAGGAGATAATATTTTGTGTGATAAAATATAAGGGGCATGAAGAAGTTTTAACATGCTGGATGGGATGACTTCTTTAAGACATCCAATTTATTTTCTTACGCCACCTTCTTTCTTTCCGTACACCCCAACTCTTCTTCTTCCTTCAACCTCCATGCCAAAACCTGATAGAGATCAGATCTAAGAGAGAAAAAGAGAAGAAGAAAGGTTTTTTTCTTCTTCTTGGTGATTTGATTCAGATCTCGAAAGATCTGTGCAAAGGAGTTCACGCAGTGATCTTCTTCTTCGAAATCTAGAAGAAGAGATGTAGATCCAAGGCTGAAAAGCGAGATCTGCAAAGTGCTAGCACACCAATGATTTTGGTGCTCTAATCAAACATCTCTGTATGGATACCAGTAGAGGTCGGGCACGTGTGCAGCTACGATTAAAACCCTGAACATCTGCAAGATCCAAAGGTATGGAGATTTGACCTTCAAATTTATCTTACTGACGTTTGATTTTCTTTTCAAATTTTAGATCAAGATAGCATATTCATGTCAAGATCCTACATATGATTTTTAGATTAGATTTGATATGTATTTTAAATTAAAATATTTTAATTTATTTACTTCCACTGCATAAGATTTAGAAAATTTTTAAAACTACACATACAAAATCATAGCATTTTCTAATAGTGGTATTAGAGCCAGGTTCTGATACGAACATGAAAACTCTTTAGATCTAAAATCTAATTTATAAAAATTAGATCTGAAAGTTAGTTAGATGATCAACATCATTCTGAAATAAGGTTGCCTTGGCATAATCCTATTATGCTGAATGGTTATCCTAGAATGATGTAGAATATCAATTAATATTAGATCTAAATTTTTTACATATTGTAATGTGATTATAGGATTATTTTAGATCTAAAATTATTTTAGATTTAAAATAAATTATAAATTATTCATATCTAAAATTAATTTTAGATCTGAATATAATAATTAAGATTTAATTTGGTTCTAGTATGATTGCTGAAATTTTTTTCTATATGCATAGATTCAAAATTATTGTTCATATGTTTGACATGTGAAAGATAATTAGATCTAATTTTTAATTGATTACATATATAATATATTAGATTAATCTCTTAGTAGTTTAGTAATCGAATTGGGATAATCACTATGGCCATCCGGTTATAAGAAGATGAAGGGATTAAAGTCCCTCTCTTGCCCATTTGATGGATTTTTTCTTATGATGTGTAGGGATGCCGACTGTGATATTTTCTATGAGGATGAATAGTAAATAAAAAATTATATGTATTACATATTTTAGATTTAAATTAGATTATGCATATATTTTTATATGTTTTAGATCGTTAAATATTATATGTGATATTATATTTTGATACACAATCTAAAACTTAAATTTTGTAAAATCCTAGATCCAAAACTCTAGATTCTATTTGCATGAAACTATGAAACTATGACTGGCATGCTTGTGGAGTCAACTCGATTATCAATTGGGTTGACTCGAGTACTTGGTGAGTTGACTTATTTTGTTGGAGTCAACTTGAGACCCTAGTAGGTCAGCTCATTTGTGATGAGCTAACTCAATTGTGCAGATTAGGTCTATAGATTTTTGTTTGTCTCAGTGTTGTGCCGACTCATTGTGACAAGTCGATTTGTATATCAGGATGAATCGACTCAATTCTACAAACAACAAATTATATGAGATACTATATAAATTGTTTAGATTAGAAATTATTTTGAGATCTAAACTTAAATCCATGTACATAATGCACTTAATTAAGAATTAAGATTCAAAATTATAAGATCTAAAATTATGAATTTAAGATCTAAATTTTAATGCATAAAATATGAATTTCGGGTATGGGTTGAACAAATTAGGTTTAATGACTAAACTACAACTAAGGTTATTGATTAGATTAGGTTAGAACCCTTTTTAATTTTAAGCAGTTGATCAAACCTAATCAAGAGTTGGTTGGGATTAGGTCAAAGAGACTCAAAACTAAATTTAGTTGTAGTTGGTTAAATTGATTTACATGTGATGTGAATTGATTAAATCAAGATCGAATTTGGCTCAGTGATTCGAGCTCGGATCTATAGGTTAATTTAATTGATTCTAATCAACCAATTTGGTATCTAAAGCAAGTCATAGATAGTGGTTTCTTAATTGGTTACATTATCTCACCTGGCCAATTCATTGGTGTCTAAGAAAAGCAACGGGAGGACCCCCACTCATCTTCACTTATCCGATCATTTTGGGAGATTATATTTAGTATTAGGTCACTTGTTGACCCGAGTTCACCCATGCCGACTAGGTTGGTCAGACATGAAATATGCTGATCTAAACTAGATTAGTCATTACGTCAGATGTATGTAACTAATTAGAAGAGATCTGAACCTAAATCTTCTTACTAAATATTAAATCCACTGGTCTTTCTACTATTGTAGAGATGCGGGTGCCTTTTTTTGACATTGATCATTCTCGACTGGTTACAGTGGTTCGATTGCATCGAGAAGGTACAACCACTCTATTGGCATTAGATACCTCAAGGTAAAAATGGGGTTGGGCTTAATAATTATTAGGTGAGAGACCCAATGATGGCTTTGCACTCACTGATGAATGATGGGTCGGACTTAACCAAGAAATGTACCAATAACTGTTAGGTGAGGCCATAGAACATAGAGTCCAAGTCACTGCAACATACTTGGAGAAGCGTCTAGATAAAAAATTATCCACGCATGAGTATACATGTCATCAATAACTATTAGATGAGGTGCCATATATCGATGGAACCGCAGCACCCACTAGAACCACTTATCACGTTAGGGTTTTCGTTTCTCTACCCAAAAAGTGTGAGAGACTCGAAAAATTAGTGGGCACCTTTATTTGTTTTTAAAGTTCCTAGAACAAACTATTACAAGTACAATCATTTGATTAAATCTTTACTCTCTATGGTCAATTCTATCAGCTTTCAACACTCTAGCTTGAATCTTAGATATCAACCACTTAATCAAAATCAATTACATATTCTAGCTCAAAAATTTAAGAATAGTTCTTAGCTTTTAAAAATTAAATCATGTTCTTGACCAAGTTAACCCAATATCATCAACTTGTCCAATCCATAGTCAACGAGCTATACTTGACAAATGGTTGGACATTGATAATTAGGTTAGGTGCTATAAATTGGAACTCACAATTGATGAAATCTATTATATGCATAAGGATATGTAGACTGCCAATGATATACTGATTTATTTGCAATAATTATGAGATGATCAGAGTCGCATAGTGCATGAGATGCATGATGGGTAGTTTGTCCATGATCGATGATCAAGGATATTGAAAAGCTTGAAAAGCTTGACATGACCATGCATAAAAAATTACTAATAAATTTGATCCTATAATCTTTGATTCATACGGATAGTTTATGAAACTATTATATGAATAAATTATTAGAAAACCTGCTATGATTTCATACGTGTAGTTTAAAAAATTTTTCTAAAGATCTATGCAGCAAAAATAAATAAATTAAAATAATTTTAGTTTATTCACGTATCAGATCAGATCTAAAAATTATAGTAAGAATTTTGATATGAATAAGTACTCATGATCTAAAATCTGAACAAAAAAAAAAGGTTAGAAAAATCAGTGGAGATCAAATCTCTATACCTCGGATCCTGCGGATGTTTCGAGTTTTGATCGTAGCCGCGCACGCATCCAGCCTCTACTGGTATCCACATGGAGATGTCTGATTGGAGTACTGAGATCATCAATGTGCTAGCACCTTGCAGATCTCACTCTTCATCCTTGGATCTAGATCTCTTCTTCTAGGTCTTGAAGAAAGAGATCACTGCGCGAACTCTTTCGTGTAGATCCGACAGGATCCGAGCTAGATCACCATGAAGAGAAAAAAAAACCTTCTTCTTATCTTCTTCTCTCTCTTTTCTCTTCTTAGATCTAATCCCTATCAGATCTGGGCATTGGATGAAGGGGAGAAAAGAGAGGAGGCATTGGGAAGGGGAGAAAGATGTAAGAAAGAAAGTGCCTCACATCTTCACATCAAAGACCTCATGCCTTCTCTTCTTTTTATCACACCAACCTTTCTTATCTCATGAAAAACCACTTCTTAATGCCTTAAAAGATCAAATCCCATTTGATCCTAGATGTTAAATCCAAATCAAAGGGGTAGAAGGGTGTTGAGATAAGGATGCATTGTAAGAAAGAAATCTCCTCACAATAAGTGCACGTCCCACCTTCTCTAAATTTTTTTATCACATAAAATTAATCTTCCATGCCCCAATTAAAGAGATTTCTATTCTATTTTGAATCAAATTTAAATAAAAAAAAAATCTAGATGGAAAAGAGTTCTAGATAAGGTGGTTGGCACCCCCTTTCCTTCATGTGCGCAAGAAGAAAAGAGCTTGAGAAGAACAACACCCCACTTCTCTTTCTTGTATGATTTTTGAAGAAAGAGTTTTAAAAAACTTGAGCTCTTTGAGTCATGGTTCATTTGGATCAAATAGGGCCCCAAATGGATTCAAATCAAGTCCTAAACGAGCCGAATTCGAAAAGGCTGTCAAGCTTGATTCAATCAAGCTTGAAATCCAAATCTGATTTGGATAATTGAACCCAATTGATATTAAATTAAATTAAATTAAATTAAATTAAATATAATTTAAATTAATTAATACTTAATTCATAATTTAATCAATCTCAAAAAAATTATAATATTTATAATTAAATTCCTATATTAACAATTAGCAGCTGTCAAAACTGTAACGATTACAAATTAGCAGTTTCTAAAATTCAAACTATCAATCCGATTGATAATTCAAATATGATCCAAGCCATTGATCAAGTCATGCTCTTTTTGTGTGTGACCCCTTAGGTTCTATTCTATCTAGTAATGAGATATATCATAATCTCCATCACAGTATCATCGAAACTCTTTTCGATGGGCTGAAATGATTCCAACTCACTTCAACAAAGATCGTTGATCCAAAAATGATCTTAGTGAGTCCTCCTGATCCATCAGTGATATCTAGCAATATATAGTGGCAACCTAGCAGAATAAAAAAATAAACTCCTAGGTGCAGTTATCATATAAATAATTTCTCTATCATGAGTTCCGATATGACAGAGGTCATGGAGAACTCATCAAACTCCATCGTCAGTCATATGCTAGATTGGCTCGGCTCGAGTTCATTTGTGAATTTCATGAAATTTTTTTTTTAGTATTCACACTTAGTCTGGTCAAAGATTTTTTGAACTTAGTCTTACAAATTACATAGGACTTCTCTTTTTGTATCAAAATCGATAGATTCTATCTTGGTGCATCCTACTCCAAACAGCGAACCTGAACCTGAAGGAGGAAAACTGCTTTTTCAGAGTAGGATCTTCCAGATTTCATCAAATCTGGTGCAGAATAATTTTAAAAAAAAATTATCCTACATATATTTCAGATCTAAGTCTCTATATCTAATCTTCATATCTGATATTAAGTCTAAAATAAATCTAAAAGGAATGAGGAAACAAGTAATACATCAAGGGTAATCTAATTACCCTGTAGATGATCTCTGCACAGCCCGAGGTTCTGATGTAGCCACACAAGCGCCTGGCCTCTACCGATATCCACTCAGGTAGGACCTGGAACATCTTCTACTCATGAATCTATTCTCTAAAAATTAGATCTAAATCTAATTAGGAAGATCTTCAAAAGTCTTCTTGAAGTTGGAGCAGTAGCCTGTCGAAGAAGTCCTGCAGCCTTCTGTTCCAGGCATCACCATGCTTTGGATCTTTGCCAGATGGACAAACAACTCTTTGGATGTGAAGAGGGGAGGAAAGAGAGTAGGGAGGACATAGAGAAGAGGAGAGAATTCTCGTTTTGGTTGGGTATTGAGCAGAAACTTACAAACCTTAGGCGCAGACAGGGATTTTATAGACCCTAGATGCTGCGTAGTGCCACATCATTCGATCAATCAAAAAATTCCAATTAATTTTGAAAAAATTTTGATTGGTGGAGTGATATCATCTGATTTCATCAGATAAGAACCCCACCTTATCTCCAAAAGTTGGCACCAACATTGGATAAGCACAAGCAAGGTGGCGCCAAAGAGTCCATGTTAATCAGGACTCTTTCATCCTTATCCATTTGGGGCGCCCACTTTAATTCAATTGGGCTCACACCATAATCTGATTATGGTACCCAATTTGATATAGTTTAGATATATGGACACTCTATAAAAATTTTCCAATGAGCTCTCTTCAATTTAAGACCCATATGTCAATATTTGACAGATATCCTAAAATGAAATTGGCAGGTGACAGGAATTAGTAGGTGCTTATCTTAAATTCATCTCATGTATTAAGAGAAACCTTTTTTGAGCTGGACAAGCTTCATTTAGACTGAGAGAAACCTTCCCAAGGTTCTCTAGATGAGTCAAATCACATTTGGCTCAGTAGAGATAGAAAAGATTACACGAGGAGAAAGTTAGGCTCAATCGAGTGCTAGCATGATTTCCTTGAACCTAATTGGATCTAATCAAAATCAATTGGGTTAGCCCAATTGATGACATCCAGACCCTAACCCTTATTTGTGTGATCTAGTTAGGTTCAATTTTGTATGGTAATGAGACATGTCATGATCTCATCATCGACATCATCGAAACTCCTTTCGATGGATCAGAACTCTTCTGATTCAGATAATTAGAATGATCGATCATCAATATCATTCTAATTGCTCCCAAAATCCACCAGTGACACCTAGCAGTATGTGGTGGCAACCCATTAGAATTGAAGATGAACCTCTCAGTGTAGCTACCTGTGTGATTGAGTTCCTCTATCATGAGTCCCGACTGAATTAGGATTAAGGTGAACTCGTCAAACCCAACATCAGTCTTATGAATCAATCGATCGATCCGAATCTGATGTGAAACCTCAATGAAAAATATTTTTCCATTATTTCGCTTTGCCATGGCCATGGGATTAAGGACTCGATCTTTCGATCTTCATAGGACTATTCCTCTCATCTACCGAGGTTGATAGATCCCATCTTGGTGCGACCTAGTTCCTACAATGAATATGCTACAGCCAATATACACCTTAGGGTTTCGAATGGCTAGGAGATCGAGTTATGGTATAGTCAAACTATAACACACTCAAGGTGAACTATCGATGCACCTCAGGTCAAAGAATTAGACATACAACTGCAGCATCGAGCTAGTCATCGATAAGAAGGTAGACTTCCTTATGACTACTCGATATGGTCACGCTCAGTACTCTCGTTTTCAATGAATACCTGTACTCTCGCTCTGGTGTCTCCACACCGTAGATTCAAGACACATCTATCCTAAAGAAGCGATCGTATACCAATGTTCTGGATCGATCACCATCCTCGTGATGATCCTATGGTCTGGAGCTGTTTATGAGTTAGTTATGTAAATTCATGCCTTAAGTTTTCAACTCTTGAAAATATGAATTGACATTCCTACTAACTCAAATGATGTATCACAGACACAATTTACCCAATGTGATAGAAGAATAACCCATTTATTGATTTATAGTTAAAATTATAAATTTGTCCTTAGATTTTTACAGGAATGTGTCAGCCAACCTGGCATCTAGGGCACACATCTAACAAACTCTCACTTGACCTAATGCCAATTGGCTACATATCTAAGTCCCATCTTCTCAAGGTGGGCTTCGATCATTTGCTGGCCTAATGGCTTAGTCAGCGGGTCTACCACATTGTCTGTGGAGTCGACTCTCTTGACCTCGACATAATCCTTTTCAAGATAATCACAGATCAGATGGAATCACCACTTGATGTGCTTGGACTTCTGGTGAGACCTTGGCTCCTTAGCTAGGGCTATGGCACCATTATTGTCGCAGTAAAGAGAGATGGCATCCGATGACATCACTCCAAGCTCTGCAGCAAACTTCTTGTACTAGAATGCCCCCTTCGCAGCTTCCGATGCAGCAATGTATTCTGTCTCTATGGTGGAATCAGCAATCACTGTCTACTTGAAACTCTTCCAGCTGACTGCACCACCATTGCAAATGAACAAACTCTTAGATGTCGACTTTCGATCATCTATATCGGACATAAAGTCTGAGTCTGTATATCCCTGAATCTGGAGTTCTCCATTCTCAAAGACTAGAAACATATCCTTAGTCTTTCTCAAGTACTTAAGGATACATTTCACAGAAGTCCAGTGCTCTTCGTCTGGATTCGACTGATATCTACTTGTGACACTCACAGCAAGGGCTATATCAGGTCATGTACATAGCATGGCATACATGAGGCTCTCTATTACCGAAGCATAAGGGATCTTGCTCATGCGTTCAATCTCCTCAGGTGTGCTAGGGCACATCTTCTTGGAGAGATGAATGCCATGTCTAAAAGGTACCAAACCTCTTTTAGAGTTTTCCATGCTAAATCTTTTTAGCACCTCCTCTATGTACATCTTCTGTGAAAGTTCGAGCATCCTATTTGGTCTATCTCTATAGACCTTAATACCCAGTATAAAGGATGCCTCTCCGAGATCTTTCATAGAGAACTCCTTAGACAACCATACTTTGACTGAGGTCAACATGGGAATGTCATTCCCAATTATGAGGATGTCATCTACATACAATATGAGGAAGACAACTGCACTCCCACTGACCTTTTTGAACACACATGGTTCTTCCTTGTTCTTGATGAAACCAAATATTTTGATCACATCATTGAAACGAGTATTCCAACTCTGAGATGCTTGCTTAAGTCCATAAATGGACCTTTGCAGCTTGCAGATCCTGTGATCATCATCACTGGATGTGAAATCAAGCGACTGTTCCATATAGATATCTTCCTCAAGATATCCATTTAAGAATGCCATTTTCACATCCATCTGCCATATTTCATAATCGAAATTGGCTGCAACAGCAAGCAATATGCAGATGGATTTTAGCATGGCTACGGGCGAGAAGGTATCGTGATAGTCAATGCTTTCGTGCTGACTATAACCTTTCGCTACGAGCCTAGCCTTGAATGTCTCAATATTTCCATCTGCACCTATCTTTTTCTTGAAGATCCATTTGTACCCAATAGGTACAATACCTTCAGGTGGATCTACCAAGGTCCAGACTTGGTTTGAGTGCATCGAGTCAATTTCTGATCTCATTGCCTCTAACCATTTCTCGAAATCGATATCTGATATCATCTCGTCATAGGTCTTGAGATCATCACCATGAACCCCATTTTTCGTGAGGAACATTTTCTCTACATCCTCTTGTATAGTACCTAAGTACCATTCAGGAGGATAGAAAATCCTGGTCGATCTACGAGGTGGAAGAGGTTGTGTTAGGACTGGTTCTAATTGATTTAGTTTCTCAGGTTCTTTAGCTTGTTGCTCTTGGGAGATATTTTTCTTGAGCTTAATTATTCTTTCGATGCCACCATCTTGAATAAACTATTTTTTAAAAAAAATAGTATTTCGACTCACAATCACATTGTGGTCTTCCAAAATATAAAAATAGTATCCTAATGACTCTTTAGGATATCCTATGAATCAAGCTCTAAAATATCTGAACTCTAACTTGTCCGTCTGTTATCTCTTGACATGAGCCGGATAATCCCAAATTCTGAGATGATTCAGACTTGGCTTCTTACCATGCCATATCTCATACGGTGTGGTAGGAATGATTTTAGAGGAAATCCTATTCAATACATAAATTACTATCATGAGATAATATCTCCAAAAAAATTTAGGGAGGTTCGTGAAGCTCATCATGGAACGGACCATATCTAATAGGGTCTGGTTTCTCCATTCTGAAACCCTGTTGAGTTGAAGCATTCCAGGTGGAGTCCATTGAGGGACTATACCATTGTCCTTAAGATAGTCTAGGAACTCCCGACTAAGGTATTCACCTCCTCAATCTGATCGAAGAACCTTAATGGACTTTTCTATTTATTTTTCTATTTCATGTCTGAATTTTTTGAACCTTTCAAAGGTTTCAGACTTGTGTTTCATTAGAAATATATACCCGTACCTGGACATATCATCAGTAAAGGTAATGAAGTAGACATAGTTGCCTCTAGCCGACACATCAAATGGGCCACACACATCTGTATGTACTAGGGCAAGTAGGTCTGTGGCCCTTTCCCCATGTCCCACAAAAGGAAGCTTGGTCATTTTGCCTTGAAGGCATGATTCACAAACTGGATATGACTCAAAAGTCAACGGACTCAATAGCCTGAATTTCTTCAATTTGTTAACCCTGTCTTCCGCTATATGACCTAGCCTTAGGTGCCACAGATACCTATTATTTAGACTATCTCTAGGCCTTTTAATTCTTATGGCATTCACATTTTGCTCGATATTAAATACAGATACATCAACATGTAACTGATAGAGATCGTTAATGATAAAACCATTTACAACTTTATTATTTTCATAAAAAATATTACAATGGTCCTTATAAAAGCTAATCACATAGCCTTCTTGTGCTAAACATGAAATAGAAATCAAATTTCTACTTGCTGGAGCCACATAATAACAGTCTCTTAAAACTAAATCTAATCCTAACGGTAATCGCAGAGAGTAGGTTCCCATGGCCACGGTAGCAACACTTGCTCCGTTCTCGACGCGTATGATCATCTCCCCATCCCTCAGCCTCCTACTCTCCTCAAGACCCTGCATAGAAGTGCACAAATGAGCACTAGAATCAGAGTCAAGTACCCAACTGGATGCAGAAGAAACTGTAAGGTTAGATTCTATAACGAGCATACCTTCAGAAGGACCATCCTTCTTGTTCTTCAGGGTAGCCAAGTACTGAGGATAATTTTGCTTTCTCTTCTTCCCATCCACCTTCTACTTTTTTGCAGACCTCTTTTTCTTTCCAAAAAACTTTTTCTTAGAAGAAGTCTGCTTTACAGTAAGAACTGAGCTTTTTGAACCCTTCATAGAAAGCTCAGCCGTAACCAGCATGTTCATTAACTCGGCCAAGGTACACTACATCTTATGCATATGAAAGTTCATGATGAACTGACCATATGCATCAGACAAGGACTGAAGGATCACATCAATCTGAAAATCCTTGTCTAAGATGATACCGAGCTTCTCAAGCTCCTCAAGATCATTGATCATTGTCAAACAATGATCTTGGACTGACTTCCCATCATGCATCTTGGCCTTTAAAAATCTTTGATAGACTTGATAGTTGGCCGGCGACTCTGCTCATCAAACAACTCTTGCTGGTGAGCCAACATTTGGCAGGTAGTCAAAATGTTCTCATATTCGTGCTGCAAGTCATCAGACATTGCACCCAACATGTAGTACCTTGCTTTGTTATCATCATCCATCCACTTTTTTAGAGATGCTCTCTATTCAGCAGTCGGACATGTAGGCATGGCAGGTGGGTCCTGGTCCAAGACATGAGTCAATTTTTTGAAATCCAGAATAATTCTATAGTTTCTCAACCAATCCTTGAAATTGGGTCCAGTCAATCTGTGGGTGTCTAGTATTTTGGTCAGGGGGTTCGAGGCAGACATGTTTCCTGTAGAGAGTCAAAAGTTTCTAGTTAGATTTTGTAATCAACTTAACCAATTTATTTAGGAGTTTTATTTTTAAACAAATTAGGCTCCCATAATTTTCTCAGATCCAACACTCCCTTGGTAGAGATGTGAAAATCTTTGTGATCAATGATTTCTAGTGGGTGGTGCGGTCTCACCGACTGGCTCACCACCTCACCTAACAGTTATTGGTGATGGGTCAACCTATGAGTGGACAACTCTTGTCCAATGATTCTCTAATCATGGTGCACCCAAAACTTGATCTCTAATTCATGAAGCTCACCGTGCCCGAGATATTGCTCCAATCCTTAGTTAAGTCAGACCCACCATTTGCATGAACTAGATTTCTGATTGGATCCCTCATCGTATCCAAAATATTGAGCCCAACCCATCCTCTAATTTATAGCATCCAATGCCTAATGGACATGGTTGCATCTTTTCGGTGCAACTGAGCCACTGTAACCAGCCGAGAACAATCAACCCCGGGAAGGGCCCACACATCCACAATGGTGGAAGACCTGATTTAGGTCTCATTAAACTTGACTTGACATAGTCATAACAATTATGACTAACCTAGTGGCATGGGTTGCTCGAATTGTTAGCCACCTCTAATCAGAACTGAGTCGACACATATGGCCAGGTAAGTGAGACCGATGGGAGGGATATGCCATTAACTCGATAAGAACACATTTGAGTCGAGTAGCTCCCAATTAAAAACTAGTCAGTCGAATCTACCCAACTTACCTTAGACATCAAATTATCGAACCAAAACTAATTGGGTTAGCCTACAATCCAGACTCTAACCTCTGAGCTAAATTAGGTCTTAACTTGATCGGGTCACATCTAAATATGATTTGATCTTGATCCAGACTTAATCCTATTAGGCTAGTTAGTTATTAGCTTTCATGATCTCACCTCACCAACTCTTGATTCGGTTTGATCAACCGTTGGACCTAATTGAGCTACCCAAGCCCGAACCCAATTTTATGAAAATATCTTAGATCTAAAATTTTTAATTTTAGATCTAACATAATTTCATAAGCTTAATTTATTAATTAAATTTGGATTCATAAATAAAGCATATAAAATAAATCCTAGGGTTTCAGGATCTAAGATTTTATAGAAAAGTAAGTTTTGATTTCTGATTAAGGATGAACGTGCGGCACCCCTACACGTCATATAAATATCCCATTGAATGAGAAGAGAGGGTCTTAAAATCCTACTTCATTCTTATGACCGGACGGCCATGAGGAACATCTTAATCAAAAATATAAATTTAACTACAAAACTAGTTAAATCTAAATTAACATATCACATATACAATTTAAGATCTAACTAATACATGCTTTGCATACATCTCATGTATCAAAAATTGATCTAATTAATATACTTTTAAATCTGATATATCTCATGTAATATCTAAAAAATAGAATTTAAATTGAAGTATTCAAAATAAAAACTATTCTAGACAAGTTACTAGAACAATTCTACAACTAGTCTAGGCATGCAACAGATCAATTTTATGAAATAATTAAAATTTTATTTTTTATTTTTGATCTGATTATAATATTTATAACATCAAAAAAATAGAAAATAAATTTGATCTAATTCATATTTTAATCACATTAAAATATAAACTTAAGACTATTCATGGATTCAACTAATCCTAGTCTAGTCATGCATCTCATGCATGTTAGATCTTCTTAGATTTAATTTTAAATATTTTAATTTCAGATCCTATCATATCTGATGTAATATCTGAAATCTTTTAATAATAGATAAATTAAAATTAAAATTAGATCTAAATTAGATCTGAAACTGAGCCACAAACCTAGTTCTAATACCAGTTGAAGGAGGAAAACCACTTTTCCAGAGTAGGATCTTCCAGATTTCATCAAATTTGGGGTGGAATAATTTTAAAAAAAAATTATCCTACATATATTTTAGATCTAAGTCTCTAAATCTAATCTTCATATCTGATATTAAGTCTAAAATAAATCTAAAAGGGATGAGAAAGCAAGTAATACCTCAAGGGTAATCTGATTACCCTGTAGATGATCTCTGCACAGCCCGAGGTTTTGATGTAGCCATGTAAGTGTCTGGACTCTACTAGTATCCACTCAGGTAGGACCTGAAATATCTTCTTCTCTCAAATCTATGCTCCAAAAAGCAGATCTAAATCTGATTAGAAAGATCTTCAAAAGTCTTCCTGAAGTTGGAGCAGTAGCCTGTCGAAGAAGTCCTGCAGCCTTCTGTTCCAGGCGTCACCACCCCTCAGATCTTTTCCAGATGGATGTCTAACTCTTTGGAGGTGAATAGGGGAGGAAGGAGAGTAGGGGAGATATAGAGAAGAGGAGAGGATTCTCATTTTGGCTGGGTACTGAGCAGAAACTTACAAACCCTAGGCACAGACAGGGATTTTATAGACCCTGGATGCTGCGCAGTGCCACATCATTCGACCAATCAGAAAATTTTAATTAATTTTGAAAAAAATTTGATTGGTGGAGTGATATCATCTGATCCCATCAGATAAGAATCTCACCTTATCTCCAAAAGTTGGCACCAACATTGGATAAGCACAAGCAAGGTGGCGCCAAAGAGTCCATGTTAATCAGGACTCTTTCATCTTTATCCATTTGGGGCACCTACTTTAATCCAATTGGGCTCATGCCATAATCTGATTATGGCACCTAATTTGATGTGGTTTAGGCATGTGGATACTCCATAAAAATCCTCCAATGAGCTCTCTTCAGTTTAAGACCCATATGTCAACATTTGATAGATGTCCTAAAATAAAATTGGCAGGTGACAGGAATTAGTAGGTGCTTGTCTTAAATTCATCTCATGAATTAAGAAAAGCCTTTTCTGAGTTAGACAAGCTTCATTTAGATTGAGAGAAATTTTTTCAAAATTTTTTGGATGAGTCAAATCACATTGGGCTCAGTAGAGATAGAAAGATTACACGAGGAGAAAGTTAGGCTCAATCGAGTGCTAGCACGATTTCCTTGAGCCTAATTGGATCTAATCCAAATCAATTGGGTTAGCCCAATTGATGACATCTAGACCCTAATCCTTGTTTGTGTGATCCAGTTAGATTCAATTTCGTATGGTAATGAGACATGTCGTGATCTCATCATCGACATCATCGAAACTCCTTTCGATGGATCAGAACTCTTTTGATTCAGATAATTAGAATGATCGATCATCAATATCATTCTAATTGCTTCCAAAATCTATCAATGATATCTAGCAGTATGCGGTGGCAACCCATCAGAATTGAAGATGAACCTCTCAGTGCAGTTACCTGTGTGATTGAGTTCCTCTATCATGAGTTTCGATTGAATTAGGGTTAAGGTGAACTCGTCAAACCCAATATCAGTCATATGAATCAATCGATTGATCCGAGTCCGATGTGAAACCCCAATAAAAAATTCTTTTTCATTATTTCACTCTACCATGGCCATGGGATTAAGGACTTGATCTTTCGATCATCATAGGACTACTCCTCTCATCTACCGAGGTTGATAGATCCTATCTTGGTGCGACCTAGTTCCTACAATGAATATGCTACAGCCAACATACACCTCAGGGTTTTGAATGGCTAGGAGACCAAGTTATGGTATAGTCAAACTATAACACACTCAAGGTGAACTGTCGATACACCTCAGGTCAAAGAACTAGATACACAACTGCAGCATCGAGCTAGTCATCGACGAGGAGGTAGACTTTCTTATGACTGCTCGATATGGTCATGCTCAGTACTCTCGTTCTCAATGAATACCTGTACTCTCACTCCGGTGTCTCCACCATTGGGAATAGTGTCCCAAAGCCAATCATCAGCCTGTTGACGGTTGTGCTTATTTTTGTATTTGTACATGAATTATGAATTAATAAAAATTATTTTGGTATTTTTCATCACAAAATATTTCATCTTCTAATGAACTCCTATATTGTGGTGAAGTCCTTAGGACTATTTAGACTCGACAAAGGAGAATTTGTTATTTAGTCCTTAAATCTGTTCATGACCAAACGATACGTTGTTACCAAGGATGACAACGTTTATCAAGCATAGGTCATTGTGTGCCATATAGGTTGGTTGTCCTCTTAACCAATGAGTGTGGAGACACTGGTATGGCATACAGATGAGATGTAAGGGTATATCTGTACTGAACGTGACCGACTCTGGAGTTATTTCTACTGTCAAGATTTGCTCCGATAGAATATGGATATAAATGTCCCTCCGACCTGAGACCACCATGGTGACTTGCAAGCAACTCACTGCACTTAGGCACTGGACTACCTGAATTTTTAATTTAGTGATGGAAGGCTGCTAGGTGTAGTCAAGTACTTGACTTGTCGGTGCGTGTGTCAAAATGGGATTGACCACTCCAGTTTAGGAGCTGTGTACAGTCATGTTTTAATTTAGCAAAACCTTGGCCAGGGTAGTCCTTGTGAGGAGTCACAGGATTGTTTGAGTTGAGCATGATTCGGATGATCCGATCAGGATTGACAGTTAACCCTGAGTCATCCTAAACACAGGGGTCAAAAGAATGAATTATACAGTAACCATATTCATGTAGGTTCTGAGTGTTGTGATTGCGACTCTTCGACCTATCCGAATGTTGGGTACCATTCCTAGATGGTCACTTCGATTAGTACAGGAATTGGTTCCTGTGCTACCAGCTTAGGTTCGAACCTGCGGGGTCATACACATTAGAGGTTCCTATCTGATCTGATGGCTGGTGTAGAATCCTACATGTTTGGAACTCAGTGATCAAGAATCAGGATTCTTTGATCATGAGTTCCACACATTATGGGTACCGGGGTCAAGAGTCCCATTGGATGGGACTTTTCGATCAGGGTTACATATCGATGAATTCTGATGCCTGATTATCCATCAGATTTGGACTCAATATTTATGGAAGGTTTAATTAGTGATTTGATTGCTAATTAACTCAATTTGATTGAGTAATTAATTTTGGATCAAGTCCAATTGAATTGGATTCAGTTGGGTTTGACCTGATTAGGTTAAGAGTTGACCTAATCGTCGAGATGGTTTGGTCCCTGATATGATCAGGGGTTGGGCTTAATCAATTTTTGATTTGATTAGGATTTTATTAATTCTAATTAAGTCTAATTAAGTTGGGTTTGAATTAGTCTAATTGGACCTAACTTATTTGGTTCAATTAGGTTGGTTTAAATAATTAAACCACCTTGACCCAATCTCCATGCGCCACCTCACTTCCATTGCATCCATTTGAATTCATGAGAAGGAACTTCTCATGAATTATTTTCTCATGCCAAGCCCTCTACATGCCCCACTTTAATGTGCCAAATGAATGGATAAGGATGATTGGTTGGCCATTCAAATTCAAAATAAAGTTTAAATTTGAATGGGCAATCAATCTTTGCACCTTATCCCTTTTTTTATGCCCCATTTATTACATGAGAAAAGGTTTCTCATGAAATTACTCTATGCACAATTTAAGCCATGCCTCACACCTTTAGTAGATAAGGGATGAGTTGGTGTCCATTTAAATTCAAAATTTGATTTGAATTCAAATATGCAATTACTCATCTTTACCTTTCTTTTGGATAAGACTTTTGACGTTATTATAAAAGGAGGAGAAGAGTGGGGCATGCAAGAAGAAGATTTTTGAAGAAAAATTCTGGGGCGTGAGAAGTCTTGTGTGTGAGAAGGAAGTCCGTATCCTTCCAAGAGAAAAAGAAAGAAAAGAAAGAAAAATGGGTGCAAGGTTTTCGGTGAGTTTCTTAGAGTTTTAGCCTGGGGTTCGGGAAGTAAGAAAGTAAGCTACGAGTGTTATGAACCTACAAAATCTTAGGAAGATCTTTAACATCCTCTCAAGCATATCTGTTGATGATCCAGAGCATCCAAAGAATCGATAGATATTGATCGAAGGAGTTCGATCAGCATCGGCCGTCAAAAGGGCTCTACAATGAGCTAGCACTCGTGAGGAGTCGATCAGATTGGGAGCTTCGTATGGATGATCCACAGAGGTCAAACATACTGTGTGGCTGCGTCATGATGATCAGACTCTTCTGACGGTGATCAGATTGCGGCGATCTACTACCCGCACAAAGATATTGTGTTCTGAACACATTACAATAAAGTATTTATTGTTCAAATTTGAATTTTAAATTTAAATGCATGCATGCTATATATCATATTTAGATCCTAGTATAGGATAAATTTATATTAATTAATTAGATTAATTAATATTTTTTACTGTAAAATCATAATTTTGAAAAAGTTTTAAAATTACCATTTTACCCTTGCACTGAATTTCCCACAAATGGTATCAGAGCGGGTTCTTAGATATGATATATATATATTTGCATGTGTAGATTAAGTTGTAATCTAAAAGTTTAAATTTGAAATTTGAAATTCAAAATTTGAAATTTAAATTTTGAAAGTTGTTCGAAATTCAAAATTCAAAAATTTGAAATTCAAAATTTGAAATTTGAATTTTGAAATTTGAAATTCAAAATTCAAAATTCAAAAATTTGAAATTCAAAATTTAAAATTTAAAATTTAAAATTTGGTTGAAATTTCAAATTTGAAATTCAAAATTTGAAATTCAAAAATTTGAAATTTAAAATTTGTTTTAAATTTGAAATTCAAAATTTAAAATTTGAAATTTAAAATTTAAATTTTAAAATTGGTATATTTAGATATACTTGATCCAAGTAGCAAGTAATCGAATTGGGTTGGTTGCCATGACCGTCCGATCATAAGAGAAAAGTAGGATTTAAAGGCCCTCTCCTCCCATTCGATGGGGTCTCCTATGGTAGTAGGGGTGCCGCTGCAATTATATCCCATGCAAATGAAGCAGTGAAAAAAATTAATTGTAAAGGTTCAATTATGAAATTTATCATGAATGTGTTAGATTAGATCTAAAGGAATATTCATGATTTATTTTGATTGAGTTATTTTCTATTATGTAATTAGTAATAGGATTGCTATTTATGAAATGTGCTGATCTATTTGTGAAATGAGTCAACATATTTGGTGAACAGAAAATAAAACCTTTCAAATTTAAAAATTATTTTTGAAATATCAAACCCTGACCCATCAGCCTAAATACTTAATTAAAAGAATTAAGTGTTGTCTAGTAGGTCTAGAATTGTGAATTAAGACCTAAGACAGTTGCATAAACTTGTGGGTCAATGGGTTAGATGGATTAGATCCATAATTGGGTTAGACCTAAGGTTAGCTTAAAGAAATAGACTAAATTAGAGTAATTGATCAAATCTAATCAAAAGTTGAATTAGATTAGGTCAAGGATACTCTAGACTCAACTCCAATAGTTGTAGTTGAATGGATCCATGTCTTTAACTAGACCAAGATGGACTTAATTCATGGCTACACGGTGGAATCCTATTTAATAAGTTGATCAAATTAAAACTAATGAACCGGTTGGTGTCTAAGGTAAGTTTGGCATTTTGACCAGTGATTTTTAAGCGGGAGCTACTCGCAGTGATACGATCTCTGACGAGTTAATGGCTTATCCCCACCACTGATCTCACTTACCTGGCCAACCTGGTGAATTAGGTTTTGATTAGATCACTTGGTGATTAGGGCTCACCCATGTCATTAGGTAAATCAGTTTGACTGATTTAGGTACTCCTAATGCCAGCTTTAATTAAATCCTTTTTTAATCTGACTTGGTGAAGTCAGTGGGAGGATTGAAATTGGCTGCATATTTTTTTCTCATCTATCCTTTAATAAAATCCTCAAAAATTATTAGGTCCCTAAGAATGATTAAGTTATATTGATAACTAAGTCATAGCTTCCCATTAAGTGAGTGATAATGAGTCCATTGGTTTAATAATCATTGGAGGCCCAAAGGCCTGGTGCTTATTGACTAATGGAATTATCATTCATAATATGATAATTTGGTTTGAGTCTTTCTGATGGTGATCAGGTTGGCCGGCCAAAGTCGGGCCTGATCATTTATTGATCCAATTCACCAAATCAAATCATGTTAATGGTTGGACCTAACCAGATCTTTTCAGTAGAGGCCAAAGCCTACTGATTAGGCTCAGGGGCAAAATCAATTACTAAAAGTTGTTTAGAGAAACAACTGGTTATGAACCTACCCATAGATGCACATGGGTTGACCAACCAAAGTTGGGCTCGTGTGTAGTCTGTGTGGATTCTAGTACCCATTAAGGAATTAAAGTAATTCCTCGAATTAGAGGTTGAGGCTACCAATTCATAAAAATACTGGGAGAAACTTTAGACTAAAGTCCAAGTCTTTAGTATTAATAATTTATGTCCTAATTGAGGTCTGGTTTTTCTTTATGCAGCTATGGCCACTACCCTGTCCCTCCGGTCATTATTAGATAATGACAAGCTCATGGGACCTAATTTTGATAGTTGGTATCGAAAATTAAAAATCATCCTTGAGCATGAGCGGATCCTTTATGTAGTAACGGATCCGACACCTGAGGAGCCAGCCCCGAACGTTAGAGGGACGGTCCGAGACACTTATCAGAAGTGGCTCAATGACTGCACCATCGTTCGGTGCATTATGCTGGCGGTAATGAATGATGAGTTCAGCCACAGGTTCGAGAATGCCCAGCCACAGGAGATGCTTCAAATGTTGAACGACTCCTTTGGCACGCTTGACGATGTTGAAAGGCACAAAACTAGTTGTGCCATTTTCAATGCTCGGATGAGGGATGGAGCCTCAGTCACTGATCATGTACTGTACATGATCGAAATGATTGAGCGCCTAAGTAAACTGGACTTTCCCCTGCACGAGCAGCTCGGTAAGGATGCGATCCTTAATTCATTGCCCAAGTCCTTCCTCCCCTTCCTTACTCATTTTTGGATGACAAAGCCTGCAGTGAACTACCACAGCTTGTTGGGGTTGCTGCAGAACTTTGAGAAGGATCACCAGCTCCATAAGGAGTCGGTGAATGTTGTGGGAGGGTCTTCTTCTGGTCATCGACCCTTTAAGAAAAGGAAGAAGAAGAATAAGAAGAAGAAGAATAAGAAGGCGCAACTGCATGCTGGAACGTCTGCACAGGATCAGATCAAGAAGCGCATGCCTGATCAGAGCCAGGCAGAGTGCTTCTTTTGCAAGAAGCAGGGGCACTGGAAGAGGAACTGTCCTCTATACATTGCTTCCCTGGACTCGAACAGGCCGAAGAAGAAGCAAGGTACTTATATGATAACACCTTGCAACTTTTCCATTTGTGATACTACTACCTTGGTATAGGATACCGGAAGCCCTTATCATATTTGTAATTCGATGCAGGGTCTGCAGGTCAGTAGGAGATTTGATGAAGGCGAGAGATTCCTAAACGTTGGAGATGGAAGCAAAGTTCCAGTTCTAGCATTAGGAATCATAAACCTTATAATCAATTCTCGAAATGTAATTCTGAGTGAATGTCACTACTGTCCAAGCTTTTTATTAAATATTATTTCTGTAGGCCTTTTGGCCATGAACGGTTATCAATTTTTTATAAAAAAAAATATTTGCAATATAATTTTGAATGGTGTTATAATGTTTGTTGGACAACTTAATAATGGAATTTACTTTCTATCATAACCTGTTAATGTGGTTCAAACCTCTGGTAAATACCCTAGAATAGATAATATGTCAGAAGTCTATCTTTGGCACTGTAGGCTAGGTCATATCAATAAGAACAGGATAAACAGGTTGGCTCAAGAAAGAATTCTTGAAGTAGGTGATTGTGAATCACTTCCAACCTGTGAGTCCTATCTTCTTAGTAAAATGACCAAATCACCTTTTACTGAAAAAGGTGAGTGAGCCAGTGAACTCTTGGGTTTGGTACATTCTGATGTATGTGGACCCATGAGCTCAAGTGCAAGAGGTGGGTATTTCTACTTCATAACCTTCACAGACGACCTATCGAGGTATGGGTATATCTATTTAATGAAGCATAAATCGGAGTCGTTTGAAATGTTCAAACTATTCCGAAATGAGGTAGAAAAATAAACTGGAAAGTGTATTAAAACTCTTCGATCTAATCGAGGAGGTGAATACCTTTCCAATGATTTCTGACATATCTTGGGGAGAATGGGATTCTCTCTCAATGGACTCCTCCTGGAACACCACAACATAATGGTGTATCTGAAAGG
The DNA here is from genome assembly GCF_000442705.2 of Elaeis guineensis. Classification (NCBI taxonomy): domain Eukaryota; kingdom Viridiplantae; phylum Streptophyta; class Magnoliopsida; order Arecales; family Arecaceae; genus Elaeis; species Elaeis guineensis. Next base: position 80,124,386 of record NC_025998.2, read on the forward strand.
AGGAATCGGACCTTGTTGGACATGGTTCGATCCATGATGGGGTTTGCTGGTCTGTCGATCTCCCTCTGGGGATATGCGCTCGAATCAGCTTGTTACCTTCTAAATAGAGTTTCGAGTAAGTCTGTAACCAAAATGCCATATGAGATATGGATAGGACGTAAGCCAGTACTCTCGCACCTTAGGGTTTCGGGGTGTCCAGCTTATGTTAAATGTTTAATTACGGACAAGCTTGGACCTAGGTCTGACAAGTATAATTTTATAGGGTACCCAAAAGAGACCAAAGGGTATTACTTCTACCTAGCTGATGAGCAAAAAGTATTTGTCAGCCTTAAGGCAATCTTTTTGAAAAAGGAGTTCCTTGGTGAAGGGACTGTTGCCTCTAAGATCGAACTTGACGAAGTTCGGTAGGTGAAAAAATCGACACAAGTTGCTGAACCTGAACCGAATTTGGTTAGATCAGATCCGGAGCCCATTGTTCAAGCACCCTTAAGGTGATCTGGTAGAGTACCACATCAACCAGACAGATACTATAGTTTCTTGGTCTAGGACGGCGATCCTATCGAACTTGATGAAAACAATGAGGATCCGATCACCTACATGGATGCAATGCAGAGACCCGACTCTGAGAAATGGCTGGAGGCCATGAAATCTGAAATGGAGTCCATGAATGTCAACGATGTGTGGACATTGGTTGACCCACCCGAAGGAGTAAAACCCATAGGGTGTAAGTGGATCTTCAAAAGGAAGAGAGGCGCAGACGGAAAGATGAAAACTTATAAAGCCCATCTGGTTGCCAAGGGATATCGTCAACGTTATGGTATAGATTATGATGAGACGTTTTCTCCTGTGGCAATGCTCAAATCCATTCAGATTATGCTTGCGATAACTGCCCATCTGGACTATGAAATCTGGCAGATGGATGTGAAGACAGCTTTCCTAAACGGAGAGCTGGATGAAGAGGTGTATATGATACAACCTGAAGGTTTCACATCCACAGATGAGTCTAAGGTGTGCAGGCTACAGAGGTCCATTTATGGACTTAAGCAGGCATCACAGAGTTGGAACATACGTTTTGATAAGACGATCAAGACGTATGGCTTCGTTAAGAATGGAGAAGAGCCATGCATTTATAAGTGGGCTAATGGTCCAGTAATAGTATTTCTTGTATTATATGTGGATGACATTCTCTTAATCGAGAATGATGTCCCTGCATTACAGGGAATAAAGATTTGGCTGTTGTCACAGTTCTCCATGAAGGATCTGGGAGAAGCTTCCTACATCCTAGGGATGAGGATCTATAGGGATAGATCTAAAAGATTGCTTGGTTTATCTCAGTCCATGTATATTGATACTATGCTGAAGAGGTTCAGCATGGAGAATTCCAAGAAAGGCTATCTTTCGATAGGCCATGGAATTTTTCTCTCGAAGAGGGATTGTCCGACAACACCTCAAGAGAGAGAGCATATGGGTAAGATTCCATATGCTTCGGCAGTGGGATCTATCATGTACGCCATGACATGTACACGACCAGATGTGGCATACTCACTAGGGATAGTGAGTAGATACCAATCTGATCCAGGGGAGAATCACTGGAAGGTTGTTAAAACCATCCTGAAGTATTTAGAAAATACTAAGGACCAGTGGCTTGTTTATGGTGAATCGGACTTGAGACTTATAGGGTTTACAAACTCAAGTTTCTAGTCTGATCATGATGACAGCAAAAGTGTGTCAGAATTTATTTGTATCCTTAATGGTGGGGCTATCTGCTGGAAAAGTTCCAAGCAGCACACAGTGGCTGATTCAGTTTGTGAGGTGGAGTATGTCGCTGCATCAGATGCTGCCAAAAAAGTGGTGTGGCTAAGGAAATTCATCACCGAGCTCGGAGTAGCACCTTCCCTTGTTGGTCCAGTTCTGCTCTACTGTGACAGCTCTAGAGCCATTGCTCAGGCGAAGGAACCAAAGGCACACCAGCGGACGAAGTATATTCTGTGCCGCTACCATCTCATCCAGAAAATTATGGATCGAGGTGACATCGATCTTTAGAAGATCGACGGAAAGGAGAACCTGACTGACCCATTCACTAAAGCCATTGCGGTGAAGGAGTTCGATAACTACAAGTCGAAGATGAGTATTAGATACTGCACCGATTGGCTTTAGGCCAAGTGGGAGATTGTTGGGAATAGTATCCCAAAGTCAATTGTCAGCCTGTTGATGGTTGTGCTCATTTTTGTATTTGTACATGAATTATGAATTAATAAAAATTATTTTGGTATTTTTCATCACAAAATGTTTCATCTTCCAATGAACTCCTATGTTGTGGTGAAGTCCTTAGGACTATTTAGACTCGACAAAGGAGGATTTATCGTTTAGTCCTTAAATCTGTTCGCGACCAAATGATACGTTGTTATCAAGGACGATAATGTTTATCAAGCATAGGTCGTTGTGTGCCATATAGGTTGGTTATCCTCTTAACCAATGAGTGTGGAGACACTGGTATGGCATGCAGGTGTGATGTAAGGGTACATCTGCACTGAACGTGACCGACTCTGGAGCTATTTCTACTGTCAAGATTTGCTCCGATGGAATATGGGTATAAATGTTCCTTCGACCTGAGACCACCACGGTGACTTGCAAGCAACTCACTGCACTTAGGCACTGGACTACCTGAATTTTTAATTCAGTGACGGAAGGTTGCTAGGTGTAGTCAAGTACTTGACTTGTCGATGCGTGTGTCAAGATGGGATTGACCACTCCAGTTTAGGAGCTGTGTACAGTCGTGTTTCAATTTAGCAAAATCTTGGCCAGGGTAGTCCTTGTGAGGAGTCACAGGACTGTTTGAGTTAAGCATGATTTGGATGATCCGATCAGGGTTGACAGTTTAACCCTGAGTCATCCTAAACACAGGGGTCAAAAGGATGAATTATACAGTAATCATATTCATGTAGGTTCTGAGTGTTGTGATTGTGACTCTTCGATCTATCCGGACGTCGGGTACCATTGCTAGATGGTCACTTCGATTAGTACAGGAATTGATTCCTGTGCTACTGGCTTAGGTTCGAACCTGCGGGGTCACACACATTAGAGATTCCTATCTGATCTGATGGTTGGTGTAGAATCTTACATGTTTAGGACTTAGTGATCGAGAATCAGGATTCTCTGATCATGAGTTTCACACATTATGGGTACCGGGGTCAAGAGTCCCACTGGTTGGGACTTTTCGATCAGGGTTATATATTGATGAATTCTGATGCCCGATTACCCATCGAATTTGGATTCAATATTTATGAGAGGTTTAATTAGAGATTTAATCACTAATTAACTCAATTTGATTGAGTAATTAATTTTGGATCAAGTCCAATTGAATTGGATTCAGTTGGGTTTGACCCGATTAGGTTAAGAGTTGACCTAATCGTCGAGATGTTTGGTCCCTGATATGATCAGGGGTTGGGCTTAATCAATTTCTGATTTGATTAGAATTTTATTAAGCCAAATTAAGCCTAATTAAGTTGGGTTTAAATTAGTCTAATTGGACCTAACTTATTTGGTTCAGTTAGGTTGGTTTAAATAATTAAACCACCTTGACCCAATCTCCATGCACCACCTCACTTCTATTGCACCCATTTGAATTCATGAGAAGGAACTTTTCATGAATTATTTCCTCACGCTAAGCCCTCTACACGCCCCACTTTAATGTGTCAAATGAATGGATAAGGATGATTGGTTGGCCATTCAAATTCAAAATAAAGTTTGAATTTGAATGGGCAATCAATCTTTGCACCTTATCCCTTTTTTTATGCCCCATTTATTACATGAGAAAAGGTTTCTCATGAAATCACTCCATGCATAATTTAAGCCATGCCTCATGCCTTTAGTGGATAAGGGATGAGTTGGTGTCCATTTGAATTCAAAATTTGATTTGAATTCAAATGTGCAATTACTCATCTTTATCCTTTCTTTTGGATAAGACTTTTGACGTTGTTATAAAAGGAGGAGAAGAGTGGGGCGTGCAAGAAGAAGATTTTTGGAGAAAAATTTTGGGACGTGAGAAGTCTTGTGCATGAAAAGAAAGTCCATATCCTTCTAAGAGAAAAAGAAATAAAAGAAAGAAAAGTGGGTGCAAGGTTTCCGGTGAGTTCCCTAGAGTTTTAGCCTGGGGTTCGAAAAGTGAGAAAGTGAGCTACGAGTGTCATGAGCTTACAAAATCTCAGAGAGATCTTCAACATCCTCTCAAGCATGTCTGCTGATGGTCTGGAGCATCCGAAGAATCGACAGACATCGATCGAAGGAGTTCGATCAGCATCGACCGTCAAAAGGGCTCTACAACGAGCTAGCACTCGTGAGGTGTCGATCAGATCGAAAACTTTATGTGGATGATCCACAAAGGTTAGACACACTATGTGGCTGCATCACGATGATCAGACTCTCCCGACGGTGATCAGATTGCGACGATCTACTACCTGTACAAAGGTATTGTGTTCTGAACACATTACAATAAAGTATTTATTGTTCAAATTTGAATTTCAAATTTAAATGCATGCATGCTATATATCATATTTTGATCCTAGTATAGGATAAATTTATATTAATTAATTAGATTAATTAATATTTTTTCACTGTAAAATCATAATTTTGAAAAGGTTTTATAATTACCATTTTACCCCTGTACTGAATTTCCCACATCCACACCATAGATTCAAGACACATCTACCTTAAGGAAGCGATCATACACCAACCTTCCGGATCGATCACCATCCTCATGATAATCCTATGGTTAGGAGCTGTTTATGAGTTAGTTATGTAAATTCATGCCTTAAATTTTTAACTCTTGAAAATATGAATTGACATTCCTACTAACTCAAAGGATGTATCACAGACATATAATGTACACAATGTGATAGAAGAATAATCCATTTATTGATTTATAGTCAAAATTATAAATTTGCCCTTAGATTTGTACAAGAATATGTCAGCCAATCTGGCATCTAGGGCACACATCTAACAGAACCTACATAGTCAATATACACAGCAAGGGCCCATATGGCTAGAGATCAAAGGAACGTGCAGTCAAACTGTGTAGCCTCACTACGAATGGCCAATACACCATAGGTCAAAGGACCAGTCACACCACTGCAGCATCGAGAAAATCACTGACGAGTGAGTAGACATCCAAGTAGTTTCTCATGTTGGTCACACTCAGTGCAAGTATTTTCTAACAACCACCTACACTCTCACTCCAGTATCTCTACACCACAAACTCGAAACTTATCTGTCCCAAAGAGAGATGATCCATGCATCAATCTCGAATGGATTGATCATTATCCTCCATGACGATCCTTCGATCGGGAGCATTTAGAAATTAACCACTAATGATGTATGTCTCAAATTCTCAACATCTTTTGAATATACAAAATCATCTTTATTAATTTGTAGGGCAAATCATGGACACATAAGACATGGTTGGTTATAAAGACTGCCCAACAAGTATAAAACATGTCCTAGAGAAAAGTATGTGTCAGTCAAGTTTGGCTTCTAGGGCACACATCCAACAAACTCTCACTTACACTAAAGCCAATCTATCATATACCTGAGCCCCATCTTTTGAAGATAGGCTTCTGTGTTTAGTTGGCCAGGTGACTTGGGCCTACTACTATTATGTGGAGTCTACTCTCTGAACCTCCATGTAGTTCTACTTAAGGTAATCGCGTATATCTCTGCTCTATATGCATGGACTTCTGGTGAGACTTTAGCTCTTTAGCAAAAGCTATGGACCATTATCTTTACAATACAATATCATAGCATCTAATAGTATGACATCTAGTTCTACCACTATCATAAGAATCAGAGCACATCCTGTACATCTACAGTATATTCAGCTTTCATTGGTTGATTGCTTGGAACCCTTCCAATAAATCGAACCAACATAACTTAAGAATACATGCTGATGTAGAAATTCTACCATCAGTATCAGTGTATCCTCCCACTTTTAGCTCCAACCCTTCTTCAAAGATGAGGAATAATCCCTTAGTGCTTCTCAAATACTTAGGGATATTTTTATAGTAATCCAATGCTCCCAGCCTGGATTTGACTAATATCTGCTCATGACTTTCACAGCAAGACATACCAAGTCGAGTACATAGCATGGCATTCACTTATACCCAAGAGGATAATGGATCTCTCTTGAAGTTTTCAATACTGAACCCTTTCAATACCTCTTCTATGTACTTGTCTGTGAAAATCAAACATCCTTTTAGGATCTATCTCTATAGACCTTTTATTTTTAAAATATTTGACCAAGATCTTTGAAAAAAAAATCTATATATAACCACATCATAATCGATGTCAGTATGGGACCCTCCCACTGACCTTCATGTAACCATATGATTCCTCATATCACGTCATTATAGGTTTTAGGATCATCCTTATGTTCCTAATCTCTCTCGAGAAATACTTTCTCTGAATTCTTTGTAAGAATACCAAGTACCTTTCTAAAGTATGGGAGATCTTACTATATCTACAAGGTGAAGGAAGTACTATATATACTGGCTCATCTTAATAGGTTGTACAGATCTTGTGACTCATTATTCTTTAGAGATTTTTTCTCTTTGAGTTCATCCTCCCACTATTTTTAGAAAAATAATATGATTGCTCACAATCATATTGTGAACCATTGGAAAGAAAAAGTGATATCTCAAATACCTTTTAGGATATCTTATAAATGAGCTCTTCACAGACCTTTCCTCTAACTTGTCCACCATTTTATATCTCATATGGTATGGTGAAACTAACTTTAGAAAAAATTTAATTTAAATTTTAGAAATTAAATCTTGTTTCTAAAGAAATAATAGTTAAATTAGTGACGTTCATGATGGAACGGATCATATCTCATACAGTGCCATCGCTCCTCACAGATACACCATTGAGTTGAGGTGTACAAGAAGAATTTCATCATGAAACTATGCCATTCTCTTTAGATAATCGATAAATTCTCTATTTAGTATTGCATCCTCGATCTGATTGAAGTACCTTCAAAAATTTTTTGATTTATCTTTTCTACTTCATATCTAAATTCTTTGAATCTTTCAAAGTCTTTCAGATTTATATCTCACATACATATACCTATACCATGATTGCTCATCAGTAAAGGTAATGAAGTAGTGATAACCTCCTAGTCTGGCTCATCAAATGGGTCATATACGTCATATGTGTACTAGGATAAGTATTTTAGTAGTCCTATCCTTTTGACCCATAAAGGATAGTTTGGTCATTAATCCTCAAAGAAATAATTCATAGACTTGATATGACTTAATAGTCAATGAGTCCAAAAGGCTTATTTTCTTCAGTCAATAAATCATTTCTTCTCATACATGATCTAGCCAAAAGAACCATCTGTATACTTCAGGTTATTTGGTTTTGGATCTCTTAGACCCAATGGCATTCACTATTTTCTCAAATAATTTTTACAAATGCATCACCATGCAAATGATAAAGAATTAAATTCAAATGGTAATCATCGAGATTAGGTGCCTACAGTCGAGTACAACTTTTATATCATTACTGACTCAAAAGAATCACTTCATCTTCCCTCAGTCCTCTTCTTTCTTTAGACCTTATATTAAAGTGCGTAATATGCACTAGAGTCTAATGAAAAAGAGAAAATTATAAGATCAATTTTGAGCAATTTTGATATACCTTCCAAAGGCATGTAAATGTTTTTTTAGATTCTCCAGGTATGTACCTCTGAACTTTTCAAGGTCTCTTAGTTACCAGCATATCGATCAATTCAGTTAAGGTGCTATAATATTTATTCATATAATAGTTTTACAAATTATTTGTATGAATCAGAAATTAAAGGATCAAATCTATTAGTAATTTTTTATGTATGGTCATGTCAAGCTTTTCAAGCTCTTCAATGTCCTTTATCATCGATCATGGACAAACAGTCCATCATGCATCTCATGCATTGTATGACTCTAATCATCTTATAACTGTTGCAGATGAATCAGCATGTCATTGGTAGTCTGTATGTCCTTATGCATACATTGGATTTCATCAACTATGAAGTCTAATTTATAGCACCTTATCTAATTATTAATGTCCAACCATTTGTCAAGTATAGCTCGTTGACTATGGATTGAACAAGCTGATAATATTGGGTTAACCTGATAAAAAACATAGCTTAATTTCTAAATGCTAAGAACTATTCTTAGATTTCTGAGCCAGAATATATAATTAATTTTGGTTAAGTGGTTAATATCTAGGATTCAAGCTAGAGTGTTGGAAGTTGAAAAATTGATCATAGAGAGTAAAATTTTAATTAGATGATTGTACTTGTAATAGTTTATTCTAAGAATTTTAAAAACAAACAAAAGGTTCTCACTAATTTTTTGAATCTCTCACACTCCTCGGGTGGAGAAAATGGAAGTCCTTATGCGATAATAGGTTCTAGTGGATGTTGCGGTCCTATCGATGTATGACACCTCACCTAATAGTTATTGATGACATATATATCAATACATGGACAACTCTTTATCCAGATGCTTCTCAAAGCATGTTGCAGCAACTTGATCTCTAAGTCTTGTGGCCTCACCTAATAGTTATTGGCACATTTCTTAGTTAAATCTGACCCACCGTTCATCAGTGAGTACAAAGCCATCATTGGGTCCCTCACCTAACAATTATTGGGCCCAACCCCATTTTTACCTTGGGGCATCTGATGCCAATAGAGTGGTCATGCCTTTCCGATGCAACCTGTTGGGTATAAAATAACCCCAGTTGAAGTTCGTAAGAGGCCAACCCTCCCAGGACTCTTACGGCTTCCGACCTTGTGCGGCGTCTTTCTGAACTCCTGCGACTGTCCGAGCTTCCACAGTACCATCCGGACTCCTCCAGCAGTCGACCTTCCACAGTGTCCTCCAGATTCCTCCGATGGACGAACTCCTATCGTATCCTCCGGACTTCTCCAATAATGATCTCCTTCAGTCATCTATCGGACTGCTCCAAATGCTCTCTGGGCTTCACTATCAGCCGATTTTCTACAGTGATCGACTACTCTCCGAATCTCTTCCAGACTTCCTCCCATCATGATCGACTTTACCCGAGCTTCTTCCAGACTTCATCAATGTCCGGGCTTCTCCAGTAGTAGGACTTCTACAGTAACCAGACTCCATCCAAGTTTCTATAGTGGTCGATCGCCTTTCGAATTTCATCCGAGCTTCTACAGTAAGTGAATTTCATCTGAACTTCTACTGCAAGCGGACTTCATCTGAGCATCTATAATAAGCGGTCTCCATCAGGGCTTCTACGGTAATCGGTCTTCATCCGAGCTTCTACAGTAAGCGGCCTCCTTCTGGACTTCTGCAAGAATCGGACTCCATCCAAACTTCTACAGTGGATAGATTCCAGATGAACTTCTACAACGGACGAGCTCCAGCAGTCAGATTTCTACAGTGACCGACTGTCTCTGATGTCTTTCATACCTCTTCAGCCATCAACCTTCAACAGCGCCAACCGAACATCAACAGTGCCAACCAAACCCCTCCAATGGACAAATTCCCTCTAGACCCCTCCAGCGGTCGACCTTCCACAGTGTCCTCCAAACTCCTTCAGCGGACGAACTTCCACAACACCTTCTGGACTCTTCTATCGGTCAACCTTCTATAGTGCCTTTCGAATTCTGCTATCAGGCGACCTTCTGTTGGATTGCTCATGCAACCGGACCTCTCCAGCAAACAGTCTTCAGACAAGCTTCTACATCAAACAAATTCTAGATGGACTTCTCTAGCAATCGGACTCCAATCAGATTCCTCCAGTAGAAAGTTTTCATCCGGGCTTCTACAGCAGATGACTTCTGTCTGTAGCATCAATGCCTAAGGCACCCAACAACAGTTAACCCGTCAGCAACCTCAAAAACATCTGAGCTTCTCTTAGATTGCTGAGACAGAGAGCTATTCTGCTCCACCAGATGTCCTAACCGAGCTTCAACCATCCAACCTAAACTCTCCGGCAAGTCGCGACAATGGACACCACTCCACTCTCTGTAACAAACTCCACGTGGCCCCGAATGGCCCATTACCAGGCAGTTACGGATGTCGCTGTCAATCAGTTACGCTCTCCCATCTATAAAAGGGATCCCCAGATATGTTCTCCTTTAAGCTCTAAGCACTATCTCTAAACTTTGCTAAAATCTCATTCGAGTGCTCTATTTCTATTGAAGCAGAGTACTGACTTGAGAGTCGGAGGGTCTTGTCGGAGCACCCCCAACTCTGGTTTAGACTTTCCTTGCAGGTCTCGATGGCGGCCATGATCCCCTCGATTCCAGCTTCTCCAGCATCGATGGAATTCTGCACCAACAGAATTGGCACTAGAGGAAGAGGCTGTGTCTTCGTAGGACCTTTGTTCTTAAAGGAGTACTCAACGGGACTATCTCCAATCATCTTCTTCGACATCTTCTTCTTCTTCTCCAGCCAGATCCCAACCTGATACCTCCCCGAAAGGCATCCACCAGGCGATCTACGGCCTCCGTGGCCAGATCTCAGCAAGATCCGCCAGCTTCGACCTCATCTCCAGTTTTCCAGGCTCCTCCTCCTCCGGCAATAGCAGTTAGAATGGAGCAGTTTGACCCATTGGTTCAGCAAGTCAGGGGCCTTATCGAAGTGGTGTAAGCCATGCAGCAGTAGCAGCGGTAGCCACAGGCATCTGTGCGACTGAAAAGAGTATCATCGGAGATCCAGAATTTGATGATCGGGCGGCCCACTTGGGCCAGTCGCCCTGTATCCCCCAAAAAGGGGAAGCAGAGGGCAGAGAGCCCTCTGTCTGATCATGATTCCACCCCCGGAGGGTCCCTACTTCTGTTCTGCTAGAAGACCCTCAAGATTCATGATCGAGAGGATCTCCTGGATTAAAGATTTCAAGAGATGAACTGACGAATCGAAGAGCTCCACCATGCTCCCCCTGCTTACGGTGAGGATATCTGTACTGATCCTCCTTTTTCTCAAAAGATTATGCAGGAATCGATCCCGTTGAACTTCAAGCTCCCCCAATTTGAGAGCTACGATGGGACCTCAGATCTGGTTGACCACCTGGAGGCCTTTCGGACAATGATGCTGCTCCATGGCACGCCAGACGCCATCCTATGTCGAGCTTTTCCATTTACCTTGAAAGGAGCAGCAAGAAATTGGTACTCGACATTGAAGTCGGGTACTATCTTCTCTTTTGATCAAATGAGCCACCAGTTTGTGGCTCATTTCGTCAGCAGCTAACATCCCTAGAGAGGTTCGGAGTCCCTCATCAACATCAAGCAAAAATAGGGAGAATCCATCTGAACTTATGTCAACCATTTTAACACCGCCGCATTGGAGGTCTGAAACTTGGATCAATCAGTTGCAATGGCTGTTCTGAAGAGTGGTCTTCAAAAGAATGACCTTTTGTTTTCCCTAAAAAAGAAGTATCCCAGAGACTTCGCTGATTTGCTGGCTTAGGCTGAAGGATATGCCCGAGCAGAGGAAGCCTTCAAGCTGAAGGACGAGGAGGCCATGAAGGAGCGGCAGGCGGGTGACTCCAACAAGCCTGCAGCTGAAGAAGGGCCGAGTGAAGCTCAGCCATGTTCTCGAACTTCTCTCGAACACAAGCATGTCCAAACTCCCCCCAAGCTTGTAGGCAGAGAAGCTCGGACCGCAGAGTTTAGTGGAGCTCTCCCTCGGGAAGATTCCACAGCTACGCCTCTCTCAATGCTCCAAAAACTCAAGTGCTGATGGAGATCAGGGAGCAGCTGCCAAGGCCCGAAATGCACACACACCCCAGGAAGCGCAATCCTAACAAGTTCTACCTCTATCATCGTGACCACGGCTACGACACGGAGGAGTGTATTCAGCTTCGAGATGAGATCGAGGAGTTCATCAGATGGGGTTGGCTCAACAGATTCATTCTATGCCAGTCTGAAGGTAGGGAAGATCGATCGAGGGCCCTACCACAACCAGAGCCGCCAAAGAGGAAAGAACAGCCTAAAGATCAACCTCCAATCAGGATCATCAACACCATCTCTGGAGGACCTCAACAGGGAGCAGCCAGTGGATCGGTCGGACCGCCAAAGTGACAGAGGACTGAAGAATCTATAACCTTTACTGAAGAAGATGCCCAAGGTCATGCCTTTTGGCCTCAAAAATATAGGGGCGTTCTATCAACGATTGGTGAACAAGATCTTCAAAGAGCAGATCGGCTGCAACATGGAGGTCTACGTGGATGACATGCTTATAAAAAGTAAATCCTCAATGAACCATGTTGCCGACCTTGAGGAGACCTTCAGTGCCCTCCGAAAATACAAGATGATGCTGAATCCAATCAAGTACGCTTTTGAAGTAACCTTAGGGATATTCTTGGACTTTATGGTATCGGGGTGCGGGATCGAAGCAAATCTGAAAAAGATTCATGCCATCCAGGAAATGACCGCTCTGAAGTCAATAAAGGAAGTTCAGCACCTTACTGGGAGAGTAGCAGCTTTGAATCGCTTCGTCTCAAGGTCGGCCGAATGGTGCCTACCTTTTTTTCAAGCAGTCGAAGAACTTCTGTTGGACCACTGAATGTCAGCGAGCGTTCGAAGAATTGAAGAACTACCTCGGCTCACCTCCGCTATTGGCAAAGCCCAAATTTGAAAAGGAGTTGTTCCTGTACCTGGCAGTCTCCCCTGTGGCTCTCGCAGTAGCTCTGGTTAAGAAAAAAGTAAAAATTCAACGGCCGATCTACTACATAAGTCGAGTATTGAGAGATGCTGAAACTAGGTACATTATGTTAGAAAAACTAACTTACGCCCTGTTGATTGCAGTCTGAAGGCTCCGACCTTACTTTTAAGAACACACCATAACACTGCTCACCGATCAGTCGATTAAGGTAGTTCTGCATCGAGCGGATGCTTTCGGAAGGATAGCGAAATGGGCGGTCGAGCTCATAAAATTTGACATCAACTATCGACCTCGGTCGATGATAAAATCCCAGATATTAGCAGACTTCATAGTGGAATGCACTATCTTGGAAGAAGCCGAACTTGAACGTGGTAAAGCTGACAACCCAGGGCTCCAGCCGAACTCCCTTGAGGAAAGAATAGATCCCCTCTGTGTGGATGGTTCCTCCAACATGTCAGGCGCTAGCGTGGGCCTGATCTTGGTCAATTCGGAAGGAATTATCATGGAGTATGCACTGCGTTTCGAATTTCCTACGATAAATAACGGAGCAGAATATGAAGCTCTGATTGCAAGACTGAAGATCGCCAAAGAATTAGAAGTAGTTCAGCTCCAAGTCTACAGTGACTCCCAATTGGTGGTGGGACAAGTCAGTAGAAACTATGAAGCTCGGGAGGATAGTATGGCCAAGTATCTCGAAAAGGTGAAAGAGATCATCCCTACCTTTGGCAGCTTTGACATCAAGCAGATTCCAAGAGCAGAAAATACTAGGGCTGATCTTCTCTCCAAGTTGGCTACACTGGCTCCGACTGAACTACCCAAGGAAGTCCTCTTCAAAGTTTTGAAATATCCAAGTATGAAAGAACCGCAGCTTGTAATGGAGATCAGCCATGAATCCAGCTGGATTGACCCACTGGTTGCATACCTTAAAGATGGGGTTCTTCCTCATGATGCAAAAGAAGCTCGAAAGCTTAGAAATCAGGCTTTCCGATATACCCTTTATGAGGGCAAGCTGTACAAGAGGTCGTACTCTTTGCCCCTCCTAAAATATCTCCAACCTTCTAAAGCCGACTTTGCCTTGTGGGAGGTACATGAAGGAGTCTGCAGAAGTCACTTGGGGGCCAGATCTTTATCCCACAAACTGCTCCGACAAGGTTATTACTGGCCTACAATGTACCACAACTCCATTGAATATGTAAGAAAGTGTGATCGGTGTCAGAGCTATGTGAATATCCAAAGACAGCCCGCCTCCGAACTTACACCCTTGAGTGCCCCATGGCCGTTTGCACAATGGGGGATTGATATCCTTGGATCTTTTCCCATGGCGTTCGGGAAGTGAAAGTTTCTCCTGGTGGCAATTGACTACTTTACCAAGTGGGTTGAAGCCGAACCTTTGGCGAAAATCACAGAAGCTAAAGTGCAGGACTTTGTCTGGAAGTCAATCGTTTGTAGGTTCGGCTTACCCAGAACTCTCATTACTGATAATGGGTGACAATTTGCTGGAGCAAGGTTTGCTGAATTTTGTGAGGACTTAAACATCTCCCATAACTTCACATCAGTAGCCCATCCGCAGGCAAATGGCGAAGCCAAAGTGACCAACAGGACTTTGTTACAAGGAATCAAGGCGAGACTTGATATAGCAAAGGGAACTTGGGTAGACAAGCTTTATCATGTATTATGGGCATACCGAACTACCCAAAGACTGTCCACGGGGGAGACCCCCTTTGTCTTAGCCTTCGAAACAGAAGTCGTTATCTTGATTGAACTCAAACTTCCATCGATGCGAGTTGTGGCATTCGACGAGCAGTGCAACTCACAGGATCTCAAGGCCAACCTTGACTTGTTAGAAAAAAAAATGAGAGACCGCTCAAGTTTGGATGGCAGCCTACAAGCAGAAAGCAGCCCGCTACTACAACTCCCGAGTCAAGAGCAAAGCCTTCAGAGTGGGGGACTTAGTACTTCGGTGAGCCACTGTTTCACAACCTCAGAACCAAGAGAAACTTGTCCCAAACTGGGAAGGCCGGTATGAAGTCAGGGAGGTAGTCCGGTCCGGGACATACTATCTAAAAGAGCTCAGAGGAGCAGACCTTCCGCGACCATAGAATTCAAAAAATTTACGAATGTATTACCGATAACTTTGCCTTAAATAAAAGTTTCATATTCACATATCTTTTCTTTTGGCATGAGCTTATAACGACAGGGAGTAGCTCCTTCAGAGAATCGAAACTAAGCATGTCAGGAACAAGAGGAGAACCTCATCCTGACACAAATGAAGGCCCGGTTATTAAGAGATTGGATGGGGGGAGAGGCCCTCACAACGGCCCTTATGCGCCCCCACGGCCATGTTAGAAACAGGAGGAGAACTTCGTTCTAATATGAGCAAAGTTGAAAACCTAGTTATTAAGAGATCGGATGGGGGGAGAGGCCCTCGCAACGGTCCTTATGCGCCCCCACAGCCATGTTAGGAACAGGAGGAGAACCTCATCCTAACATGAGCAAAGTCGAAGACCCGATTATTAAGAGATCGGATGGGGAGAGAGGCCCTCACAATGGCCCTTATGCACCCCCACAGCCATGTTAGGAGCAAGAGGAGAACCTCATCCTAACATGAGCAAAGTTGAAGATCCGATTATTAAGAGATCGGATGGAGGGAGAGGCCCTCGCAACGACCCTTATGCGCCCCCACAGCCATGTTAGGAACAAGAAGAGAACCTCATCCTAACATGAGCAAAGTCAAAGATTCGATTATTAAGAGATCGGATAGGGGGAGAGGCCGTCGCAACGGCCCTTATGTGCCCCCACAGTCCTGTTAGGAACAGGAAGAAAATCTCATCCTAACATGAGCTGAAATTGACTGTGTCAAAAACAGGAGGAGAACCTCATCCTGACACAAACAAAGACCTGGTCGTTTAAGACCGAATGAGGAGAAAAGCCTCCTCAACGGCTCCTCTACACCCCTACAACCCCGTTAGGAACAGAGAAAAAACCCTCGCCCAAACATAAAAAGAAAGGGGAGAGAAAAAAGGAAAGCGATGAGCTACGCTAGAGATAAGAGAAAAATGAACTACATCTAAGACACAAGGGACCTTATCTCAACGAGGAAGAAAACTCTTGTCAAAAATCCTCAATCTCTAAGGGGGAACCCAACACTAGCAAAAGAAAATAGACTTTCTCAAAGTAACAAGAAGTTCAGGCCCCAAGCTCGAATACTGGGAGAAAGTATCAAATTTGAATGGCCTCGAAAAGACCTTCGATCATGAACAAAAAGGGTGAATCAACGTAGCAATGATCAGAAATCTTCAAACAACATCGACATCGAATAAGACAAAAGACAAGAGAAGCTCGATAAACGACAACTCAGAGCAAGAATAGACAAGATAATGAGAAAATTCTTTTTCATTTCATTAGTAAAGAGAGCATTACAAAAGCCTTTGAAGGCCAAAAAAAAAAATAACAAGAAAAGAAAAGAATACATGGAACAAAAGGTAAAAGAAGCTCGGCTTCTTCAGACTTCGGACTCTCGGTTCCGCCATTATCAAGGATTGCTTTAAGTTCTCAACTTCTTCTTCCAGTTTCTTCTTTCTTAGCAACATCTCCCGATACATTTGGTGAAACCGCCGGCTTTCGCCCTCCGATTCTCGAAGCCTCTTCCTCAGAACTTCAGACTCTGCTTCTGCATCCTTGACCGCCTGCTGCTCATAGGTCAGCTGAATTTTCAAATCAAGGGGGGCAACTTCGACTGTAAAATTTTCTCTGTACTTTCTTCATTCGAAACCCGAACTCGGAAGTAGGGAGACTGGTGTTGGGTATAAAATAACCACAACCAAAGTTCGTAAGAGGGCAACCCTCCCAGGACTCTTACGACTTCCGACCTTGTGCGGCGTCTTTCTGAACTCCCTCGGCCGTCCAAGCTTCCACAGTACCATCCGGACTCCTCCAGCAGTCGACCTTCCACAGTGTCCTCCAGATTCCTCTAACGGACGAACTCCTATCGTATCCTCCGGACTTCTCCAATAATGAGCTCCTTCAGTCATCTATCAGACTGCTCCAAATGCTCTCTGGGCTTCACTATTAGCTGATTTTCTACAGTGATCGACTATTCTCCGAATCTCTTTCAGACTTCCTCCCGTCACGATCGATTTTACTCCGAGCTTCTTCCAAACTTCGTCAATGTTCAGGCTTCTCCACCAGCAGAACTTCTACAGTAACCAGACTCCATCCAAGTTTCTACAGTGGTCGACCATCTTTCGAATTTCATCCAAGCTTCTACAGTAAGCAAATTTCGTCCGAACTTCTATTGCAAGTGGACTTCATCCGAGCTTCTACAATAAGCGGTCTCCATCCGGGCTTCTACGACAATCGATCTCCATCCGAGCTTCTATAGTAAGCGGCCTCCTTCCGAACTTCTGCAAAAATCGGACTCCATCCGAACTTCTACAGCAGATGGATTCCAGACGAACTTCTACAATGGACAGACTCCAACAGTCGAATTTCTACAGTGACCGACTGTCTCTGGTGTCTTCCATATCTTTTCAGCCATCAACCTTCAACAGTGCCAATTGGACTTCAATAGTGCCAACCAGACCCCTCCAATGGATAAATTCCCTCCGGACCCCTCCAACAGTCGACCTTCCATAGTGTCCTCCAGACTCCTTCAGCGGACAAACTTCCATAACACCTTTCGGACTCTTCTATTGGTCAACCTTCTATAGCACCTTCCGAATTCCACTATCGATCGACCTTCTGTCGGATTCCTCATGCAACTGAACCTCTCCAGCGGACAGTCTTCAGACAAGCTTCTACATCAGACAAATTTCAGACGGACTTCTCTAGCAATCGGACTCCACCCGAATTCCTCCAATAGAAAATTTCCATCCAGGCTTCTACAGTAGATGACTTCCATCTGCAGCATCAATGCCTAAGGTACCCAACAACAGTTAACCCGTCAGCAACCTCAAAAACATCCGAGCTTCTCTTAGATTGCTGAGATAGAGAGCTATTCCACTCCACCAGACATCCCAACCGAGCTTCAGTCGTCCGATCCGAACTCTCTGATAAGTCGTGACAACGAACACCACTCCACTCTCTGTAACAAACTCCATGTGGCCCCGAACGACCCATTACCAGGCAGTTACGGACGTCGCTATCAATCGATTATGCTCTCCCATCTATAAAAGGGACCCCCCAGATACGTTCTCCTCTAAGCTCTAAGCACTATCTCTAAACTTTGCTAAAATCCCATTCGAGTGCTCCATTTCTGTTGAAGCAGAGTACTGACTTGAGCATCGGAGGGTCTTGTCGGAGCACCCCGATGGTGGTCGTGATCCCCTCGACTCTAGCTTCTCCGACATCGATAAAATTCTACACCAACACAATCGAACCATTGTAACCAATCAAGAACGATCAACATCGAAAAAGGCATCCGCATCTCTACAACGGTGGAAGACCAATAGACTTAATATTTAGTGAAGAGATTTGGGTTCAGATCTCTTCTAGTTAGTCACATACATCAGATGTAATAACTAATCTGGTTTAGATTAGTATATTTCATGTCTGACCAACCTAGTTAGCATGGGTTAACTCAGATCAACAAGTAATCTAATGCAAAACGTAATCTCTCAAGATGGCTAAGAAAGTAAAGATGAATGGGGGTCCCCCATTGCTTTTCTTAGACACCAATGAATTGATCAGGTCAGACAATGGAGTCAATTAAATAACCACCATCTAATACATACTTTAGACACCAAATTGGTTGATTAGAATTAGTTAGGTTAACCTATAGACCCAGACTCGAACCACTGAGCCAAATTCGATCTTGACTTAATTAATTCACATCAAAAATGAATCAATTTGATCAACTACAACTAAATTTAATTTTGAGCCCTTTTGACCTAATCCCAATCAATTCTTGATTAGGTTTGATCAACTGCTCAAAATCAAAAAGAGAACTGACTTGAGCGTCAGAGGGTCTTGCCGGAGCAACCCCAACTCCGATTTAGACTTCTTTTGCAGGTCCCGACGGTGACCGCAACTCCCTCGACTCCAGCTAGTCCGACGCAGACGGATTTTTGCACCAACAGAACACAATATCCGACTAGAGGTAGAAGGGACTTTTGAACAGTTTGCAAAGCTTGTAAGGGATGCACGAGAGCCACTCTATCCAAATTGTATAAAGTTCTCCAAGTTAGAGTTTTTGATAAAATTGCTTCATATTAAAACCATGAATTGATGGAGTCAGAAATCATTTGATCAAAATTTGACATTGATTAAAGTAACTCTTCTCAATGGAGAGAAACTTTCGAAATCATATTCTGAAGCAAAAATATAAATGCTGGAATTAGGACTTGGCTATATTCCTGTACATGCCTAGAAAAATGACTGTATATTATTTTATAAGGATAACGAACAGGCAACTGAATATCTAAAATACGGTGAGCCTAGATACAAAATCAATAATAGAAAAGCAAAGAAGATACCTTAAAAGATTTTAAGATATTTTCTATTGCTTCCAAGACTTCAAAGGTTGTATATGTCTACAAAGATAGCTGAAGAAATGAGATGGCATTATGAGCAGTGGGTTTCAAAGGAGAATATCTTAGCCACCCGATCGATTTTTTAGTGCGAAAAGATTTTGATGCAAAGCATCCACACTTTGTGAGTGACCCACACAATATCTGGCTTGGTCTAGCGACAGATTGATTTAATCTCTTTGGCAATCTGAGTACCACTTACAGCATGTGGCCTGTGATGCTAGTTGTATATAATGTGTCACTTTGGAAGTATATGAAAGAACTATTTATTTTTATGTCACTGTTGATTCTGAGTCTGAAAGTACTAGATAATGAAATTGATGCATATTTACGACCTTTAATCGATGATTTGAAGGAGCTACGGGAAAATAGGGTACAAACATATGATTGTATGAGTCGAAGTAATTTTAGGTTCTATGGATCATAAATAATTTTTTTGTATATGAAAATTTATCTGGATGGAGCACCAAAGGATATCTGGCATGTCCAATATACAATAAGGATGCATCCTCCTTACATTTAAAGCATGGATGGGAAATATGCTTCATGGGTCATCAGCGGTTTCTCCTTGGTAATCATTCTTAGGGGATCTGTTATAACCAATATTTTGATGGTAAGTCTGATCAATATCTGCCACCTAAGGAGTTAAGTGGAGCAAAAATTTTAAAACAACTTGAAGTCATTGAAAATGTCCAATTTGGAAAAATATCGGATACTCACAAGTGGAAGCATACTGAAGCTGAGCTGAATTGGATGAAGCGAAGCATCTTTTTTGAACTACTATATTGGAAGCAGCTACTACTTCATCATAATCTGGATGTAATACATATTGAGAAGAATATTTGTGATAATATCATCGGTACTGTATTGAATATTTCAGAAAGAATAAAAGATGGCACAAAAGCTTGCCTTGATTTATAGAAAATGGAAATCCGATCAGAGTTGCATTTAGTTGATCGAGGTGATAGATTTTTTATACCACCTATATGTTATTCGCTATTTGGTGAGGAAAAGAAAAATTTCTATGGATGGTTCAAAACTGTAAAGTTTTCTGATGCATATGCTTCAAATGTATTGTGGTGTGTTGGGAACAACGATGGTAATATCTCTAACATGAAAAATCATGACTCTCATGTGATGATGCAATATTTGCTTTCTGTGGTCATGCGTGGCTATTTGGGTGGTGATGTTCCAACTGCATTAATTGAGTTGGGAGTATTCTTTCGAGAATTGTGTTACTGAAAATTAAAGATTAACTTAAGAGATCTGAGAAGGATATCGTACTCATTCTTTGTAAGTTAGAAAAAATTTTTCCACCATCATTTTTTGATGTTATGGTGCATCTGGCTGTTCATCTTCTAAACGAAGCTCTTTTGGTCGATCCAGTATATTATCGATGGATGTATCCTATTGAAAGGTAAAAAAATTATACGCACTTTATCATATCAATTATAAGATGTAAATATATTTCTAAAATTTAAATTTATTTTTATTTATAGATTTTTATGTACCCTAAAAGGTATGTGCGTAATAAAGCACGGCCTGAAGAGCCTATAGTGGAAGCATATGTAGCTACGGAGTGTGTCACATTCTGCTTAATGTATCTTGATGATATCAAAATAAGATTCAATCATACAGATCGTAATGCTGACCGTGAATG
Source organism: Elaeis guineensis (assembly GCF_000442705.2). Lineage (NCBI taxonomy): Eukaryota > Viridiplantae > Streptophyta > Magnoliopsida > Arecales > Arecaceae > Elaeis > Elaeis guineensis. The sequence goes on from NC_025998.2 coordinate 80,145,247, forward strand.
GAGTGACAATGAACCGACATTGTCTATATTTAAACAAACGGTTCGACCTATTGGTGCAAGGAGATATGAATTTATGGACGTGAACGAGCTATCCAAGGCACACTTTTATGTTCTAAATAATTATGAAGAAATTAAAAATTTTATTGAATAAATACCTTCTTAGCATAGTATTTAATATTCTAAATAATTTTTTCATGTTGATGTAAAATTAAAAATCATAACTTGTTGCAGTGAGCACAAGAGTATACTATGTAGAGAGAATAATATAGATGCTGATGATCGACATAGAAAAAAATTTACAAAATAATTTGATGATCTTGTAAGTTGTATTAGTAATATATTATTTATTTAATTATAAATAATATTATTTAAACCAACATAATCTTTTATGTTATGGTGTAGATGAAATATAAGTACTTCAATAAAGAAGTGGGTGCGATCGATGAGTTGTATGATTTAACATGTGATCCCAATCGAAGGGTTAATCACAATACATCCTGTATCATTGGAGGAATGAGATTTCATACAAGGGAGCTTGAGATGCAATGACAGATCCAGAATAGAGGGATTGCTACAATAGGATTGAAGAAGAAGAAGAGATTGAATATTATGGTGTACTAATAGATATCATAGAACTAAAATATGGGTCCAGTAATTTTGTATTCTTATTTCAGTGTGAATGGTGGGATATTAGTAATAAAAAAATTGATATTCATATCGATCCATACTTTATCAGCATAAATTTTGTACGAACATGGTATCAGAATGAGCCGTATATATTAGCAACTCAAGCAAAATAAGTAATATATTTGAAAAATCTAAAGTATCAAGGTAATTGGCATGTCGTACAAAAAATAATACCTAGAAGCGTATATGACATACCAATCCGATTAGAGATGGATGAAAATTCGGACTTACATGAAGAGGAAGCTTTTCAGCAGAAAGAACAAATATTAGTCGAGCTTTTTGTTGATGAAGAACTTGTAACAGCACCTTTGAATAGGGCTGATCTACCATCCAATGAAGTTGAAGCTAATTTTATAATTAATCTTGATGAGTCGGAGGGTGACGATCAATTTATAAATGATGATGAGATAGAAGACGACACATATATTGATTATTGTAATTCGGAGGAGGATCTACACATTGAGAAAGATATGAATATTGATGAGTAGATCTATATTTTTTGTTCAATCTTCTCTTGCAATAATGGTATGCGATATAATTCTATTCATTAGAATATAATTTATTTATTATTATTATTATTCAATATTATATTCATTTATATATCAAAAATTACAGATATGTCACCAAGAGACAGACAACGATGTTCGCATTCACAGTCTACCCTAGAGGCTGAGGTGCCTTCATCGATCTCCATTGCCGCACCGGCTCCATTGCCAGAGGGTCCTGCACTGGCAGGTCACAGTGAGGTAGGTCCCAATGAGATGGATCCGAGTGAGATGGTTCCAAGTGGTATTATTATACTTTTTATATAATAAAATTTGATTTCTTTATTTGGATAGCTATCATACTAATAATTTATTTATTATTATTTCAGGCCAGTCTTCATCGGTAGTGAGGTGAGGGCAAGGTCTATCGAAGAACCTCACTCTAGAGTATTGAAGACGCGAGCATCTGGGATAGCATCTCTATATCGAGATACCACCCAGCTACACCAAGCCCATTAAGGATGGTGCGAGCCATGGCAGACTGAGCTGGACATCATATGCCGCAGCTATGCCCCCGTGATGCTCTTCGATTGGTGTCACATTTTACCAAATCAGAGAGAAATTTTCTACACCCACTTACAGATAAAATAAATTATACTGTGAATATTTAATTTACATGGTATTCTTCTAATATTTATTATTGGCAGGGTGTATTCGACATCATTAATTTTGAGGAGGATCATGTGCGGCGAGCCATGGACACTCATTTATCTTTATGTTTCAATGATTATCACCATCACATGCATCAGCATTGGTACCATGTGATGCAAGATCATGGGGAGGAGGCAGCATGCCAGCAGCCCTATGATAGCATCACTATGGATGATTGGACTATCATATGCTAGCATTACGAGGATCCGATATATCAGGTTTTATCTTTCAAACTTCTTCTTTTTTTAGAGTTTAATGATTGAATCATTTATTCTTAAATTAAATTTATTATCTACTAATTTGACTGATAACTGTACAGAGAAGATGTATCCAGAATGCCGTAAATCGGGAGAGACAGACCGTACCGCATTATGGAGATTGAGATCGTTCGCTTGTCACATAGAGCACATGATAAATAATTTTTAATTTTTAATTCATATATAATTTTCTAGTTATTTTAAAAAATTAATTAATTATTTTTAAATTATAGAGAGATGCTGAGAGTGGCGAGCTACCTAGTAGGATCGATATCTACCAGCGGACCCACCAGTGATGGTCAGAGGAGTGGACGATGGGAAGCCAGGAGCTCTTTGTAAGCTTTTTTAATTATTTTTTCATTCACAGTTTGATTTTTATTATAAAATTAAAATAGCTATAATTTTAATTTTCAGGACCATATGATAGACATGAGATCCCAGCCTACCTCTGAGGGCTCGATCGTACCCACAGATGATGAGATCTGTGATCAGATACTTGGTACAAGATCCTGTTATGTTAGGGATCTAAGGTATGGGATCACTACTCCCTCATCCTCACACTCGTCTAGGGCTGACATCCATTCTACCTATGAGGCTTGACTGACGGAGGTACAGAAGTAAGCTATTGAGGATCGACAGTAGACTGAGCAGTGAGCTCATGAGTTGGCCACATGAGTCGATAAGTATCAACAGCTTCAGATCCAGATGATGGAGCAGATGGTGCAGATAGAGCAGACAATATAGCTAATGTGGCAGCAACAGGTTGGTCTGAGCTTTTTTGAGTGCTCTCCTTCCCCAGCTCATTCTCTAGATGTCGATACTTGATGGCTTCTTCATGTAATTTTTTATTTTTATTTTAAATTTTTTATAATTTTAATTTAATATAATAAAATAATAAAATTTATTTATAGATTTATTATGTAAATTTTTATTTTTATTTTTATTTTTTATTTTTTATTTATAAAAAATATTATAAATATAAATTAAAAATATATATTTATAAATTATTTTTTAAAAAATATGTTTAAATTATTAGTGATGAAATTATTTCTAATGAAATATTGATCGCTAAAAATATTTTAGTATGATAAAAAATTGATCATAAACAATTTTTTTAATAAATTTAAAATTATTAAATTTTTTTATAAAATTAATAGTAATAAAAAAATTTTCATCGTAAATAATTATTAGTGATAAAAATTTTTATCAAAAATTATTATATTTATGACGTAAGTTTTACGTCGCTAATATTATTTAAATTTAGTTTTCAAAAAAATTATTATTAAATTAATAGCAATAAAAAAAAATTTATTGCAAAAAAAGTTATTTGTGATGTAAATTTTTCATTGTTAAAAATTTTTAAAAATTTTAATTAAATTAATAGTGATGAAAATATTTTCATCACTATTAATATTTTATTTATTAGCAATATTATAATTCATCACAAATATTTTTGTTATGATTAAAATTTTTCATCAAAAATTATTTTTGAAAAAATAAAATTTTTTAACGACAAAAATTATTCACCGTAAATAACTGTTATTAGCGATGAAATATTTTTTTTATCATAAAATATTATCAACGACGTGATTATTTGTGATGAAATATTAGCAATAAAATTTTCATCACTAATAACTATTAGCGACAAAAATAGATTATTAGTGATGAAAATTTTTTATCACTAATAACCTATTTTGTTGTAGTGTGGCTTGTAGAGCACTCTTCTTTCAATCTCCCACTTGCACTAAAGCCAATCACTTTTGTATTTCAATCCCATACAATCAAGAGGGCGATCAAATAGCCACTGGAGTATGGCCTTAGTGAATAGGTCTGCTATATTATTCTTTATGTCAACACATTCTAGGACAATATCTTGTCTCTCTACAATTTTTTGAATGAGGTGGAAGCATCTGAGGATATGCTTGGATCTTTGATGAGACCAAAATTTCTTAGCTTGAATAACGGCCCCAGTGTTATCACAATAGAGTGGCACTGGTCCTTCAATCTCAGGAATGACTTCTAATTTCATGATGAACTTCTATATCTAGACAGCTTCCTTAGCGGCTTCACTAGCAGTGATATACTCTGCCTCAATGGTTGAGTCAGCTACTGTCTGCTACTTGATACTCTTCCAACTTACTGCTTTATCATTTAAGATAAACACATATCCTGATATTGACTTACTATTATCCAGATCAGATTGAGAATTAGAATCTGTATATCCCATTAGTTTCAACTCTGATCCTCCTCCATATATGAGAAAAACATCTTTAGTCCTTCTTAGGTACTTCAGAATATTTTTTATAGCTTTTCAATGATTCTTCCCTGGATCAGCCTGAAATCTGCTAGCTATGTCTAAAACATAAGCTACATCAGGCTTGGTACATAGCATGGCATACATAATTGATCTCATAGTCGAAGTATAAAAGATTTAGTTCATCCTCTTCCTCTCCTCTGGTGTCTTAGGATATATTTTCTTAGAAAGACGTATACCATGACTTACAGATAGGTAACCTCTCTTACTTGCCTCTATATTAAATCTCTTTAACACGAGATCTATGTATCATGACTGGGATAAATCTAGCATCTTCTTAGGTCTATCTCTATAGATCTTTATACCTAGTATATAGGATGCTTCACCTAAATCTTTCATAGAAAACTTATTCGATAGCCAAGTCTTGATCGATTGTAATATTGGGATATCATTCTCAATGAGTAGTATGTCATCGATATATAGAACTAAGAGGACAATAGCACTCCCACTTGTCTTCTTATACACACAGGGTTCATCCTCATTTTTGATAAAGTCAAACTCTTTGACAGTCATATCAAATTAGATGTTTCAGCTCCTTGAAGCCTGCTTCAATTCATAGATGGTGTTGGGTATAAAATACCCACAGCCGAAGTTCTTAGTGGGATTGACCCTTGCATGCTCCGTCCATGACTTCGATCGCAAGGAGGACTCCTCCCAGACTCCTACGGGAGCCGGGCTCCGTCGCCAACTTCAACTGCTGGTAAGCGCCGCCCGGACTCCTACGGGAGCCGAGCTCCATCCACGACTTCGACCGCAAGGAGAACTCCGCCCGGACTCCTACGGGAGCCGGGCTCCGTCACCAACTTCGACTGCTGGTAAGCACTGTCCGGACTCCTACGGGAGCCGGGCTCCATCCACGACTTCGACCGTAAGGAGGACTCCACCCGGACTCCTACAGGAGCCGGGCTCTGTCGCCAACTTCAACTACTGGTAAACTCCGTCCGGACTCCTACGGGAGCCGGACTTCGCACCTGACTCTAATTGCAGGAGGACTCCGCCCGGACTCCTACGGGAGCCGGGCTCCGTCGCCAACTTCAACTGCTGGTAAACTCCGTCCGGACTCCTACGGGAGCCGGACTTCGCACCTGACTCTAATTGCAGGAAGACTCCGCCCGGACTCCTACGGGAGCTGGGCTCCGTCGCCAACTTCAATTAGTGGTAAGCACCGCCCGGACTCCTACGGGAGCCAGGCTCCGTCTATGACTTCGACCGCAAGGAGGACTCCGCCCGGATTCCTACGGGAGCCGGGCTCCGTTGCCAACTTTGACTGCAGGTAAGCGCCGCCCGGACTCCTACGGGAGCCGGGCTCCGTCCACGACTTCGACCGCAAGGAGGACTCCGCCCGGACTTCTATGGGAGCCGGGCTCCGTCGCCAACTTCAACTACTGGTAAGCACTGCCCGAACTCCTACGGGAGCCGGGCTCCGTCCACGACTTCGACCGCAAGAAGGACTCCGCCCGGACTCCTACGGGAGCCGGGCTCCGTCGCCAACTTCAACTGCTGGTAAACTCCGTCCGGACTCCTACGGGAGCCAAACTTCGCACCTGACTCTAATTGCAGGAAGACTCCGCCCGGACTCCTACGGGAGCCAGGCTCCATCGCCAACTTCAACTGCTGGTAAGCACTGCCCGAACTTCTACGGGAGTCGGGCTCCGTCCACGACTTCGACCGCAAGGAGGACTCCGCTCGGACTCCTACGGGAGCTGGGCTCCGTCGCCAACTTCAACTGCTGGGAAGCACCGCTCGGACTCCTACGGGAGCCAGGCTCGGACCACGACTTCGATCGCAAGGAGGACTCCACCCGGACTCCTACGGGAGCCGGGCTCCGTCGCCAACTTCAACTGCTGGTAAACTCCGTCCGGACTCCTACGGGAGTCGGACTTCGCACCTGACTCTAATTGCAGGAAGACTCCGCCTGGACTCCTACGGGAGCCGAGCTCCATCGCCAACTTCGACTGCTGGTAAGCGCCGCCCAAACTCCTACGGGAGTCGGGCTCCGCCCACGACTTCGACCGTAAGGAGGACTCCGCCCAGACTCCTACGGGAGCCGGACTCCGTCGCCAACTTCGACTGCTGGTAAGCATCGCCCGGACTCCTACGGGAGTCGGGCTCCATCCATGACTTCGACCATAAGGAGGACCCCGCCCGGACTCCTACGGGAGCCGGGCTCCGTTGCCAACTTCAACTGCTGGTAAACTCCATCCGGACTCCTACGGGAGCCGGACTTCGCACCTGACTCTAATTGCAGGAAGACTCCGCCCGGACTCCTACGGGAGCCGGGCTCCGTCGCCAACTTCAATTGCTGGTATGCGCCGCCCGGACTCCTACGGGAGCCGGGCTCCATCCACTACTTCGACCGCAAGGAGGACTCCGCCCGGACTCCTACGGGAGCCAGGCTCCATCGCCAACTTCAACTGCTGGAAAACTCCGTCCGGACTCCTACGGGAGCCAGACTTCGCACCTGACTTTAATTGCAGGAAGACTCCGCCCAGACTCCTACGGGAGCTGTGCTCCGTCACCAACTTCAACTGCTGGTAAGCTCCGCCCGGGCTTCTACGGGAGCCGGACCCCGCCCCCAGCTGTGGCTGAAGGAAGACTCCATCCGAACTCCTGCGAAAGCTAGATTCCGAGCTCCTCTTGGACAGATGGCTAACTATCTCTCTCCACCAGACACTCCAGCCGAACTTCAGCCGGCAGACCTTCGCCCCCTGGTGTGCTGCAGTAACAACCGCGATTCTGCTCCATTCCCTGCGGCAGATTCCATGCGGCTCCATCACTCCATGACCCTGTTTCGCCTCCTGTGATGGATTCCACGTGGCTCCACCACTCCTTGGCAGGCTGTAATGATAGCCACGGTCCTGCTCCACTTCCTGCGATGGATACCGCGCGATTCTCCTATCCTCTGACAAGTCGCGACAACGGACGCCGCTCTGCTTCTCGTGGCAGACTCCACGTGGCACGCCCCGGTAATAGCCACAGGTCCACCCCACTACTCACCGCAACAAACTTTTCCTGACCATGGGTGGCCCACTACCAGACGGTTACAGGTGTCACCATCAGTTTGTTGCCCCCTCTGCCTATAAAAGGGGGAACCCCAGATACGTTATTCCATAAGCTCTCATTTTACCTAGAAACTCTGCTAAAATTTCCGTTCAAGCACTCCATTCTTGTTGAGGCAGAGAACTGACTTGAGCGTCGGAGGGTCTTGCCAGAGCAACCCCACCTCCGGTGTAGACTTCTTTTGCAGGTCCCGACGGCGACCGCGACTCCCTCGACTCCAGCTTCTCCGGTGCGAGCAGATTTTTGCACCAACAGGATTGGCGCTAGAGCAAGGGGCTGTGTCTTCACAGTATCCTTGTTCTTAAAGGAGCGCTCAACGGGACCGCCCCCGGGCATCTCTTCCGACATCCCCCCCTCCTTCCTCCACTTGGTCCTTGCTCGATGCCTCCCCGCAAGGCATCCACGCGACGATCCATGGCCTCCGTGGCCAGATCTCAAGCTCTGGCCTCACCTCTTATTTCCCAACCTCCTCCTCCTCCTCCGGCGACAGGTCAGAGGTCAGAGGCCTCACTGAAGCTGTGCAGGCTATGCAGCAGCAGCAGCAGTCACAGGCATCAGTGCGCCTGGGAAGGGTGTCGTCGGAACACCAGAATCCGACGGCGGGGTGGGCTGCTTGGGCCAGCCATCCCGTCTTTCCTGGGAAAATGAACCCGAGAGTGGAGAGCCCTCAATCGGACCACGACTCCACCCCTGAAAGATCCCTGCCCCCATTCTGCCAGAGGACCCTCGAGACTCGAAGTCGAGAGGATTTTCTAGATCGGAGACTCTAAGAGATGAACCGGCGGATCAAAGAACTCCGCCATGCTCCCTCCGCTTATGGTGAGGATATTTGCACTGACCCTCCCTTTTCTTAAATGATCATGCAGGAACCAATCCCGCCAAACTTCAAGCTCCCCCAGTTCAAAATCTATGATGGGACTTCATACCCGGTTGATCATCTGGAAGCCCTCCAGATGATGATGCTGCTTCATGGCACTCCCGACGCCATTCTATGCCGGGCCTTCCCATCCTCCTTGAAGGGAGTGACGAGAAACTGGTACTCGGCTCTGAAGCCGGGTACCATCTTTTCCTTCGATCAGACGAGCCACTAATTCGTGGCCCATTTTGTCAGCAGCTGGCACCTCCGGAAGGGTTCAAAGTCCCTCATCAATATCAAGCAGAGGGAAGGGGAGTCCATTCGGGCCTACATCAACCGTTTCAACATTGCGGTGCTGGAAGTCCAGAACTTAGACCAATCAGTCGCAATGGCCGCTCTGAAGGGCGGCCTTCAGAAGAATGACCTTTTGTTCTCCCTGGAGAAGAAGTACCCCAGGGATTTTGCTGATTTGTTGGCTCGAGCTGAAGGGTACGCCCGAGCGGAAGAAGCCTTCAAAATGAAGGATGAGGAGACCGCGAGAGAGTGGCAGGCGGGAGACTCGAGCAAGCCCGCAGTCGAAAAAAGGTCAAGAGAAGCTCGGCCGCGTTCTCGATCCCCTCCTGGGCACAAGCGTGCCCATACTCCACCCCGGGTGCGCAGGCAGAGGAGTCCAGATCGCGGGGTCCGGCGGGGTTCTCCATCGGGAAGGTTCCGTAACTATGCCCCCCTCAATGCCTCGAAGACCCAGGTACTGATGGAAGTCAGGGAGTAGCTCCCTAGGCCTGAGAGGATGCGCACACACCTCGGGAAGCGCAACCCCAACAAGTTCTGCCTCTACCACCGTGACCACGGCCATGACACGGAGGAATGCATCCAGCTCCGAGATGAGATCGAGGAGCTCATCCGGTGAGGTCGACTCGACAGGTTCATCCGACGCCGGCCTGAGGGTAGAGAAGATCGGCCAAGGGCCCTGCCGCAACCTGAACCGTCAAGAGGGGAGAAGCAGCCCGGAGATTGGCCTCCCATCGGGACCATCGACTCCATCACCGGAGGGCCTCAAGGAGGAGCAGACCTTCCACAACCATGGGGCTCGAAAAACCTGTAAATGTATCGCTTACGATTTTGCCTTGAATCTAAATTCTTTTCGACTTGACATGCTCCTCCCATTTGGCATGGATTTATCACGACTGGGTATAACCCCTTCAAACGCTTAAAACAAAGTTATGTTAGGAATGAGAGGAGAACCTCATCCCAACATACCTAAAATGAAAGTCCGATTATCTTGAGATCGGATTGGGGGAGAGGCCTTACAACACCCTAATGTGCCCTCACAGCCACGTCAGGAACAGGAGGAGAACCTCGTCCTGGCATGAGCAAAGTCAAAGGCCAGGTTCTTTTAGACCGGATGGGGGGAGAGGCCTTACAACGCCCTAATGTGCCCCTACACCATGTCAGGAACAGGAGGAGAACCTCGTCCTGACATGAGCAAAGTCGAAGGCCCGATTCTTTTAGACCAGATGGGGGGAGAGGCCTTACAATGTCCTAATGTGCCCCCACAGCCATGTCAGGAATAGGAGGAGAACCTCGTCCTGACATGAGCAAAGTCGAAGGCTCGGTTCTTTTAGACCGGATGGGGAGAGAGGCCTTACAATGCCCTAATGTGCCCCCACAGCCATGTCAGGAACAGGAGGAGAACCTCGTCCTGACATGAGCAAAGTCGAAGGCCCGATTCTTTTAGACCGGATGGGGGGAGAGACCCTTGCGATGGCCCTTATGTGCCCCCGTGGCCCCGTTGGGAACGGGAGAAGAACCTCATCCTGACGGTGATGAAACCCGACCGTCCGACAAGATCGAATGAAGGAAAAAGACCCCTCAGTGGCACCTTCACACTCCTACGCAACCCTACAAAAAGCGAGGGGGGGGCCTCACTCTGACAAGAGGAGAGAAATTAAAGAGGAAGAGTGACGAGCTACGTCAGAAACAGATGAAGGACAAACCACACCAAAGACCTAAGGAACCTCATCTCAACAAAGACGGGGAGTTCCTACCAAACATCCCCAGCCTCTAAGAAGGCTCTCGACACAGGTCAAAAAGACAGCGATGTCTCCGAAGTAATGCGGAGTTCGGACCACCAAGCTCGAGCCTACGGCCATGAACGATGGGGAAAGCAAACCAGCGTATCGACGACTGGGCACCTCCCAACGACGTCAACGTCAGACAAGTCGAACGACAAGAAAAGTTCGACGGACGACAATTTAATACAACGTGCGGATGAGGTAACACAAAATCCCCTTTTCATTTCATTTGCAAAATATACACTACAAAGCCCGGAAGGCCAAAGGAAGAAAAGCAAAATGACAAAAGCGAGACGAAACAACAAAAGGGAAAGTGTATACATGAAAAGACAGAAGGACAAAAAGAGCCCTAGGGAAGCTCTGCTTCTTCCAACCTAGAATTATCTACTCCACCCCTCATCCAGGACTGCCTTAGATTCTCAATTTCTTCTTCTAGCTCTCTCCTTTTCAGCAGCACGTCCTGGAGCGCCCGACGAAGTCGCTGGCTCTCGATCTCCGCCTCTCGATGCCTCTTTCTCAGGACCTCAGATTTCACCTCCGCGTCCGTGATGGACTGCTGCTCATATGCCAGCTGGATCTTCAATTACTGTAGCTCAGCCATCCTTTCCCCAAGGGCGACAGAAAGCCCTTCGACGGTTCCTCTCAAAGACTAGAGTTCATTGGAATCCCAGGTAGAAGTCAGCTGAGCCCTGTCGGCCAGCTGCCTCTGAAGACGGGCGACTTCATCGGTCGCCACCCTGAGTCTCCCTTTATATTCCTCTACCTGCCTGCGCCAACCGACCCGGTGCACGTCGTAGCTCAACTCGGCATCCTGAAGCTGCTACTGAAGGTTGGAGACCTTCTTCGACCACTCCCGATCGCCGTCGGCCCGGGCCAAGAGTCGGGACGAACTTCCTCCCAGCTGGCCGATCTTCTCCATCACAGCCGACAGTTCCACCCTGAGAGCGCTAATCTTGGCAGCTTGAGCCCAGATTTGGCCGCTGGCGCTCTTCTTACATTCCTCAAGCTCCTTCGCGAAGTCCGCCTTCCTCCGGCTATACTCCATGATCCCCTTCACGTGGAGATTTCGAAAGTGGGTGGCCTCCACGGTGGTTTTAGAATGACCCTCTCTCAATCTACGAAGCTCGCCTTCCATCTTCTTTGACCTTTTTGTCAAGTGAAGGACTTCCTTCTTCAGTCGCTGGATCGTCGACTTCAGCAAAATCCCAAGGGGCAGGGGAAGTGCTTCCGCAGGACACTGCCATCGAAAGACAAAAGTGTCAAGACACGACTCATCACAGAAAGAAAGGCAGAGAGAAGAAGGGGAGGAGGGAGAAGCCACCCACAATGAGAAATTCAACTTTATTGATTGGATGATTCTTAAAGACAAAAAGGAAAAAAAAATTGCGGTAAAATAAAAATACAAGGTCGGAGGTCTCAGACCTCAGGGGCAGGGGTTGGAGAACTCGACGTACCTGGAAGGGGGGCTGCGACAGCAGTGGTAGCGGGCGAGGGACTGGCCTCATCTTCAGACTCCTCACCCAAGAAGCTGAGGTTGAGCTATAAAAATTTTTTGGCCACCTTCTCCTGGCAGAGCTCGAACCCCTTGATGAACGCCTCCTGGCCGAATTAGACGTTCAGGTCCCTCATCTCCACGGAGGTCTTGAATCCTCTACCGCAAGGACCATGGCCTCCGAGACCAGGACTGAAATCTGCTCAGCCAAGTTGGCGACCTCGACCTCCGCCTTTCTCACCGTCTCCTCCAAGGTCTGCTTCTCCTCCTCCCGGGCTTGTTTCTCTCTTTCCAGGGCCTCTTGGAGGGCAACTACTTCGGCTGCCTTTTCTTTAAGGTGAGCGACCTCGGCCTGACAGCACTCCTCTACCTAGACGGCGTCCCTCCTCGCCCGGTTCGTCACCTCGATATTGGCGAGGAGCTGGTGCCCAATCTATGAGGGTGACAAAGGGATCAGAATAGGGGTCGAATAGCCGGTTAAATGAAGATTTGTTTACCTCAAGGAAGGACCCTAGGGAGTCCCAGACCCGTTGCTCAGGATCGGCGCGGTCGATCCTCTCGACGACTTCAGGCAGGATGCAGCCGTCGATCAACCGCCTGATCAAGTCCCTGTCATTGAAGGGATTCTTCAGCTCCTCTTCAGAATAGAGGGGCTCGTCAGCGGTGGCTCGGCGGCTACTCACCCTGCGGGCCACCGACTTCCTTCTCTTCCCCCTCTCGACTATGGGTGCCTCCATGGGGCAGACCCCCGAAACGGGAGCCCCAGTTGGTGGACTCCTCGAAGAAACCCGAGGGGCCGTAGGTTCAACATCCGAGGGAATGTCGATCGCTGGGGCCGCCTGGACGGGCGCGGCCAAGCTCAACTCCTCCGCCCTGGCCCTCTTTGCCGATCCGGAGGCCGCGGCACCTTTTCTTTTGTGGGCCTTGAGGCCCCGAGCAAGCATCCGCACTGCTTCGACATCCATTCCTAAAAAAAAAAAGAAAAAAAAAAGAAAAAAAAAGAGAGATAAAGAGAAAGAGGAGAGAGATCAGAATCAATAATAGACTGAAAAGGAGTGGCACAAAAAAAAAAAGAGAAAAAGAAAAAGGGGGAAAAGAGAAAGAAGAAGGACAGAAGAAAAAGAAGAGAAAGGAAAAGATGAAGTACTCGCAGGATCCTGGGGGCTCAGGCCAATGTTGAACAAAAACTGCTCCCTCAGAAGGTTGGGAAGGGAAGGAGCGGAATAGGCGAGAAGCTTCCGGGCAGCCTGGAGGTCATCCTCCCCCAGGCTGGGGGCCCGACGGACATAATCCCTCAGAGAGCCCCAAAGGGGCAGGCCCAGCCTCAGGATCGGGCAGTGGACGAAGAGGTATTTCTCCTTCCAGTTGTGGATTGAAGAAGGGGCGCCTTTCAGCAACCCCTTCTTGCCGAACTGAGGGGAGAAATACCACCAGTCCTTCGCCGAAGGATGATGTTTGAAGGTATAAAAGTGCCTAAACAGAGAGAGGGACGGTTGGACCTCGACTACGTGGCAAAGAGAGAGAAACCCTATCAAAAACCTAAAAGAATTCGGAGCAACAGAAGCCAAGGAGATATCTAGGAATCAGAAGAGGGCGACAACAAAGGACGGAAGTGGAAGTCGGAGTCCGGCACGGAACGCCTCCTGATACAAGCAAAAATGATCGGGTGGGGGAGTGCTAGCCCGATCGGAGGGGCCAGGCAGCTCCAGATCGTACTCCAGAGGAACTCCATACTGAACCCTTATCAGAAGGAGTTCATCCAGAGTCAGGGAGCATGGAATGGCATCCGGTGCAAAAATCGGGCGGAGCCCAGCCCCAGGTGCGGGTTCGTCTACAGAACGAGGGACCTGGGGGGTCGAGGCGGAAGAACTCCCAGAGCCGCTGGGGGCAGAGGAGCCGGAAGATATTTCGAATAACTTCGAATAAAGACTCTAAAGATCCCGAAGAAGATGGATAGGACAAAGGGCGAGAGGCCACAGGAGACTGACTCAGAGGAGTACAAAAAAAAATGGCAAAGAAAAGGCCCCTATGTGGCGGGAAGAAAGATGAAGGTTCTGGGACTAACCTAGATCGCACTGAGGGGTGCAGAGGGGCGAGGATAGGGACGACTCGAAGAGCGCCTATGGCCCGAGAAGATGCCAACAGAAACAGGGCTCTCAAAGAAACAGGGCTCTCGAAGAAAGGGCAGGCACTGGTAGAGCTCTGGAGCGGAATAGGGCCCCTAAAGGTGGAAGACAGGTTTAAATAGACCCTGAGATCCGGCGCCATAATGATCGCGAATCCCCCCAGGCCGGTCCGCACCCGACACGTGTCCCACTCGCCCCGACAGGCGGCTAAAAGTGGCTGATGGTTGGCAGGGCCATTATTGTGCCGTACTTGGGCCAGTGTACCAACAAGAATTTCGAAGGGTCCCTTCATATCGCCCCGATTCGAAAAGACTCCAGCACGCGCACATTTAATGTCAAAATATCTGACGGCGGTCATGCACAAGATTCGAGGGGACAACTTCGGCTATTCCAATCTCTCTGTACTTTCTTCATTCGAAATTCAAACTCGAAAGTAGGGGACTGGTGTTGGGTATAAAATACCCACAGCCGAAGTTCTCAGCGGGATTGACCCTTGCATGCTCCGTCCATGACTTCGACCGCAAGGAGGACTCCGCCCGGACTCCTACGAGAGCCGAGCTCCATCGCCAACTTCAACTGCTGGTAAGCACCGCCCGGACTCCTACGGGAGTCGGGCTCCATCCACGACTTCGATCGCAAGGAGGACTCCGCCCGGACTCCTACGGGAGCCGGGCTCCGTCGCCAACTTCGACTGCTGGTAAGTACCGCCCAGACTCCTACGGGAGCCGGGCTCTGTCCATGACTTCGACCGCAAGGAGGACTCTGCCCGGACTCCTACGGGAGCCAGGCTCTGTCGCCAACTTCAACTGCTGGTAAATGCCATCCGGACTCCTACGGGAGTCAGACTTCGCACCTGACTCTAATTGCAGGAGGACTCCACCCGGACTCCTACGGGAGCCGGGCTCCATCGCCAACTTCAACTGCTGGTAAACTTCGTCCGGACTCCTACGGGAGCCGAACTTCGCACCTGACTCTAATTGCAGGAAGACTCCGCCCGGACTCCTACAGGAGCCGGACTCCGTCGCCAACTTCAACTGCTGGTAAGCGCCGCTCGAACTCCTACGGGAGCCGGGCTCCGTCCACGACTTCGATTGCAAGGAGGACTCCGCCCGGACTCCTACGGGAGCCGGGCTCCGTCGCCAACTTCAACTGCTGGTAAGCACCGCCCGGACTCCTACGGGAGCCGGGCTCCATCCATGACTTCGATCGCAAGGAGGACTCCGCCCGGACTCCTACAGGAGCCGGGCTCCGTCGCCAACTTCAACTGCTGGTAAACTCCGTCTGGACTCCTACGGGAGCTGGACTTCGCACCTGACTCTAATTGCAGGAAGACTCCACCCGGACTCCTACGAGAGCCGGGCTCCATCGCTAACTTCAACTACTGGTAAGCGCCGCCCGAACTCCTATGGGAGCCGGGCTCCGTCCACGACTTCGACCGCAAGGACTCCGCCCGGACTCCTACTGGAGCCGGGCTCCGTCGCCAACTTCAACTGCTGGTAAGCGCCGCCCGGACTCCTACAGGAGCCGGGCTCCGTCCACGACTTCGACCGCAAGGAGGACTCCGCCCGGACTCCTACGGGAGCCGGGCTCCGTCGCCAACTTCGACTGCTGGTAAGCGTCGCCCGGACTCCTACGGGAGCCGGACTTCACACCTGACTCTAATTGCAAGAAGACTCCGCCCAGACTCCTACGGGAGCCGGGCTCCATCGCCAACTTCGACTGCTGGTAAGCGCCGCCCGGACTCCTACGGGAGTCGGGCTCCACCCACGACTTCGACCGCAAGGAGGACTCCGTCCGGACTCCTACGGGAGCCGGGCTCCGTCGCCAACTTCGACTGCTGGTAAGCACCGCCCGGACTCCTACGGGAGCCGGGCTCCATCCATGACTTCGACCGCAAGGAGGACCCCGCCCGGACTCCTACGGGAGCTGGGCTCCGTCGCCAACTTCAACTGCTGGTAAACTCCGTCCGGACTCCTACGGGAGCCGGACTTCGCACCTGACTCTAGTTGCAGGAAGACTCCGCCCGGACTCCTATGGGAGCCGGGCTCTGTCGCCAACTTCAACTGCTGGAAAGCACCGCCCGGACTCCTACGGGAGCCGGGCTCCGTCCACGACTTCGACCGCAAGGAGGACTCTGCCCAGACTCCTACGGGAGCCGGGCTCCGTCACCAACTTCAACTACTGGTAAGCACCGTCCGGACTCCTACGGGAGCCAGGCTCCGTCCACGACTTCGACCGCAAGGAGGACTCCACCCGGACTCCTACGGGAGCCGGGCTCTATCGCCAACTTCTACTGCTGGTAAGCACCGCCCGGACTCCTACGGGAGCCGGGCTCCGTTCACGACTTCGACCGCAATGAGGACTCCACTCGGACTCCTACGAGAGCCGGGCTCCGTCGCCAACTTCAACTGCTGGCGAACTCCGTCCGGACTCCTACGGGAGCCAGACTTCGCACCTGACTTTAATTGCAGGAAGACTCTGCCCGGACTCCTACGGGAGCCGGGCTCCGTCACCAACTTCAACTGCTGGTAAGCTCCGCCCGGGCTTCTACGGGAGCCGGGCCCCACCCCCAGCTATGGCTGAAGGAAGACTCCATCCGAACTCCTGCGAAAGCTGGATTTCGAGCTCCTCTTGGACAGATGGCTATCTCTCTCTGTCAGACACTCCAGCCAAACTTCAGCCGGCAGACCTTCGCCCCCTGGCGCGCTGCAGTAACAGCCGCGATTCTGCTCCATTCCCTGCGGCAGATTCCATGTGGCTCCATCACTCCACGACCCTGCTCCGCCTCCTGCGACAGATTCCACGCGGCTCCACCACTCTTTGGCTGGCCGTAATAATGGCCACGGTCCTGCTCCACTTCCTGCGATGGATATCGCACGATTCTCCTATCCTCTGGCAAGTCACGACAACGGACGCCGCTCTGCTTCTCGTGGCAGACTCTACATGGCACACCCCGGTAATAGCCACGGGTCCACCCCACTACTCGCCGCAACAAACTTTTCCTGACCATGGGCGGCCCACTACCAGACGGTTACAGGCGTCACCATCAGTTTGTTGCCCCCTCCACCTATAAAAGGGAGAACCCCAGATACGTTATTCCATAAGCTCTCATTTTACCTAGAAACTCTGCTAAAATTTCCGTTCGAGCACTCCATTCTTGTTGAGGCAGAGAACTGACTTGAGCGTCGGAGGGTCTTGCCGGAGCAACCCCACCTCCGGTGTAGACTTCTTTTGTAGGTCCCGACGGTGACCGCGACTCCCTCGACTCCAGCTTCTCCGGTGTGAGCAGATTTTTGCACCAACAGATGAATTTTTTTAGCTTGTATACTTGATTTGCCTCGCACTTGAGACAAATTCCTTTGGCTGAGTCATATAAACCTCTTCCTCAAGATTACTATTGAGAAAAGTGGTCTTGACATCCATCTGCTAGATTTCATAGTTGTAGTATGCAACTATAGCAAGCAAAATTTGGATGGGCTTGAGCACAGCCACTGGTGAGAAAGTTTCATCATAATCAATTCCTTACTTTTGTTTGAAAGCCTTTGCCACCAACCTAACTTTGTAGATTTCCATTTGGCCATCTACTCCGATCTTCTTTCTGAAGACCCACTTGCATCCTATTGGAGTCACACCCTCAGACACATCAACAAAGATCCGTACTTGGCTGGTGTACATCGAGTCTATCTTAGATTTTATGGCTTCCAGCTATCTGTCTAAGTCTCTACTCATGACAGCTTCTAAATAAGTCAGTGGATCATCATCTTGAATGATGTTGATCGAATTGTCACTTTCAATGATAAAACTATATTTTAGAGATAATTAATATACTCTATCTGACCTTTGGAGAGGAGATGTGTATTGTGGATGTACCTTATCCTTGGATACTTCTGATTGAGGATTTTCTTGTGGTTCAACCATAGGTATTTCTGGATTGGTTTGTAGATTCTGAACTTCTATAAGTTCAATATTCCTCCCACTGCCTTCTTCTTGAATGAATTTATTGGGTTTCGATCACACAATAAAAAATAATTTTTAAAAATTTTAAAATCATAGAAATCAATAGCTTTATCAAATAAAACTATCAAGCCGAAATCCAAACTCTAGAATCACCTTACCGATATCGATAAAATAAAAATAAACATGTAAAAGAGATAGAATTTTATACTTTCACTAAAATAAAAAAGTGGCACATTGATGTTCTCCACAAGACCCCAAGATAGAAGTCTTCCAATGGTGATCCACATAGAAGTTAGCCAAGGTCCTTCCTAACTGTTGCACTGCCACAGCCTAGTCTTCTTAAGAATACTGCCGGCTTCGAACTTGCGTTACGATCGCACCAAAGTCCAGTTGCTTTCGATCTTACCATCAGAATGACTCCAAGAAGACATTTTTCAGATATCACATGACCTAGGATGTGATTTCTAACTCCAACATATAGAAAAATCAAATCATAGGGCACACAAGCAACACTTGCTAAAAATCTCACCACCCTTCTTACAACTTTTGCCACTCAAATTTCCCTTGCCTTTTTGTTAGATTTTTTCTAAAATTTTTTCTATAATTACCACATCCCTATTCTTTGGTTTCAAAATAAAATCACAGCAAGAAACCAAGTGGGGCATCCCATATAAATAGGGGACCAAGGGATGTCACATGGGATGAAGAGGTGCCAACCTTTGGCACTCCATCTTCTCATGCAGTGAATAAATTCACCATATAAATTTTTAGCATATTAGATACTTGCAGTAGAAGGACTCTCCTACTTCTACATGTCATAAGAAACCCAATCAATTTTGGCATTAAATCATAGGATATCTGATTTATCTTTTAAGATAATGCGTATAATTAAGAGCCTTCTTTAAGAAGGACTCTTCATTTCACATGTAGATAAGAGGTGGGTGGCATTTATATTTTTGTGTGGCTTCTAGTGGGCATAGAGGAGTCCTTCTCCACATAAAATTGGTTCAAATTGGATAAGGATCCAGTTTAAATTGATCCAATCTCATTGGATCAAAGGCAACTGGTCTAGGTTAGCTCAAACACTTTGAACCAAACCAATTTAGGAACTTGGGTTAATACAATATGCTAGCATATCAAATTAACCCATAGAATTTATATTAGACTCTAATTAAATTAGATCAAGACTAAATTTCAAAGTGTGTGATCCATTGGATTTTAAATCAAACCAGCAGTGGATCAAGACTTTCGATGTAATCCTAATCTGATGAGATTAGATCACCTGAAGAGTCCCAATCAACTTGGACTCTTTCAAATTGATTTCAGAATTAAATTCTTTTAATTCTGATGAATCCACAAGTCTAGATTGACATCTAGCAACATATCATAACTATCCAAAAAATTTAAAATTTTGATAAAAAATTATCAAAATACTCTTTAGTGGTAAGTTACCGTGTAATTCAATCCTTTAGTCAAACAACATTCCAGATGAGCTGTGGATATGAAAATATGTCAAACCCAATTACTTATCTTTATGTATCTCAATCTGAAAGTGATGATTCAGTTGATGATATATTAAATTTTTTTTTAATTATCATCCTACTTTGGCCAAAGACTTTCGAATCAATGATCTATGAGATCACATAGGATGTTCGCTTCCTGTATTAGGAATGACTAATCCCTTATTGATCACTCACAATCTCTATGCAAATTTCACCATATCCAGAACACCCCACACAAAGATCAGAGAACCAAGTTAGATAGTGAACCAAAACATGGATCCATGTACATAAGGTGTTGGGTTCTGGCCATGTAGTAGAAAGTGATTTTTAAAATTTTTTAAACACTCAAATCAATAGCTTTATCAAATAAAACTATCAAGTCAAACCCAAAACCTTAGAATCACCTTGCCGAACATGATCAAAGTAAATTCAAGCATGCAAAGAGATAGAATATTATACTTTAACCCCAATAAAAAAGTGGCACGTTGGTGTTCTTCACAAGATCCCAAGGTAGAAGTCCTCCAACGGTGATCCACACAGAAGTTGGCCAAGGTCCTTCCCAACCGGTGCGCAGTCGCAGCCTTATCTTCTCAAGAACACTGCCAGCTTCAAACTTACATCACAATCACACCAAAGTCCAGTTGCTTTTGATCTTACCACCAAAATAATATCATGTAGACACTCTTCAGATGTCATACAACCTAAGATTTAATTTTTAGCTCTAACACATGAAAAAATCAAATCATAGGGCACTCCAGCAACACTTGCTGAAAATCTCACCACCCTTATAGCAACTTTTTTCACTCAAATTCTCTTCTTTATTTTCTTAAAATTTTTTTAGATTTTTTTTATAATTTTTACATTCCTTCTCTCTGACTCACCCAAAAATCTCAACAAGAACCTATCTGGGGCATCTCCTATAAATAGGGGATCAGGGGATGTTACATGGGATGAAGGGGTGCCAACTTTTGGTGCTCCAACTTCCCACATGTCAAATAAATTTATTGAGTAAGTTTTTAAAAATTTAAATACTTAGAATAGAAAAAATATTCCTTCTCTATGTGTGATAAAAATTTTATTAATTTTTGGCATCAATACATAGGATTTCTAATTTATCTTCTAAGGCAATGCATTTAACAAAGAGCATTCTTTAAGAAGGACTCTTTATTTCTCATGCTGATTTGAGGTGGGCGGAAATTATATTTTTGTGTAGCTTTTGATGAACATGGAGGAGTCCTTCTTCACTTGAAACTGAATCAAGTTGGATAAAGATCCAATCCAAATTGATCCAATCCCATTAGGTCAAAGCCAACTGGTCTAGGTTAGTTCAAATACTTTGAACCAAACTAATTTGGGAACTTGGGTTAATATAATGTGCTAGTATATCAAATTAACCCATAAAATTTATATTAAACTCTAATTAAATTAGATCAAAACTAAATCACAAAGTGTGTGACCTATTGGGCTCCAAATCTAGTTAGTAGTGGATCCAAACTTTCGACGTAACCCTAATCCGATGAGATTAGGTCACCCGAAGAGTCCCAATCAACTTGGACTCTTCCAAATTGATACCAGAATCAAATTTTTTCAATTTTTATCAAGCTCATTAGTCAAGATTGATATCTAGCAACATGTCATGATTATCCAAAAGATTTAAAATTTTGATAAAAAATTATCAAAATACTCTTCAGTGGCAAATTCTTGTGTAATTCAATCCTTCAGTCAAACAACATCCCAGATGAGCTGTGGATATGAAAATATATCAAATTCAATCACTTACCTTTATATATCTCGATTTGAAGGTGATGATTCAATTGATGATACATTAAAAAAAATTTTCTAATTATCACCCTGCTTTGGTCAAAGACTTTCAGAATCACCATCCTATAAGATCACATAGGATGTTCACTCTCCTTATTAGAAGTGACTGATCTCTTATTGATCACTCACAACCTTCATGCATACTTCACCATATCTAAAACACCCCACATAAGGATCAGAGAATCAAGTTAGGTAGTAAACCAAAATATCGATCCATGTACATAAGGTACGATGATGACCTTAGGTCAAAAGATCACTTACACAACTCTCACTAGAAAATTATCAGTTGACATGTAAATAAGACTCCATCTGATTATTCTCTCGCAGGTCAATTTAATGAACTCATTCTCTAATGAGCATCCATATCCTTGTATTAGTGTCACCACACAAGTGGTTGTGAGATCAACCATCCTCATTTTTTAGCATACATAGGACATGCCAGTCTTACCGATATCATTGATCTCCGATTCAATGCACCTACGATTAGAAATATTTTAAATCAGGGCTATCAAAGATTTAGGCCTCACTAGTGTGATCTCATAACAATCCTAAAATTATTGTCTAGACCTATGGAGTTCATTATAATCTTAAAATTAATAAGATGCAACATCTAATGAATCAAAAATACTAATTTTATTAATAATATTAATGTTAATTACATGAGTTTGGAAGAAAAATTATAATAAACATCTTATCGCATCTCATATGCGATTGGCTTGTAGGGTATAATTTTTTCAATCATTCATTTGCACTAAAGCCAATCACCCCTATACTTGATATCTGTGCTATCAAAGTGACGGTCAAACTACTGCATTAATAAGGCCTTAGTGAATGGATCCTCCATATTATTCTTGACATCAACTCGCTCCATGATTACATCGCATCTTTCAACTATCTCCCGAATAAGGTAGAACCATCTTAGGATGTGCTTGGATTTATGTGTTGGGAAATATGTCCCAAAAAGCCAATCGTCAAGCTGTTGATGGTTGAGCAACCAACTATTGTAATTGATTTATTAATAAATAAAATATATTTGGCATTTTCATCATAAGCGTTCATCTTCAAATGAACTCCATTGTTATGATGAAGTCCTTAGGACTATTTAGATTCGATAAAGAGAGGATTTATCGATTAGTCCTTAAAATAGTTCACAATCAAATGATAGGCTGTTAATAAGGACGACAGCTTCTATCGAGCATAGGTCACTGTAGGCCATATGGGTTGGTTGTCCTCTTAACCAAAGAGTGTGGAGACACTAGTATGGCATATAGGTAAGATATACTGGTACATCATCATTGAACGTGACCAACTCCAGAGTATTCTGCTGTCGAGAATATCTCTGATGGGATATAGGTATAAGTGTCCCTTAGACCTAAGATCACCTCAGTGACTTGCAAGCAACTCACTGTGCTTTGGTACTGGACTAACTGAATTTCTAATTCAGAGATGGAAGGCTTCTGGGCACAGTCAAGTACTTGCGACGTCAAAGTGTGATCGAGATGGGATTGACCACTCCAAGAGTTGGAGAAGAATGAGTCGTTGTATTTCAATTTAGCAAAATCTTGGCCAGGGTAATCCATCAGATGAATTTGATATTTTGAAATACAATGTGGACAACCTGATCAGAGTTGACAGTTGAACTCTGGGGTGTCCTATGATCATTTTGATCAAGGGGATGAATTATATGAAAACTATATCCGCATGGGTTCTAAGGATGTTGTTCTCCACATTCGATCTATCCGGTCGTCGGGTATCATTGCTAGATGGTCACTTCGATTGGTATAAAAATTTATTTCTATACTACTGACTTAGGTTCGAACCTATGAGATCACACACATTATACTTTATGATCCGATCGGATGGTTGATCAACGATTAAGAATCGTTCAAGGGTTAAATGATCAATATGATTGACATTTAACCCAATGCAAGTATTGCAGGAGGATCGATTAGCAAGTCGATTACTAATTGACTTAATTTGATTAAGCCAATGGGCTGAGATTAAGTCTAATTAAATATGATTTAATTAGATTTAGTTTGGGCTTGATTGGATCAAGTTTAATTGGTTTATTGAATAAGCCAAGTGCAAGAAAAAAGTAGTCCGAGTTCAACTAGGACTTGGGTCAATCTAATTTCTAATTTGATTAAAAAATTAAATCAAATTTAAATCAAATTTAATCTTATTAAATTAGGTTCTTAATTGGGTTAAGATCTATTTTAATTGGGTTGATCTAATTTTGATTTGATTTGGTTTAAGAAACCAAATTAAAACAAGTCATAAGATAGAATCCTAGTAAGACTAGGATTCCACCTTGCACCACATAAGCCTTCCCCATGCCCTCTCTCTCATTCAACGCCAATCTCCTCTTATTTTGTGTGACAAAAGCCCTCTCCCAGGTCTCTCGCACGTTCACAAAAGGTTTCCTCTCTTCTTTCTTACATGAAAGGTGGTTTGGATCAAATCAAAGAGGAATAAGTTTGGATTTTGAATTCTATGAGATAGAGTTTTAGAAATCCAAAACTCTTTCAATTTTGTATCGAATTTATTCAAATTTTTTTTAGAATTTTTGTGGCTTTTAGGGTATACATTGTGCACCCTTTTCTGATAATCCATACACAAAAATAAGGAGGAGGTGCTCAAGAGTTGGGTGCCCCTTATCTTGCCATGTTTTGATAAGCCTTGACTAGGTATTTGAAATAGACAAGGACTCTATCATATCTCTCTGTAAACAATGAGTTTTTTTATGAAATTTTTGAAGAAGATAGAGATTTGAGAGTCTTTTGGGCCATCCAAAAATTAGAGAGAAATACCTTTGGGTCGTGGAGATATAATAGACACAAGATAGAGTGTCTAGAGAGAGAAACGAGAAGAAGAAGAGGGTCTTCTTCTAGGGTTGTTTATTTTCATATCTTTCCTCCCTCCATCTTGAGTTTTCTGAGAACATCTTAGATTTGAAACTCTTCCTCCTACTTTTTATCTTTGGAAGAGTCCAAATCAAGAAGAAGGAGATACCTGATCAACCATCAAAGAAGGATCAGTGCAGTACTAGCATATTGTGCTGATTTCTTGAAGCAGGACTTCTGATTGAGATTCGTGGGCTCGTGTGGACGACTCCTAGAGGTCGGATGCATGTGTGGCTTGCAACATCATTCTCAAGCCCGGATCAGCGAGGTTAGAACATCTAACTTGCAAGGTAATAGATCTGATCTATTGTTTAATACATACATTAGATATAGTATAGAAACATGTTGATATGATCAACATGTAGTTCATGCTGTATATATATATTTTAATTTCTGATTTAATGCTATGTAATAATCATGTAATAAGATCTTAGATCTAGAGATTCTCTAATTTTAAAAAATAAATTTTGATTTATTTTAGTCTTCCACTATATGATCTTGAAAAAATTTCAAGATCTAACCCTGAAACCCTAGATCTGGTTCCTTCAATTGGTATCAGAGCCTAGGTTCTTTATTACATGATTATTTATACATACTTAAATTATTTCTTAGATTAGATCTAATTTATAATCTGATTATTAAATCTAAAATTAAAATTTTAGATCAATCACGAACTGCAAGGTTGTCCTGCTATAAGGTTTACCCCTTACAGTGCAAAGGTTGTCCTACTTTGTATAGATCTATCTTTAATTATGAATTTGTTAGATATGATCTAGATTAAATTTATAATTTATTAAATTTAAAAAGTATTTAAATCTGAAATAAAATCTCTTTGTTAATAATTTTTGTGCAAAGAAATTATTTAAAGTTGAAATTATTTCAATTACATGAACCTATTTAGATTAGATCTAAAGTAGTTTCATGTTTATTTCACTTGTATCTTGATTATGAATCAAACATGGAATATGATTGGTAGAATCATATTGTAAAATTATTTTACAAATATAAAAATTATTTTTTGAAAAGCAGAATCCAATCCTCAGCCCAAAACTTAATTAAGAATTAAAAAGTTGTTTGATTAGGTTCTAGGATTGTGAATTGAAGAACCTAAGACACAAACCATAACACATTGGGTTAATGGGTTAGTGGGAATTAGGTCCATTAATTGGGTTAGACCTATGGTTAGATTAAAGATGGACTTAATTAGAGAATTGACTAAATCTAATCAATTGTTGTCTTAGATTAGGTCAAGGATTCTCTAGATCAATTACAATAGTTGTAGTTGGTCAAGTCCATGTCTTTAACGAGAACCAAATGGACTTGATTCTTGGCTAAGTGGTCTAGCATGAACTGTTAGGTTGATCTAATCGAAACTAATTAAACCAGTTGGTGTCTAAGGTAAACCAGACCGATGGTTTTTAATTGGGAGGCCGCTTACCTGGCCATTTCTGACGGTGTCTAAGGCAAGCTTTGGCAGACCCTCCCACTGATCGAACTTACCTGGCCTCTTGATGAAATTATGTTTTGATCGGATCACTTGACTATTTGAGCTGACCCATGTCAGCTAGGTAAATCAGTGTGATTGATTTAGGTGCTCCTAGACCAGCCCTTTTAATGGTCTCCCTTAAGCTGACTTGGTGAAGCCAGTGGGAGGCTCATGATAAGCTGGTTCATCTGACCTCATCCTCTAAATTATTTAAATCCTCTAAAATTATTAGATCCTTAAAATGACAGAGTTATAGAGATAACTGAGTCATAGCCTCCCATTAAGGTGTTTGATAATGAGTCCATTAACTCAATAATCATTGCAGACCCAAAGGTCTGGTGCTTGTTGACTAATGGAATTATCACTCATCATATGATGACTTGGAAGTATCTCTCTAATGGTGGTTAGGTGAGCCAACCAAAGTTGGGCTTAATTATTCATTGGTTAGATGCACCAAGTATGATCATGTTAATGGTTGGACCTAACTGGATCCTTACAGTGGAGGCCAAAGCCTACTGTTAGGTTTCTAGGGCAAAATTAAAATTACTAAAAATTATTTAGAGAAACAATTGGTTATGAACCTATCCTTAGATGTATATGGGTTGACCAACCAAAGTTGGGCTTGTGTGCAGTCTAAGTGGATTCTAGTACCCACTAAGGAATTAGGATAATTCCTCGAATTGGAGGTAGAGGCTATCAATTCAAATAAAATAGTGGAAGAAAATTTATCAATGAGCTCGGAGTAGCACCCTCCCTCGATGGTCCGATCCTACTCTACTGCGACAGCACTGGTGTGTAGGAACCAGATCTAAGGTTTCAGGGTTAGATCTTGAAACTTTTTCAAGATCATACAGCGGAAGACTAAAATAAATTAAAATTATTTTTTAAAATCAAAAAATCTCTAGATCTAAGATCCTATTACATGATTATTATATAGCATTAAATCAAAAGTTAAAATATATAAATATAGCATGAACTACATGTTGATCATATCAACATGTTTCTATACTACATCTAATGTATATATTGAATAATAGATCAGATCTATTACCTTACAAGTTAGACATTCTAACCTCACTGATCTGAGCTTGAGGATGATGTTGCAAGCCACACACACATCCAGCCTCTAGGAGTCATCCACACGAGCCCACGAATCTCGATCAGAAGTCCTGCTTCAGGAAATCAGCACAGTATGCTAGTACTGCACTGATCCTTCTTTGATGGTTGATCAGGTACCTCCTTCTTCTTGATTTAGACTCTTCCAAAGATAGAAAGTAGAAGGAGGAGTTTCAAATCTGAGACGCTCTTAGAAAACTCAAGATGGAGGGAGGAAAGATATGAAAACAAACAACCCTAGAAGAAGTCCTCTTCTTCTTCTCGTTTCTCTCTCTAGACACCCTAACTTGTGTCTTTTATATCTCCATGACCCAAAGGTCTTTCTCTCTAATTTTTGGATGGCCCAAAGGACACTCAAATATATATCTTTTTCAAAAATTTCATGAAGAAACTCATCTTATATAGAGAGATATGATAGAGTCCTTGTCCAGGTCAAATACCTAGTCAAGGCTTATCCAAACATGGCAAGTTAAGGGGCGCCCAACTTTTGATCACCTCCTCCTTATTTTTATGCATGGATCACTAGAAAAGGATGCATAATGTGTACCCTAATAGCCATAAAAATTCTAAAAAAAAAATTTGGATAGATTCGGTGCAAAATTGAAAGAGTTTTGGATTTCTAAAACTCTATCTCATAGAATTCGAAATCCAAACTTATTCCTTTTTGATTTGATCCAAACCACCTTCTATGTAAGAAAGAAGAGAGGAGACCTTTTGTGAATGTGGGAGAGACCTGGGAGAGGGCTTTTATCACACAAAATAAGAGGAGATTGGCATTGAATGAGAGAGAGGGCGTGGGGAAGGCTTATGTGGTGCAAGGTGGAATCCTAGTCTTACTAGGATTCTATCTTATGACTTATTTTAATTTGGTTTCTCAAACCAAATCAAACCAAAATTAGATCAATCTAATTAAAATAGGTTTAAACCCAATTAAAAACCTAATTTAATCAGATTAAATTAGATTTAAATCTGATTTAATTTTCTAATCAAATTAGAAATTAGATTGACCCAAGTCCTAGTTGAACTAGGATTAGTTTTTCCTTGCACTTGGCTTATCCAATAAACCAATTGAACTTGATCCAATCAAGCCCAAACCAAATATAATTAAATTATATTTAATTAGACTTAATCTCAGCCCATTGACTTAATCAAATTAAGCTAATTAGCAATCGAATTGCTAATCGATCCTCCTGCAATACTTGCACTGTGTTAAATGTCAATCGTATTGATCATTTAACCCTAGAACGATTCTTAATCGTTGATCAACCATCCGATCGGATCATGAACTCTAATGTGTGTGACCTCATAGGTCCGAACCTAAGTCGGTAGCACAAGAATAAATTTTTGTACCAATCAAAGTGACCATCTAGCAATGGTACCCGACGACCGGATAGGTCGAATGTGTAGAACTACATCCTTAGAACCCATGCGGATATAGTTTTCATATAATTCATCCCCTTGACCAAAATGATCATAGGATACCCCAAAGTTCAACTGTCAACTCTGATCAGGTTGTCCATATTGTATTTCAAAATATCAAATCTATCTGATGGATTACCCTGGCCAAGGTTTTGCTAAATTGAAATACGGTGACTCATTCTTCTCCAACTCTTGGAGTGGTCAATCCCATCTCGATCACACTCTGACTTCGCAAGTACTTGACTGTGCCCAGAAGCCTTCCATCTCTGAATTAGAAATTCAGTTAGTCCAGTATCAAAGCACAGTGTGTTGCTTGCAAGTCACTAAGGCGATCTCAAGTCTAAGGGACACTTATACCTATATCCCATCAGAGACATTCTCGATAGCAGAATACTCTGGAGTTGGTCATGTTCAATGATGATGTACCAGTACATCTCACCTGTATGTCATACCAGTGTCTCCACACTCTTTGGTTAAGAGGACAACCAACCCATATGGCCTACAGCGACCTATGCTCGATAGAAGCTGTCGTCCTTATTAACAGCCTATCATTTGGTTGTGAACTGTTTTAAGGACTAATCAATAAATCTTCTCTTTATCGAATCTAAATAGTCCTAAGGACTTCATCATAACAACAGAGTTCATTAGAAGATGAAAGCTTATGATGAAAATACTAAATATATTTTATTTATTAACAAATCAATTACAATACTTGGTTGCTCAACCGTCAACAGCTTGACGATTGGCTTTTTGGGACACATTTTCCAACAACTCCCACTTATCCTAAAGCCACTCGGCACAGTATCTAATACCCATCTTCGACTTGTGGTTGTCGAACTCCTTTATCGCTAGGGCTTTAGTGAAGGGGTCAGCCAGGTTCTCCCTTCCGTCGATCTTCTGAAGGTCGACATCACCTCGATCCACGATCTCTCAGACTAGGTGGAAGCGACGCAAGATGTGCTTCGTCCGCTGATGTGCTTTGGGTTCCTTCGCCTGAGCTATGGCACCAGTGCTGTCGCAGTAGAGCAGGACTGGACCATCGAGGGAGGGTGCTACTCCGAGCTCGTTGATGAATTTTCTTAGCCACACAGCTTCCTTCGCGGCATCTGATGCTGCGATGTACTCCGCTTCACAGAGTCCGCCACAGTATGCTACTTGGAACTCTTCCAGCAGATGGCTCCATCATTCAGAGTAAAGATATAACCCGACATGCTCCTACTGTCATCATGGTCAGATTGGAAGCTAGAGTCTGTGAACCCCACAAGTTTCAGATCTGACTCGCCATAAACCAACCATTGGTCCTTAGTATTTCTCAAATACTTAAGGATGGCTTTAACCACTTTCCAGTGATTTTCTCTAGGATCAGATTGGTATCTACTCACTACTCCTTGTGAGTATGCCACATCTGGTCTTGTATATGTCATGGCGTACATGATAGATCCCACGGCTGAAGCATATGGGACTCTACTCATACGCTCTCTCTCTTCAGGAGTTGTCGGATAATCCATCTTAGAGAGAAAAATTTTTTGGCCTATCGGTAGATAGCCCTTCTTAGAATTCTCCATGCTGAACTTCTTCAGCACAGTGTCTATGTACATGGACTGGGATAACCCAAGCATCCTTTTCGATCTATCCCTATAGATCTTCATCCCTAGGATGTAGGATGCTTCACCCAAGTCCTTCATGGAGAACTGTGATGACAATCAAACTTTTATTCCCTGTAGTATGGGGATGTCATTCCCGATTAAGAGAATGTCATCCACATACAAGACAAAGAATACCACAACTGGACCATTTGCCCATTTATAGATGCAGGGCTCTTCTCCATTCTTAATGAAGCCATACATTTTGATCACCTTATCAAAACGCATGTTCCAACTCCAAGAAGCTTGCTTCAATCCATAAATGGATCTCTGAAGCTTGCACACCTTGGACTCATCTGTGGATGTAAACCCCTCAGGTTGTATCATATACACCTCTTCGATCAACTCTCCATTCAGGAAAGCTGTCTTTACATCCATCTGCCAGATCACATAATCCAGATGGGCAGCTATTGCAAGCATTATCCGAATGGATTTGAGCATTGCCATAGGGGAAACGTCTCGTCATAGTCAATACCATAACGTTGACGATACCCCTTAGCGACCAGACGGACTTTATAGGTCTCCACCTTTCCGTCTGCGCCCCTCTTCCTTTTGAAGATCCATTTACATCCAATGGGTTTAACCCCTTCAGGTGGGTCAACCAATGTCCATACATCGTTGACCTTCATGGACTCCATTTTGGATTTCATGGCTTCAAGCCATTTCTCAAAATCAGGTCTTTGCATTGCATCCATATAGGTGATCGGATCCTCATATTCTCATCAAGTTCGATGGGATCACCATCCCGGACCAAGAAACCATAGTATCGTCCGGCTAATACGGTACTCTATCGTATCTCCTTAATTGTGCAGGTACATTGGGCTTCAGATCTGATCTAATCATATCTGACTCAGGTTCAGCTATTGGTGTCGGTCCTTCTACCTATTGAACTTCATCAAGTTCAACCTTAGAGGCAACGGTTCCTTCACCAAGGAACTCCTTTTCTAAAAAGATTGCCTAAAGACTGACGAACACCTTTTGTTCATCAGCATGGTAGAAAAAATATCCTTTTCTCTCTTTGGGGTACCCTATGAATGAGCATTTGTCAGACCTAGGTCCAAGTTTGTCTATGACTAATCGTTTGACATAGGCCGGGCACCCCCAGACCCTAAGGTGTAAAAGTGCTGGCTTACGTCCCGTCCATATCTCATATGGAGTCTTAATTACAGACTTACTTGGAACCCTATTTAACAGATAACAGGCCGATTCGAGTGCATATCCCCAGAAGGATATCGGCAAGCTAGCAAAATCCATCATGGATCGGACCATGTCTAACAGAGTCCGATTCCTCCTTACAGACACACCATTATGCTGTGGTATTCCTGGAGGAGTCCATTGGGAGAGAATCTCATTCTCTCCTAGATATGTGAGAAATTCACTAGAAAGGTATTCTCCTCCTCGATCAGATCGAAAAGTTTTAATACTCTTTTCAGTTTATTTTTCTACTTCACTTCGGAATCGTTTGAACATTTCAAATGAATCCAACTTATGTTTCATCAGATAGACATATCCATATCGGGATAGGTCAT
The DNA here is from genome assembly GCF_000442705.2 of Elaeis guineensis. Classification (NCBI taxonomy): domain Eukaryota; kingdom Viridiplantae; phylum Streptophyta; class Magnoliopsida; order Arecales; family Arecaceae; genus Elaeis; species Elaeis guineensis. The sequence goes on from NC_025998.2 coordinate 80,176,686, forward strand.
CCGTGAAAGTTATGAAGTAGAAATATCCAGCTCTAGCACTAGTGCTCATGGGCCTGCAAACATCAGTATGTACTAGGCCCAAGAGCTCAGTAGCTCTCTCACCTTTTCCAGTAAAAGGTGACTTGGTCATTTTACCAAGAAGACAGGACTCACAGGTTGAAAGTGATTCACAATCACTGACTTCGAGGATTTCCTCTTGAGTCAACCTGTTTATTCTATTCTTGTTTATATGACTTAGCCTCCAATGCCATAAGTGGATATCTGACACACTATCTAATATAGGGTGCTTGCCAGTAGAATAGACTCTTATCAGGCTTGATCTTTTTGGTCTGGCTCTGCACTAATGTCCCAGCCTGAACTTGCACCTTCTTCACTTTCTTCTTCTTGTTCTTCTTTCTTTTCTTAAAGGGTCGAGAACCAGAAGATGAACCTCCCACTAAGTTCACCGACTCCTTGAGGAGTTGGTGATCCTTCTCAAAGTTCTGAAGCAACCCTAGTAACCCGTGTTAGTTTACTTCAGGCTTTGTCATTCTATAATGAGTGAGGAATGGGAGATAAGACTTGGGCAGCGAGTTCAGTATTGCATCTTTCCCAAGCTGCTCATGCAAGAGAAAGCCGAGCTTGCTCAATCGTTCCATCAGCTAGATCATGTACAATACATGATCAGTGATAGAGGCACCATCCCGCATTTTGGTGTTGAAGATGGCACAACTAGTCTTGTGCCTCTCTACGTCATCGGGTGTGTCAAAGGCATCCTCCAACACTTGAAGCATGTCCTTTGGCTAAGCCGTCTCGAATCTGTGACTGAACTCGTCACTCATGGCAGCCAGCATGATACAGCTCACCGTGGTCCGGTCACTGAGCCACTTCTGGTAAGTGTCTGACTGTTCCACATGCATTGACAGCTGGCTCCTCAGGTGCAGGATCCATTATCACATATAGGATCCGTTCATGCTCTAGGACCATCTTCAACTTTTGGTACTAGCTACCGAAGTTGGGTCCCACCAACTTATCATTGTCCAACAATGATCGGAGCGATTGGGAAGTGACCATATTTGCACAAAGGAGAACCATAACCTAATTAGTAATTGATTCATTAAACCTAAAGATTTGGACTTTAATCAAAAGGTTTCTCCCACTATTTTATTCGAATTGGTAGCCTCTACCTCCAATTCGAGAAATTACCCTAATTTCTTAGTGGGTACCAGAATCCACTTAGACTGCATACAAGCCCAACTTTGGTTGGCCAACCCATGTACATCTAAGGGTAGGTTCATAACCAATTGTTTCTCTAAACAATTTCTAATAATTTTAATTTTGCCCCAGAAACCTAATCAGTAGGCTTTGGCCTCCACTGTAAGGATCCGGTTAGGTCCAACCATTAACATGATCATACTTGGTGTATCTAACCAACGAATGATTAAGCCCAACTTTGGTTGGCTCACCTAACCACCATTAGAGGGACACTTCCAAGTCGTCATATGATGAGTGATAATTCCATTAGTCAACAAGCATCAGGCCTTTGGGTCTGCAATGATTATTGAGTTAATGGACTCTTTATCAAACACCTTAATGGGAGGCTATGACTCAGTTATCTCCATAATTTTATCATTTTAAGGATCTAATAATTTTAAAAGATTTAAATAATTTTGAAGATCAGATGAACCAGCTTATCATGATCCTCCCAGTGGCTTCATCAAGTCAGCTTAAGGGAGACCATTAAAAGGGTTGGTCTAGGAGCACCTAAATCAGTCACACTGATTTATCTAGCTAACATGGGTCAGCTCGAATAGTCAAGTGATCCGATCAAAATATAATTTTACCAAGAGGCCAGGTAAGTTCGATCAGTGGAAGGGTCTGCCAAAGCTTGCCTTAGACACCATCAGAAATGGCCAGGTAAGCGGGCTCCCAATTAAAAACCACCGGTCTGGTTTACCTTAGACACCAACTGATTTAATTAGTTTCGATTAGATCAACCTAACAGTTCATGCTAGACCGCTTAACCAAGAATCAAGTCCATTTGGTTCTCGTTAAAGACATGGACTTGACCAACTACAACTATTATAATTGATCTAGAGAATCCTTGACCTAATCTAAGACAATAATTGATTAGATTTAGTCAATTCTCTAATTAAGTCCATCTTCAATCTAACCATAGGTCTAACCCAATTAATGGACCTAATTCCCACTAACCCATTAACCCAATGTGTTATGGTTTGTGTCTTAGGTTCTTCAATTCACAATCTTAGAACCTAATTAAACAACTTCTTAATTCTTAATTAAGTTTTGGACTGAGGGTTGGGTTCGGCTTTTCAAAAAATAATTTTCATATTTGTAAAATAATTTTACAATATGATTCTACCAACCATATTGTATGTTTGATTCATAATCAAGATACAAGTGAAATAAACATGAAACTACTTTAGATCTATTCTAAACAGATTCATGTAATTGAAATAGTTTCAACTTTAAACAATTTCTTTGCACAAAAATTATTAACAAAGAGATTTTATTTCAGATTTAAACATCTTTTAAATCTAATAAATCATAAATTTAATCTAGATCATATCTAACAAATTTATGATTAATGATAGATCTACACAAACTAAGACAACCTTTGCACTATAAGGGGTAAACCTTACAGCAGGACAACCCTGCAGTTCGTGATTGATCTAAAATTTTAATTTTAGATTTAATAATTAGATTATAAATTAGATCTAATCTAAGAAATAATTTAAGCATGTATAAATAATCATGTAATAAAGAACCTAGGCTCTGATACCAATTGTAGGAACCAGATCTAGGGTTTCAGGGTTAGATCTTGAAACTTTTTCAAGATCATACAGCAGAAGACTAAAATAAATTAAAATTATTTTTTAAAATTAGAGAATCTCTAGATCTAAGATCCTATTACATGATTATTACATAGCATTAAATCAAAAATTAAAATATATAAATATAGCATGAACTACATGTTGATCATATCAACATGTTTCTATACTACATCTAATGTATGTATTAAACAATAGATCAGATCTATTACCTTGCAAGTTAGATGTTCTAACCTCACTGATCCAAGCTTGAGGATGATGTTGCAAGCCGCACATGCATCCAGCCTTTAGGAGTCGTCCATACGAGCCCACGAATCTCGATCAAAAGTCCTGCTTTAGAAAATCAGCACAGTATACTAGTACTGCACTGATCCTTCTTTGATGGTTGATCAGGTGCCTCCTTCTTCTTGATTTGGACTCTTCCAAAGATGAAAAGTAGAAAGAGGAGTTTCAGATCTGAGATTCTCTCAGAAAACTCAAGATGAAGGGAGGAAAGATATGAAAACAAACAACCCTAGAAGAAGACCCTCTGCTTCTTCTCATTTCTCTCTCTAGACACCCTAACTTGTATCTTTTATATCTCCACGACCCAAAGGTCTTTCTCTTTGATTTTTAGTTGACCCAAAGGTCTCTTAAATCGCTATCTTTTTGAAAAATTTTATAAAGAAACTCATCTTATATAGAGAGATATGATAGAGTCCTTGTCTAGGTCAAATACCTAGTCAAGGCTTATCCAAACATGGCAAGTTAAGGGGCGCCCAACTCTTGAGCACCTCCTCCTTATTTTCATGCATAGATCACTAGCAAAGGGTGCATAATATATACCCTAAAATCCATAAAAATTCCAAAAAAAAATTTGGATTGAAAGAGTTTTGGATTTCTAAAACTCTATCTCATAGAATTCGAAATCCAAACTTATTCCTTTTTGATTTGATCCAAACCACCTTCCATGTAAGAAAGAAGAGAGGAGACCTTTTGTGAACATAGGAGAGTCCTGGGAGAGGACTTTTGTCACACAAAATAAGAGGAGATTGATGTTGAATGAGAGAGAGGGCGTGGGGAAGGCTTATGTGGTGCAAGGTGGAATCCTAGTCTTACTAGGATTTTATCTTATGACTTGTTTTAATTTGGTTTCTCAAATCAAATCAAACTAAAATTAGATCAACCTAACTAAAATAGGTCTTAACCCAATCAAAAACTTAATTTAATCAGATTAAATTAGATTTAAATCTGATTTAATTTTCTAATCAAATTAGAAATTAGATTGACCCAAGTCCTAGTTGAACTAGGACTAGTTTTTCCTTGCACTTGGCTTATCCAATAAACCAATTGGATTTGATCCAATCAAGTCCAAACTAAATCTAATTAAATTATATTTAATTATACTTAATCTCAACCTATTGGCTTAATCAAATTAAGTCAATTAGCAATCGAATTGCTAATCGATCCTCCTGCAACACTTGCACTGGGTTAAATGTCAATCGTATTGATCATTTAACCCTAGAACGATTCTTAATCGTTGATCAACCATCCGATCGGATCATGAACTCTAATGTGTGTGACCTCATAGGTCTGAACCTAAATCAGTAGTATAAAAATAAATTTTTGTACCAATCAAAGTGACCATCTAGCAATGGTACCCGACGACCGGATAGGTCGAATGTGTAGAACAACATCCTTAGAACCCATGCGGATATAGTTTTCATATTATTCATTCCCTTGACCAAAATGATCATAGGACACCCCAAAGTTCAACTGTCAACTCTGATCAGGTTGTCCACATTGTATTTCAAAATATCAAATCCATCTGATGGATTACCCTAGCCAAGGTTTTGCTAAATTGAAATACAGCGACTCATTCTTCTCCAACTCTTGAAGTGGTCAATCCCATCTCGATCACACTCTGACTTCACAAGTACTTGACTGTGCCCAGAAGCCTTCCATCCCTGAATTAAAAATTCAGTTAGTCCAGTACCAAAGCACAGTGAGTTGCTTGCAAGTCACTGAGGCGATCTCAAGTCTAAGGGACACTTATACCTATATCCCATCAGAGACATTCTCGACAGCAGAATACTCTGGAGTTGATCATGTTCAATGATGATATACCAGTACATCTCACCTGTATGCCATACCAGTGTCTCCACACTCTTTGGTTAAGAGGACAACCAACCCATATGGCCTACAGCGATCTATGCTCGATAGAAGCTGTCGTCCTTATTAATAGCCTATCATTTGGTCGTGAACTGTTTTGAGGACTAATCGATAAATCCTCTCTTTATCGAATCTAAATAGTCCTAAGGACTTCATCATAATAACGGAGTTCATTAGAAGATGAAAGCTTATGATGAAAATACCAAATATATTTTATTTATTAACAAATTAATTACAATACTTGGTTGCTCAACCGTCAACAGCTTGACGATTGACTTTTTGGGACACATTTTCCAACATGGCGCCATAGCTCAGGCGAAGGAACCCAAAGCACATCAGCGGATGAAGCACATCTTGCACCGCTTCTCCCTGATCTGGGAGATCGTGGATCGAGGTGACGTCGACCTTCAGAAGATCGATGGAAAGGAGAACCTGGCCGACCCCTTCACTAAAGCCTTGACGATAAAGGAGTTTGACAACCATAAGTCGAAGATGGGTATTAGATACTGTGCCAAGTGGATTTAGGACAAGTGGGAGTTGTTGAGAAATGTGTCCCAAAAAGTCAATCGTCAAGCTGTTGACGGTTAGCAACCAAGTATTGTAATTGATTTGTTAATAAATAAAATATATTTGGCATTTTTATCATAAGTTTTCATCTTCAAATGAACTCCGTTGTTATGATGAAGTCCTTAGGACTATTTAGATTCGATAAAGAGAAGATTTATCGATTAGTCCTTAAAACAGTTCACGACCAAATGATAGGCTGTTAATAAGGACGACGGCTTCTATCGAGCATAGGTCGCTGTAGGCCATATGGGTTGGTTATCCTCTTAACCAAAGAGTGTGGAGACACTGGTATGGCATACAGGTGAGATATACTGGTACATCATAATTAAACGTGACCAACTTCAGAGTATTCTGCTGTCGAGAATGTCTCTGATGGGATATAGGTATAAGTGTCCCTTAGACCTGAGATCACCTCAGTGACTTGCAAACAACTCACTATGCTTTGGTACTGGACTAACTGAATTTCTAATTCAGGGATGGAAGACTTCTAGGCACAGTCAAGTACTTGCAAAGTCAGAGTATGATCGAGATGGGATTGACCACTCCAAGAGTTGGTGAAGAATGAGTCACTGTATTTCAATTTAGCAAAACCTTGGCCAAGGTAATCCATCAGATGAATTTGATATTTTGAAATACAATATGGACAACCTGATCAGAGTTGACAGTTAAACTCTGGAGTGTCCTATGATCATTTTGGTCAAGGGGATGAATTATATGAAAACTATATCCGCATGGGTTCTAAGGATGTTGTTCTACACATTCGACGTATCCGATCATCGGGTACCATTGCTAGATGGTCACTTCGATTGGTATAGAAATTTGTTTCTGTACTACCAGCTTAGGTTTGGACCTATGAGGTCACACACATTAGAGTTCATGATCCGATCGGATGGTTGATCAATGATTAAGAATCGTTCTAGGGTTAAATGATCAATACGATTGACATTTAACCCAGTGCAAGTGTTGTAGGAGGATCGATTAGCAATTCGATTGCTAATTGACTTAATTTGATTAAGCCAATGGGCTGAGATTAAGTTTAATTAAATATGATTTAATTAGATTTAGTTTGGACTTGATTGGATCAAGTTCAAATGGTTTATTGGATAAGCCAAGTGCAAGGAAAAACTAGTCCTAGTTCAACTAGGACTTGGATCAATCTAATTTCTAATTTGATTAGAAAATTAAATTAAATTTAAATCTAATTTAATATGATTAAATTAGGTTTTTAATTGGGTTAAGATCTATTTTAATTAGGTTGATCTAATTTTGGTTTGATTTGATTTGAGAAACCAAATTAAAACAAGTCATAAGATAGAATCCTAGTAAGACTAGGATTCCACCTTGCGCCACATAAGCCTTCCCCACGTCCTCTCTCTCATTCAATGCCAATCTCCTCTTATTTTGTGCAACAAAAGCCCTCTCCCAGGTCTCTCCCATGTTCACAAAAGGTTTCCTCTCTTCTTTCTTACATGGAAGGTGGTTTGGATCAAATCAAAGAGGAATAAGTTTGGATTTCGAATTCTATGAGATAGAGTTTTAGAAATCCAAAACTCTTTCAATTTTGTATCAAATTTATCCAAATTTTTTTTTGAAATTTTTGTGGCTTTTAGGGTATATATTATGCACCCTTTGCTGATGATCTATGCACAAAAATAAGGAGGAGGTGCTCAAGAGTTGGGCGCCCCTTATCTTGCCATGTTTGGATAAGCCTTGACTAGGTATTTGACCAAGACAAGGACTCTATCATATCTCTCTGTATAAAATGAGTTTCTTCATGAAATTTTTAAAGAAGATAGAGACTTAAGAGACCTTTGGGCTATCCAAAAATTAGAGAGAAAGACCTTTGGGTCGTGGATATATAATAGATATAAGATAGGGTGTCTAGAGAGAGAAACGAGAAGAAGAAGAGGGTCTTCTTCTAGGGTTGTTTGTTTTCATATCTTTCCTCCCTCCATCTTGTGTTTCCTGAGAGCATCTCTGATCTGAAACTCCTCCTCCTACTTTTCATCTTTGGAAGAGTCCAAATCAAGAAGAAGGAGGCACCTGATCAACCATTAAAGAAGGATCAGTGCAGTACTAGCATACTGTGCTGATTTCCTGAAGCAGGACTTCTGATCGAGATTCGTGGGCTCGTGTGGATGACTCCTAGAGGCTGGATGCATGTGCGGCTTGCAACATCATCCTCAAGCCTGGAATAGTGAGGTTAGAATGTCTAACTTGCAAGGTAATAGATCTGATCTATTGTTTAATACATACATTAGATGTAGTATAGAAACATGTTGATATGATCAACATGTAATTCATGTTGCATATATATATTTTAATTTTTGATTTAATGCTATGTAATAATCATGTAATAGAATCTTAGATCTAAGAATTCTCTAGTTTTATAAAATAAATTTTAATTTATTTTAGTCTTCCGCTGTATGATCTTGAAAAAGTTTCAAGATCTAACCCTGAAACCCTAGATATGGTTCCTTCATTATGATGAGACCTTGGTTCTTTGGCTTGAGCAACTGTCCCAGTATTATCATAATAAAGAGGTATTGATTATTCAATCTCTGAAACCACACCCAACTCTGTGATAAATTTCTTCATCCAGACAGCCTCCTTAGCAGCCTCACTTGCAGCAATATACTCAGACTTCGTGATCGAGTCAGCAATAGTTTACTATTTAAAATTTTTTCAACTTATATCACCACCATACAAGGTAAACACATATCCAAATATCGATTTGCTATCATCCGAATCAGATTGAAAACTAAAATCGAGATAACCTTCCAGTTTTAAATCAAATCCATCATATATTAGAAAAATATCTCTAGTTCTTCTCAAGTACTTGAGTATGTTTTTCACAGCTTTTCAATGATCCTTCTTGGGATCAGCTTGAAATCTGCTTACAATGCCCAAGGTATAAGCCACATCAGGCTTGGTACATAGCATAGCATACATTATTGATCCTATTACCAAAGTATAAGGAATAGAACTCATTCTATTTCTCTCTTCAGGTGTCTTAGGAGATATCTTTTTAGAGAGTTGTATGCCATGACCTATGGGCAAGTAACCTCTTTTACTTCCCTCCATGTTGAACCTCTTCAACACAAAGTTAATGTACCTAGACTGAGACAAGTCTAGCATCCTTTTCGATCTATTCCTATAGATCTTTATACCAAGAATATAGGATGCTTCACCCAAATCTTTTATGAAAAACTTTTGTGATAGCCAAGTCTTGACCGATTACAACATCGGGATATCATTCACAATGAGTAGTATATCATGCACATACAAGATCAAGAAGATAATAGCACTCTCACTACTTTTCTTGTACACACAAAGTTCATCCATATTTTTGATGAAGCCAAACGATTTGACTGTCTCATTAAAATGGATGTTCTAGCTCCTCGATGCTTGCTTTAATCCATATATAGATCTATTCAGCTTGCATACCTGATTTGCTCTCCCACTTGAGATAAATCCCTCTAGCTAAGTCATATAGACTTCTTCCTCAAAGTTTTCATTGAGGAAGGCAGTTTTGACATCCATCTATCAGATCTCATAATCATGGTATGCCGCAATAGCAAGCATTATCTGAATAGACTTGAGCATGGCTACCGACGAGAAGGTTTCTTCATAATCAACACCTTATTTTTATCTAAAATCTTTTACCACAAGCCTGGCCTTATAGGTCTTTACTTAGCCATCTGCTCCAATCTTCTTTTTGAAGATCCATTTGCTGCCTATTGGGGTCACACCCTCAGGCGCATCAACCAACATCCAAACTTGGTTGGCATACATGGAGTCTATTTTGGATTTCATGGCATTGAGCCACTTATCAGAGTCATTACTCTTAACAACTTTCGAATAGGTCGTAGGCTCATCATTCTCAATGATATGGATTGTGTTGTCATTCTCAATGATAAATCCATACCTGAGTGGTACACTACACACTCTACTCGATCTTCGGAGAGGTGTGTGTAGTGGCTGTGCCTCAACAATGGGCACATCTGGTTGAGAACCATCTGGTGAATCCTGGATGGATTGCAGGTTTTGAACTTCTTCAAGTTCAACAGACCTCCTACTGCCTCCTTCTTGGATAAACTCTTTCTCCAAAAAAATTACATGCCTACCAACAAACACCCTTTGTTGAGTAGGGTTATAGAAGTAGTATCCTATACTCTCCTTGAAATAACCTATAAATCTGTATTTTTCTGATCTAACATCCAGCTTATGTCTATCAATATCTTTCACATAAGCTGGGCAGCCCCAAATCTTAAGATGCTTAAGATTGGATCTTTTTCCTTTTCATATTTCATATGGAGTATTAGAAACAGATTTTGAAGGTACTTTATTTAAAATATATGTTGCAGCCTCGAGAGTATATCCCCAAAAGGATAATGAAAGATCGATAAAACACATCATGAATTGCACCATATCTAATAAGGTGTGATTCTTTCTTTCTGTAAGTTTATTTAATTATAGAGTATAAGGAGGTATCCATTGAGAGAATATATCATTTTGTTTCAAATAATCGATGAACTCACTAAACAAGTATTCTCCTCCTCGATCCGATCAAAGAGCTTTAATACTTTTACCGGTTTATTTCTTGATCATTCTTTGATACTCTTTAAATTTGTCAAAGGTTTCAGATTTGTATTTCATTAAATACACATATCCAAACCTAGACATATCATCAATAAATATGATGAAGTAAGAGTATCCACCTCTGACTTGAATCGACATTGAACCACACACATCAGTATGTACAAGGTCCAAAATATCACTCGCCCGATCTCCATGTTCAGTAAATAGAGTCTTGGTCATTTTTTCCATGAGGCAAAATTCATCAGTTCCATATGATTTATAATCATAAGGATCAAAAAAATTATCTTTGTATAACTTGTTAATCTTTGACTCATTTATATGGCCAAGTCAGTAGTGTCAGAGGTATGTGACATTCACATCCTCTCTCTTTTTTTTCTTTATATTATCAACATGAAGCACATTATCATTAAGTGAAAGAAATATAAGACCATTATCAATAAAAGTACTTCCATAATATTCATTAAAAAAATATATAGAACAACTATTACTCTTTGTAATTATTTTAAAACCTTGTTCCAATAATAATGATATAAAATAATATTTCTAACAATATTTGGAATGTAATAGCAGGTCTTTAGTTCTAAAACTTTTTCCAAAGGTAACTTCAAAACCCTGGTTCCTACGACTTCGGTTTGAATGGACTCTCCACTTACGTCGAACAGCTCGAAATCACCTTTATTTAGATTTCTTATTTCCTATAAATTCTATAATAATTTGCAAAGGTGTAAACCACAGGCAGTATCCAATACCCAAGAATCTGATATTGAAGTACTTAATGATAGATTAGTTTGTATCATATACAAACCTTTAGCAACGTTTGCTGATTTCATGGTTGCAAGGTACTCCTTGCAATTTCTCTTTCAGTGGCCCTCCTTGCCACAATGATAATAAGTATCTTTGGTGGAGACCTTCTTCGCTTTCTTCTTGGAGATACCAGCCTTAGGGTTTACCTTTTTCTTAGAACCCTTCTTCACCTTCTTCTTGCTAATCTTATCAACATGAAGAATCTGAGTCTTTTCATCTTTGAAATGGCTCTTTGCTATTTCTAACATATTCAGCAGCTCAGGCAAGCGATGTTCAGTTTATTCATATGATAATTAATGGCAAACTGAGAAAAAAAGTCAGGGAGAGACTGCAGAATCAAATTCTGGCTCAGTTCATCATCTATGGTAAAACTCAGCTATCCCAGACAAGTGATCAAATCAATCATCTTTAGGACATGCATTTACATGGAAGAGCCTTCCATCATATGGGCATGGTGAAGTGAAATTTTAGTGCAGGGGTAAAATAGTAATTTTAAAACTTTTTGAAAATCACTATTTTACAGTGGAAATTATTAATTAATCTAATTAATTAATATGTGTTTACCTTACACTAGGATCTAAATATGATATATAGCATGCATGCATTTAAATTTGAAATTCAAATTTGAACAGTAAATAATTTACGGTTATGTGTTCAGAACACAATACCTTTATATGGGTAGTCGATCGCCGCAATCTGATCACCGTCGGGAGGATCTGATCATCGCAATACAGCTACACAGTGTGTCTGGCCTCTGTGGATCATCCACACGAAGCTTCCGATCTGATCGACTCCTCACGAGTGCTAGCTCATTGTAGAGCCCTTTCGACGGCCGATACTGATCGAACTCCTTCGATTGATGTCTGTCGATTCTTTGGATGCTTCAGATCATCAGCAAACATGTTTGAGAGGTTGATGATACTCTTCCTTGAATTTGGTGGGCTCACAATACTCGTAGCTCACTTTCTCACTTTTCGAACCCCAGGCTAAAACCCTAGGGTGCTCACAGAAGACCCTGCGCCCACTCTCTTTCTTTCTATCCTCTCGAAATATTTTGAACTTTTCAAAAATATACAGAAACCTTCCTCACGCCATCTTTTCTTTTTCAAATCAGATTATCCATATGCCCCACCTTTCTCCTCTTTTTAAAACAACGCAAGACGTGTCTTATCCACGTAAGAGGATAAAGATAAGTGGTTGCACATTTGAATTCAAATCAAATTTGAATTCAAATGCAAACCAACTCATCCCTATCCACTTGAGCATGAGAAGAGAAGGGGCGTGGCTTCATTTGTGCATGGAGAAAATTTATGAGAAACTCTTTCTCGTATATGATAAGTGGCACATAAGATGGATAAGCATGAAGGCACAAGGGATAAGTTATCCATTCAAATTCAAACACCCTTTGAATTTGAATGGCTAACAAATCAAGTTTATCCAAAAATTGGCACACAAGAGTGGGCATGAGATGCCTTTTGCGTGAGAGAAAATTCATGAGAAGTTCCTTCTCGTGAATTCAAATGGGCGCTGAAGAAGTGAGGTGGCACAGGGAGAAATATCAAGGTGGTTTGAACCTAATTGAGCCAACCTAATCAAAATAGGTTAAGCACAATTAGACTAAATTAAATCTAACTTAATTAGGCTTAATTAGGCTCAATATAATCTTAATCAAATCAAGAATTGACTAAGCCCAACCCCTGATCAAATCAGGGACCAAACCACTTCGATGATTAGGTCAACACTTAACCTAATCGAGTCAAACTCAACTGAATCCAATTCAGTTGGATATGAAACCTTGATCGAAGAGTCCCGAACCAGTGGAACTCTTGACCCCGGTACCCAAAATATGTGGAACTCATGATCAGAGAATCCTGATTCTCGATCATAGAGTTCCAGACACGTAGGACTCTTCACTAGCCAACAGATCAGATAGGAACCTCTAATGTGTGTGACCCCACAGGTTCGAACCTAAGCCAGTAGCACAGGAACCAATTCCTGTACTAATCAAAGCGACTATCTAGCAATGGTACCCGACATCCGGATAGGTCGAATAGTAATAATTGCAACACTCAGAACCTACGTGAATATGGTTACTGTATAATTCATCCCTTTTGACCCCTATGTTTAAGATGACTCAGGGTTAAACTATCAACCCTGATTAGATCATCTATATCATGTTCAACTCAAACAGTCTTGTGACTCCTCACTAGGACTACCCTGGCCAAAGTTTTGCTAAATTGAAACACAACTGTACATAGCTCCTGAACTGGAGTGGTCAATCCCATCTTGACACACGCACCGACAAGTCAAGTACTTGACTACACCCAGTAGCCTTCCGTCACTGAATTAAAAATTCAGGTAGTCCAGTGCCTAAGTGCAGTGAGTTGCTTGCAAGTCACCATGGCGGTCTCAGGTCGGAGGAACATTTATACCCATATCCCATCGGAGCAAATCTTGACAGCAGAAATAGCTCTGGAATCGATCACGTTCTGTACAGATGTACCCTTACATCTCACCTGTATGCCATACCAGTATCTCCACACTCCTTGGTTAAGAGGACAACCAACCTATATGGTACACAATGACCTATGCTTGATAAACATTGTTATCCTTGGTAACAATGTATCATTTGGTCGTAAACAGGTTTAAGGACTAAACGACAAATCCTCTTTTGTCGAGTCTAAATAGTCCTATGGACTTCACCACAACACAGGAGTTCATTAGAAGATGAAATAATTTGTGATGAAAAATATCAAAATAACTTTTATTTATTTATAATTTATATACTAATACAAAAGGAGCACAACTGTCAATAGGTTGACGACTGGCTTTGGGATACTATTTTCAACAATCTCTCACTTGGCCTAAAGCCAATCGGTGCAGTATCTAATACCCATCTTCGACTTGAAGTCGTCGAACTCCTTCACCGCAATGGCTTTAGTGAATGGATCGGTCAGGTTCTCCTTCCCGTCGATCTTCTGAAGGTCAACGTCACCTCGATCTATGATTTTTCGAATGAGATGGTAGCGGCGCAGAATATGCTTCGTTTGCTGCTGTGCCTTCGGTTCCTTCGCCTGAGCAATGGCTCCAGAGCTGTCACAGTAGAGCAGAACTGGACCAACAAAGGAGGGTGCTACTCCGAGCTCGGTGATGAATTTTCTCAGCCACACCGCTTCTTTGGCAGCATCTGATGCAGCGACATACTCCGCCTCGCAAACTGAATCAGCCACAGTGTGCTGCTTGGAACTTTTCCAGCAAACAGTCCACCATTAAGGGTAAAAATAAATCCCGACACACTCTTGCTATCATCGTAATCAGACTGGAAACTAGAGTCTGTAAACCCTATAAGTCTCAAGTCTGATTTACCATAAACAAGCCACTAGTCCTTAGTATTTCTTAAATACTTCATGATGGTTTTAACAACCTTCCAATAATTCTCCTCTGGATCAGATTGGTATCTACTCACTACTCCTAATGAGTACGCCACATCTGGTCGTGTACATGTCATGGTGTACATGATAGATCCCACTACCAAAGTATATGGAATTCTACCCATACGCTCTCTCTCTTGAGGTGTTGTCAGATAATCCCTCTTTGAGAGAGAAATTCCATGGTCTATCGGTAGATAGCCTTTCTTGGAATTCTCCATGTTGAATCTTTTCAGCATAGTATCAATGTACGTGGACTGGGATAAGCCAAGCAACCTTTTAGATCTATCCCTATAGATCCTCATCCCTAGGATGTAGGAAGCTTCTCCCAGATCCTTCATGGAGAATTGTGATGACAGCCAAATCTTTATTCCCTGTAATACAGGGACATCATTCCCGATTAAGAGAATATCATCCACATACAATACAAGAAATACCACTACTGGATCATTAGCCCACTTATAAATGCAGGGCTCATCTCTATTCTTAACGAAGCCATACGTCTTGATCGTCTTATCAAAACGTATGTTCCAACTCTGAGATGCCTGCTTAAATCCATAAATGGACCTTTGTAGCCTGCACACCTTAGACTCTTCTATGGATGTGAACCCTTCAGGTTGTATCATATACACCTCTTCATCTAGCTCTCCGTTTAGAAAAATTATTTTCACATCCATCTGTCAGATTTTATAGTCCAGATGGGTAGCTATCGCAAGTATAATCCGAATGGATTTGAGCATTGCCACAGGAGAAAACGTCTCGTCATAGTCTATACCATAACGTTGATGATATCCCTTGGCAACCAGATGGGCTTTATAGGTCTCCACCTTTCTATCTGCATCTCTCTTCCTCTTGAAGACCCACTTACACCCTATGGGTTTTACTCCTTCGGGTGGGTCAATCAATGTCCACACATCGTTGACCTTCATGGACTCCATTTCAGATTTCATGACCTCTAACCATTTCTCAGAGTCAGGTCTCTGTATTGCATCAATGTAGGTGATCGGATCCTCATCGTTTTCATCAAGTTCGACAAGATTGCCATCCCGGACCAAGAAACCATAGTATCTGTCCGGTTGACATGGTACTCTACCAGATCGCCTTAAGGGTGTCGGAACAATGGGCTCCGAATCTAATCTAACCAAATCCAATTCAGGTTCAGCTACTTATGTCAGTTTTTCCACCTGCCGAACTTCCTCAAGTTCAACCTTAGAGGCAACAGTCCCTTCACCAAGGAACTCCTTTTCTAAAAAGATTGCCTTAAGGCTGACAAACACCTTTTGCTCATCAGCTAGGTAGAAATAATATTCTTTGGTCTCTTTTGGGTACCCTATGAAATTACACTTGTCAGACCTAGGTCCAAGCTTGTCCATAATTAAACGTTTAACATAAGCCGGACACCCCCAAACCCTAAGGTGCGAGAGTACTGGCTTACGTCCTATCCATATCTCATATGGCATTTTGGTTACAGACTTACTCGAAACCCTATTTAGAAGGTAACAAGCCGATTTGAGTGCATATCCCCAGAGGAAGATCGGCAGACCAGTAAACCCCATCATGGATTGAACCATATCCAACAAGGTCTGATTTCTCCTTTCAGACACACCATTATGCTGTGGTGTTCCAGGAGGAGTCCACTGAGAGAGAATCTCATTCTCTCCAAGATATGTCAGAAAATCATTGGAAAGGTATTCACCTCCTCGATCAGATCGAAGAGTTTTAATACACTTCCCAGTTTATTTTTCTACCTCATTTTGAAATAGTTTGAACATTTTAAATGACTCCGACTTATGCTTCATTAAGTAGACATACCCATACCTTGATAGGTCATCTATGAAGGTTATGAAGTAGAAATATCCACCTCTTGCACTTGAGCTCATGGGTCCACATACATCAGAATGTACCAGACCCAAGAGTTCATTGGCTCTCTCACCTTTCCCAGTAAAAGATGACTTGATCATCTTCCCAAGAAGACAGAACTCACAGGTTGGAAGTGATTCACAATCACCAACTTCAAGAATTCCTTCTTGAGCCAACCTATTTATCTTGTTCTTATTGATATGACCTAACCTACAGTCCCAAAGGTAGATTTCTGACACATTATCTATTCTAGGGCATTTACCCGAGGTTTGAACCACATTAACAGGCTGTGATAGTAAGTATATTCCATTATTTAGTTGTCCAACAAACATTATAACACCATTCAAAATGATATTGCAAATATTTTCTTTTATTAAAAATTCATAACCGTACATGGCCAAAAGGCCTACAGAAATAATATTTAATAAAAAGCTTGAACAATAGTGACATTCACTCAGAATTACATTACAAGAATTGATTATAAGGTTCATGATTCCTAAAGCTAGAACTGAAACTTTGCTTCCATCTCCAACGTTCAGGAACCTCTCACCGTCATCAAATCTCTTACTGACCTGCAGACCCTGCATCGAATTGCAAATATGATAAGGGCTTCCGATATCCAATACCCAGGCAGTAGTATCACAAATGAAAAAGTTGCAAGGTGTTATCATATAATTACCTTGCTTCTTCTTCGGCCTGTTCGGATCCAGGGAGGCAATGTATAGAGGACAGTTCCTCTTCCAGTGCCCCTGCTTCTTGCAAAAGAAGCACTCCACCTGGCTCTGGTCGGGCTTGCGCTTCTTGGTCTGACCCTGTGCAGACGTCCCAGCATGCGACTGCACCTTCTTATTCTTCTTCTTCTTGTTCTTCTTCCCTTTCTTAAAGGGTCGATGACTAGAGGAAGACCCTCCCACAATATTCACCGACTCCTTATGGAGCTGGTGGTCCTTCTCAAAGTTCTGCAGCAACCCCAACAAGCCATGGTAGTTCACTGCAGGCTTTGTCATTCGAAAATGAGTAAGGAAGGGGAGGAAGGACTTGGGCAAAGAATTAAGGATCGCATCCTTACCGAGCTACTCGTGCAAAGAAAATCCCAGTTTACTTAGGCGCTCAATCATTTCGATCATGTACAATACATGATCGGTGACTGAGGCCCCATCCCTCATCCGAGCATTGAAAATGGCACAACTAGTTTTGTGCCTTTCAACGTCGTGAGGCATGCCAAAGGAGTCATTCAATATTTGAAGCATCTCCTGTGGCTGGGCATTCTCAAACCTATGGCTGAACTCATCATTTATTGCCGCTAGCATTATACATCGAACGGTGGTGCGGTCGTTGAGCCACTTCTGGTAAGTATCTTGGACCGTCCCTCTAGCATTCGGGGCTAGCTCCTCCGGTGCCGAATCCGTTACTACATAAAGGATCCGCTCATACTCAAGGATGATTTTCAATTTTCGATACCAGCTATCAAAATTAGGTCCCATGAGCTTGTCATTATCTAATAATAATCAAAGCGACAGGGTAGTGGCCATAGCTGCATAAAAAAAAACCATAGCTCTATTAGTATATAAATTATGAACACTAAAGACTTGGACTTTAGTTTAAAGTTTCTTCCAATATTTTTACGAACTGGTAGCCTCAACCTCCAATTCAAGGAATTACTTTAATTCCTTAGTGGGTACTAGAATCCACACAGACCACACATGAGCCCAACTTTGGTTGGTCAACCCATGTGCATCTATGGGTAGGTTCATAACCAGTTGTTTCTCTAAACAACTTCTAGTAATTAATTTTGCCCCAGAACCTAATCAGTAGGCTTTGGCCTCCACTGAAAAGATCTGGTTAGGTCCAACCATTAACATGACTTGATTTGGTGAATCGAACCAATAAATGATCAGGTCCGACTTTGGCCGGCCAACCTAACCACCATCAGAAAGACTCAACCAAATTATCATACTATGAATGATAATTCCATTAGTCAATAAGCACCAGGCCTGTGGACCTCCAATGATTATTAAACTAATGGACTCATTATCACTCACTTAATGGGAGGCTATGACTTAGTTATCACTATAACTTAATCATTTTAGGGACCTAATAATTTTTGAGGATTTTATGAAAGGATAGATGAGAAAAAATTAACCAGCCAATTTCAATCCTCTCACTGACTTCACCAAGTCAGATTAAAAAAGATTTAATTAAAGCCGGTATTAGGGGCACCTAAATCAGTCACACTGATTTACCTAATGACATGGGTGAGCCCTAATCACCAAGTGATCTAATCAAAACCTAACTCACCAGGTTGGCCAGGTAAGTGAGATCAGTGGTAGGGATATGCCATTAACTCGTCAGAGATCGAATCAATGCGAGTAGCTCCCACTTAAGAACCACTGGTCAAACTGCCAAACTTACCTTAGACACCAACTGGTTCATTAGTTTTAATTTGATCAACTTAGTAAATAGGGTTCCACCACATAGCCATGAATTAAGTCTATCTTGGTCTAGTTAAAGACATGGACCCATTCAACTACAACTATTGAAGTTGAGTCTAGAGTGTCCTTGACCTAATCTAATTCAACTTTTGATTAGATTTGATCAATTACTCTAATTTAGTCCATTTCTTTAAGCTAACCTTAGGTCTAACCCAATTATGGATCTAATCCATCTAACCCATTGACCCACAAGTTTATGCAATTGTCTTAGGTCTTAATTCACAATTCTAGACCAACTTGATAATACTTAATTCTTTTAATTAAGTATTTGGGCTGATGGGTCAGGGTTTGGTATTTCGAAAATAATTTTTAAATTTGAAAGGTTTTATTTTTTGTTCACCAAATATGTTGACTCATTTCACAAATAGATTAGCACATTTCATAAATAGCAATCCTATTGTTAATTACTTAACAGGAAATAACTCAATCAAAATAAATCATGAATATTCCTTTAGATCTAATCTAACACATTCATAATATATTTTATAATTGAACCTTTATAATTAAGTTCTTACGCTGCTTCATCTACATGGGATATAATTGCAGCGACACCCCTACCACCATAGGAGAACCCTATCGAATGGGAGGAGAGGGCCTTTAAACCCTATTTTTCTCCTATGACCGGACGACCATGGCAACCAACCCAATTAGATTACTTGCTACTTGGATCAAGTATATCTAAATATATCAATTTTAAAATTTAAATTTTAAATTTTAAATTTTAAATTTTTAATTTTAAATTTTGAATTTCAAATTTCAAACAAATTTCAAATTTCAAATTTTTTGAATTTTAAATTTTGAATTTCAAATTTGAAATTTCAACCAAATTTCAAATTTTAAAATTTGAATTTCAAATTTTTGAATTTTGAATTTCGAACAACTTTCAAAATTCAAATTTTGAACTTTCAAATTTTAAATTTTAAATTTAAACTTTTAGATTACAATATAATCTATGCATGCAAATATATATATCATATCTTAGAACCTGCTTTGATACCATTTGAAGTGAAATTTTAGTGTAGGGGTAAAATGGTAATTTTAAATTTTTTCAAAATCACTATTTTATAGTGAAAATTATTAATTAATCTAATTAATTAATATATATTTACCATACACTAGGATCTAAATATGATATATAGTATGCATGTATTTAAATTTAAAATTTAAATTTGAACAGTAAATAATTTACTGTTATGTGTTCAGAACACAATACCTTTGTGCGGGTAGCCGATCGCCACAATCTGATCACCATCGGAAGGATTTGATCATCGTAATACAGCCACACAGTATGTCTGGTCTCTGTGGATCGTCCACACGAAGCTCCCGATCTGATCGGCTCCTCACGAGTGCTAGCTCGTTGTAGAGCCCTTTCGACGGCCGATGCTGATTGAACTCCTTCGATCGATGTCTGCCGATTCTTCAGATACTCTAGATCGTCAGCAAACATGCTTGAGAGGTTGATGATACTCTCCCTTGAATTTGGTTGGCTCACGATACTCGTAGCTCACTTTCTCACTTCCCGAACCCCAAGCTAAAACCCTAGGGTGCTCACAGAAGACCCTGCGCCCACTCTCTTTCTTTCTTTCCTCTCGGAATATTTTGAACTTTTCAAAAATATGCAGAAACCTTCCTCACGCCCTCTTTTCTTTTTTAGATCAGATTATCCACATGCCCCACCTTTCTCCTCTTTTTAAAATAATGCAAGACGTGTCTTATCCGCGTGAGAGGATAAAGATAAGTGGTTTCACATTTGAATTCAAATTGAATTTGAATTCAAATGCAAACCAACTCATCCATATCCACTTGGGTGTGAGAAGAGAAGGGGTGTGGCTTCATTTATGCATGGAGAAAATTTATGAGAAGCTCTTTCTCATGTATGATAAGTGGCACAAAAAATGGATAAGCATGAAGGCGCAAGGGATAAGTTATCCATTCAAATTCAAACACCCTTTGAATTTGAATGGTTAACAAATCAAGTTTATCCAAAAATTGGCGCACAAGAGTGGGCATGAGATGCCTTCTGTGTGAAAGAAAATTCATGAGATGTTGCTTCTCGTGAATTCGAATGGGCGCTAAAGAAGTGAGGTGGCGCAAGGAGAAATATCAAGGTGATTTGAACCTAATTGAGCCAACCTAATTAAAATAGGTTAAGCACAATTAGACTAAATTAAATCTAACTTAATTAAGCTTAATTAGGCTCAATAAAATCTTAATCAAATCAAAAATTGACTAAGCCCAACCTCTAATCAAATCAGGGACCAAACCACTTCGACGATTAGGTCAACACTTAACCTAATCGGATCAAACTCAACTGAATCCAATTCAATTGGACTTGATCCAAAAATAATTACTCAATCAAATTGAGTTAATTAGTAATCAAATCACTAATTAAACCTCTCATAAATATTGAGTCCAAATTTGATGGGCAATCAGGTATCAAAGTTCATCGATATGAAATCTTGATCGAAGAGTCCCAAACCAGTGGGACTCTTGACCCCGGTACCCAAAATATGTGAAACTCATGATCAGAGAATTTTGATTCTCGATTACAGAATCTCAGACATGTAGGACTCTTCACCAGCCATCAGATCAGATAGGAACCTCTAATGTGTGTGACCCCATAGGTTCGAACCTAAGCTGGTAGCACGGGAATCAATTTCTGTACTAATCGAAGTGACCATCTAGCAATGGTACCCGATATCCAGATAGGTCGAATAGTCACAATCGCAACACTCAGAACCTACGTGAATATGGTTACTGTATAATTCATCCCTTTTGATCCCTGTGTTTAGGATGACTCAGGGTTAAATTATCAATCCTAATTAGATCATCCGAATCGTGTTCAACTCAAACAGTCCTGTGACTCCTCACTAGGACTACCCTGGCCAAGGTTTTACTAAATTGAAATATGACTATACACAGCTCCTGAACTGGAGTGGTCAATCTCATCTTGACACACGCACCGACTGTAGGAACCAGATCTAGGGTTTCAGAGTTAGATCTTGAAACTTTTTCAAGATCATACAACGGAATACTAAAATAAATCAAAATTTATTTTCTAAAATCAGAGAATCCCTAGATCTAAGATCCTATTACATGATTATTACATAGTATTAAATCAAAAATTAAAATATATAAATATAGCATGAACTACATGTTGATCATATCAACATGTTTCTATACTACATCTAATGTATGTATTAAACAATAGATCAGATCTATTACCTTGCAAGTTAGACTTTCTAACCTTATTGATCTGGGCTTGAGGATGATGTTGCAAGCCGCACACGCATTCGGCCTCTAGGAGTCATCCACACGAGTCCACGAATCTCGATCAGAAGTCCTGCTTCAGGAAATCAGCACAGTATGCTAGTACTGTGCTGATCCTTCTTTGATGGTTGATCAGGTGCCTCCTTCTTCTTGATTTGGACTCTTCCAAAGATGAAAAGTAGAAGGAGGAGTTTCAGATCTGAGATGCTCTCAGAAAACTCAAGATGGAGGGAGGAAAGATATGAAAATAAAAACCCTAGAAGAAGACCCTCTTCTTCTTCACGTTTTTCTCTCTAGACACCCAAACTTGTATCTTTTATATCTCCACGACCCAAAGGTATTTCTCTCATATTTTTGGATGGCACAAAGGTCTCTCAAATCTCTAATGTTTTCTAAAATTTTATGAAGAAAATCATTTTATACAGAGAGATATGATAGAGTCCTTGTCTAGGTCAAATACCTAGTCAAGGCTTATCCAAACATGGCAAGTTAAAGGGCGCCCAACTCTTGAGCACCTCCTCCTTACTTTTATACATGGATTACCAACAAAGGATACACAATATGTACCCTAAAATCCATAAAAATTCCAAAAAAAATTTGGATAAATTCGGTGCAAAATTGAAAGAGTTTTGGATTTCTAAAACTCTATCTCATAGAATTCGAAATCCAAACTTATTCCTTTTTGATTTGATCCAAACCACCTTCCATGTAAGAAAGAAGAGAGGAGACCTTTTGTGAACATGGGAGAGACCTGGGAGAGGGCTTTTGTCACACAAAATAAGTGAAGATTGGCGTTGAATAAGAGAGAGGGCGTGGGGAAGGCTTATGTGGTGCAAGGTGGAATCCTAGTCATACTAGGATTCTATCTCATGACTTGTTTTAATTTGGTTTCTCAAACTAAATCAAACCAAAATTAGATCAACCTAATTAAAATAGGTCTTAACTCAATTAAGAACCTAATTTAATCAGATTAAATTAGATTTAAATCTAATTTAATTTTCTAATCAAATTAGAAATTAGATTGACCCAAGTCCTAGTTGAACTAGGACTAGTTTTTCCTTGCACTTGGCTTATCCAATAAACTAATTGGACTTGATCCAATCAAGCCCAAACCAAATCTAATTAAATTATATTTAATTAAACTTAATTTCAGCCTATTGGCTTAATCAAATTAAGCCAATTAGCAATCGAATTGCTAATCGATCCTCCTGTAATACTTGCACTGGGTTAAATGTCAATCGTATTGATCATTTAACCCTAGAATGATTTTTAATCGTTGATCAACCATCTGATCGGATCATGAACTCTAATGTGTGTGACCTCATAGGTCCGAACCTAATCCAGTAGTATAGAAATAAATTTTTGTACCAATCGAAGTGACCATCTAGCAATGATACCCGACGATCGGATAGGTCGAATGTGTAGAACAACATCCTTAGAACCCATGCGGATATAGTTTTCAGATAATTCATCCCCTTGACCAAAATGATCATAGGACACCCCAGAGTTCAACTGTCAACTATGATCAGGTTGTCCACATTGTATTTCAAAATATCAAATCCATCTGATGGATTACCCTGGCCAAGGTTTTGCTAAATTGAAATACAGTGACTCATTCTTCTCCAACTCTTGGAGTGGTCAATCCCATCTCGATCACACTCTGACTTCGCAAGTACTTGACTGTGCCCAGAAGCCTTCCGTCCCTGAATTAGAAATTCAGTTAGTCCAGTACCAAAGCACAGTGAGTTGCTTGCAAGTCACTGAGGCGATCTCAAGTCTAAGGGACACTTATACCTATATCCCATCAGAGACATTCTCGATAGCAGAATACTCTGGAGTTGGTCACGTTCAATGATGATGTACCCTTACATCTCAACTGTATGCCATATCAGTGTCTCCACACTCTTTGGTTAAGAGGACAACCAACCCATATAGCCTACAGCGACCTATGCTCGATAGAAGCTGTCGTCCTTATTAACAGCTTATCATTTGGTCGTGAACAGTTTTAAGGACTAATCGATAAATCCTCTCTTTATCAAACTTAAATAGTCCTAAGGACTTCATCATAACAACGGAGTTCATTAGAAGATGAAAGCTTATGATGAAGATGCCAAATATATTTTATTTATTAACAAATCAATTACAATACTTGGTTGCTCAACCGACAACAGTTTGACGATTGGCTTTTTGGGACACATTTTCCAACAACTTCCACTTGTCCTAAAGCCACTCGGCACAGTATCTAATACCCATCTTCGACTTGTGGTTGTCGAACTCCTTTATCGCCAGGGCTTTAGTGAAGGGGTCAGCTAGGTTCTCCTTTCCGTCGATCTTCTGAAGGTCGATGTCACCTCGATCCATGATCTCTCGGACCAGGTGGAAGCGATGCAAGATGTGCATCGTTCGCTGATGTGCTTTGGATTCCTTCGCCTGAGCTATGGCACCAGTGCTGTCGCAGTAGAGCAGGACCGGACCATCGAGGGAGGGTGCTACTCCGAGCTCGTTGATGAATTTTCTCAGCCACACAGCTTCCTTCGCGGCATCCGATGCTGCGATGTACTCTGCTTCACAAACAGAGTCTGCCACAGTATGCTGCTTGGAACTCTTCCAGCAGATGGCTCCACCATTCAGAGTAAAGATATAACGCGACACACTCCTGCTATCATCATGGTCAGATTTGAAGCTAAAGTCTGTGAACCCACAAGTTTCAGATCTGACTCGCCATAAACCAACCATTGGTCCTTAGTATTTCTCAAATACTTAAGGATGGCTTTAACCACTTTCCAATGATTTTCTTCGAGATCAGATTGGTATCTACTCACTACTCCTAGTGAGTATGCCACATCTGGTCTTGTACATGTCATGGCGTACATGATAGATCTCACGGCTGAAGCATATGGGACTCTACTCATACGCTCTCTCTCTTCAGGAGTTGTCGGACAATCCTTCTTAGAGAGAGAAATTTCATGGCCTATCGGTAGATAGCCCTTCTTGGAATTCTCCATGCTGAACCTCTTCAGCACAGTGTCTATGTACATGGACTGGGATAACCCAAGCATCCTTTTAGATCTATCCCTATAGATCTTCATCCCCAGGATGTAGGATGCTTCACCCAAGTCCTTCATGGAGAACTGTGATGACAACCAAACTTTTATTTCCTGTAGTGCGGGGATGTCATTTCTGATTAAGAGAATGTCATCCATGTACAAGACAAGGAATACTACAACTGGACCATTTGCCCATTTATAGATGCAAGGCTCTTCTCCATTCTTAATGAAGCCATATATTTTGATCACTTTATCAAAATGCATGTTCCAACTCCGAGAAGCTTGCTTCAGTCCATAAATGGATCTCTGAAGCTTGCACACCTTGGACTCATCTGTGGATGTAAACCCCTCAGGTTGTATCATATACACCTCTTCAGTCAGCTCTCCATTCAGGAAAGCTGTCTTTACATCCATCTACCAGATCTCATAATCCAGATGGGCAGCTATTGCAAGCATTATCCGAATGGATTTGAGCATTACCACAGGGAAAAATATCTCGTCATAGTCAATACCATAACGTTGACGATACCCCTTGACGATCAGACGGGCATCATAGGTCTCCACCTTTCCGTCTGCGCCCCTCTTCCTTTTGAAGACCCATTTACACCCAATGGGTTTAACCCCTTCAGGTGGGTCAACCAATGTCCATACATCATTGACCTTCATGGACTCCATTTCGGATTTCATGGCTTCAAGCCATTTCTCGAAATCAGGTCTCTGCATTGCATCCATATAGGTGATCGGATCCTCATTATTCTCATCAACTTCGATGGGATCACCGTCCTGGCCCAAGAAACCATAGTATCTATCCGGCTGACGCGGTACTCTACCGGATCGCCTTAATGGTGCAGGTATATTGGGCTTCGGATCTGATCTAATCATATCCGACTCAGGTTCAGCTATTGGTGTCGGTCCTCCTACCTGTTGAACTTCATCAAGTTCAACCTTAGAGGCAACGGTTCCTTCACCAAGGAACTCCTTTTCTAAAAAGATTGCCTTAAGGCTGACGAACACCTTTTGTTCATCAGCATGGTAGAAAAAATATCCTTTTGTCTCTTTGGGGTACCCTATGAATGAGCATTTGTCAGACCTAGGTCCAAGATTGTCTATGACTAATCATTCAACATAGATCGGGCACCCCCAGACCCTAAGGTGTGAAAGTGCTGGCTTACGTTCCGTCCATATCTCATATAGAGTCTTAATTACAGACTTACTTGGAATCCTATTTAACCGATAACAGGCCGATTCGAGTGCATATCCCCAGAAGGATATCGGCAAGCTAGCAAAACCCATCATGGATCGGACCATGTCTAACAGAATCTGATTCCTCCTTTCAGACACACCATTATGCTGTGGTGTTCCTGGAGGAGTCCATTGGAAGAGAATCCCATTCTCTCTTAGATATGTGAGAAACTCACTAGAAAGGTATTCTCCTCCTTGATCAGATCGAAGAGTTTTAATACTCTTCCCAGTTTATTTTTCTACTTCACCTCGGAATCGTTTGAACATTTCAAATGAATCCGACTTATGTTTCATCAGATAGACATATCCATATCGGGATAGGTCATCCGTGAAAGTTATGAAGTAGAAATATCCACCTCTAGCACTGGTGCTCATGGGCCCGCATACATCAGTATGTACTAGGCCCAAGAGCTCAGTAGCTCTCTCACCTTTCCCAATAAAAGGTGACTTGGTCATTTTACCAAGAAGACAGGACTCACAGGTTGGAAGTGATTCACAATCACTGACTTCGAGGATTTTCTCTTGAGTCAACCTGTTTATTCTGTTCTTGTTTATGTGACCTAGCCTACAGTGCCATAAGTAGATATCTGACACACTATCTAATCTAGGATGCTTGCCAGTAGAATAGACTCTTATCAGGCTTGATCTTTTTGGTCTGGCTCTGCACTGATGTCCCAGCCTGAACTTGCACCTTCTTCACTTTCTTCTTCTTGTTCTTCTTCCCTTTCTTAAAGGGTCGAGAACCAGAAGACGAACCTCCCACTAAGTTCACCGACTCCTTGTGAAGTTGGTGATCCTTCTCAAAGTTCTGAAGCAACCCCAGTAACCTGTGGTAGTCCTCTTCAGGCTTTGTCATTCTATAATGAGTGAGGAATAGGAGATAAGACTTGGGCAGCAAGTTCAGTATTGCATCTTTCCCAAGCTGCTCATGTAAGGGAAAGCCGAGCTTGCTCAATCTTTCCATCAGCTCGATCATGTACAATACATGATCAGTGATAGAGGCACCATCCCGTATTTTGGCGTTGAAGATGGCACAACTAGTCTTGTGCCTCTCTACGTCATCGGGTGTGCCAAAGGTATCCTCCAACACTTGAAGCATGTCCTTTGGCTGAGCCGTCTCGAATCTGCGACTGAACTTGTCGCTCATGATAGCCAGCATGATACAGCGCACCGTGGTCCGATCACTGAGCCACTTCTGGTAAGTGTCTCTGACTGTTCCACGTGCATTGGCAGTTGGCTCCTTAGGTACAGGATCCATTATCACATATAGGATCCGTTCATGCTCCAGGACTATCTTCAACTTTCGATACCAGCTATCGAAGTTGGGTCCCACCAACTTATCATTGTCCAACAATGATCGGAGCGATAGGGAAGTGGCCATATTTGCACAAAGGAGAACCATAACCTAATTAGTAATTGATTCATTAAACCTAAAGATTTGGACTTTAATCAAAAGGTTTCTCCCACTATTTTATTCGAATTGATAGCCTCTACCTCCAATTCGAAAAATTACCCTAATTCCTTAGTGGGTACTAGAATCCACTTAGACTGCACACAAGCCCAACTTTGGTTGGCCAACCCATGTACATCTAAGGGTAGGTTCATAACCAATTGTTTCTCTAAATAATTTTTAGTAATTTTAATTTTGCCCCAGAAACCTAATCAGTAGGCTTTGGCCTCCACTGTAAGGATCCAGTTAGGTCCAACCATTAACATGATCATACTTGGTGTATCTAACCAACGAATGATTAAGCCCAACTTTGGTTGGCTCACCTAACCTCTATTAGAGAGACACTTCCAAGTCATCATATGATGAGTGATAATTCCATTAGTCAACAAGCACCAGGCCTTTGGGTCTGCAATGATTATTGAGTTAATGGACTCATTATCAAACACCTTAATGGGAGGCTATGACTCAGTTATCTCCATAACTTTATCATTTTAAGGACCTAATAATTTTAGAGAATTTAAATAATATAGAGGATGAGATCAGATGAACCAGCTTATCATGATCCTCCCACTGGCTTCACCAAGTCAGCTTAAGGGAGACCATTAAAAGGGCTGGTCTAGGAGCACCTAAATCAGTCACACTGATTTACCTAGCTGACATGGGTCAGCTCGAATAGTCAAGTGATCCGATCAAAATATAATTTCATCAAGAGGTCAGGTAAGTTCGATCAGTGGGAGGGTCTGCCAAAGCTTGCCTTAGACACCATCAGAAATGGCCAGGTAAGAGAGCTCCCAATTAAAAACCACCGGTCTGGTTTACCTTAGACACTAACTGGTTTAATTAGTTTTGATTAGATCAACCTAACAGTTCGTGCTAGACCGCTTAGCCAAGAATCAAGTCCATTTAGTTCTCGTTAAAGACATGGACTTGACCAACTACAACTATTGTAATTGATCTAGAGAATCCTTGACCTAATCTAAGACAACAATTGATTAGATTTAGTCAATTCTCTAATTAAGTCTATTTTTAATCTAACCATAGGTCTAACCCAATTAATGGACCTAATTCCCACTAACCCATTAACCCAATGTGTTATGATTTGTCTCTTAGGTTCTTCAATTCACAATCCTAGAACCTAATCAAACAACTTAATTCTTAATTAAGTTTTGGGCTGAGGGTTGGGTTTGGCTTTTCAAAAAATAATTTTTATATTTGTAAAATAATTTTATAATATGATTCTACCAACCATATTGCATGTTTGATTCATAATCAAGATACAAGTGAAATAAACATGAAACTACTTTAGATCTAATCTAAATAAGTTCATGTAATTGAAACAATTTCAACTAAATAATTTCTTTGCACAAAAATTATTAACAAAGAGATTTTATTTTAGATTTAAACATTTTTTAAATCTAATAAATCATAAATTTAATCTAGATCATATCTAACAAATTTATGATTAAAGATAGATCTACACAAACTAGGACAACCTTTGCACTGTAAGGGGTAAACCTTACAGCAGGACAACCTTGCAGTTTGTGATTGATCTAAAATTTTAATTTTAGATTTAATAATCAAATTATAAATTAGATCTAATCTAAGAAATAATCTAAGCATGTATAAATAATCATGTGATAAAGAACCTTGGCTCTGATACCAATTGTAGAAACCAGATCTAGGGTTTCAGAGTTAGATCTTGAAACCTTTTCAAGATCATACAGCGGAAGACTAAAATAAATCAAAATTTATTTTCTAAAACCAGAGAATCCCTAGATCTAAGATCCTATTACATGATTATTACATAGCATTAAATCAAAAATTAAAATATATAAATATAGCATGAACTACATGTTGATCATATCAACATGTTTCTATACTACATCTAATGTATGTATTAAACAATAGATCAGATCTATTACCTTGCAAGTTAGACGTTCTAACCTTGTTGATCTGGGCTTGAGGATGATGTTGCAAGCCGCACACACGTCCGGCCTCTAGGAGTCGTCCACACGAGCCCACGAATCTCGATCAGAAGTCCTGCTTCAGGAAATCAGCACAGTATGCTAGTACTGCGCTGATCCTTCTTTGATGGTTGATCAGGTGCCTCTTTCTTCTTAATTTGGACTCTTCTAAAGATGGAAAGTAGAAGGAGGAGTTTCAGATCTGAGACGCTCTCAGAAAACTCAAGATGGAGCGAGGAAAGATATGAAAACAAAAACCCTAGAAGAAGACCCTCTTCTTCTTCACATTTTTCTCTCTAGACACCCAAACTTGCATCTTTTATATCTCCACAACCCAAAGTAATTTCTCTCTAATTTTTGGATGTCACAAATAAATCTCAAATCTCTGACTTCTTCAAAAATTTCATGAAGAAACTCATTTTATACAGAGAGATATAATAGAGTCCTTGTCTAGGTCAAATACCTAGTCAAGGCTTATCCAAACATGGCAAGTTAAAGGGCGCCCAACTCTTGAGCACCTCCTCCTTATTTTTATGCATGGATTACTAGAAAAGGGTGCACAATATGTACCCTAAAAGCCACAAAAATTTCAAAAAAAATTTGGATAAATTCGATGCAAAATTGAAAGAGTTTTGGATTTCTAAAACTCTATCTCATAGAATTCGAAATCCAAACTTATTCCTTTTTGATTTGATCCAAACCACCTTCCATGTAAGAAAGAAGAGAGGAGACCTTTTGTGAACGTGGGAGAGACCTGGTAGAGGGCTTTTGTTGCACAAAATAAGTGAAGATTGGCATTGAATAAGAGAGAGGGCGTGGGGAAGGCTTATGTGGCACAAGGTGGAATCCTAGTCTTACTAGGATTCTATCTCATGACTTGTTTTAATTTGGTTTCTCAAACCAAATCAAACCAAAATTAGATCAACCTAATTAAAATAAGTTTTAACTCAATTAAGAACCTAATTTAATCAAATTAAATTAGATTTAAATCTGATTTAATTTCTAATCAAATTAGAAATTAGATTGACCCAAGTCTTAGTTGAACTAGGACTAGTTTTTTCTTGCACTTGGCTTATCCAATAAACCAATTGGACTTGATCCAATCAAGCCCAAACTAAATCTAATTAAATCATATTTAATTAGACTTAATCTCAGCCTATTGACTTAATCAAATTAAGCCAATTAGCAATCGAATTGCTAATCGATCCTCCTGTAATACTTGCACTGGGTTAAATGTCAATCGTATTGATCATTTAACCCTAGAACGATTTTTAATCGTTGATCAACCATCCGATCGGATCATGAACTCTAATGTGTGTAACCTCATAGGTCCGAACCTAAGCCGATAGCATAAGAATAAATTTTTGTACCAATCGAAGTGACCATCTAGCAATGGTACCCGACGACCGGATAGGTTGAATGTGTAGAACAATATCCTTAGAACCCATGCGGATATAGTTTTCATATAATTCATCCCCTTGACCAAAATGATCATAGGACACCCCAGAGTTCAACTGTCAACTCTGATCAGGTTGTCCACATTGTATTTCAAAATATCAAATCCATCTGATGGATTACCCTGGCCAAGGTTTTGCTAAATTGAAATACAGCAACTCATTCTTCTCCAACTCTTGGAGTGGTCAATCCCATCTCGATCACACTCTGACTTTGCAAGTACTTGACTGTGCCCAGAAGCCTTCCATCCCTGAATTAGAAATTCAGTTAGTCCAGTACCAAAGCACAGTGAGTTGCTTGCAAGTCACTGAGGCGATCTCAAGTCTAAGGGACACTTATACCTATATCCCATTAGAGACATTCTCGACAGCAGAATGCTCTGGAGTTGGTCACGTTCAATGATGATGTACCCTTACATCTCACCTGTATGTCATACCAGTGTCTCCACACTCTTTGGTTAAGAGGACAACCAACCCATATAGCCTACAGCGACCTATGCTCGATAGAAGCTGTCGTCCTTATTAATAGCTTATCATTTGGTCGTGAACAGTTTTAAGGACTAATCGATAAATCCTCTCTTTATCGAACTTAAATAGTCCTAAGGACTTCATCATAACAACGGAGTTCATTAGAAGATGAAAGCTTATGATGAAGATGCCAAATATATTTTATTTATTAACAAATCAATTACAATACTTGGTTGCTCAACCGTCAACAGTTTGACGATTGGCTTTTTGGGATACATTTCCCAACACCGACAAGTTAAGTACTTGACTATACCGAGTAGCCTTCCATCACTGAATTAGAAATTCAGGTAGTCCAGTGCCTAAGTGCAGTGAGTTGCTTGCAAATCACCATGGTGGTCTCAGGTCGGAGGGACATTTATACCCATATCCCATCGGAGCAAATCTTGACAGCAGAAATAGCTCCGGAATCGGTCACATTCAGTGTAGATGTACCCTTATATCTCACCTGTATGCCATACCAGTGTCTCCACACTCCTTGGTTAAGAGGACAACCAACCCATATGGCACACAACGACCTATGCTTGATAAACGTTGTTGTCCTTGGTAACAACGTATCATTTGGTCGCGAACAAATTTAAGGACTAAACGACAAATCCTCCTTTATCGAGTCTAAATAGTCCTAAGGACTTCACCACAACACAGGAGTTCATTAGAAGATGAAACAATTTGTGATGAAAAATATCAAAATAATTTTTATTTATTTATAATTCATATACTAATACAAAAGGAGTACAACCATCAACAAACTAATGATTGGCTTTGGGATACTATTCCCAACACATGGAATAACTGCTTCGATATCTCATATCGAGCAGTTCGACTTTGCTCTCCATATAACTCCTTAAGATTAAAGAAAATAAAGGAAACATCCATATCCTCATGCTATCTCTAGAGCTGATTGCTTATAGATCTAAGCATGATACATTTGACAGTCACACTATCATCTTTTCATATCTTGTATGTCGCTCTTTCTTCTTTGGAAGTATCTTCTCCAAGAGAATCTGGAGTAGGTGTATCCAGAATGTAGGAGATTTTTTTTTAAGTGAGAAAATTTTCAAATTTCTTAATCAGTCGACATAGTTGGGTCCGATCAACTTGTTAGTATCTAAGATACCTCTAAGGGATAGTAAGGATGCCATAAGTGTAGTTAATCTACAATAACAAGAACACAATATAAATGGACAACTCATGAAGACATTCACAACTAGACTAGGACTTTTATCTAATTGTGTCTCCCACTATTTTATTGAATTTCATAGCCCTCAAATATGAAAATTGAGAAACATACTAATATTTCTTAGTGAGGTTGAGATCTCTATTTCTCATAAACACCTTGTGGATAGCACAATAAGTATTCATGAGTTCAAGAGTAGGTAACTCTTTACCGATTATACCTTTACAATTCTTAACATCTTTCATTCTTACCTCTACATCATATATAGTTATGTGGATAGTATAACAAACTATAGTGTTCTAGTTAAGCTGACCCTTCAATCCCATATAGTCATACTTAAACAATACTGCCCTTGTGGATAGTACAATAAAGCAACACTATTCAAATATGCCATAAGCATCAATATGCATTTGATCAACATCATATCAATTTCTATAGTAAGCTTTGTGGATAGAACAACAAACTCACTAAGATCTTAATATACTCTATCAATTAAGTTTGAAGGAAAGCCCTTGTAGTTCTACATCACTAATCAATCTAAGTCCGAAATTCAAGAAGATCAAATTGGCCAAGTAAGTAGGTGGGAGACTCCCTGTAGCTTTTCTAGACACCAATAGAGTTGGCCAGGCCAGCATATGGACCTAATTAGAAAATCATCTTTCACACTTTCCTTAACACCAATTGATTTTAAGAATTTGACTTTTGATTTAAAAGTGAATTCTGATATTACAACTTAATATAATTTTACGAGAGACTTTAAACTAGTCTCGACACATCCTAACTATATAAGTGCATAAAATGTATACTACAAATCATGCAAATTTGTATGCTTCTACTATTCAAAATAGCAATCATATTATTATACCAAAAAATATATCAGGGTGCAATCAAAGTCATAACATATGACTAACAAATTCATATAATAACATACTCTAATCTAATTAGGCATGCATAACACCCTTATTAGCTATACATCGATTTAATCATCATGCAACCATAATAATAAAATTTTAAATTATTATAAATTTATAATTTAATAATCAAAATTTAAAATTATGAGTCATAAAAAGTCAAAAATATTTTTTTTGAGTTTGAAGAATCGATGCAAAAATAATGCTACACTTTTGGCAGGATATAAACAAGAACAATTCTAAGCTACTATATTGCATTTGTTTGATCGAATCAGACAAAGATGGCTCTGATACCACTGTTGGGTTCCAGCCATAGTGAAAAGTAATTTTTAAAATTTTTTAAACACTCAAATCAATAGCTTTATCAAATAAAACTATCGAGCCAAACCTAAAATTTTAAAATCACTTTATCGAACACAATCAAAGCAAATTCAAGCATGCAAAGATATAGAATATTATACTTTAACTAAAATAAAAAAGTGATACATTGGTGTTCTCCACAAGACTCCAACGTAGAAGTCCTCCAATGGTGATCCACACAGAAGTTGGCCAAGGTCCTTCCCAACCAGTGCGCAGCCACAGCCTTATCTTCTTAAGAACACTGCTTGCTTCAAACTTACATCACAATCGCACCAAAGTCCAGATGCTTTTGCTCTTACCATCAAAATGACATCAAGAATACACTCTTCAATTGTCATACAATTTAAGATTTAATTTTTAGTTCTAACTATAGAAAAACTAAATCCTAGGGCACTCCAGCAACACTTGCTGAAAATCTCACCACCCTTATAGCAACTTTTTCCACTCAAATTCTCTTCTTTTTTTTCTCAAATTTTTTTTAGATTTTTTCTTATGATTTTTACATCTTTCTCTTTGGCTCACCTAAAAATCTCAGCAGGAAGCCATCTGGGGCATCCCTTATAAATAGGGGATCAGGGAATATTACATGGGATGAAGGGGCGCCATCTTTTGGTGCTCCAACTTCCCACATGCCAAATAAATTTACCAAGTAAATTTTTGGTGATTTAAATAATTATAATAGAAGAACTCTTCTTTCTCTACATTTTATAAAAATTTTATTAATTTTTGATATTAATACATAGGATTTCTGATTTATCGTCTAAGGCAATGCGTTTAATAAAGAGCCTTCTTTAAGAAGGACTCTTTATTTGTCACGCTGATTTGAGGTGGGCAGCAATTATATTTTTGTGTGACTTTTGGTGAATATGGAGGAGTCCTTCTCCACTTGAAACTAATCTAAGTTAGATAAGGATCCAATCCAAATTGACCCAATCCCATTAGGTCAAAGCCAACTGGTCTAGGTTAGCTCAAATACTTTGAACCAAACTAATTTGGGAACTTGGGTTAATATAATATGCTAGCATATCAAATTAACCCATAAAATTTATATTAAACTCTAATTAAATTATATCAAGGCCAAATCATAAAATGTGTGACCTATTGAGTTTCAAATCTAGCCAGCAGTGGATCCGAACTTTCGACGTAACCCTAATCCGATGATATTAGATCACCCGAAGAGTCCCAATCAACCTGGACTCTTTCAAATTGATACTAGAATTAAATTCTTTCAATTTTTATCAAGTGCATAAGTCAAAATTGATATCTAACAATATATCATGACTATTCAAAAGATTTAAAATTTTGATAAAAAATTATCAAAATATCCTTCAGTGGTAAGTTCCCGTGTAATTCAATCTTTCAGTCAAACAACATCCCAGATGAGCTATGGACATAAAAATATGTCAAACCTAATTACTTATCTTTATGTATCTTGATTTGAAGGCGATGATTTGGTTGATGATACATTAAATTTTTTTTTTAATTATCGCCCTGCTTTGGCCAAAGACTTCTAGAATCATCATCCTGTGAGATCACATAAGATGTTCGCTCCCCTTAGTAGGAGTGATTGATCTTTTGTTGATCACTCACAACCTCCATGTATACTTCATCACATCCAGAATATCCCATATAAGAATCAGCAAACCAAGTTAGGTAATGAACCAAAACATGAATCCATGTACACAAGGTACCATGATGACCTCAGATCAAAGGATCACTTACATAACTTTTACTAGAGAATTATCAATTGACATATAAATAAGATTTCATCTGATTATTCTCTCGCAGGTCAATTCGATGAACTCATTCTCTAATGAGCACCCATATCCTTGTATTAGTGTCACCATAGAGGTGGTTGTGAGATCAACCACCCTCATTTTTGAGCATACATAGGACATGTCAACCTTACCGGTATCACTGATCTCCAACTCAATGTACCAACGATTAGAAAAATTTTAGATCAGGACTATCAAAGATTTAGGTCTCCCTGGCATGATCTCATTACGATCCTAAAATCATTGTCCAGACCTATGGAGTTCATTATAATCTTAAAATTAATAAGATGCAGCATATAATGAATCAAAAATATTAATTTTATTAATAATATTAATGTCAATTACATGAGTTTAGAAGATAAATTACAATAAACACCCTATTGCATCCCATATGCGATTGACTTGTGGGGCATAATTCTTTCACAAGATACCATGGTGACCTTAGGTCAAAGGATCACTTACACAACTTTCACTAAAGAATCATCAATTGAAATGTAAATAAGACTCCATCTGATACTTT
The DNA here is from genome assembly GCF_000442705.2 of Elaeis guineensis. Classification (NCBI taxonomy): domain Eukaryota; kingdom Viridiplantae; phylum Streptophyta; class Magnoliopsida; order Arecales; family Arecaceae; genus Elaeis; species Elaeis guineensis. The sequence continues at coordinate 80,213,116 of NC_025998.2, forward strand.
CTCGCAGGTCAATTCAGTGAACTCATTCTCTATTGAGCACCCATATCCTTGTATTAGTGTCACCATACAAGTGTTTATGAGATCAACCACCCTCATTTTCGAACATACATAGAACATGCTAGTCTTACCAGTATCATTGATCTCTGACTCAATGTACTAATGACTAGAAATATTTTAGATTAGGACTATCAAAGATTTAGATCTCACTGACGTGGTCTCATCACTGCTCTAAAACCATTATTCGGACCTATAGGGTTCATTATAATCTTAAAATTAATAAGATGCAACATATAATAAATTAAAAATATCTATTTTATTAATAATATAAATATCAATTATATAAATTTGAAAGATAAATTATAATAAATATCCTATTGCATCTCATATATGATTGGCTTGTAGGGTATTATTCTTTCAATCTCCCACTTGCACTAAAGCCAATCGCCCCTATACTTGATACCTATTGGTGTAGAATTCTGTCGATGTCGGAGAAGCTGGAGTTGAGGGGATCACGGCCGCCGTCGGGACCTACAAGGGAAGTCTAAACTGGAGTTGGGGGTGCTCCGGCTGAAGCGAAATTCAGTGTAGGGGTAAAATGGTAATTTTAAAACTTTTTCAAAATTATGATTTTACAGTGGAAAAATATTAATTAATCTAATTAATTAACATAAATTTATCTTACACTAGGATCTAAATATGATATATAGCATGCATGTATTTAAATTTGAAATTCGAATTTGAACAATAAATACTTTACTGTAATGTGTTCAGAACACAATACCTTTATGCGGGTAGTAGATCGCCGCAATTTGATCACCGTTGGAAGAGTCTGATCACCGTGATACAGCCACACAGTGTGTCTGGCCTCTGCGAATCATCCACATGAAGTTCTCGATCTGATCGACTCCTCACGAGTGCTAGCTCGTTGTAGAGCCCTTTCGACGGCCGATGTTGATCGAACTCGTTCGATCGATATCTGTCGATTCTTTGGATACTCTGGATCGTCAGCAGACATGCTGGAGAGGATGATGAAGATCTCTCTAAAATTTGGTGGGCTCACGACACTCGTAGCTCACCTTCTCACTTCCCTAACCTCAGTCTGAAACCTTGGGGAACTCACTGAAACCCTGCACACCTTTTTTTTTTTCTTTTACTCTCAGAAGGATATGGACCTTCACCTCATGCATAAGGATTCCTCACACCCAGATTTTTTCTCCAAAATTTTTTCAATTACCCACGCCCAACTCTTCTCCTCCTTTTAAAACAACAACAAACATCTTATCCACGTGAGAGGATAAAGATGAGTAATTGCACATTTGAATTCAAATCAAATTTAGAATTCAAATGGAAACCAATTTATCCCTATCCACTAAGGGCATGAGAAGAGGAGGGTGTGGCTTAATTTGTGTGTGAGTGATTTCATGAGAAATATTTTCTCATGTAATAAATGGGGTGTTAAAAGAGGATAAGGTCAAGGTGCTAAGATTGATTGCTCATTCAAATTCAAACTTTGTTTTGAATTTGAATGGCCAACCAATCATCCTTATCCACTCATTTGGTGCATTAAAATAGGGCGTGAGGAAGGCTTTGCATGAGAAAAAATTCATGAGAACTTCCTTCTCGTAAATCAAATGGGCGTTGTGGAAGTGAGGTGGCACAGGGAGAATGGGTCAAGGTGGTTTCATTATTTAAACCAACCTAATTGAACCAAATAAGTTAGGCCCAATTAGATTAATTTATATCCAACTTAATTAGGCTTAATTAGACTCAATAAAATCTTAATCAAATCAAAAATTGATTAAGCCCAACCCCTGATCATATCGGGGACCAAACCATCTCGATGATTAGGTCAACTCTTAACTTAATCGGGTCAAACCCAACTGAATCCAATTCAATTGGACTTGATCCAAAAATAATTATTTAATAAAATTGAGTTAATTAGTGATCAAATCACTAATTAAACCTCTCATAAATATTGAGTCTAAATCCGATGGGTAATCGGGCATCAGAATTCATCGATATATAATCCTGATCGAAGAGTCCTAAACTAGTGGGACTCTTGACCCCGGTACCCAAAATGTGTGGAATTCATGATCAGAGAATCTTGATTCTCGATCATAGAATCTAAAACATGAATAACTCTTCACCAGCTATCAGATCAGATAGGAACCTCTAATGTGTGTGACCCCACAGGTTCGAAGCTAAGCCAGTAGCACAGGAACCAATTCCTGTACTAATCGAGGTGACCATCTAGCAATGGTACCCGATGTCTGGATAAGTCGAATAGTCACAATCGCAACACTCAAAATCTACGTGAATATGGTTACTGTATAATTTATCCTTTTGACCCCTGTGTTTAGGATGACTCAGGGTTAAACTGTCAACCCTGATCAGATCATCCGAATTATGCACAACTCAAACAGTCCTGTGACTCCTCACTAGGACTACCTTGGCCAAGGTTTTGCTAAATTGAAACACGACTGTACACAGCTCCTAAATTAGAGTGGTCAATCCCATCTTGACACACGCACTGACAAGTCAAGTACTTGACTACACCTAGCAGCCTTCCGTCACTGAATTAGAAATTCAGGTAGTCCAGTGCCTAAGTGCAGTGAGTTGCTTGCAAGTCACCGTAGTGGTCTCAGGTCGGAAGGACATTTATACCCATATTCCATCGAAGCAAATCTTGACAGTAGAAATAGCTCCGGAGTCGATCATGTTCAGTGCAGATGTACCCTTACATCTCACCTGTATGCCATACCAGTGTCTACACACTCTTTGGTTAAGAGGACAACCATCCTATATGGCATACAACGACCTATGCTTGATAAATGTTGTTGTCCTTGGTAGCAACGTATCATTTGGTCATGAACAGATTTAAGGACTAAACGATAAATCATCCTTTATCGAGTCTAAATAGTCCTAAGGACTTCACCACAATATAGGAGTTCATGAGAAGATGAAACATTTTGTGATGAAAAAAAAATACCAAAATAATTTTTATTAATTCATAATTCATGTACATATACAAAAGGAGCACAACTGTCAACAGGCTAACGATTGACTTTGGGACACTATTCCCAATAATCTCCCACTTGGCCTAAAGCCAATTGGTGCAGTATTTAATACCCATCTTCGACTTGTAGTTGTCGAACTCCTTCACCGCAATGGCTTTAGTAAATGGGTCGGCTAGGTTCTCCTTCCCATCGATCTTCTGAAGGTCGACGTCACCTCGATCCATAATTTTTTGGATGAGATGGTAGCGACGCAGAATATGCTTCGTCCGTTGGTGTGCCTTCGGTTCCTTCACCTGAGCAATGGCTCCAGAGCTGTCACAGTAGAGCAGAACTGGACCAACAAGGGAGGGTGCTACTCTGAGCTCAGTGATGAACTTTCTTAGCCACATCACTTCTTTGGCAGCATCTGATGCAGTGACATACTCCACCTCGCAAACTGAATCAGCCACTGTGTGCTGCTTGAAACTCTTCCAGCAGATAGCCCCACCATAAAGGGTAAAAATAAATCTCGATACACTTTTGCTGTCATCATGATTAGACTGAAAACTAGAGTTTGTAAATCCTATAAGTCTCAAGTCCGATTCACCATAAACAAGCCACTGGTCTTTAGTATTTCTTAAATACTTCAGGATGGTTTTAACAACCTTCCAGTGATTCTCTCCTGGATCAGATTGGTATCTACTCACTACCCCTAGTAAGTATGCCACATCTGATCATGTACATATCATGGCGTACATGATAGATCCCAATGCCGAAGCATATGAAATTCTACCTATACGTTCTCTCTCTTGAGGTGTTGTCTGACAATCCCTTTTCGAGAGAGAAATTCCATGGCCTATCAGTAGATAGCCTTTCTTGAAATTCTCCATGCTGAACCTTTTCAGCATAGTATCAATGTACGTGGACTGGGATAAGCCAAGCAGCCGTTTAGATCCATCCCTATAGATCCTCATTCCTAGGATGTAGGAAGCTTCTCTCAGATCCTTCATGGAGAATTATGACGACAGCCAAATCTTTATTCCCTGTAACACAGGGATATCATTTCCGATTAAGAGAATGTCATCCATATACAATACAAGAAATACTACTACTGGACCATTAGCCCACTTACAAATACATGGCTCTTCTCCATTCTTAACGAAGCCATACGTCTTGATCGTCCTATCAAAATGTATGTTCCAACTCTGGGATGCCTGCTTAAGTCCATAAATGGACTTCTGTAGCCTGCACACCTTAGACTCATCTGTGGATGTGAATCCTTCAGGTTGTATCATATACACCTCTTCGTCCATCTCTCCATTTAGGAAAGCTATCTTCACATCTATCTGTCAGATTTCATAGTCCAGATGGGCAGTTATCGCAAGCATAATCTGAATGGATTTGAGTATTGTCACAGGAGAAAACATCTCGTCATAGTCTATACCATAACGTTGATGATATCCCTTGGCAACCAGACGGGCTTTATAGGTTTCCACCTTTCCATCTGCACCCCTTTTCCTCTTGAAAAACCACTTACACCCTATGGGTTTTACTCCTTCGGGTGGGTCAACCAATGTCCACACATCATTGACCTTCATGGACTCCATTTCGGATTTCATGGCCTCTAGCCATTTCTCAGAGTCGGATCTCTGCATTGCATCCATGTAGGTGATCGGATCCTCATCGTTTTCATCAAGTTCGATAGAATCATCATTCCGAATCAAGAAACCATAGTATCTATCCGATTGACGTGGTACTCTACCAGATCGCCTTAAGGGTGCTTGAACAAAGGGCTCCAGATTTTTCACCTAAAATTTTGTCAAGTTCGACCTTAGAGGCAACAGTCCCTTCACCAAGGAACTCCCTTTTCAAAAAGATTGCCTTAAGGCTGACAAACACTTTTTGCTCATCAGCTAGGTAGAAGTAATACCCTTTGGTCTCTTTTGAGTACCCTATAAAATTACACTTGTTAGACCTAGGTCCAAGCTTGTCCGTAATTAAACGTTTAACATAAGCCGGACACCTCCAAACCCTAAGGTGTGAGAGTACTGGCTTACGTCCTATCCATATCTCATTTGGTGTTTTGGTTACAGACTTACTCGGAACCCTATTTAGAAGGTAACAAGCCGATTCAAGCGCATATCCCCAAAGGAAGATCGACAGACTAGCAAACCCCATCATGGATCGAACCATGTCTAACAAGGTCCGATTCCTCCTTTCAGACACACCATTATGCTGTGGTGTTCCAAGAGGTATCCACTGAGAGAGAATCCCATTCTCCCCAAGATATGTCAGAAAATTATTAGAAAGGTATTCACCTCCTCGATCAGATCGAAGAGTTTTAATACACTTTCTAATTTATTTTCCTACCTCATTTCGAAATAGTTTGAACATTTTAAACGACTCTGACTTATGCTTCATTAAATAGACATACCCATACCTCGATAGGTCGTCTATGAAGGTTATGAAGTAGAAATATCCACCTCTTGCACTTGAGCTCATAGGTCCACATACATCAGAATGTACTAGAGCCAAGAGTTCACTGGCTCGCTCACCTTTTCCAGTAAAAGGTGACTTGTCATTTTACCAAGAAGACAGGACTCACAGGTTGGAAGTGATTCACAATCACCTACTTCAAGAATTCCTTCTTGAGCCAACCTATTTATCCTATTCTTATTGATATGACCTAGCCTACAGTCCCAAAGGTAGATTTCTGACACATTATCTATTCTAGGGCATTTACCGGAGGTTTGAACCACATTAACAGGCTGTGATAGTAAGTATATTCCATTATTTAGTTGTCCAACAAACATTGTAACACCATTCAAAATGATATTGCAAATATTTTCTTTTATTAAAAATTCATAACCGTACATGGCCAAAAGGCCTACAGAAATAATATTTAATAAAAAGCTTGAACAATAGTGACATTCACTCAGAATTACATTACAAGAATTGATTATAAGGTTCATGATTCCTAAAGCTAGAACTGAAACTTTGCTTCCATCTCCAACGTTCAGGAACCTCTCACCGTCATCAAATCTCTTACTGACCTGCAGACCCTGCATCGAATTGCAAATATGATAAGGGCTTCCGATATCCAATACCCAGGCAGTAGTATCACAAATGAAAAAGTTGCAAGGTGTTATCATATAATTACCTTGCTTCTTCTTCGGCCTGTTCGGATCCAGGGAGGCAATGTATAGAGGACAGTTCCTCTTCCAGTGCCCCTGCTTCTTGCAAAAGAAGTACTCCGCTTGGCTCTGGTCGGGCTTGCGCTTCTTGATCTGACCCTGTTCAGACATCCCAGCATGTGGCTGCGCCTTCTTATTCTTCTTCTTCTTGTTGTTTTTCTTCCTTAAAGGGTCGACGACCAGAAGAAGACCCTCCCACAGCATTTATCGACTCCTTATGGAGCTGGTGGTCCTTCTCAAAGTTCTGCAACAACCCCAACAAGCCATGGTAGTTCACTGCAGGCTTTGTCATTCGAAAATGAGTAAGAAAGAGAAGGTAGGACTTGGACAGAGAATTAAAGATCGCATCCCTACCGAGCTGCTCGTGCAGGGGAAAGCCCAGTTTACTTAGGCGCTCAATCATTTCGATCATGTACAGTACATGATCAGTGACTGAGGCTCCATCCCTCATCCGAGCATTGAAAATGGCACAACTAGTTTTGTGCCTTTCAACATCATCAGGCGAGCCAAAGGAGTCGTTCAACATTTGAAGCATCTCCTGTGGTTGGGCGTTCTTGAACCTGCGGCTGAACTCATCATTCATTGCCGCCAGCATAATGCACTGAACGGTGGTGCGGTCGTTGAGCCACTTCTGGTAAGTGTCTCAGACCACCCCTCTAGCGTTCGGGGCTGGCTCCTCAGGTGCCTGATCCGTTACTATATAAAGGATCCGCTCATGCTCAAGGATGATTTTTAACTTTTAATACCAGCTATCAAAATTTGATCCCATGAGCTTGTCATTATCTAATAATGACCGGAGCAAAAGGGTAGTGGCCATAGCTGCATAAAGGAAAATCAGACCTATATTAGTACATAAATTATTAATACTAAAGACTTGGACTTTAGTCTAAAGTTTCTCCCAGTATTTTTACGAACTGGTAGCCTCAACCTCCAATTCGAGGAATTACTTTAATTTCTTAATGGGTACTAGAATCCACACAGACTACACATGAGCCCAACTTTGGTTGGTCAACCCATGTGCATCTATGGGTAGGTTTATAACCAGTTGTTTCTCTAAAAAAATTTTAGTAATTGATTTTGCCCCAGAACCTAATCAGTAGGCTTTGGCTCCACTGAAAAGATCTGGTTAGGTCCAACCATTAACATGACTTGATTTGGTGAATAGGATCAATAAATGATTAGGCCCGACTTTGGCCGGCCAACCTGACCACCATCAGAAAGACTCAAATTAAATTATTATATTATGAATGATAATTCCATTAGTCAATAAGCACCAGGCCTTTGGGCCTCAAATGATTATTAAACTAATGGACTGATTATCACTCACTTAATGGGAGGCTATGACTTAGTTATCGCTATAACTTAATCATTTTAGGGACCTAATAATTTTAAGGATTTTATTAAAGGATAGATGAGAAGAAAATATCATATCCAGCCAATTTCAATCCTCCCACTGACTTCATCAAGTCAGATTAAAAAGGATTTAATTAAAGCCGACATTATGAGCACCTAAATCAGTCACACTGATTTACATAATGACATGGGTGAGTCCTAATCACCAAGTGATCTAATCAAAACCTAATTCACCAGGTTGGCCAAGTAAGTGAGATCAGTGGTGGGGATAAGCCATTAACTCGTCAGAGATCGAATCACTGCGAGTAGCTCCCGCTTAAAAACCACTGATCAAACTGCCAAACTTACCTTAGACACCAACCGGTTCATTAATTTTAATTTGATCAACTTAGTAAATAGAGTTCCACCGCGTAGCCATGAATTAAGTCCATCTTGGTCTAGTTAAAGACATGGACCTATTCAACTACAACTATTGGAGTTGAGTCTAGAGTATTCTTGACCTAATCTAATTCAACTTTTGATTAGATTTGACCAATTACTCTAATTTAGTCCATTTCTTTAAGCTAACCTTAGATCTAACTCATCTAACCCATTGATCCACAAGTTTTTGCAATTATCCTAGGTCTTAATTCATAATTCTAGACCTACTAGACAACACTTAATTTTTTTTTTAATTAAGTATTTGGGCTGATGGGTCAGGGTTTGGCATTTCGAAAATAATTTTTAAATTTGAAAGGTTTTGTTTTCTGTTCACCAAATATGTTGACTCATTTCACAAATAGATCAGCACATTTCATAAATAGCAATCCTATTACTAATTACATAACAAAAAATAACTCAATCAAAATAAATCATGAATATTCCTTTAGATCTAATCTAACACATTCATCATAAATTTTATAATTGAACATATATAATTAATTCCTTTCGCTGCTTCATCTGCATGGGATATAATTACAGCGGCACCCCAACTGCCATAGGAGACCCCATCGAATGGGAGGAAAGGGCCTTTAAACCCTACTTTTCTCCTATGACCGGACGGCCATGGCAACCAACCCAATTCGATTACTTGCTACTTGGATCAAGTATATCCAAATATACCAATTTCAAAATTTAAATTTTAAATTTTAAATTTCAAATTTTAAATTTTGAATTTCGAATTTCAAACAAATTTCAAATTTTAAATTTCAAAATTTTGAATTTCAAATTTTGAATTTCAAAATTTGAATTTCAAATTTGAAATTTCTACCAAATTTAAAATTTCAAATTTCAAATATTGAATTTTTAATTTTTGAATTTTGAATTCTGAATTTCAAATTTCAAATTTTGAATTTCAAATTTTAAATTTTGAATTTCGAACAACTTTCAAAATTCAAATTTTAAAATTTTGAATTTCAAGTTTCAAATTTAAACTTTTTTAGATTACAACTTAATCTACGCATGCAAATATATATATCATATCTTAGAACCTTGCTCTGATATTATTTGAAGCAAAATTCAATGTAGGGGTAAAATGGTAATTTTAAATTTTTTTCAAAATTATGATTTTACAGTGAAAAAATATTAATTAATCTAATTAATTAACATAAATTTACCCTACACTAGGATCTAAATATGATATATAGAATGCATGCATTTAAATTTGAAATTCGAATTTGAATAATAAATACTTTACTGTAATGTGTTCAGAACACAATACCTTTGTGCGGGTAGTAGATCACCGTAATTTGATCACCGTTGGAAGAGTTTGATCATCACGATCCAGCCACACAGTATGTCTGGCCTCTGTGGATCATCCACATGAAGTTCTCGATCTGATCGACTCCTCATGAGTGCTAGCTCATTGTAGAGCCCTTTCGATGGTCGATGTTGATCGAACTCCTTCGATCGATGTCTGTCGATTCTTTGAATGCTCTGGATCATCAGCAGACGTGCTTGAGAGAATGATGAAGATCTCCTTAAAATTTGATGGGCTCATGACACTCATAGCTCATCTTCTCACTTCCCTAACCCCAGGCTGAAACCCTACGCACCTTTTTTTTTTCTTTTTCTCTCGGAAGGATATGGATCTTCACCTCACGCACAAGGATTCCTCACAACCAGATTTTCTCTCCAAAATTTTTTCAATTATCCACGCCCAACTCTTCTCCTCCTTTTAAAACAACAACAAACGTCTTATCCACGTGAGAGGATAAAGATGAGTAATTGCACATTTGAATTCAAATCAAATTTTGAATTCAAATGGAAACCAATTTATCCCTATCCACTAAGGGCGTGAGAAGAGGAGGGTGTGGCTTAATTTGTACGTGAGTGATTTCATGAGAAACATTTTCTCATGTAATAAATGGGGCGTTAAAAGAGGATAAGGTCAAGGCACTAAGATTGGTTGCTCATTCAAATTCAAAATTTATTTTGAATTTGAATGGCCAACCAATCATCCTTATCCACTCATTTGGCGCATTAAAGTAGGGTGTGAGGAAGGCTTTGCATGAGGAAAAATTCATGAGAACTTCCTTCTTGTGAATTCAAATGGGCGCAGTGGAAGTGAGGTGGCACAGGGAGAATGGGTCAAGGTGGTTTCATTATTTAAACCAACCTAATTGAACCAAATAAGTTAGGCCCAATTAGACTAATTTAAATCTAACTTAATTAGATTTAATTAGGCTCAATAAAATCTTAATCAAATCAAGAATTGATTAAGCCCAACCCCTGACCATATCAGGGACCAAACCATCTCGACGATTAGGTCAACTCTTAACTTAATCGGGTCAAACCCAACTGAATCCAATTCAATTGGACTTGATTCAAAAATAATTATTCAATCAAATTGAGTTAATTAGTAATCAAATCACTAATTATTCAATCAAATTGAGTTAATTAGTGATCACAAATTAGTGATCGGCCCTGATATTTTCTGCTGTTGGAATCTGCTTGATGTCAAAGCTACCAAAGGCAGGGATGATCTCTTTCACCTTTTCGAGATACTTGGCCATACTGTCCTCCCGAGCTTCATAGTTTTTGCTGACTTATCCCACCATCAATTGGGAGTCACTGTAGACTTAGAGCCGATCTACTTCTAATTCTTTGACGATCTTCAGTCCTGCAATCAGAGCTTCATATTCTGCTCTATTATTTATCGTAGGGAATTCGAAGCGCAGCGCGTACTCCGCGATAATTCCTTCCGAATTGACCAAGATCAGGCCCGCACCCACACCTAACATGTTGGAGGAACCGTCCACATAGAGGGCCCAAAAACCATCAGGAAGATCTGTTCTTTCCTCAAGAGAGTTCAGCTGGAGCCTTGGGTTGTCAGCTTCACCTCGTTCAAGTTCGGCTTCTTCCGGGATGGTGTATTCCACTATGAAGTCTGTTAATATCTGAGCTTTTATTGTCGGTCGAGGTCGATAGTTCATGTCGAATTTCATGAGCTCGATCGCCTATTTTGCTATCCTTTCGAAAGCATCCGCTTGATGCAGAACTACCTTAATCGGCTGGTCGGTGAGCAGTGTTATGGTGTGCCCTTGAAAGTAAAGTCGGAGCCTTCGGGCTGCAATCAACAGGGTGTAAGTTAGTTTCTCTAACTTAGTGTACCTGGTTCAACATCTCTCAATACTCGACTTATGTAGTAGATCGGCCGTTGAATTTTTGCTTTTTTCTTAACCAGAACTGCTGCGAGAGCCACAGGGGAGACCACCAGGTACAGGAACAACTCCTTTCCAGGTTTGGGCTTTGCCAATAACGAAGGTGAGCTGAGGTAGTTCTTCAATTCTTCGAACGCTCACTAACATTCAGTGGTCCAACAGAAGTTTTTCGGCTGCTTGAGAGTCTGAAAGAAAGGTAGGCACCGTTCGGCCGACCTTTAGATGAAGTGATTCAGAGCTGCTACTCTCCCAGTAAGGCACTGAACTTCATTTATTGACTTCGGGGCGGTCAGTTCCTGGATGGCACGAATCTTTTTTGGATTTGCTTCGATTCCGCACCTCGATACCATAAAGCCCAAGAACATCCTTAAGGTTACTCCAAAAGCGCACTTGGTTAGGTTCAGCTTCATCTTGTATTTTTGGAGGGCACTGAAGGTCTCCTCAAGATCAGCGACGTGGTTCATTGAGGATTTACTTTTTACAAGCATGTATCCACGTAGACCTCCATGTTGCGATCGATCTGCTCTTTGAAGGTCTTATTCACCAGCCATTGATAGGTCGCCCCTGTATTTTTGAGGCCAAAAGGCATGACCCTGTAACAGTAAAGACCACGATCAGTGATAAAAGCAGTCTTTTCTTCATCCTCTAGTGCCATCCTGAATTGATTGTAGCCAGAGAATGCATCCATAAAAGTGAGAAGCTCGTGGCCTAAGGTTGTATCCACTAATTGGTCAATTCTGGGCAGAGGATAACTGTCCTTCGGGCAGGCTTTGTTCAGCTTTTTGAAGTCTATACATATCCTCCACTTGCCATTCGTCTTCTTGACGAGAACCACATTAGAGACCCAATTCAGATAGTTGACTTCTCTAATAAACCTGGCTTTCAGGAGTTTATCAACTTCCTCAGCTATTGCCTTCTGTCTTTTCGGTGCATGACCTTGGATTTTTTCCTTCATCGATTGATGTTTAGGATCAACAGCTAGACGGTGTTCCATGACTTCCGCATCAATCTCCGGCATATCTGTCAGAACCCAAGTGAAAACATCCACATTCTTTTGTAGAAAATTAATGAGCTGTGTCCGTACCTCTTCTCCCAAGCAAGAGCCGATCTTCACCACATGCTCTTCATCCCCATCTTTCAAAGGAATTGAGACAAGATCTTCAATTGGCTCACCCCGTTCTTCAGTAAGATCATCGTGGGTGTTTAATCTATCAACCGGACATAGGTCAGACTGACCATTTCTTTGTAAGGCTATGTTACAGTAGTGTCTTGCTAGGACTTGATCTCCTTTGACCTCTCCGACCCCTTGGCTTGTAGAAAATTTTAATTTCAAATGGTAGGTCGATACCACATCTTGGAGGGCATTGAGGCCAGGTCGGCCGAATATTGCATTGTAGGCAAACGGCGCCCTTACTATCAGGAAATCCACTTGCGCTCTAGATTGTTTCAGGTAACGACCTGCAACTACGATCAAAGTTATTACTCCTTCCACTAGCACAGCATCGCCAGTGAACTCTACCAATGGGGAGCTTATCGGCCCTAATCGATCATCCAGAATGGATATTTTTGAGAATGCATCGTAAAACAAAATATCGGCCGAGCTTCCATTATCAACAAGATGCAACGTACATCATAGTCAGTATTATTTAAAGAAACTACAACTGCATCATTATGAGGAAATTGAATCACCTGAGCATCTTCTTCAGTAAAGGTTATAGATTCTTCAGTCCACTGCAACTTGGGTGGTCCGACCGATCCACTGGCTGCTCCCTGCCGGGGTCATCCAGAGATGGTGTTGATGATCCCGATTGGAGGCCAATCTTCAGGCTGTTCTTCCCTCCTTGGTGGCTTTGGTTGTGGTAGGGCCCTCGGTCGATCTTTCCTACCTTCAGGCTGGCGTAGGATGAATCTGTTGAGCTGACCCCGTCTGATGAGCTCCTCGATCTCATCTCAGAGCTGAATACACTCCTCCGTGTCGTGGCCGTGGTCATGATGATAGAGGTAGAACTTGTTAGGGTTGCACTTTTTGGGGTGTGTGTGCATCTTTTCGGACCTTGGCAGCTGCTCCCTGATCTCCATCAGTACTTGAGTTTTTGGAGCATTGAGAGGGGTGTAGCTATGGAATCTTTCTGGGGGAGAGCTCCATCGAACTCTGCGGTTCGGGCTTCTCTGCCTACGAGCTCAGAGGGGAGTTCAGACATGCTTGTGTCTGGAGGAAGTTCGAGAATGTGGCCCAGCTTCACTCGATTTTTTTTCAGCTGTGGGCTTGCTGGAGTCACCCACCTGCCGCTCCTTCGTGGCCTCCTCATCCTTCAACTTGAAGGCTTCCTCTGCTTGAGCATATCCTTTGGCCCGAGCCAGCAAATCAGTGAAGTCCCTGGGATACTTCTTTTTCAGAAAAAATAGAAGGTCATTCTTTTGAAGATCGCTCTTCAGGGCAGCCATTGCAACTGATTGGTCCAAGTTTCAGACCTCCAATACGATGGTGCTAAAATGGTTGACATAAGTTCAGATGGATTCTTCCTCCTTTTGCTTGATGTTGATGAGGGACTCTGAACCTCTCTAAGAATGTCGGCTGCTGACGAAATGAGCCACAAACTGGTGGCTCATTTGATCAAAGGAGAAGATAGTACCCGACTTCAATACCGAATACCAATTTTTTGCTGCTCCCTTCAAGGTAGATGGGAAAGCTCGACACAGGATGGCGTCTGGCACACCATGGAGTAGCATCATTGTCCAAAAGGCCTCCAAGTGGTCAACCGGATCCAAGGTCCCGTCGTAGCTCTCAAATTGGGGGAGTTTGAAGTTCGACGGGATCAGTTTCTGCATAATCCTTTAAGAAATAGGAGGGTCAGTACAGATATCCTCACCGTAAGCAGGGGGAGCATGGTGGAGCTCTTCGATCCGTCAGTTCGTCTCTTGAAATCTTTGATCCAGGAGATCCTCTTGATCACGAATCTCGAGAGTCTTATGGCAGAATGGAGGTAGGGACACTCCGGGGGTGGAATCATGATCAGACAGAGGGCTCTCCGCCCTCTGCTTCCCCTTTCCGGGGGATACAGGGTGACTGGGCCAAGTGGGCCGCCCGATCGTCAGATTCTGGAACTCCGACGATGCTTTTTTCAGCCGCACAGATGCCTGCGGCTGCTGCTGCTGCTGCATGGTCTGCATCACTTCGGTGAGGTGCCTGACCTGTTAAACCAGTAGGTCAAACTGCTCCATGCCGACTGCCGTTGTCGGAGGAGGAGGAGCCTAGAAAACTGAAGATGAGTCCGGAGCTGGCGGATCTTGCTGAGATCTGATCATGGAGGCCGTAGATCGCCTGGTGGATGCCTTTCGGGGAGGCATCAGGTTGGAATCTGACCGGAGAAGAAGAAGAAGATGATCGGAGGCAGTCCCGTTGAGTACTCCTTTAAGAATAAGGGTCCTGCGAAGACACAGGCCCCTTCCTCTAGTGCCAATTCTGTTGGTGCAGAATTCCACCGATGCTGGAGAAGCTGGAGTCGAGGGGATCACGACCGCTGTCGGGACCTATAAGAAAAGTCTAAATCAGAGTTGGGGGTGCTCCGGCATGACCCTCCGATGCTCAAGTCAGTACTCTGCTTCAACAGAAATGGAGCACTCAAATAGAATTTTAGCAGAGTTTAGAGATAATGCTTAGAGCTTAGAGGAGAACGTATCTGGGGGGTCCCTTTTATAGATGGGAGAGCGTAACCAATTGACAGCGACGTCCGCAACTACCTGGTAGTGGGCCGTTCTGGGCCACGTGGAGTTTGTTACAGAGAGTGGAGTGGTGTCCGTTGTCGCAACTTGCTGGGGAGTTTGGATCAGATGGTTGAAGCTCGGTTGGGATGTCTGGTGGAGCGAAATCGCTCTCTATCTCAACAATCTAAGAGAAGCTCGGATGTTTTCGAGGTTGCTGACAGGTTAATTATTGTTGGGTGCCTTAGGCATTGATGCCGCAGACGGAAGTCATCTGCTGTAGAATCCCGAATGGAAACTTTCTGTTAGAGGAATCCGGCTGGAGTCTGATTGCTAGAGAAGTCAGTCTGGAATTTGTCTGGTGTAGAAGCTTATCTGAAGACTGTCTATTGGAGAGGTCCGGTTGCATGAGGAATCTGACAGAAGGTCGACCAATAGCGAAATTCAGAAGGCACTATAGAAGGTTGATCGATAAAAGAGTCCGAAAGGTGTTGTGGAAGTTCATCCACTGGAGGAGTCTGGAGGATACTGTGGAAGGTCGACCACTAGAGGGGTCCGGAGGAAATTTGTCCGTTGGAGGGGTTTGGTTGGCACTATTGAAGTCCGGTTGGCACTGTTGAAGGTTGATGGCTGGAGAGGTATGGAAGACACCAAAGACAGTCGGTCACTGTAGAAATCTGATTACTGGAGCCCATCTGTTGTAGAAGTTTGTCTACAATCCATCAACTGTAGAAGTTCGGACGAAGTCCGATTCTTGCAGAAGTTCGGAAGGAGGCTGCTTACTGTAGAAGCTCGGATGGAGATCGATTGCCGTGGAAGCCCGAATAGAGACCGCTTATTGTAGAAGCTCGGATGGAGACCGGTTGCCATGGAAGCCCAGATGGAGACTATTTATTGTAGAAGCTCGGATGGAAACCAATTGCCGTGGAAGCCCGGATGGAGACCGCTTATTGTAGAAGCTCGGATGGAGATCGATTGCCATGGAAGCCCGGATGGAGACTGCTTATTGTAGAAACTCGGCTGAAGTCCGCTTGCAATAGAAGTTCGAACGAAATTCGCTTACTGTAGAAGCTCGGATGAAATTCGAAAGGCGGTCGACCACTTGAGAAACTTGGATGGAGTCTGGTTACTATAGAAATCCTGCTGCTGGAGAAGTCCGGACATTGATGAAGTTCGAAAGAAGCTCGGAGTAAAGTCGATCGTGATGGGAGGAAGTCTGGAAGAGATTTGGAAAGTAGTCGATCACTATAGAAAATCGACTGATAGTGAAGCCCAGAGAGCATTTGGAGCAGTCTGATAGACGACTGAAGGAGCTCATTATTGAAGAAGTCTGGAGGGTACGATAGGTGTTCGTCCATCGGAGGAATCTGGAGGACACTGTGGAAGGTCGACTGCTGGAGGAGTCCGGATGGTACTGTGGAAGCTCGGACGGCCTAGGAAATTCAGAAAGATGCCGCACAAGGTCGGAAGCCGGAAGAGTCCTGGGAGGGTTGGCCTCTTATGAACTTCGACTGGGGTTATTTTATACCCAACATAGCCAAAGCATAAGGAATAGAACTTATTCTATTTCTCTCTTTAGGTGTTTTAGGAGACATCTTCTTAGAGAGTTGTATGCCATGACCTATGGGCAAGTAACCTCTTTTACTTTCCTCCATGTTGAACCTCTTCAACACTTGGTCAATGTACCTAGACTGGGACAAGCATAGCACCCTTTTTGATCTATCCCTATAGATCTTTGTACCAAGTACATAGGATGCTTCGCCCAAGTCTTTCATGAAAAACTTTTGTGATAGCCAAGTCTTGATCGATTGCAACATCAGGATATCATTCTCAATAAGTAGTATGTCATTCATATACAGGATCAAAAAGACAATAGCACTCTCATTATTCTTCTTGTACACACAAGGTTCATCCATATTTTTAATAAAGTCAAACGATTTGACTGTCTCATAAAAATGAATATTCCAGCTCCTCGATGCTCTATTTAATCCATAAATAGATCTATTCAGCTTGTATACCTGATTTGCTCTCTCACTAGAGATAAATCCCTCTGGCTGAGTCATATAGACTTCTTCCTCAAAATTTTCATTGAGAAAGACAGTCTTTACATCCATCTGCTAGATCTCATAGTCATGGTATGCCGCAATAGCAAGCATTAGCTGAATAGACTTGAGCATGGCTATCAGTGAAAAGATTTCTTCATGATCAACACCTTATTTTTATCTAAAACTTTTTGCCACCAGCCTGACCTTATAGGTATCTACCTGGCCATCTGCTCCAATCTTCTTTTAGAAGATCCATTTGCAGCCCATTGGGGTCACACCCTCAGGTGCATCAACTAAAGTCCATACTTGGTTGACATACATGGAGTCCATTTCAGATTTTATGACATAGAGCCACTTGTCAGAGTCACTACTTATGACAGCTTTTGAATAGGTCGTAGGTTCATCATTCTTAATAATGTGGGATGTGTTGTCATTCTTAATAACAAATCCATACTTGAGTGGTACATTACATACTCTACTCGACTTTCGGAGAGGAGATATGTGTAGTGGCTGTGCCTCAACAATGGGCAAATCTGGTTGAGAATCATTTTGTGAATCCTGAATGGATTGTAGGTTTTGAACTTCCTCAAGTTCAACAGACCTCCCACTACCTCTTTTTTAGATAAACTCTTTCTCCAAGAATACGGTATGCCTACCAACAAATATCTTTTGTTAAGAAGGGTTGTAGCAGTAGCATCCTGTACTCTCCTTGGGATAACCTACAAATCTGTATTTTTTTGATCTAGCATCCAGCTTATGTCCATCAATATTTTTCACATAAGCTGGACAACCCCAAATCTTAAAATGCTTAAGATTGTATCTTTTTCCTTTCTATATTTCATATACAGTGCTAGAAATAGATTTAGAAGATACTTTATTTAAGATATATGCCGCAGCCTCGAGGGTGTATCTCCAGAAGGATATCAGAAGATTTGTGAGACACATCATGGACCACACCATATCTAATAAACAATGATTTTTCTTTTTATAATTTTATTTAATTATGGAGTATAAGGAGGTATCCATTGAGAGAGTATTTTATTTTATTTTAAATAATCGAGAAATTTGCTAGATAAGTATTCTCCTTCTCGATCTGATCGAAGAGTTTTAACATTTTTATTGATTTGTTTCTCAACCATTCTTTGATACTCTTTAAATATGTCAAAGATTTCAGATTTATATTTCATTAAATACACATATCCTAATCTAGACCTATCATCAGTAAATATGATGAAATAAGAGTATCCATCTCTGATTTGAGTCGACATAGGATCATATACATTAGTATGTACAAGATCCAAAATGTCACTCATCTTTTCTCTATATCCAGTAAATGGAGTCTTGATCATTTTTCTCATGAGTAAGATTCACAAGTTTTATATGATTCATAATCATAAGGATCAAAGAAATTATCTTTGTATAACTTGTTAATCCTTAACTCATTTATATGGCCAAATCGGCAATGCCAGAGATATGTGACATTTACATCCTCTCACTTTCTTTTCTTCATATTATCAATATGAAATACATTATCATTAAATGAAAGAAACAAAAGACTATTATCAACAAAAGTACTTCCATAATATTCGTTAGAAAAGTAAATAGAACAACCATTATTCTCTATATTTATTTCAAAATTTTATTTCAATAATAATGGTACAGAAATAATATTTTTAATGATATTTAGAATATAAAAATAGGTCTTCAGTTCCAAAACTTTGTCTGAAGGCAACTTCAAAATCCTGATTCCTACAATTTCGACCTGAATGGACTCTTCACTAGCGCTGAATAGCTTGAAGTCATCTTTATTCAGACTCTTTATTTTCTATAGATCCTATAACGATCTGCAAAGGTGTAAACCACAGACGGTATCCAATACCCAAGAATCTGATATTGAAGTACTTAATTTAATGATAAATTAGTTTGTATCATATACAAATCTTTAGCAATGTTTGCCAGTTTCACGGTTGCAAAGTAATCCTTGCAATTTCTCTTCCACTGGCCCTCCTTGCCATAGTGATAATAAGTACCTTTGGTAGAGATCTTCTTCACCTTCTTCTTGGAGATGTCAGTCTTAGGGTTCATCTTTTTCTTAGAATCCTTCTTTGCCTTCTTCTTGCTGATCTTATCAACATGAAGGATCTGAGCCTTTTCACCCTTAAAATGGTATTCTACTGTTTTCAACATATTCAGCAGTTCAGACAAGCTGATGTTCAGTTTGTTCATGTGATAATTAATGACAAATTGAGAAAAAAAGTAAGAAAAAGACTGTAGGATCAAATTCTGGCTCAGTTTACCATCATGGCAAAGCCCAACTATCCCAGACGAGTAATCAAATCAATCATCTTTAGGACATGCATTTGCATGGAGATGCCTTCAGTCATGCAGACATGAAATAACTATTTTGATATCTCATATCGAGCAGTTCAACTTTGTTCTCCATATAACTCCTTAAGATTAAGAAGAATTGAGGGAACATCTATGTCCTCATACCATCTCTGAAGCTCATTGCGCATAGAAGCAAGCATGATGTATTTGATAGTCACACTGTCATCTTTCCACATCTTATATGCAGTTCTATCCTCCTCAGAAGTATGTTCCTCAAGAAAATCTGGAGCAGATATATCCAGAATGTAGGAGACTTTCTTTTGAGTGAGAATAATTCTCAGGTTCCTTAACCAGTCCACGTAATTAGGTCCGATCAACTTGTTTGCATCTAGGATACCTGTAAGTGAAAGTGAGGATGCCATGTGGTAGTTAATCTACAACAATAAGAACACAACATAAGTGGATGACTCATGATGATATTTACAGCTAGACTAGGACTTTTATCTAATTGTGTCTCCCACTATTTTATTGAACTTCATAGTCTTCATTTATAAAAATTAAAAAATATACTAATATTTTTTAATGGGGTTGAGATCCCTATTCCTCACAAATACCTTGTGGATAACACAACAAGTATTCATGAGTTCAAGAATAGGTAACTCTTTACCAATTATACAACTACAATTCTCAATATCTTTCTCTCTGGCCTCTAGATCACATATAGTCTTGTGGATAGCATAACAAACTATAGTATTCTAGTTAAGCTGACCCTTCAATCTCATATGATCATACTTAAACAATGCTGTCTTTGTGGATAGCACAACAAAGTAACACTATACAAAATATGCCATAAGCATCAATATGCATTTGATCGACATCATATTAATTTCTATAGTAAGTCTTGTGAATAGCACAACAAGCTCACTAAGATTTTGACATACTCTATCGACCAAGTTTGAAGGAAGGCTCTTGTAATATCTACATCACTAATCAATTTAAGTCAGAAATTCAATAAGACCAAATTGACCAGGTAAGTAGGTAGGAGGCACTCCGTAGCTTTTCTTAGACATCAACAGAGTTGGTCAGGTCAGCATACGAACCTAATTATAAAACCATCTTTCACACTTTTCTCAACACCAATTGATCTTAAGAATTTAACTTTTGATTTAAAAGTGAATCCCGACATTACAACTTAATATAATTTTATGAGGGGTTTTAAGCTGATCTCAGCACATCCTAACTACAACTACATAAAATGTACACTAAAAATTATGCAATTTGACATGCTTCTACTATTCATAATAGCAATTATATTATCATGCCAAAAATTAAACAATGGTACAATTAGAGTCATAACAAATAACAAGCATATCGAAGAAATATAGCAAACCCTAATCACATTAGGCATGCATAACACCCTTAACAATGCATCAATTTAAACATCATACCACCATGATAATATAAATTTCAAAATTATCATAAATTCATAATTTAATAACTAAAATTTAACATCATGGTGTATATAAAGTCAAAAATAATTTTTGAGTTTAAAGGATTGATGCTAAAAAATCAATGCAAAATTTTGACAGGATATGCACAAGAATGATTCTATGCTATAATTTTGTACTTGTTTGATCGAATCAGACAAGGATGACTCCGATACCATAGTTGGATTCTGACCATGTGGTAAAAAGTAATTTTTAAAAATTTTAAAATTATATAAATCAATAGCTTTATCAAATAAAATTATCAAGCTGGAATCCAAATCCTAGAATCATCTTGTCGATATCGATAAAACAAAAACAAATATGCAAAAGAGATAGAATTTTATACTTTCATCAAAATAAAAAAGTGGCATATTGGTGTTCTCCAAAAGACCCTAAGATAGAAGTCCTCCAATGGTGATACACACAGAAATTAGCCAAGGTCCTTCCTAACTGGTGCGCTGTCGCAGCCTAGTCTTCTCAAGAACTTACGTTACGATCACACCAAAGTCTAGTTGCTTTTAATCTTCCCACCAGAATAACATCAAGAAGATACTCTTCAGATGTTATACAACTTAGAATTTAATTTTTAGCTCCAACACATAGAAAAATCAAATCCTAGGGTACACAAGTAACACTTGCTAAAAATCTAACCACCCTTCTTGCAACTTTTGCCACTCAAATTTTCTCTGCCTTTTTCTCAAATTTTTTTCAAATTTTTTTTCTATGATTATTACATCTTAAATCTCTAATTTCAACTAAAATCATAGCAAGAAACTAAGTGGGACATCCCATATAAATAAGGGACCAAGGGACATCATATGGGATGAAGGGGCACCAACCTTTGGCGCTCCATCTTCTCATGTGGTGAATAAATTCACTGTATGAATTTTTGGCATATCAAATACTTGTAGTAGAAGGACTCTCCTTCTTCTACATGCCATAAAAAACCCAATCAATTTTGATATTAAATCATAGGATATCTGGTTTATCTTTTAAGACAACGTGTATAATTAAGAGCCTTCTTTAAGAAGGACTCTTCATTTCACACGCAGATAAGGGGGGGGGGCATTTATATTTTTGTATGGCTTTTGGTGGGCATAGAGAAGTCCTTCTTCACTTGAAATTGATTTAAATTAGATAAAGATATTATTTAAATTGACCCAATCCTATTGGATCAAAGGCAACTGGTCTAGGTTAGCTCAAACATTTTGAACCAAATCAATTTAGAAACTTAGGTTAATACAATGTGCTAGCATATTAAATTAACCTATAAAATTTATATTAAACTCTAACTAAATTAAATCAAAGTCAAATCCTAAAGTGTATGACTCATTGGGTTCCAAATCTAGCCAGTAGTAGATCAAGACTTTCGACGTAACCTTAATCAGATGAGATTAGGTCACCCGAAGAGTCCTAATCAACTTGGACTCTTCCAAATTAATTTCTAAATTAAATTCTTTCAATTTTGATAAATATATAAGTCAAGATTAACATCTAACAATATATCAAAACTATCCAAAAGATTTAAAATTTTGATAAAAAATTATCAAAATACCCTTCAGTGACAAGTTATCATGTAATTCAATCCTTCAGTCAAATAACATCCCATATGAACTATGGGTGTGAAAATATATCAAACGCAATCATTTATCTTTATGTATATCGATCTGAAGGTGATGATTCAGTTGATGATATATTAAAAATTTTTTTCTAATTATCATCCTACTTTGGCCAAAGACTTCCAAATCAATGACCTATGAGATCATATAGGATGTTCGCTCCCCTTATTAGAAGTGATTGATCTCTTATTGATCACTCATAACCTCCATGCATACTTCACCATATCTAGAACACCCCACACAAGGATCAGAGAACTAAATTAGGTAGAGAACCTAAACATGGATCCATGTACATAAGGTACCATGGTGACTTAGGTCAAAGGATCGCTTGCACAACTCCCACTAGAGAATCATTAATTGACATATAAATAAGACTCCATCTGATATTTTCTCACAGATCAATTTAGAGAACTCATTTTCTAATGAGCATCCATATCCTTATTTTAGTATCATCACACAAGTGATTGTGAGATCAACCACCCTCATTTTTAAGTATACATCGGACATGTCAGTCTTACCGATATTATTGATCCCTGACTCAATGTACCAACTACTAGAAATATTTTAGGTTAGAGCTATTAAGGATTTAGGTTTCACTGATGTGATCTCATCATGATCCTAAAACCATTGTCCAGTCTTATGCAGTTCATTATAATCTTAAAATTAATAAGATACAGCATATAATGAATCAAAAATATTTATTTCATTAATAATATAAATGTCAATTACATGAGTTTGAAAGATAAATTAGAATAAACATCCTATCGCATCCCATATGCGATTGGCTTATAGGGCATTATTCTTTCAAGATTCATTTTTCAAGAAAGCAGCGTGCCTACTAACAAATGCCTTTTGTGAAGGAACCAGATTTAGGATTTTAGGGTTAGATCTTGAAACTTTTTCAAGATCAGGCAGTGGAAGACTAAAATAAATCAAAATTTATTTTATAAAACTAGAGAATCTCTAGATCTAAGATCCTATTACATGATTATTACATAACATTAAATCAAAAATTAAAATATAAAGAGAAAGAACTATATGTTGATCATATCAACATGTTTCTATACTACATCTAATGTATGTAAAATATAATAGATCAGATCTATTACCTTGCAAGTTAGATATTCTAACTTTGCTGATCCAGGCTTGAGAATGATATTGCGAGCCGCACATGTATCCGACCTATAGGAGTCATCCACACGAGCCCACGAATCACGATCAGAAGTCCTGGTTTAAGAAATCAGCATAGTATGCTAGTACTGCGCTGATCCTTCTTCGATGGTCGATCAGATGCCTCTTTCTTCTTGATTAGGACTCTTCCAAAGATGAGAAGTATGAGAAGGAGTTTTAGATCTGAGACAATCTCAAAAAACTCAAGATGGAGGAAGGAAAGAGGTGAACACAGCAACCCTAGAAGTAGACCCTCTTCTTCTTCTCTTTGCTCTCACCAAGACACCTAGTCTTGTGTCTATTGTATCTCCACGTTCCAACCATCTTTCTCTCTAATTTTTACATACCCTAAATATCTCTCTTTTTTCTATTTTCTATAAAAATTTTACAAAAAAATTCATTTTAAATAGAAAAATATGATAGAGTCCTTGTCTAGGTCAAATACCTAGTCAAGGATTATCCAAACATGGCAAGACAAGGGGCGCCCAACTCTTGGGCACCTCCTCTTTCTTTTTGTGTATGGACCATCAGCAAAGGGTGCATATTATGTGCTATAAAAGCTACAAAAATCTCAAAAAAAAATTGAGTAAAATCAGTGCCATAAGGAAAGAGTTTTGGTTTCCTAAAACTCTATCTCATAGAATTTGAAATCCAAACTAATTCCTACTTTGACTTGATCCACAACTACTTTCCATGTAAGAGAGAAAGAGAAAAAAGTTTTGAACATGTGTGAAGACTTGGGAGAGAAGTTTTATCACACAAAATAAGAGAGAGTGGGCGTGGGATAAGAGAGAGTGGGCGTGGGGGCTAAATTGGCGCAAGGTGGAATCCTAGTCTTACTAGGATTCAATCCATGTCTTTTTCCAATTGATTTCTCAAACCAAATCAAATCAAAATCAAATCAATCTAATTAAAATAGATCTTAATCTAATTAAAAATCTAATTTAATTAGATTAAATTAGATTTAAATCTGATTTAATTTTTTAATCAAATTAAAAATTAGGTTGATCCAAGTCCTAATTGAACTAGGACTAGTTTTTTCTTACACTTGACTTATCCAATAAACTAATTGAACTTGATCCAATCAAATCCAAACTAAATCTAATTAAATTATATTCAATTAGACTTAATCTCAGCTTATTATCTTAATCAAATTAAGCCAATTAGCAATTGAATTGCTAATCGATCCTCTTGCAACACTTGCACTAGGTTAAATGTCAATCGTATTGATCGTTTAACACTAAAATGATTCTTAATCGTTTAACCCTAAAATGATTCTTAATCATTGATCAACCATCTGATCAGATCATGAACTCTAATATGTGTGACCTCATAGGTTCGAACCTAAGCCGGTAGCACAGGAATAAATTTTTATACCAATCGAAGTGACCATCTAGCAATGGTACCCGACGGTCGAATAGGTCGAATGTGTAGAATAACATCCTTAGAATCCATGCGGATATAGTTTTCATATAATTCATCCCCTTGACCAAAATGTTCATAGGATACCTCAGAGTTCAACTATCAACTTTGATCAGGTTGTCCACATTGTATTTCAAAATATCAAATCCATCTGATGGATTATTCTGGCCAAGATTTTGCTAAATTAAAATACAGTGACTTATTCTTCTCCAACTCTCGGAGTGGTCAATCCCATCTTGATCACACTCTGACTTCACAAGTACTTGACTATGCCCAGAAACCTTCCGTCACTGAGTTAGAAATTCAGTTAGTCTAGTACCAAAGCACAGTGAGTTGCTTACAAGTCACTGAGGTGATCTCAGGTCTAAGGGACACTTATACCTATATCCCATCAGAGACATTCTCGACAGCAGAATACTTAGAGTTGGTTACGTTCAATGATGATGTACCCTTACATCTAACCTGTATGCCATACCAGTATCTCCACACTCCTTGATTAAGAGGACAACCAACCCATATGGCCTACAGCGACCTATGCTCGATAGAAGCTGTCGTCCTTATTAATAGCCTATCATTTGATCGTGAACAGTTTTAAAGACTAATTGATAAATCCTCTCTTTATTGAACCTAAATAGTCCTAAGGACTTCATCACAATAACGAAGTTCATTAGAAGATGAAAACTTATGATGAAAATATCAAAAATATATTTTATTTATTAACAAATCAATTACAATACAAGATTGCTCAACCGTCAACAGCTTGACGATTGGCTTTTGGGACATGTTTCCCAACATTTTATTCAGTAGGATGGTAGAAGTAGTATTCATTAATTTTCTTAGGATACCTACAAATATCTCATATTTATTTTTATTTTTAGATTATATGCATGTCTATATTCCTAGACTCAGGTAGGAATAGATGAGATCTATTACATATGGGGTTAAAGGGTTTAACTCAGTTCATTTCAACTACTCTTCAAAAATATTTTAAAATCTATGTATGCAACCCTACTTGGTTTTCTAACAATTTATGCATAACATCTGTAACATAAAGCATATGTGACGTAAAGCTAAACCTATGGAGAGTGCCACAATATCTCCAAGGGGACCTAATGATGTCAATGCCCGTAGGGGCCCAGTGTTGTCGAGAGTGTCAAATCAATTAGTCATCAGTAATCCAATCGATGGGTCATTAGTAGTATCTATGCCATGAGGACTTAGTAGCATCAAAAAAGTTGATCGACTGGTCGCTGAAGAAAAGGGAACAGTTTCCCTCCAGAATACCCAGGTTGCATCTAAAAATTTTTTCTAATATTCTACTTGTTTAAGGATCAAATTCTTACCTAAATCGTAGTGAAACTAAGGATCAAATTCCAAATTATCTGATATAAACTTTCATGGAGGCTTAGATATGTAGATCCTCTACTTCGCATGCACGTCAGACGCCGCAGGAAAGCAGGATGAACTCCAATCCAATTAGCTTTACAAACACAATCAATCGAGGGATGAGATGTGATGATGTGACACCTCACACCAGTCGATAGGATGTCCAAGAAGGATCCATGCCCAAGGAGAGGAGGCGGCAATAAAGGGAGAGATGTAGAAGATGAAGGATCTCTCTCTTCACACACCTATCTCTCTCTCTTTTTCTCTTCTCTCAATTTGATTTGTTTGCTATTTAATTCTCTTCTCTCATCCATAGATAGAGACCCTCTCTATTTATAGATGATTCTCATGACCCAATGAGAGGAGGACTCCTTATTCAAATCTAATTTGAATTGGTCCAATACTCATGAAAGGACTCCTACATGAGATGTAATTGCCATCACTTATGACATCCACTTTGCACCCACTCCCACACCCACTTGGGATGCCTTAAATAAGCACCAAAATAATTTTTGGTCGTGCTTCATAAGTGGGTATTCCCAATGCAAGTATGCATACTCATATCTCATCCAAAACAGGTCCGATTCAAGTCTGGTTCGAAATAATTTCAAAAGGCTGTCAATCCTAAACTCTTTAAGAGTTTTTGTACCAAGTCTAACTTAGATTTTAGATCTATTTAAATTTAATTAATTCAGATCTAATCTAAAATTAATTAATACTTAAATCTAATATTTCATATATTTTATGGATCATAGATAAAAATTATTCATCCCCGAGATTGAACCTGAACCTCATGTGTAGTGCTAGCTAGACATAGTCAACTCTTCAATCTCGTTTGATCCATCACTCAATTCTCAATCAAGTTAGCTTATATGTTCAATCAAGTCAAGTACTTCTAGATTGGATATATAAACATAGATCAATTCCTTCCTACTTTGTCTGACTTGTGTACGTGATTCCATAGGTTCAAACACTAAGCCGGTAGCATAGGAACCAATTCCTACACTAATCGAGATACCATCTAGCAATAGTTTTCGATGTCCACATAAATTGAATTATCACAAAGAAATATTTCAGAACCCAAACTCATGGTTACCGCATAATTCATCCTTTTGACCCTAGATGCTCTAGGATGGTCTCAGGTTAACTGTCAATCGAGATTGCTTCATCCATATTGTATTTCAACCTTTCAAATCCATCTCATGGATTATCCTGGCCAAGGCTTTACTAAATTAAAATACAACGATACATCAACTCCAATAATTCGGAGGGGTCAATCCCATCTTGATTCACACACAGACTTCATAAGTACTTGACTGTACCCAGTAGCCTTTCATCACTATATTAAAAATCTAGATAGTTCGGCATGAAAGCACAGTGAGTTGCTTGCAAGTCACTATGGTGATCTCAAGTCTGAAGAATATTTATACCCATGTATTTCATGAGCAGCTCTTGACAGCAGAATGCTCAGCAGGTAAGTCACTTATTCAGTGATGATGTACCCTTATATCTCACCTGTACGCCATACCAGTGTCACCACACTCCTTAGTTAAGAAGACAACCAACCCATATGGCACACAACGATCTTCACTCGATTAACGTCATCATCTCGTAATGACATATCATTTGATCACAAACTTGTTTAAGAACTATACGATAAATCCTCTCTTTATCATACACTAGCATAGTTCTAGAGACTTCATCACAGTACAAGAGTTCAAGAAAGATATCACTTTGTGATGAAAAATATTAGAATAACTATTATTCAATAATCAATAATTCATATACAAGGATGAACTCAATCATCATATGATTGATTTTAAGATACAATTTTCAATAACTCTCACTTGGACTAAAGCCAATCGGGGCAATATCTTATACCCATCTTCCATTTGAAGTCATCAAACTCTTTGATCTTGAGAGCTTTAGTGAAGGGGTCGGCTAGATTCTCCTTTTCATCAATCTTCTGAAGCTCGACATTACCTTGGTTCACGATCTCTCACACTAGGTGATAGCAGCATAGAATATGTTTAGTGTGATAGTGCGACTTAGGTTCTTTCGCCTGAGCTATGGCACTGGAGCTGTCACAATATAGTAGGACAGGACCATCAATGAAAGGTACAACTCCCAGCTCGATAATGCACTTTTGCAACCATACCGCCTCCTTTGCAGCATTCGATGCAGCAATGTATTCCACTTTGCATATAGAATCGGCCACAGTATGTTGCTTGAAATTTTTTCAGCAAACAGCTCCTCTATTCAAAGTAAATACGTAGCCCGACATGCTTCTGCTGTCATCATAATCTGACTGAAAATTAAAATCAGTATATCCCATAAGTTTCAGATCAAAGTCTCCATAGATAAGCCATTGGTCTTTAGTATTTCTTAAATACTTAAGAATTACTTTTGTAATCTTCCAGTACTTTTCATCCAGATCTGACTGGTACCTACTCACTACCCCTAGTGAATAGGCCACATCCGATCTTGTACATGTCATAGCGTACATGATAGATTCCATTGTCGAAGCATATGGTATTCTACTCATGCACTCTCTCTCCTCAGGAGTTACCAGACAATCCTTCTTGGAAAGAGTAATTCAATGGTCTATCGGAAGATAGCCTTTCTTGAAATTATCCATGTTGAACCACTTCAACAAGGTGTCAATGTACATGGATTGGGACAATCCAAGCAATCTTCTAGATCTATCCCTAAAGATCTTCATCCCTAGGATGTAGGATGCTTCTCCCAAGTCCTTCATGGAGAACTGTGATGATAACCATAGCTTCACACTCTGCAAAGCCGGGATATCATTTTCTAGTAATAGTATGTCACCCACATACAACTCAAGAAAAATATTCACAGAATCGGAAGCCCATTTGTAGATGCAAAGCTCTTCTCCATTTCTAATGAAGCCATACGTTTTGATTACTTTATCAAAATGTATGTTCCAACTCATCGATGCCTGCTTAAGCCCATAAATTGACCTTTTTAGCTTGCGCACTTTCGACTCGTCTGTGGATGTGAATCCTTCAGGTTGTATCATATACACCTCTTCTTCCAGCTCTCCATTAAGAAAAGCAATTTTGACATCCATCTGTCAGATCTCATAATCTAAGTGTGCAGCGACAGCAAGCATAATCCAGATGGACTTCAGCATTGCCACAGGAGAGAACGTCTCATCATAGTCAATACCATAACACTGACGGTAACCCTTAGCAACTGGATGGGCTTTATAGGTCTCTACCTTTCCATCCGCTCCTTTTTTTCTCTTAAAAATCTATTTATATCCTATGGATTTTATCTCTTCGGATGGATTAACTAGTGTCCAGACACTATTGATCTCCATGGACTCCATCTTAGACTTCATGACCTCAAGTCATTTTTAAGAGTCGGGCCTTTGCATGGCCTCCATATAGGTGATCGGATCCTCATCGTTCTCATCAAGTTCAATAGGATCACCATCTCGAATCAAAAAATTGTAGTATCTATCTGACTGACGCGGTACTCTACTGGATCTCTTTAATGGTGCCTCTACTGGCTCTGGATTCGATTCACCAATCGAACCAAATTCTGTATGTGTCAGTCTTTCCACCTCATGAACTTCATCAAGTTCAATTTTACAGGCATTAGCTCCTTCACCAAGGAACTCTTTTTTCAAAAAGACTGTCCGAATGCTAACAAACATGTTTTGTTCTGCAATTAGGTAGAAGTAGTACCATTTAGTTTCCTTTGGATACCCTATGAACAAGCATCTGTCGGACTTCGATCCAAGCTTATCTGTCTTTAAACGCTTGACATAAGCTGGACACCCTCAGACCCTAAGATGTGAGAGCACCGGCTTACGCCCAGTCCATATCTCATATGGAGTTTTATCGATAGACTTGCTGGGCACTTTATTCAAAATATAGTAGGCAGTCTATAGAGCATATCCCCAAAAAGATATTGGCAGACTGAAAAAGTTCACCATGGATCAGACCATGTCTAACAAGGTTCGATTCCTCCTCTCGGACACACCATTATGTTATGGTATTCCAGGAGGGATCTATTGTGAGAGAATCCCATTCTCTTTCAGATATGTCAGAAACTCACTGGTGAGGTATTCCCTCCTCGATCTGACTGAAGGATCTTAATACTCTTTTCAGTTTGTTTCTCTACTTCAGTACAGAATCGTTTGAATATTTCAAATAATTTTGACTTATGCTTCATACGATAGACATACGTATACCTCGATAGGTCATCTGTAAATATAATGAAGTAGTAGTATCCTCCTTTGGCACTTATGTTCATAGGCCCACATACATTAGTATGTATTAGACCTAGGATATCACTAGCTCTTTCATATTTTTCTTTAAAAGGTGACTTGGTCATCTTACCAAGTAGACAAGATTCACAGGTAGGCAATGATTCACAATCATCTATCTCAAGGATACATTCTTTGATCAATCTGTCAATCCTATTCTTGTTCACATGATCAAGTCTACAATGCCAAAGGTAGGATTCACTGACATTATCTATTTTGGGATGTTTACTAGGTGTGTACATTACACTAACAGGTCATGATTTATGTATAAGCCATATTTTAATTGTTCACGCATAATTGTAGTATCATTCATAATGATATCATAAAAATCATTCTTTATTATAAACTTGTAACTAAGTTTAGCCAAAAGGCCTACAGAGATGATATTCATCATAAAGGAGGGACAATAATGATAATCATCTAACATGACACTACTGGACTCGAAGACAAGCTACAAAGTTTCCAAGGCCAGATTTGGAACATGGCTTTCATCTTCAACGTTGAGGAACTGCTCGCCCTCTCAAAATTTTATATTTACCTGAAGTTCCTGCAATGAATTACATATGTTAATAGAACTTTTGGTATCTAATATCCAGATAATAGTACCACAAATAGAGAAATTATAAGGTGTTATCATATAAATACCTTGTGAAGCAATCACTTGCCTCTTTCTCTTATTCTTAGACCTGTTTGGGTCTAGGATGGCTATATAAGCAGGATAATTTCTTTTCTAATGACCCAGCTTCTTACAGAAGAAGCACTCTGCCTGGCTCTTATCAACTTTTGATAGTTTGCTTTGCTTGAGATCGGCAGCACGGGATTTTTGCATCTTTTTCTTCTTTCCTCTCCTAGAGGATCGACGTCCTGCAGATGAATCTCCCACTAAATTCACTAGCATTTTTTGGAGCTGGTGATCTTTCTCAAAAGTTTGCAGTAACCCTAGCAAACCATGATAGTTTATTGTAGACTTCATCATTCTATAATAACTGAAAAAAGATAGATAGAATTTTGGTAGTGAATTGAGGATAGCATCTTTGTCTAACTGTTCATGCAATGGAAAATCAAGTTTGCTAAGGTGTTCAATCTACTCAATCATGTATAATACATGATCGGTGACTGAAGCTCCCTCTCGCATACGGGCATTGAACACTAGGCAGGAGATTTTATGTCTTTCCACATCCTCAGGGGTGCCGAAAGACTCATTCATCATTTGAATCACTCCTCAGGCTACGCATCCTCGAACTTATGACTAAGTTCATCGTTCATAGCTGCCCTCATCATGCAACGCACAATCGTACGATCATTGAGCTACTTCATGTAAGTGTCTCTCATAGCATGAGGAGCATTAGCCGTAGGTTCTTTAGGTGCCTGATCCATAAGGACATGCAAAATCCTCTCATGCTCCAACATGATCTTCAACTTTCAATACCAGCTATCGAAGTTGGGTCTGATGAGCTTGTTGCTGTCCAACAGCGAACGGAGAGATAGTGTATTGACCATAACTGAAAAGAAAAAACTCTAGCCTATTAGTATATGAATTATTTTTAATCCTAAAGACATGACTTTAGTCTAAAGATCCTTCCACTATTTTTTGTGAATTGATAGCCTCTACCTCCAACTCAAAGAATTACATTAAGCTTTTAGCGGGTATTAGAATCCACATGGACTGCATTCGAGTTTGAGTGTGGCTCGGCTAACCCTAGTGCATCCATGGGTAGGTTTATAACCAATTATTTCTCCAAACAACTTCTAACATTGGATTTTGCCCCAGACTTCCCTTCAGCAGGCGTGTGGTGTCTTCACTGAAAATTCTGATTAGGTCCAATCATTAACATGACACATCAAGTGCATCCAACAAACGGATGTCCAGATCTGAGTGTGGCTCGACCAACCTGAGCATTAATCTAAAGGTACATCATTATGGTCATATAATGAATGACAATTTTAATACGTAATAGACACCAGGCATGTGGCACCTTCAATGCCTATTTAGAATATTGGACTCATTATCATACACCTTAATGAGAGGCAATGACCAAGTTATCTCATAAATTTATCACTTTATGGACCTAATAATTTAGAAGATTTGATTTCATTGACCTGAGAATAAAAAGAGAAATTGACCTGCAAGCTGCAAATCCTTTCACTGACTTCACCAAGTCATATAAAGGATTAAACACAAACTGGTCTAAAGATACCTAAATCAGTCACACTGATTCACCTTAATGGCATGGGTCTGCACGAATCGACTAGTACCTAATCAAAACATAATCTACCATGTTGGTCAGATAAGTGAGATCAGCGGGAGGGATCTGTCTTTAACTCACCATAGATGCATCTAGGTGAATAGCTCTCAATTGAAAATCACTTGATCAAATCTGCCAAATTTATCTTAGACACCAACTGGTTAATTAGTTTCGATTGGGCATGCCAGAAGATTCGGGCTCAACCACGGAGCCATGATCATGGTCCATTTATTAGGGTCAAACACATGGACTTGATCAAACTACAACTATTGAGATTGATTTAGAGAAATACTGACTTAATCTAATTCAACACTTGATTAGATTTAATCAATTTCTCTACTTGATTCATATGTGTTCCTAATCCTAGGTCTAACCCATTAAAAGGACCTGATTCATGCTAACCCTTTGCTCATCATATTATGTGGTGTCTTAATGATCTTCAATTCTCAATTCTAAATCATTCAAACTTAATTCAAAATTAAGTATGTGAAATGTGTGTTTTAGTTTGTAGAACTATTCTACAAGAATTTCAAGTGAAGCATACCATATATTTCAACACATAAAAATAAATTTTTATAATATATTTAATAATTAAACATACATAGGTATGATCTAAACTTCATTCATACATCTCATGTATCATGATAACTTTTAGATCAATACCAATTACATCATATGTAATATGTAATTCAGATCTAAAATAATTTTATATCTGAATTTTATCCTATTATAATAAATCATAAATTATTTTAGATCTAATTTAAATATATTTATGATCAAAATAATATATAAAAGTCTATTTACTTTTCTTCTTCATGAATCTGGATCACAACGACACCCCTACACGTCATAAGAGAATCTATCGAATAGGCAAAAGAGAGATTAATCTCTTCAATCTCTTATGACCGGATGGTCTGGTGATCTTAACAATTTGAGTACTAGGCTATTAAAATCTAAAATCTAATTTCATATATAATTACATCAACATGTAATTATTGACAAAATTATTTTATGTCATGAACATATCCTTGATCTCATCAATTATGTTCTTCATTTAATCCAATTAGATTTGATGTATCATATACATCATATCAAATCTAAAATTTATCTTATACTGATTATAAAATATTAATTTTAGATTTGATATTTGTTGGTGCAAAAATCCGCCTGCGCCGGAGAAGCTGGAGTCGAGGAAGTCGCGGTCGCCGCCGAGACCTACAAAGGAAGTCTAAACCGGAGGTGGGGTTGCTCCGGCAAGATCCTCCGATGCTCAAGTCAGTTCTCTGCCTCAACAAGAATGGAGTGCTCGAACGGAGAATTTAGCAGAGTTTTTAGATGAAAGATGAGAGCTTATCGAATAACGTATCTGGGGTTTCCCTTTTATAGACAGAGAGGGCAACAGATTGATAGCGACGCCTGTAACCGTCTGGTAGTGGGCCGCCCAGAGTCAGGAGGAATTTATTGCGGAGAGTAGTGGAGCGGGGTCGTGGCTATTGCCGTGGCTTGCCACGCGGGATCAGTTACGGGGAGTGGAGCGACGTCCGCTATCGTGACTCATCTAGGGGTAGTGGAATCGCACAGGATCCACCGCAGGGAGTGGAGCAGAATCATGGCCGTTAATACAGCCTGTCAGGGAGTAATGAGGTCGCGTAGGGTCCGCCACAGGGAGTGGAGCAGTGTTGTCTGTTATTGTGGCCCGCCAGGGGGTCCAGACTTGTCGGTCGGAGCTTGGTTGGAGTCGGTAGCGAGGTCCGGCACCCGTAGAAGTCCGGACGAAGTCTACTTGCAGTTGGGGTCGTGGGCAGAGTCTGGCTCCCGCAGGAGTCTAGACGAAGTCTGTCTGCAGCCGTTGGTGTCGAGGATGGAACTCGGCTCCCGTAGGAGACCGGGCGGAGTCCTCTCAGAGTTGATGTGGCGGACGGAGTCTGGCTCCCGTAGAAGTTCGGGTGGAGTCCTTCTGCAGTTGAAGTTGGCGATGGAGCCTGGCTCCCGTAGGAGTCCGGGCAGAGTCCTCCTGCAATTGAAGTTAGGTGCGAAGTCCGACTCCCGTGGGAGTCCGGACGGATCTTACCGGCGGTTGAAGTTGGTGACGGAGCTCGACTCCCGTAGGAGTCCGGGCGGAGTCCTTCTTGAGGTTGGAGCTGTGGATAGAGCCCATCTCCCGTGGGAGTCCGAGCGGATCTTACCGGTAGTTGAAGTTGGCGATGGAGCTCGGCTCCCGTAAGAGTCCGGACGGAGTCCTCCTGTAATTAAAGTTAGGTGCGAAGTCTGGCTCCCATGGGAGTCCGGATGGATCTTACCGGCGGTTGAAGTTGGCGATGGAGCTTGGCTCCCGTAGGAGTCCGGGTGGAGTCCCTCTTGAGGTTGGAGCTGTGGACAGAGCCCATCTTCCGTAGACTTGTCGGTCGGAGCTTGGTTGGAGTCGGTAGCGAGGTCCGGCACCCGTAGAAGTCCAGACGAAATCTACTTGCAGTTGGGGTCGTGGGCAGAGTCTGGCTCCTGCAGGAGTCCGGACGAAGTCTGTCTGCAGCCGTTGGTGTCGAGGACGGAACTCGGCTCCCGTAGGAGACCAGGCAGAGTCCTCTCAGAGTTGATGTGGCAGACGGAGTCCGGCTCCCGTAGAAGTTCGGGCGGAGTCCTTCTTCAATTGAAGTTAGGTGCGAAGTCCGGCTCCCGTGGGAGTCCGGACGGATCTTACCGACGGTTGAAGTTGGCGATGGAGCTCGACTCCCGTAGGAGTCCGAGCGGAGTCCCTCTTGAGGTTGGAGCTGTGGACAGAGCCCATCTTCCGTAGAAGTTCGGGTGGAGTCCTTCTTCAATTGAAGTTAGGTGCGAAGTCCGGCTCCCGTGGGAGTCTGGATGGATCTTATCGACGGTTGAAGTTGGCGATGGAGCTCGGCTCCCGTAGGAGTCCGGGTGGAGTCCCTCTTGAGGTTGGAGCTGTAGACAGAGCCCATCTCCCGTGGGTGTCCGAGCGGATCTTACCGGCAGTTGAAGTTGGCGATGGAGCTCGACTCCCGTAGGAGTCCGGGCGGAGTCCTCCTGCAATTGAAGTTAAGTGCGAAGTCCGGCTCCCGTGGGAGTCCGGACAGATCTTACCAGCGGTTGAAGTTGGCGATGGAGCTCGGCTCCCGTAGGAGTCCGGGCAGAGTCCCTCTTGAGGTTGGAGCTGTGGACAGAGCCCATCTTCCGTAGAAGTTCGGGCGGAGTTCTTCTTCAATTGAAGTTAGGTGCGAAGTCCGGCTCCCGTGGGAGTCCGGACGGATCTTACCGGTGGTTGAAGTTGGCGATGGAGCTCGGCTCCCGTAGGAGTCTGGGCGGAGTCCCTCTTGAGGTTGGAGCTGTGGACAGAGCCCATCTTCTGTAGAAGTTCGGGCGGAGTCCTTCTTCAATTGAAGTTGGCGACGTAGCCCGGCTCTTGTAGGGGTCCAGGCTGAGCTCGCAAGGGCTAACCCCGCTGAGAACTTCGACCGTGGGTATTTTGTACCCAACACCAGTCTCCCTACTTTCGAGTTTGAATTTCGAATGAAGGAAGTACAGAGAGATGAGCATGGCCGAAGTTATCCCCCCGAATCCTGTACATAACCGCCCTTGGATATGTTGGCATTTAATGTGCGCACGTCAGAGCCCTTTTTCCGGTTAAGGCGATCTGAAGAGTCTTTTTGGAACTCCCGCCGAAACGTGATCCCAAGCGTCGCGCTACAGAAATTTGTGAACAGTCAATCCTCGATAGCGGCGAGTGGGACACGCGGGACACGTGGCATGCACCAGTTAGCCTAGGGACACCCGCCGCCATAACTGCGCTAAGATCCGTTGGCTATTTAAACTCCCTACTCTTCCTTCGGGGCTTCATCCTGCCGAGAGGATGGCACCTTTCTTTCGTCTGAGAGCCTAGCTACTCAGCCACTTCCTCCGCACCGGTCCTTGCCGTCTTCAGCCCCTCGATTCTTCTCTAAGGGGTTCCCACGTCATGTCCTCCACCTCGGAGGCCATCCTCGAAGGGATGTCTAGGGCTTGGAGGAAGGCGAGGAGGAGAACAGCGGCCGGTGAGTTCTCCGGTCATCAAGTGGCCGCTGAGGATCCCCGTCGTTTCAAAGGGGGCTCAAGGAAGAATTTCTTCAACAATAGGGGTTTAATAACGGGGGCCACCGGTAAAGGTATTCTGCCCGAGAATTTTGGAGTAGCAAGACGGGGTGATACCGGTCAAGAGGGCAGAGCTGTCGTCACAAGCTGTGACGGGATCCTTGACGCCGTCGGGGCCGAGGGACCAGAAGCGGTCGACGTCGACGGTGGGGCAGTAAAACTTGTTGCGGGGGCGGTGGAAGTAGCGCATGCCGACCTTGCCGGAGCATTTTGGACGGTGGCTACCACGGAGTATTCGGTGATGACGCTTATCTCTGGCGCCACCGTTGCCCCCAGGGTGACTCCGGTTCTTCTTGAAACAGGTCTTCGTCGCCGCTGCCGTTGTCCTTACCTCCCTCGAAAATCTATCCCATCCTTTTCCCCCTGAGTTTGGGACTTCGAAGGTGGGGCGAAGCAAGGCGGGGCGAAAGCCGATAGGCCCGCCACACGCACTGGACACGAAATGGGAAGAGAAGTTTGCAGCTTGAAGCAGCTTCTGGTGTATCCTTTCCAAACCGTGTTCTCGATGTCGTCGATGCTGTATTTATTTTTTTTTTCTGGCCCACCGGGTCTTGTAACGTACACCTTGTTGGTTGAAAAATGAAAAGGAGATTTTGTTACCTCGTCTGCATCTTGCATCGAATAGTCGTCTGTCGAACTTCTTTATTCTTCTTTCTTCTCTCTTCCTCCTTTTCTTCTTTTCTTTTTCACGTCGTCCTAAGGTCATCGACGACCTCTTTTATTCGTGTTGGATTGTTATTTGTCGAGCTCGTTTTTGACTTTTACGCCGTTCGAAGATACCCGATTGTCATTTTTCCATCAATGGCTGCAGGCTCGCTTGGGGCCATTCGGGCATGGGGTCCCTCCTAGGGCTTGAATTTGGGGATCCGAGCTTCTGTCACCCTAAATAAGTTGTCCTATTTTGTGTCAAAAACTTCCTCAAAAGTTGGGACTCCCGATGGGAGCCCCAGTCCTTGCGGTGACAGAGTTTTCTGTACCTCGACCGCTGTTCGTTTTCCAATCATAGCTGTCATGGTCCGTTGCCTCCTTTTTCCTTTTCACTCGAAATTTTTCTCCACTGAAGTCAAGGCGAAGTTCGGCTCCCGTGGGAGTCCGGACGGAACCCTCCTGTGATTGGAGTCGTGGGCGGAGCCCGGCTCCCGTAGGAGTCTGGGTGGAGTCTTTCTTGGCATCGTGGATGGAGCCCGGCTCCCGTAGGAGTCCGGGTGGAGTCTTCCTTGGCGTTGTGGATGGAGCCCGGCTCCCGTAGGAGTCCGGGTGGAGTCTTTCTTGGCATCGTGGATGGAGCCCGGCTCCCGTAGGAGTCCGGGTGGAGTCTTCCTTGGCGTCGTGGACGGAGCCCGGCTCCCGTAGGAGTCCGGGCCTTCCGCTTTGCTCAAGCCAAGGCGAGGTTCTCCTCCCGTTCCCGGCCCGGCTGTGGGGGCGCGTTAGGGCGCTGTAAGGCCTCCCCCCCCATCCGGTCTAAAAGAACCGGGCCTTTGACTTTGCTCATGTCAGGACGAGGTTCTCTTCCTGTTCCTGACATGGCTGTGGGGGCACATTAGGGTGCTGTAAGGCCTCTCCCCCCATCCGATCTAAAAGAATCGGGCCTTTGACTTTGCTCATGTCAGGACGAGGTTCTCCTCCTATTCCTGACATGGCTATGGGGGCATGTTAGGGCGCTGTAAGGCCTCTCCCCCCATCCGGTCTAAAAGAATCGGGCCTTTGACTTTGCTCATGTCAGGACGAGGTTCTCCTCCTATTCCTGACATGGCTGTGGGGGCACATTAGGGCGCTGTAAGGCCTCTCCCCCCATCCGGTCTAAAAGAACCGGGCCTTTGACTTTGCTCATGTCAGGATGAGGTTCTCCTCCTGTTCCTGACATGGCTGTGGGGGCACGTTATGGCACTGTAAGGCCTCTCCCTCCATCCGGTCTAAAAGAATCGGGCCTTTGACTTTGCTCATGTCAGGACGAGGTTCTCCTCCTATTCCTGACATGGCTGTGGGGGCACGTTAGGGCGCTGTAAGGCCTCTCCCCCCATCCGGTCTAAAAGAACCGGGCCTTTGACTTTGCTCATGTCAGGACGAGGTTCTCCTCCTGTTCCTAACATGGCTGTGGGGGCACATTAGGGCACTGTAAGGCCTCTCCCCCCATCCGGTCTAAATGGAACAGGGCCTTAGACCTTGTCGGGATGAGGTTTCCCTTTCGTTTTTGATACAGTTTGTTTGCATTGTCCAAGGACATATAGGTTTGTGATTTTCAATTAAAATGAAGTTACTGGTAGTACATCCGCAAGTTTTTCGAGCTCCACGGTCGCGGGAGGTCGGCTCCTCCGAGTTCCTTAAGATAATAAGTTTCGGACCGGACTACTTCTTTGACTTCATACGGTCCCTTCCAGTTTGGGGCGAGATTCCCTCAGTCCTGAGGTTGCGAGACAGCGGCTCGTCGAAGCACTAGATCTCCCGCTCCAAAGGCTTTGTTCTTAACCCGGGCGTTGTAATATCGAGCAACCTTCTGTCTGTAGGCTGCCATCCGAACCTGAGCTATCTCCCGTCTTTCTTCCAGTAGGTCGAGGTTGGCTCTAAGACCTTGCGAACTTTGATGTTCGTCGAATGCCACGACTCGTGCTGACGGGAGTTTAAGCTCGATGGGGATGACGGCTTCCGTACCGAAGGCTAAAGCGAAAGGGGTCTCCCCCGTAGGTAGCCTCTGAGTAGTTCGATACGCCCACAACACATGATAAAGTTCGTCCGCCCAAGTTTCCTTCGCTTTTTCAAGCCTTGTCTTAATCCCCTGCAAAAGAATTCTGTTGGTCACCTCAGCTTCGCCGTTCGCCTGGGGATGGGCTACTGATGTGAAGTTATGGGAGATATTTAGATCTTCACAGAATTCGGCGAATTTTGCTCCCACAAATTGTCATCCATTATCAGTGATTAGGGTTCTAGGCAGACCGAACCTACACATGATCGATTTCCAGACGAAATCTTGTACTTTTGCTTCCGTAATTTTTGCTAGTGGTTCGGCTTCAACCCATTTGGTGAAGTAGTCGATCGCTACGAGGAGGAACTTCTTTTGCCCAGATGCCATGGGAAAAGGGCCAAGGATATCCATCCCCCATTGTGCAAAAGGCCATGGGGCACTCAAAGGTGCGAGCTCGGTGGTGGGCTGTCTCTGGATGTTGGCGTATCTCTGGCATCGATCACACTTTTTGACATATTCAATCGAATCACGATGCATCGTTGGCCAGTAATATCCCTGGCGGAGCAGCTTGTGGGATAAAGATCTAGTCCCTAAATGGTTTCCACAAATCCCCTCATGTACTTCCCACAAGGCGTAGTCAGCCTCTGAGGGCCGGAGACATTTCAAGAGGGGCAAGGAGTATGATCTTTTGTACAATTTGCCCTCATAAAGGATGTACC
Organism: Elaeis guineensis; assembly: GCF_000442705.2. NCBI lineage: Eukaryota > Viridiplantae > Streptophyta > Magnoliopsida > Arecales > Arecaceae > Elaeis > Elaeis guineensis. The sequence goes on from NC_025998.2 coordinate 80,253,547, forward strand.
GGGAGGCTTGATTTCGGAGCTTCTGAGCCTCCTTCGCATCCTGGGGGAGAACTCCATCTCTGAGATAGGTTATCAGCGGGTCGACCCAGCTGGGCTCGTGATCGATCTCCATTACGGGCCGTGATTCTTCTGTACTCGAGTGTTTTAGAACTTCAAAGAGGATGCCTTTGGGCAATTCGGCCGGAGCCGATGTCGCCAGCTTGGAGAGAAGATCGGCTCTGGTATTCTCCAGCCTTGGAATCTGTCTAATGTTGAAGCTGCTGAAGGCGGGGGTGAGCTCCTTTACCTTCTCAAGGTATCTGGCCATACTGTCCTCCTGCGCTTCGTAACTCCCGCTGACTTGCCCCACTACCAGTTGAGAGTCACTGTGCACCCGGAGCTGACTTATTTCCAGCTCTCTGGCGATCCTTAGTCCTGCGATCAGAGCTTCATATTCTGCTCCATTATTTGTTGCGGAGAACTCAAAATACAGAGCATACTGTTGCTCCTAGATTGATTTTGATGATTACAAAGCAGATTGAAGGGATACAATATTTTAAAATGAAAAAGTCCTTATGCTCTTCAAGGGCAAAATCGTAATTTCACTAAAATCCTGATTTGATAGTACCATTTGATAGAACAAATAATTTGAAATCTATTGGTGAAAATTTCATTGTGTTTGGACTTATATTTTTGAAGTTATGAAGGTTTGAAGTGCATGAGTCGACTCATGAGTCAACTCATGGCACTGTGAGCTGATTGGCACGCAAAAATTCTCCTTGGCACGCTAGTTTTCTGGCTTGGCACGACCTGTGAGTCGACTCATGAGTCGACCCACAAGGCATGAGTCGACCCCTGCTAATTTGAGCCAAGAAATTCCAGAAAAGCATTCTCTGGTTTTTGCAACAGAGGTCGACTCATGAGTCGACCCCTGAAGCATGAGTCGACTCATGAGTCGACCCCTGCGACGGGAAATGTTAGCAACGGCTATTTTTTTTGCCCATTTTAATTGCCATTTATGCTTCCTAAAAATCCTCTAACGGCTCTTTATCTGCCTAAATTATTTTCTCTTGCTTCTAATGCTACAAAATACTTTAAATGATGAAAGAAATTACAGATTAAATAGCGGATCAAACGTGAAATCAAATGCGAAGAGAAAGAAAGGAAAAAGAGAAGAACAGAAGAGAGGATCCGAAATTTGCAAGAAAAAGCCTGAGATCAACGAAATATCCATAGAGAAAAAGAGAGAGGATCCACAATATACCAGAGAGATTGTGAAAGAGAAAAGGAAGATCTTTCAAGGAGAGAATTCTTCACGCCTATCATTTCAACCTTGATCTAGAGATCGTTCAAAGCTTTCAAGAGATCTTCAATCAACAATCAACCTCTTCTCAAGCGTTCAACCGTTCATTCATCTTGAGAAAATCTGAAAAAGGGGTTCTTCATTTGAGTAAAGCTTTTATTGTTATATTTGCTCATTTAAGGAGCTGTTATTGTATTCATCTGTGCTCTAAATATTCTTACTCTTTGTGAGTTCTTGCTCTTGTTTTTGGAGGATTTCCAAAATAAGGAAAGGTTGATCCGAACCTGAAATCGGAGTGTTTTGGGTTTGCTTGTACCCGAGAAATAAGTGTTCTAGCTTGGGATAGCTAGGGTCGGAGTTTCCGACGTCTTGTATTCTAGCTTGGGATAGCTAGTGTCGGAGTTTCCGACGTTTTGTATTCGGGTTGAATACAAAGGATAGTGGATTGAAATTCTCAAGTGAGATCTTGGGGAGTGGATGTAGGTGCAAGGTTAGCACCGAACCACTATAAATTTTTGTGTTTGTGGTGTGCTTTATCGCTTTATCTTATTTCTTTATTATATCCTTGCAATACTACTTTAGGTAATTAATATTGATTTAAAGCCATTGTTTTGTTCTTCATAAGTTATTTGTTGGGCTTAAAATTTTTAGAAACCCAATTCACCCCCCCTCTTGGGTTGCATAGCTGGGCAACAAGTGGTATCAGAGCCAGTGCTCTAGCCCTTCTTTGATCTAACAATCAAAGAGCCAAAGATCTATGGCAACCCATGTTGGAACTTCTCTAGCTGAGGGGCAATCAACAAACCGACCTCCACTTTTCAATGGGTCTAATTACACCTATTGGAAAGCTCGGATAAAGATTTACATACAAGCACTCGACTATGATATGTGGAGTATCATAGTGAATGGTCCTCACACACCCACCAAGATTATAGATGGTGAGGAGTCAACCAAATCCGAGAAAGAATGGGATGAGGTTGACAAGAAATTGGCACAATTAAATGCCAAAGCTATGAATGTTCTTTATTGTGCACTAGATGCTAGTGAATTTAATCGCATTTCTACTTGTGCATCTGCTAAAGAAATATGGAATAGGTTAGAAATCACCCATGAGGGAACAAATCAAGTAAAAGAGTCTAAAATAAACATGCTTGTACATAAATATGAATTGTTCAAAATAGAGCATGATGAGTCCATAACTACTATGTTTACTCGTTTTACTGATATAATCAATGGTTTAAAGAGTCTTGGCAAATCTTATACTAACAGTGAACTTGTAAGGAAAATTCTCAGGTCACTGCCAAGAACTTGGGAAGCCAAGGTGACTGCCATCCAAGAAGCAAAGGACTTGAACACTCTACCTCTAGAAGAGCTTCTTGGATCCTTGATGACTCATGAACTTAGCATGATGCAACATCAAGAGGATGAAATCAAAAAGAAAAGAACCATTGCCCTCAAATCCACAACTTTACCTGATTATGAAACAGATGACTCTGAAGATGAAGATCAGGATGAGGAGATGGCTCTCATCACCCGGAAATTCAAGAAGTTTCTAAGAAAAAGGAAACAGGGGATGAGAAAAAAATTTACAAAAGGGGATCAAAGCATAGAAAAGGAGAAAGATCAAACCCCTATATGCTACGAGTGCAAGAAGCCAGGACATTTCAGATCCGAATGTCCTCAATTGAAGAAAGGTCCAAAGAAATTCAAAAAGAAGGCAATGATGGCGACCTGGAGTGCGAGTGATGACTCAAGCTCCGACGAGGAAACCTCAACCGAACAAGTCAATCTGTGCCTGATGGCACATGAAAATGAGGTAACTTCTGAATCCACTAGTGAATTTACTTTTGAAGAATTGCATGAAGCTTTCTATGATTCAATTGATGAATTAAAGAAACTAGGGAAGAAAAACAAAGAGCTGAAATTGGAAAATCAGTCCTTAGTGAAACAAGCTGAAATTCTTTAAATTGAAAAATTCACATTGATTCAAGAAAATCAAAACTTTAAGGATGAAATTAACAGGCTAAAATCTATAGTAGATAAGTTCACCTTAAGTTCAAACAAGCTAAATATGATCCTTGATAATCAGAAAGCTATATATGATAAGGCTGGACTTGGTTATAAACCCCTGAAGAAATAAAAATTTTTGAAGGATATTTATGCAAATTATTCAAGCAAAAAGCCTACAAATATTACTTGTTTTAAATGTGGAAGAATAGGACATAAATCATACACATGTCTTATTAACAAATATGCAAACACAAAGAAAATATGGGTTCCAAAAGGAACCATTCTGACTAACCTGAAAGGACCCAAGAAAGCTTGGGTACCTAAGACAGAAACTTGATCTGTGCTTGCAGGTGTGTCTAGCATCTCAAGAAGGAAACAGGAAATGGTATCTTGACGGCGGATGCTCGAGACACATGACTGGTGATGAATCACAATTCATCACGCTTGATGCTAAGGATGGAGGGATGGTCACCTTTGGAGATAATGGCAAAGGAAAGATCATCGGGATAGGTAACATTGGTATCACTCCCTCCAAATACATTGAGAATATTTTACTTGTTAAAGGTTTAAAGCATAACTTACTTAGCATTAGTCAATTCTGTGATAAAGGGTATAAAGTAAGTTTTGAATCATCTGTATGCATTGTGACGAGTCCTATTAACGATGGCATTAAATTTATAGGACATAGGCATGGCAATATTTATATGGTAGACTTGAATGATTTAACTAAATTAGACATGCAATGCCTAGTTTCCTTAAATGCTAAAATAAATGAGACTAGTTGGCTGTGGCATCGTAGACTTGCACATATTAGCATGCATTCTCTTTCAAAATTAATCAAAAAGGATTTAGTTCTCGGTTTGCCAAAATTGAATTTTGAAAAGGATAGAATTTGTGATGCATGCCAATTAGGTAAACAAACTAGAGTATCATTTAAATCCAAAAACACTATTTCAACTTCTAGACCTTTAGAGCTCTTACATATGGATTTATTTGGACCAACTAAAACCACTAGTCTAGGAGGAAAACGATATGGATTTGTAATAATTGATGATTACTCTCATTTTACTTGGGTTTTCTTTTTAGCTCACAAAAATGAAACTTTTCAAACTTTCACAAAATTTCATCGAAAAGTCACTAATGAAAAAGGGTTTTCAATTCAAAATATTAGAAGTGATCATGGAACAGAATTTGAAAATCATGACTTTGAAAATTTTTGTGATGAAAATGGAATTGGCCACAACTTCTCTGCTCCTAGGACACCCCAACAGAATGGGGTAGTTGAAAGGAAAAATAGAACCTTAGAAGAAATGGCCCGTACCATGCTCTGTGAAAGCAACCTTCCAAAATATTTTTGGGCGGAAGCTATTAACACAGCATGTTACATTTTAAATCGTGCTTTAATAAGACAATTTTTAAAGAAAACCCCCTATGAACTTTGGAAAGGAAGAAAACCAAATATTGCCTATTTTCATGTTTTTGGTTGCCGATGTTTTGTATTAAATAATGGCAAAGAAAAACTTGGTAAATTTGATGCAAAATCAGATGAAGCAATCCTTCTAGGTTACTCCTCCACTAGTAAAGCATTTAGAGTGTTCAACAAAAGAACCTTAGTAGTTGAGGAGTCCATACATATTGTCTTTGATGAATCTAACGATCCTCCTTCAAGGAAGAATGAGGGTGTTGATGATGCAGATCCACTAATAGAAGGTATGAAGGAGATCACTCTGAAAGATTCAGCAACTCCAGAAGACAAGGATCAAGAAGATGAACAAAATGAGAAAGGTGAAGAAATTCAAGAACAACCTCAAGGTACAAATGACTTACCCAAGGAATGGAGGTATGTTCACAACCACCCTAAGGAATTAATTATCGGTGATCCTATGCATGGGGTAAAAACACGTTCTTCACTTAGAGATGTACTTAATCATTGTGCTTTTGTATCTCAACTTGATCCTAAAACTTTTGAAGAAGCTGAAAATGATCATAACTGGATTAATGCTATGCAAGAAGAACTCAGTCAATTTGAAAGAAATAATGTTTGGACCTTAGTGAAAAGACCTAAAGATTATTCAATAATTGGCACAAAATGGGTCTTTAGAAACAAGTTAGATGAGCATGGAAATGTAATTAGAAATAAAGCAAGACTGGTTGCTAAGGGATATAATCAAGAAGAAGGAATTGATTTTGATGAAACCTTTGCACCTGTTGCTAGATTAGAAGCCATTAGACTTCTACTTGCTTATGCTTGCTTTATGAAATTCAAACTATTTCAAATGGATGTTAAAAGTGTATTTTTAAATGGATATATTTCTGAAAAAGTATATGTAGAACAACCCCCTGGATTTGAAAATCATGCTTTTCCCAATCATGTCTTTAGATTAAATAAAGCTTTATATGGTCTAAAACAAGCACCTAGAGCATGGTATGAAAGGCTAAGCAAATTTCTACTAAATAATGGTTTCTCAAGAGGCAATGTAGACACAATCCTATTTATTAGAAGAAACCAAAATGATATGCTAATTATACAAATTTATGTTGATGACATAATTTTTGGGTCTACTAATGAATCCCTTTGTCAAGACTTTGCTAAGCTTATGCAGGGAGAGTTCGAGATGAGCATGATGGGAGAACTCACTTTCTTTCTCGGACTCCAAATCAAACAATCAAAAGAGGGAATCTCCATCACCCAAAGCAAGTACACCAAGGAACTACTCAAAAGATTTGGAATGGAGAACTGCAAACCTATTGGCACACCAATGAGTCCCTCAAGTAAGCTTGACAAGGATGATGAAGGTAAAAGCGTAGACTTAAAATACTACAGAGGTATGATTGGCTCATTATTATATCTAACTGCAAGTAGGCCTGATATCATGTTTAGTGTTTGCTTATGTGCAAGATATCAATCTAATCCTAAGGAATCTCATTTGAATGCTGTTAAAAGAATCCTTAGATACTTAAATGGTACACAAACTATAGAGTTATGGTACTCTAAGGACTCACAAATTAATTTGTTAGGATATTCTGATGCTGATTTTGCTGGATGTAAATTAGATAGAAAAAGCACAAGTGGAACTTGCCAATTTCTTGGAGTTAACCTAATCTCATGGTTTAGCAAGAAACAAAATTCGGTGGCACTGTCTACGGCTGAGGCCGAATACATTGCAGCCGGAAGTTGTTGTGCTCAAATCTTGTGGATTAAGCAACAACTCGAAGATTTTGGAATCAAACTTAATGAAACTCCAATAAAATGTGACAATACAAGTGCCATAAATCTATCTAAAAATCCAATACAACACTCAAGATCCAAACATATTGAAATAAGACATCATTTTATAAGAGAACATGTTCAAAACAAAAATATAATTCTTGAATATGTTTGCACTGAAAATCAATTAGCCGATATCTTTACAAAGGCCCTTAGTGAGGATAGATTCTGTGAAATTAGGAGAAATCTAGGAATTCTAGATCCATTTGCCTAAACTTCTCTTAATTATTATCAAATATTCTTAGAGCTCAATTTCCAACAACTATCCTGGTTCCAAAAGCTCAGTTTTATCTCTCTAAAAACTTATCATTGAGCAAAATTCCTTCTCCCAAAATTTTGAATTTTTCTGGAATTTATATGTATTTTTCCTGATTTTCTGAACTTCATGAGTCGACCCCCATGAGTCGACTCAATGGCAAACTTGTAAATCCCACCAACTTCCATCGGGTTCATTGTTTTTAAAACGGGAAACCCTATTTATGAGACGACTCATCTTCTCGTCGTCTTCCTTCCGAAAGCCGTCCTCTCCAACTCTTTTTACTCCAAATCCAAGGATCAATTCTGAGGCAATTCTCCCTCCTTCTCTCCACCAAAAAATTGCCTCCTTGAAAAAGGATTTGTCTGTGCTTTCTCGCATTGCTTGGCGTGGTTGGAACGTGCCCTAGAACTTCATCGTTCATTCAAAATCCACTTCTTTTCTCCACCAAAATTCTTCTTTACTCTTTTGTGATCCCTCCTCCACTGAATTCAAGTCTTCTTGTTTGCTACTTTATTGGATATGGCTCCAAAGATGAAACTTCCCCAAAGAAGGAAATCAATCCGTGAGTCTGAGGAAATTGTCCGAAAGAAAAGGCATGCTCAGTCTTCCAGTGTTCCCAATCCAGTTTCAGTACCTGCTCAAGGTCCCTCTCAATCCTCCATAAGTCCCAGTGTAAATCTTCTTTCTGATAGAAAAGTAGAAATCGGGAAAAACATAGATTTTCGGTTCTTTGAGAAAGAAGGCTTTACTTTTGCTACCAAGATCAAAAATCAAGGATGGAAACTTTATTGCTCTCTTAAGGAAGTCACCTATGTTGATCTAGTCAGAGAGTTCTACCAGAACCTAAATTATGGAAACGGGTCTGTGACTTCAACTGTAAAGGGGATTGACATCTGTTTGGATTCTAGGATATTGGGAGAGATACTTCAGTTGCCTAGTGAAGGATACTCATATATGGAACTCCCAATTAAAGAAGAAGGGATCAGAATTATCTTAGGAGAAGATTTTTCAGGAAGTTTAAACAGATTGGAAGCAAAGCTACTGTCCATTGAGATGAGGGTCCTGCATCAGATTGTGACAAAACTATTCTTTCCTAGGAGTGGTACACATGACTTACTATCTGGCAGAGATGTATGTGTCATGTTTCATATCATCACTCAGACCCCCCTAAACCTCCCTGCACTTATGATAGAGGCCATGAGAGAAACTTTGAACAGATCCAAGGCACACTTGCCTTATGGTATGGCCCTTACTAGAGTATTTAGGAGGTTTGGAGTTAGCTGTGAGGGGGAGACACCTACCAAGCTCTCACATGTGGACACTTTCAACCAACACAGCCTGCACCGAATGGGAATTACAAAGACTGTTGGTGGTTGGATCAAGGGCTCAAAAGAAAGAGCTGAGGAGAGAGCTGAGGAAAGAGCTGAAGACAGAACTGAAGGCAGAGTAGAAGAAGAAGGTCCATCTTCTCCTGTACATGATTTCAGGGCAGCTTCACCAGATACCCAGTTCATTCCTGATACTGAGGCTGGCCCTTCTGAGTTTACTAGGATGCCCACACCAGTGTATCAGCCAGAGAGCAGAGCACCTCCATCAGAGTTCAGACTGGCTGATGATCAGATCGAGCATATATCTCAGCGTGTGGCTTCTTTGTTGTCTAGCCAGTGGAGTAGTACTTCTTTTGCACCTGGAGCTACTTCTTCTGATCAGACCATTACTCCCCACATCTCCACTGTATTTCAGATGATTTCAGATCAGTCCGTCAGGATACAGCAGCTTGAGGATGCTGTCTGGAGACTTACTGGCAGAGTTCTTGACTTGCAGGGGCAAGTTCTTGCATTGGCCCATCCCCAGCCACAGGAGTCTACTATTGAGGTCACAAACCTCACTGCAGAGGCTGGCAGGCTCAGAGGAGCATTAGAAGGTGGATATGAGCTACTGAGGAAAGAGATCAGAGGATCGAGTGAGCATGCTACCACCCAGTTCACTGCTCTACTTCAATCTGTTTCCAGAGCACTGAACGTACTTGATTCTATCAGACTCACCCTTTCTGTTCAGTCCCTAGCATCTCAGCATTCTCAGCCTCCCAGTTCATCTCGTTCTCCTACTCGTGGCAGAGGCAGACGGGGTAGAGGACGAACTTCTGATCCATCATCTTCTCATACCATATCTGATGACTCCGATCCATGATTTGTCTTGATCATTGACTTATCTTGATCTTTACTAGGTTCTAGGAGTTAGTATCTTGTTCTAGGATCTATACCTTGGGGCCATGTATTGACATTTAGCTGGTTGAATTTTATGTATTGAAACAATTATGATATTAATAGAATCATCTTTTACCTATATCTTTGTAATGATTATATTTTGGTTATATTTCAATCTCTGATACATCTATTGAAATATTATCTTCTCCTTGTTGTTGTTTGCTATTGATAATTGCTATATTTAGGGGGAGCAAACATCTGTGAAAAACTCTAAAGAGGAAGAAATTAAAGAATATTTCAGAAAAAGAAAAGAAAGAGTTAACTATGTTTGATGATGTCAAAAAGGGAGAGAAATTAAAATTAAACAAAAATTGAAATTAGACAAAAAACAAAACCCTAAATTATGAGAAAAAGGGGGAGAAATTAAATTAAAATAAATATTGAAGAAATTAAACAAATATTGAAGAAATTAAACAAATATTAGAGAAATTAGATAAAAATAAGGATTGAAAGATTAAACAAAACTTTGAGAAATTTTGGTATCAAAATTTGGTATCAGACAGAACTTTAACAAAAAGTTATCCATCAAAAGCAAAATCATGAGTACAATGCAAATAAGTTTTTTTTTTTTTATATAAGCTCTGATATTCAAACTTGCTTTTGAAATTTTACTCACCTTGATACATCAATAAGAAATTTGTTTTACTCTGATACATCCTACAATTTCTTTCAACTTGATCTGATACATGATAACATTTGATCCGATACAGTGTGAAGGTTTCTCTAATATATTATAACATTTGCTCTGATACTGTATGAAATTTTCTCTGATACATTAAAAATTTTCTTGCTCTGATACATTATAAAATCTTTTCTGATATCATTGTAAAAATTATTTTTGCTCTGATACATAGAAAAAGTTATTTATCTTCTCTTGCTCTAATATATCTTGAACTCAAAATGATCTAATACCCTTTTCAAATCTTTAAGAAAATGGACAAAATATTTTTGCATTTATATTACATGCCAAAAGAATCATACTCTTTTCAAGCATATACACCTATAATGGATTCTTTTGAAATTAATGCATTAATATAAATATTTTTGTTCATATGTTTTGTCATCATCAAAAAGGGGGAGATTGTTGCTCCTAGATTGATTTTGATGATTACAAAGCAGATTGAAGGGATACAATATTTTAAAATAAAAAAGTCCTTATGCTCTTCAAGGGCAAAATCATAATTTCACTAAAATCCTGATTTGATAGTACCATTTGGTAGAACAAATGATTTGAAATCTATTGGTGAAAATTTCATGGTGTTTGGACTTATATTTTTGAAGTTATGAAGGTTTGAAGTGCATGAGTCGACTCATGAGTCAACTCATGGCACTGTGAGCTGATTGGCATGCAAAAATTCTCCTTGGCACGCTAGTTTTCTGGCTTGGCACGACCTGTGAGTCGACTCATGAGTCGACCCACAAGGCATGAGTCGACTCATGAGTCGACCCCTGCTAATTTGAGCCAAGAAATTCCAGAAAAGCATTCTCTGGTTTTTGCAATAGAGGTCGACTCATGAGTCGACCCCTGAAGCATGAGTCGACTCATGAGTCGACCCCTGCGACGGGAAATGTCAGCAACAGCTATTTTTTTTTGCCCGTTTTAATTGCCATTTATGCTTCCTAAAAATCCTCTAACGGCTCTTTATCTGCCTAAATTGTTTTCTCTTGCTTCTAATGCTACAAAATGCTTTAAATGATGAAAGAAATTGTAGATTAAATAGCGGATCAAACGTGAAATCAAATGCGAAGAGAAAGAAAGGAAAAAGAGAAGAACAGAAGAGAGGATCCGAAATTTGCAAGAAAAAGCCTGAGATCAACGAAATATCCATAGAGAAAAAGAGAGAGGATCCACAATATACCAGAGAGATTGTGAAAGAGAAAAGGAAGATCTTTCAAGGAGAGAATTCTTCACGTCTATTGTTTCAACCTTGATCTAGAGATCGTTCAAAGCTTTCAAGAGATCTTCAATCAACAATCAACCTCTTCTCAAGCGTTCAACCGTTCATTCATCTTGAGAAAATCTGAAAAAGGGGTTCTTCATTTGAGTAAAGCTTTTATTGTTATATTTTCTCATTTAAGGAGCTGTTATTGTATTCATCTGTGCTCTAAATATTCTTACTCTTTGTGAGTTCTTGCTCTTGTTTTTGGAGGATTTCCAAAACAAGGAAAGGTTGATCCGAACCTGAAATCGGAGTGTTTTGGGTTTGCTTGTACCCGGGAAACAAGTGTTCTAGCTTGGGATAGCTAGGGTCGGAGTTTCCGACATCTTGTATTCTAGCTTGGGATAGCTAGTGTCGGAGTTTCCGACGTTTTGTATTCGGGTTGAATACAAAGGATAGTGGATTGAAATTCCCAAGTGAGATCTTGGGGAGTGGATGTAGGTGCAAGGTTAGCACCGAACCACTATAAATCCTTGTGTTTGTGGTGTGCTTTATCGCTTTATCTTATTTCTTTATTATATCCTTGCAATACTACTTTAGGTAATTAATATTGATTTAAAGCCATTGTTTTGTTCTTCATAAGTTATTTGTTGGGCTTAAAATTTTTAGAAACCCAATTCACCCCCCCTCTTGGGTTGCATAGCTGGGCAACACGTACTCCACGATGACTCCCTCCAGACTGACCAAGATCAGGCCTGCACCTGCGCCCGACATGTTGGAAGATCCGTCCACATAGAGGGTCCAAAAGCGATCGGAGGGATTGGCCTCTTCGTTGGGGGAGTTCGGTTGAGACTTCAGGTCGTCAACTTTGCTTTGCTCAGGTTCGGCCTCCTCTGGGATGGTGCACTCTACTATGAAATCTGCCAGTATTTGGGCCCTTACTGCTGGTCTAGGTCTGTAGTTGATGTCGAATTCCGTGAGCTCGATCGCCCATTTTGCCATTCTTTCGGAGTTGTCAGCCCGGTGCAAAATCGTCTTGATCGGTTGATCGGTGAGTAGCATCATGGTGTGCCCTTGAAAGTAGGGTCGGAGCCTCCGAGCTGCAACCAACAAGGCGTAGGTCAGTTTTTCTAATTTGGTGTACCTGGTCTCGACGTCCCTCAGCGCACAGCTAATGTAGTAGACTGGTCGCTGGACTTTCGTTTCTTCTTTGACAAGAACGACCGCGAGGGCCATGGGAGAGACCGCTAGGTATAAAAATAGTTCCTCCCCAGGTTCAGGCTTTTCCAACAGTGGGGGTGAGCTAAGGTAGCTTCTTAACTCTTCGAACGCCTGTTGGCACTCAGAGGTCCAACAGAAGTTCTTCGACTGCTTGAGGGTTTGAAACAAGGGCAAGCACTATTCGGCCGACCTCGCGACGAAGTGATTAAGAGCCGCTATCCTCCCTGTGAGGCGCTGAACCTCTTTGATCGACTTTGGGACGGTCATCTCCCGGATGGCGCGAATTTTCTCTGGATTGGCCTCAATCCTGCGCCCTGATACCATGAAGCCCATGAACTTTCCTGAGGTTACTCCGAAAGCGCATTTAGTTGGGTTCAGCTTCATTCTATACTTTCGGAGAGCGTCAAAGGTCTCCTCGAGGTCGGCGACATGATTTTTAGAAGACTTGCTTTTTACGAGCATATCGTCCACGTAGACCTCCATGTTTCGGTCGATCTGCTCTTTGAAGATTTTGTTCACCAACCGTTGGTAGGTTGCGCCCGCATTCTTGAGGCCGAAAGGCATGACCCTGTAACAGTAAAGGCCGCGATTAGTGATGAAAGCTGTCTTTTCTTCATCTTCTGACGCCATTCTAATTTGATTATAGTCGGAGAATGCATCCATAAAGGTGAGGAGCTCATGGCCTGAGGTCGCGTCCACCAGTTGGTCGATTCTAGGAAGGGGGTAGCTGTCCTTTGGACAAGCCTTATTCAGCTTTTTGAAGTCTATGCACATCCTCCACTTGTCGTTTGCTTTTTTGACCAGAACAATATTGGAAATCCAATTAGGATAATTGACTTCCTTAATGAATCTGGCCTTGAGGAGCTTATCCACTTCCTCGACTATCGCCTTCTGCCTCTCCGGGGCATGACTCCAGATTTTTTCTTTCATCGGTCGATGCTTTGGATCGACGGCCAGATGATGCTCCATGACTTCCGTGTCAATCCCTGGCATGTCTGCTGGAACCCAAGCGAAAACGTCCGCATTCCTCCGTAGAAAATCAATAAGACGCGTCCGCACCTCCTCCCCCAGGTTGGAGCCAATTAGCACCACATGCTCCGCGTTTCCATCATTCAAAGGGATTGGTACCAGATCTTCGATTGGGCCGCCCCTTTCTTCGGTGAGGTCATCGCGAGCATCTAGTCCATCGACGGGATAGGGGTCAGCCTGATCGCTTCTTTGCAAGGCGATGTTGTAGCAGTGTCTGGCCAGGGCTTGGTCTCCCCGGACCTCTCCGATCCCCTAGTTGGTGGAGAACTTCAACTTCAAATGGTAGGTCGAAATGACAGCTCGGAGAGCATTGAGGCCGGGTCGGCCAAGGATTGCATTGTAGGCGGATGGCGCCTTCACCACCAAGAAATTCACCAGAGCCCTGGATTGCTTTGGATATTGACCCGTGGCCACAGTCAAAGCTATCATTCCTTCCGTCGGAACGGCGTCATCGGTAAACCCTACCAGGGGGGAGCAAATCGGCCTCAGATGACCGCCAAGAGCGGACATTCTTGAAAAGGCATCGTAGAACAAGATGTCGGCCGAACTTTCGTTGTCGACAAGAATGCGACGGACGTCGTAATTTGCTATATTCAAGGAAACTACGACTGCGTCGTTATGAGGGAATTGGACTCTCTGGGTGTCTTCTTCGGTAAAGGTTATGGGTTCTTCAACCTTTTGCCGCTTGGGGGATACAGCCGGTATGTTGGTTGCCTCCCGTCGGGATCCCTCCGAAATGGTGTTGATGGAATCTGATAGAGGCCGATCGTCCGGCCACTCCTTGTCGGCGACCATAGCCAGAGGTAGTTGTGCGAATGCCTCACGAGAAGGCATCAGATGAGGAAAGGAGGAGTGGGTAGATGAGGAAAGGAGGAGTGGGTGCCGGATAAGATGACCGAAGGTGGATCCGTTGAGCGCTCCTTTAAGAACAAGGGTATTGCGAAGATACAGGCCCCTCCTTCTAGCGCCAATCTTGTTGGTACAAAAATCCGCTTGCGTCAGAGAAGCTGGAGTCGAGGAAGTCGCGGTCACCGTCGGGACCTGCAAAGGAAGTCTAAACCGGAGGTGGGGTTGCTCCGGCAAGACCCTCCGATGCTCAAGTCAGTTCTCTGCCTCAACAAGAATGGAGTGCTCGAACGGAGAATTTAGCAGAGTTTTTAGATGAAAGATGAGAGCTTATCGAATAACGTATCTGGGGTTTCCCTTTTATAGATGGAGAGGGCAACAGATTGATAGCGATGCCTGTAACCATCTGGTAGTGGGCCGCCCAGAGTCAGGAGGAATTTATTGTGGAGAGTAGTGGAGCGGGGTCGTGGCTATTACCGTGGCTTGCCACGTGGGATCAGTTATAGGGAGTGGAGCGGCGTCCGCTGTCGTGACTCATCTAGGGGTGGTGGAATCGCACAGGATCCGCCACAGGGAGTGGAGCAGAATCATGGCCGTTAATACAGCCTGTCAGGGAGTAATGGGGTCGCATAGGGTTCACCGCAGGGAGTGGAACAGTGTTGTCCGTTATTGTGGCCCACCAGGGGGTCTAGACTTGTCGGTCGGAGCTTGGTTGGAGTCGGTAGCGAGGTCCGGCACCCGTAGAAGTCCGGACGAAGTCTACTTGCAGTTGGGGTCGTGGGCAGAGTCTGGCTCCCGCAGGAGTCCGGACGAAGTCTGTCTGCAGTCATTGGTGTCGAGGACGGAACTCGGCTCCCGTAGGAGACCGGGCGGAGTCCTCTCAGAGTTGATGTGGCAGACGGAGTCGGCTCCCGTAGAAGTTCGGGCGGAGTCCTTCTGCAGTTGAAGTTGGCGATGGAGCCCGGCTCCCGTAGGAGTCCAGGCGGAGTCCTCCTGTAATTGAAGTTAGGCGTGAAGTCCGGCTCCCGTGGGAGTCCGGACGGATCTTACCGGCGATTGAAGTTGGTGACGGAGCTCGGCTCCCGTAGGAGTCTGGGCGGAGTCCCTCTTGAGGTTGGAGCTGTGGACAGAGCCCATCTCCCATGGGAGTCCGGGCGGATCTTACCGGCAGTTGAAGTTGGCGATGGAGCTCGGCTCCCGTAGGAGTCCGAGTGGAGTCCTCCTGCAATTGAAGTTAGGTGCGAAGTCCGGCTCCCATGGGAGTCCGGACGGATCTTACCGGCGGTTGAAGTTGGCGATGGAGCTCGGCTCCCGTAGGAGTCCGGGCGGAGTCCCTCTTGAGGTTGGAGCTGTGGACAGAGCCCATCTTCCGTAGAAGTTCGGGCGGAGTCCTTCTTCAATTGAAGTTAGGTGCGAAGTCCGGCTCCCGTGGGAGTCCGGACGGATCTTACCGGCGGTTGAAGTTGGCGATGGAGCTCGGCTCCCGTAGGAGTCCGGGCGGAGTCCCTCTTGTGGTTGGAGCTGTGGACAGAGCCCATCTTCAGTAGAAGTTCGGGCGGAGTCCTTCTTCAATTGAAGTTAGGTGCGAAGTCCGGCTCCCGTGGGAGTCCGGATGGATCTTACTGGCGGTTGAAGTTGGCGATGGAGCTCGGCTCCCATAGGAGTCCGGGCGGAGTCCCTCTTGAGGTTGGAGCTGTGGACAGAGCCCATCTCCCGTGGGAGTCCGGGCGGATCTTACCGGCAGTTGAAGTTGGCAATGGAGCTCGGCTCCCGTAGGAGTCCGGGCGGAGTCCTCCTGCAATTGAAGTTAGGTGCGAAGTCCGGCTCCCGTGGGGGTCCGGACGGATCTTACCGACGGTTGAAGTTGGCGATGGAGCTCGGCTCCCGTAGGAGTCCGGGCGGAGTCCCTCTTGAGGTTGGAGCTGTGGATAGAGCCCATCTTCCGTAGAAGTTCGGGTGGAGTCCTTCTTCAATTGAAGTTAGGTGCGAAGTCCGGCTCCCGTGGGAGTCCGGACGGATCTTACAGGCGGTTGAAGTTGGCGATGGAGCTCGGCTCCCGTAGGAGTCCGGGCGGAGTCCCTCTTGAGGTTGGAGCTGTGGACAGAGCCCATCTTCCGTAGAAGTTCGGGCGGAGTCCTTCTTCAATTGATGTTGGCGACATAGCCCGGCTCCTGTAGGGGTCCGGGCTGAGCTCACAAGGGCTAACCCCGCTGAGAACTTCGACCGTGGGTATCTTGTACCCAACAATATTAAATAAAAAATAATTAGATATAAATATGAATGCATAAGGAATTAATTTCTGATAAAATCTATTTTCATGCAGTGCTGAATTATGATAGGATTCAGATCTAAATATCCATCGAAATAGATTTAATTTAAATCTAAAATAATTTTTATTTTATAAAAAATAATAAAATTAAAATTTTATTAAAATAAATTTTTAATTCATATTATTTTTTATCAAAAACTTAACAATAGCAGAATTCTGTTATAACAGATTTATAACAATCTCAATCAACCATTGATTAGGAATCTCTAATCTAATCAAAATTAGATCAAAAATTTTATATAAATAGAGTTAAATGAGATTTAATATCATAAAAAAATCTCAATTATATCTCATATAAATAATCACAATAAATTTTTTTTTTCATGCATATATTTCAAATCGATTCTGATACCAGTTGAAGGGAAGGGAACAGTTTTCCTCCAGAATGCCCAGGTTGCATCTAAAATTTTTTTCTAATATTCTACTTATTTAAAGATTAAATCTTTATCTGAATCATAATGAAACCAAGGATCAAATCTTAAATTATCTAATATAAATCTTCATGGAGGTCTGGATATGTAGATCTTCTACTTCGCATGCACGTCAGACGTCGTAAGAAAGCAGGATGAACTCCAATCTAATTAGCTTCGCAAACACAATCAATCGAGGGATGAGATATGATGATGTGACACCTCACACTAGCAAGTAGGATACCTAAGAAGGATCCATGCCCAAGAAGAGGAGGCGGCAATAAAGGGAGAGATGTAGAAGATGATGGACCTCTCTCTTCACACGTCTATCTCTCTCTTTTTTTCTCTTCTCTCAATTTGATTTGTTTGCTATAATATTATCTTCTCTCATCCATAGGTAGAGACTCTCTCTATTTATAGATAATTCTAATGACCCAATGAGAGGAGGACTCTTTATTCAAATCTAATTTAAATTGGTCTAATACTCATGAAAGAAGGATTCCTACATGAGATATAATTGCTATCACTTATGACATCCTCTTTGCATCCACTCCTACACCCACTTGGGATGCCCCAAATAGGTATCAAACTAATTTTTGGTCATACTTCATAAGTGAGTTTTTCCAGTGCAAGTAGGAATACTCATATCTCATCCAAAACAGGTCTGATTCGAGTCCGGTTCGAAATAATTTCGAAAGGCTATCAATCCTAAACTCTTTAGGAGTTTTTATACCACATCTAACTAGGATTTTGGACCTATTTAAGTTTAATTAATTTAGATCTAATCTAAAATTAATTAGTACTTAAATTCAATCTTTCATATATTTTATGGATCATAGATAGAAACTGTTCATCTCCAAAATTGAACCTAAACCTCATGTGTAGTGCTCGCTAGATATAGTCAACTCTTCAATTTTGTTTGATCCATAACTCAATTCTCAATCAAGTTAGCTTATATGTTCAATCAAGTCAAGTACTTTCAAATTGGATATATAAGCATAGGTTAATTTCTTCCTACTTTGTCTGACTTGTGTGCATGACTCCATAGGTTCAAACACTAAGCTGGTAGCAGAGGAACCAATTTTTGCACTAATCGAGATACCATCTAGCAATGGATCTCGATGTTCAGATAGGTCGAATTATCAAAAAAAAATATTTTAAAATCCATACTCATGGTTATCGCATAATTCATCCTTTTGACCTTGGATGCTCTAGGATGGTCTCTGATTAACTGTCAACCGAGATTGCTTCATCTACATTATATTTCAATCTTTTAAATCCATCTCATGGATTACCCTGATCAAGATTTTACTAAATTAAAATACTGTGACACACCAACTTCAATAATCCAGAGGGATCAATCTCATCTTGATCCACACACAGACTTCACAAGTACTTGACTGTACCCAGTAGCTTTTCATCACTATATTAAAAATTCAGGTAGTTCGGTATGAAAGCACAGTAAGTTGCTTGCAAGTCACTATGGTGATCTCAGGTCTGAAGAATATTTATACCCATGTGTTTCATGAGTAGCTCTTGATAGCAGAATGCTCAGCAGGTGAGTCACTTGTTCAGTGATGATGTACCCTTACATCTCATCCATATGCCATACCAGTGTTACCACCTCCTTGATTAAGAGGACAACCAACCCAGATAGCACAAAATGACCTTCACTCAATTAACAGCATCATCCCGTAATGACGTATCATTTGATCGCAAACTTGTTTAAGAACTATACGATAAATCCTCTCTTTATCGTACACTAGCATAGTTCTAGGGACTTCATCACAGTACAAGAGTTCAAGGAAGATGTCACTTTATGATGAAAAATATCAGAATAACTATTATTCAATAATCAATAATTCATATACAAGGATGAACTCAATCATCATATGATTGATTTTAGAATACAATTCCCAACAGTCGCCAGTGGTATCAATAGACTAGTCGCTAGTGGTATCAATCGACTAGTCGCCAGTAGAGCCAATGGAGTCGGTAAAGTTAATGGGGTCAAATGAGTCTCATAGCCAGTCATCAATAATGATCTATCATGAAGTAGCTGATGGTAGCCAATAGCTTGTGCATTTAATTGGTCTCTAATATGATATGAACTTATGCATAGTTTCATCGTGGTTGAACATATACATGGTTTCTCACATGACCTGAGTTTTCACATGGCTTGATCTTTATTTAAATACTATAGAGGCCCAGCAGATGTATGTGTATAATAGCTTGCAGTATTACATAACTTGATTCATCACATGGCATTATATTTGTTATGCATATAGAAGATTAAAAGCATATTATGGATATATGATATACATATCCAGAGCATCATGGTTGTTTTTCTTACTCTCTATTGTTATATGGATTATTTATTCATTGGGACTTAGGTCTCACTATATGATTTTTTTTTCTTTTCTTGACAGATAAAAGTATCAACCCAGTATAGAGATTACAGTAAGAGCACTTATACAAGAGAATAGTTATTCATATTAGCTTATGAGAGTAATAAACTCTGAGATGTATTATATGTGTTAAGCTATGGAAGTCAATTAATGTAAAATATATTCCACTTTAGGATTGTATTTATAGAACTCAATTTTTGAATGAAATCAGGGGTTAAATTTAGTTTTGAGAAATGATGAATTAACTAGGATAGTGTATTAGTGGGTTGTAGTATATTGATTGAGTCGAATTGTAACAGGTTATAAGAAAAATAATTTCCTTCACCCTTAGTTAAGGGTGGGGTGTAGCACACTCATCCGATTTTTAGGATTGGGGTGTTATAGTGGTCCTAGGATGGAGGCATGTAGCTCTCCACAGACTTGAGGTCCAGATATTGAGGACCTTGAGGGACTTGGTTGGTACTCCAAAGATTTGAGGACATAAGGTGGAGTAAGAAACCAGAGCCAAGGGATAAAGACTATAGGAAGAAGCAGTTTTTGGGTCAACTGAGATTGGATCGACTAAGTCTCAGAAAAAATGATCAAATAGAATGATAAATTTTGAGAACCTGTGACTGGCATGCAGGTGAGTCGACTCAGTTCTGGTTTGAGTTGACTCAGTCACAGTAACTCAGTAGCTCAGTTTTGCAGGCAGAACTGTGCAGTTTTTTTGTTTGGGGCTAGGGTTGGATTTGATCCTAGGTGTCTAAAGGACTGGTTTGAGAGGTCTTAAGGGAGCTAACTCAAGATTTAAATTGGGATTAAATCCATGAGATGAAAGCATGAAAGACTTGGGCTTGCATGAGTGCTTTCATGTATGGGTTAGCCTAAGGAGTTTTTTGGGCTCGGGTTATTTGACCCATTGTAATTGGTATATATACAGGTTTTGTAATATCATTGATAGTAGAATCAAAAGAGCTTTTTCTCCTAAAACCCTAACCACCTCTCTCTCTCTCTCTCATGTTCCCATCCATGATCCAATCAAGCTTCCATGTTCTTCTTGTCTTTTCTCCTAGTTTGCTGGATTAGCACCTAGGTATCGGAGCGGTACTAGGTTCTTTCAGAGCTAGGTTCCTACTGCTTGGATCGAAGGATTTATTGCAGAATATGTCCTGAGATTTAGCTTCCCAGCTACAAATAATGAAGTCAAGTACGAAGCACTTCTGGCAGATCTAAGGATCGCCAAGAAACTTGGAGTGTCAAAATTGAAGATCTGCACAGATTCATAATTGGTAGCAGGGCAAGTGAAAGGATACTTTGAAGCCTGAGAGAAAAATATGAAAAAAATATTTATAGAAGGTGAAGGATCTGACATCAAAATTTTTTGATGTTAGGACTAATCTATCAACTACGGAACATGGATCACCAGTCCAAGATCACCCTAAGAGATCTAGCGCCACTTGTTGTAGCAGAAAGATAGAAGAAGACAAACAAACACAATCATATACGTGGTTCAGCCCAAGTGCCTACATCCATGGGACATTCAATACTCCACTCATGAAAGAGAATAAAATACAGAGGAGATACTCTCAACTCTCAAACCTCTCTCACAACCCAAAAGCACTCACCCATACAATGCTCTCAATAACCCCAAGAAGGCTTCCTCACAGATCTACCGGTCTAGGGTCCTCGATACCCTGGGACATCCTGTGAGACACTTAGCCACTACATCATGCCCCAGCCTGTCCCTAGGCAACCCCGCCCTTCCAAGACACTCTCGACTGTATGATGCTCCTGGCACTCCTTGAGACCCTGGGCTCTCCCTAAGATCTGCTCCTAATCTCCCTGAGATGCCCCTGACGCTCCTAGCCTGTCCCTACCCATCATGATCACTCCACCTGGCCGAACTCAAGACACTTTCGACTATTTCCTTGAGATACCTCCCTCAACTGTTGCACCATCGAGCCTCTCTCAGTCCTGCGCCATCAGGGATGCACTATTGCTGTGCTCCCTACCTCGATCTCTGAGCCATTCTGAGATATTCATGAGCCCCTCTACAGCACCTTCATAGAGCCCTCCCGGCTCTGCTACTACTGCTGCCACTCTTGTGCTCTCTGTCGAATAGCTCACTGCTTATAAACCTTCTGTAGACACCCTAATCAAGTCCACGACCATTCGATATCTCCCCAGATCAAAACTCGTCCGACTGATTGCACATTTACTCAGAGAAATGCCTGTGAAACCTCTCCGATCCATCATGGACCATGAGAAATCCATGGGAAACAGGCACTCAATCCATGCACCCACCCATGCACCACTCGATCCACTGTGGATTGAGATACCACTGGGCACCCGCATGCGATCGCGCATGCTTGCTTTTGTACTGGGGCACGTCCCGCACGTGCTGTCGGGCCCAGGCCGTGCCTGCATGCGCACCAGCTTGGGCCTGGGCCGGCCATTGTGTGCCCCCATGCTGGCACTCGTGCTGGGTCTGGGTGCAGCCCAACGCACTGCTGGCCCAGCTGTTAGGCCTAGCCTGCACTACCGTCGGCCTCCACCAGCCCGCCGCTACTTCGATTTCCATGCAGACCTCCTTCGTGCGTAACTTCTTCATCCGGACTCCGTTGGAATTGTTCTTGGTCTCGTTGGACTTTGTTCGTCATCCTGAATTTTGTTCTGGGCTTCTTATGGATTGAATCTCGAGGTATCAGATTTCAACCACCTCTATCTCGACTTGATATTCGGCTCTATCTAAACTTTGAGAGTTCCTGTATGATACCATCCCCATGCCCTGGGGCAACTACCTGCTATTGATGGATCGACCAACATGGGAGTCAAGCCAGGCCGCTTAATTCCAATCCAAGTCTCGTACCTGATCCACCTTCATCTGGAGCTCCACCTCACACTGGGCTCCCTCTAGCATCTTCCATGATAGACAGGTCCACCTTCTTGCACATGAGAGCTTCCATTTTGATTGCACCCTTCTTCAATCTTGATCACCTCTGCTGCAACCCCTAGTACCACCTATCTCCAGTTGGCTCTAATACCAATTGGTAGGACCGTAGCCCCTAACTAGGAGCCTTCTTGGGGTTATTAACAGCATTGTATAGGTGAGTGCTTCTGGATTGTGAGAGAGGTTTGAGAGTTAAGAATATCTCATTTGTATTTTATTCTGTCTCATGAGTGGAGCATTGCATATCCCGTGGATATAGGCATTTGGGCAAAACCACGTATATGATTATGTTTGTTTATCTTCTTCTATCTTTCTACTACAACAGATGGTGCCAGATCTCCTAGGACAATCTTGGATGGGTGATCCATATTCCGTAGTTGATGGATCGATCCTAACAATCTACTACTACCACCGCTCTTATGCTCTCTGCCGAATAGCCGACTGCTTATAAACCTTCTGCAAATGTCCTAATCAAGTCCACAGCCATCCGATAGCTCCCCAAATCGAAACTCATCCATCTGATCATGCATTTACTCAGAGAAATGCCTGTGAAATCTCTTCGATCCACCATGGATCGTGAGAAACCCATGGAAAATGGGCGGTTGATTTATGCACCAGCCCATGCACCGCTCGATTCACTATGGATCAAAATACCACTGGGCACCTGCATACAGTTGCGCGCACCCACTTCGACACTAGGCACATCCTGCTTGTGCCGCCTGGGCTCGGGTCGTGCCTGTGCATGCACCCCACCTGGGCCTGGGCCGGCCATCATGCACCCCCATGTTGGCACCCGTGCTGGGACTAGGTGCAGCCCAGTGCACTGCTAGCCCGATTGCCGGACCTGGCCTGCACTGCCTTCAGCCTCCACCGACCCGCCACTACTTCAATTTTTGTGCAGACTTTCTTCATGCATAACTTCTTCATTTAGACTCCATTTGGACAGTTCTTAGTCTCGTTGGACTTCGTTCGTCGTCCCGAACCTCATTCTGAACTTCTTATGGATCAAGTCTTGAGGTATCAGATTTCAACACCTGATTTCAACATTCAACAAGTATCTCAGGTCAAAAATTCGAAGGCCAATCTGCTTTCAAAGTTGGCAATCCTTGCATTAGGTGATCTTCCAGAACAATCATTTTTTAAAGTTCTGGAAAGGTCAAATACAGAAGTCCAGCCCAAGTCCTACAAGTTGATGACGAACCCTACTGGATGGATCTTTTTATTTATTTCCTAAGGGATGATGTAGTACCTGCAGATTCAAAAGAAGCCAAAAAGATTAAATTTCAAGCCTCATGCTACATCTTTTATAATGAAAAACTCTACAAGCGATCCTTCTCTTTGTCACTCTTAAGATGTCTTCATCCTTCCGAAGCTGAATATGCTCTTCGAGAAGTGCACGAAAGAATGTGCAGCAATCATCTAGCTAGCAAATCTCTAGCATACAAGCTACTTTGGCAAGAATATTATTGGTCCAAAATGCAAGATGAAGCTGCCGACTTTGTCAGGTGATGCGACCGATGCCAGCAGAATGCTAACATTCAGCATCAGCCATCCATATCGCTCCCTTCGATTGTCGCCCTTGGCCGTCCGCTCAATAGGGAATGGACATCTTAGGTCCTTTTCCACCAAGATCAGGCCAAACAAAATTTTTGTTAGTGGCCATTTACTATTTTACTAAATGGATAAAAGTTGAGCCCCTTGCTAAGATTATTTCAAAGCCAAAGTGGCAGACTTTGTTTGGAAGTCTATTATTTGTAGGTTCGAACTCCCTCAGGTGATTATTACGGACAACAATCGCCAATTCATGGGTTCAAAGTTTGCTGAGTTCTGTCAGGACCACATTATCTCCCAACACTTTACTGCAATGGGTCATCCCTAAGCCAATGGGAAAGTCGAAGTCACCAACAGAACTATTCTGTAGGGGCTAAAAGGTAGGATCGATCGAGCAAAGGGAGCTTAGGTTGATGAGCTGTATAATATCTTTTGGGCCTACCGAACCATCCAAAGAACCCAAACGGGGGAGACTCCTTTCAATCTCTCCTTTAGAGCTGAAGCTGTCATCCCCATAGAGATCGGACTCCCCTCACATCGAGTTAAAAATTACGATGACCAAAGCAATACGGAATGGCTTTGTGCAAATTTGGATCTACCTGAGGAAACCCGTGAGAAGGCAAGAGTGAGACTGGTGGTCTATTGACAGAAGGTGGGACGGTCTATAATTTCCATGTCCGAAATAAAGAATTCAAAGCTACAGACCTGGTCCTACAGTGAGCCAAAATCTCTCAACCAATAGAGCATGGGAAACTAAGTCTCAACTGTGAAGGCCTCTATCAGGTGGACGAAGTAATCCAGTCAGAAATTTATCACCTCAAACAATTAGATGAGACACTTCTGCCTCAACTATGGAACTCTAAAAACTTACGAATGTATTACCAGTGATATTATTATTCACCTATTGAATATTATATTCTTTTGAAAAGCATTATCATCTTTCGATATTATTTTGATGAAATGAATTTTCTTTGAGCACTAACCGACTAACATGTTACAAAGGCAATTAGCAAAAAAGAAGAATGCCAGGAAGAAACAAAGAACATAAAAGGTATGCATAAAAGTCCACTTTTTCATTACTATAAATATTTACAAACAAGAGGTAAACATAAAGATAAAAGCAGAAACACAAAAAAGAAAAAAAGAGTAGGGACCCATCCAGAACCATGATTCCTTGGCCGCATCAATACCAAGATCCGGGACAAGGAAAGTTTAATCTTCGTTCGAAGAAAATGTCCCAACCTCCTTATCGCTATTTTCGTGATGAAGGCGGTGTAGGTCCAGTTACGGCATCGGTGCTTGATGCGAGCTTTATAGTTCTAAAAGTCCTGCATGAACCTAATCGTGAAGGCATCAAGGAGCTCTCCCTTGAAGGCCTCTAAGGCCTTGAACTCGCTACGCAGTGGAGGTGGACTTCTGTGAAGGCCTTCTTAGCAGTCCTCGAGTGGAGCATCCCACCAGTGCAAGAGCCCTCACCAAGAGTCCTCGAAGGAGGTGCATTGGGCACCGCTTTTGTCCTCTTGATGGAGCCCTTCCCTCGAAGCCTCCTTGATTTGTCGGGGGATGGGCTCCATGGTTACAAAGAAATGAGAAAAAGGAACAAGGAGGAGGAAAGAGTTTGTGGGTTCACAGGTGGCAAGGAGTAATTTATAGAAAACCCAAGTGGAAGTATGCCCACACAAGAACCAATCCGGCTCCCCCATGTGTTACATTTCAAAATTTCAACCATCGCCGCCATTTACTGCACCTTTCTCTTATCAGAGTGAGGTTAGCGAAGCACTTTGAGAGCCATCCTAATTCACCATGTGACGACTAGAAACTGGCCTGGAGAAGACCATCAGCCGATTTTCTTGGAAAATTCCACAAGCCATTATGGTAGGAGTCCCAAGGTATGTCATGAATAGATGTTTGAATTTTTGGAAGGCAGGCTTATCGGCCAATGGCAACTGATTAAGACCTTTGAGTCCTCTTAAAAGAAATGCTAGTTGCGGCAATTTTTCTCCAAATGAATAGCAAAAGCCTCCATTACTAAGAAGCAAGGGCTAACCTTTGAGGACCCCTAAAGGTTGAACTCGCTCTTCAGTGGATCAACACCCATGAAGACTTTAGTAACCAGGAGAAACTAGGGGTAACCTATAAGGACCCCAAAATGGCCGGACCTGCTCTTCAGTGGGTTAATGCTTGCAAAAGCCTTACCAGTCCAGGAAGTGGGGGCTAACCTACAAGGATCCCCGAAGGACATGCTTGCTCTTTAGCAAAGCCGACGCCTATGAAGACCTCGATTGGTCAAGAAGTGAAGGTCAACTTTAGAAGGCCTTCGAAGGGCTAACCCAAGAGGATCCTCAAGCCATCAACTTGAAGGACATATGTAGTAGTGCTATGCATGTGATTTTAAAATTTTTATGTAGTAAAAATAAAAAATTAAATAATTTAATCCCAATCACATGCATAAGATCCAATCTTAGACTACTACATCATGATTTATGATATGAGCTCTTTAGCAAAGCCGACGCCTATGAAGACCTCGATTGGTCAAGAAGTGAAGGTCAACTTTAGAAGGCCTTCGAAGGGCTAACCCAAGAGGATCCTCAAGCCATCAACTTGAAGGACATATGTAGTAGTGCTATGCATGTGATTTTAAAATTTTTATGTAGTAAAAATAAAAAATTAAATAATTTAATCCCAATCACATGCATAAGATCTAATCTTAGACTACTACATCATGATTTATGATATGAAAAATATGTTCTTTAGATCTAAAAATAAAAATACATCGATCTCATCGATGCTGAAATTTTAGATCTAACTATTAGATCAACATTATGATCAGGATAAAATAGAAAATATTATCAAAAAACTTTGATATTAATTTTTTCTGGTCCAACAATTGGAGAAGGTGTTCTTTAGATCACTCATAGCCACATGAAGTCATCTGGCCTCCATAAGAAAATCCATGCAAAGACTGGCATAGATCAAGGACTTGGAGGTGCTAGCCTGCAAGCAACTTTGACGGCTGATCTCTTCCTTTTTCTTCAAGCATCTTGGACACTCCAAAGGATGAAGAGATCTAGAAGAGCAAGAGAGAAGGAGGAAAAGAGCTATGAAAGAATAAAAACCAGTAAGGGAAGGGATGTATAATGCCATGAAGAGGTGATCCCTTTTTATAGACAAAGACTAGGGTTTTATATCCAAGGGAAGAGGGCCATAATCACCACACGACAAACCAATTTTGGGCATCCAAAAAATTTGAGAAAAAACTCTACAATGTGGAAAAGGATTATATCATCTCATATACCTAAGAACTCTCCAAGAAAAATAAAGAAAAAATCATTATGGCACCAACAACCTTCATTGTATGAAAATTTTTTTTCCTATTTTCATCTTATCTCTCATTCGGATTGCATTCAAATTTGACAAGAGATAGAATTATGAGTCATTAATCATTGCCACCCATCCTTATTGGGTCTACTATTTTAACATCAAAAATATCAAGCTAAATCCTATTTGGCTTGGAGATATGGGCAAGGGTCCATGTGTGCCATAAGGAGATAAGGATAGAGTCCAAGTTGACAAGGACTCTTCATTCCTAATCTGATTCTAATCCAAATCAAATTTAGATTGAACCCACTAATAGAAATAAATCTAATCCAATTAAAAATTCAAATATCTTATTAAATTTCTAACTTATTTAGGAATGAGCTGATGCCAAATCCTGATCAAATCAGGATCCAATTTTCTTTTGTAATCAGGATTGATCATATCAAACTCAATCTGAGTCGAACTGAATCTAATTCAATTAGACTTGATCCAAAACTCTTTACTCAATCAAATTGAGTTAATTACTAATTAATTTTCTATTAAAAGTAGAATCTTAATCTCTGTGGGACTCTCCTCCAGAGTCCTAGTCTCAATAGGACTCGTCATCAGAGTCACAATCTAATTGGACTCTTTAGCCATCAGATCTGATCAAATCTTTTAATACGTATGACCTCATAGATTCGAACCTAGATCAGTAGCATAAGAATAACTTTTTATATCAATTGATGTAACCATCTAGCAATGCTGATCCGACGATCGGATAGATCAAAGTATTGTAAAGCAATCTTCTAGAACCTATTGGGGTATGGTTACCATATAATTCATTCTTTTGACCCAAATGCTTAAGGTAACTTAGGGTTTACCTGTCAACCCTAATTTATTCAACAACATTATATTTCAATCTTTCAAATCCTTCTTATGGATTATCCTGATCAAAGTTTTGCTAAATTGAAATACATTGATGCATATCTCCTACTAATTTAGAGAGATCAATTCCATCTTGACTCACACACCGACTTGATAAGTACTTGACTGCACCCAATATCCTTTCATCATTAAATTAAAAACTCAGATGGTCTTATATTAAAGTATAGTGAGTTGCTTACAAATCATCATGGTGGTCTCAAGTCTGAGGGACACTTATACCCATACCCTTCACGAGCTACTCTTGACAGTAGAGTGCTCAACACATGGTCACATTCGATGCGAATGTACTCCTACATTCTATCTGCATGCCATAACAGTGTCTTCACACTCCTTAGTTAAGAGAACAACCAACTCATATGGCACACAATGATCTATATTCGATATTGCTATCATCCTAGTAATAGCATATCATTTGATCGTGAATATTTTTAAAGACTTAATGACAAATCCTTCTTTGTCAATTAATTCTAGTCCTAACGATTTTATTACAATATAGAAGTTTCAAGATGGATAATTAATAATAAAAATATATAATAATTTTTATTAATAAAAATTATTATATAATTTATAAAATGAGCAAAATCATCTAACGATTAGCTTTGGAACATATTTTCCAACAACTTCCATTTGGACTAAAGCCAATCGGTACCGTATCGTATACCCATCTTCGATTTGTGATCATCGAACTCCTTGATTTTGAGGGCTTTAATAAAGGGGTCGGCTATATTTTCTTTCCATCGATTTTCTGAAGGTCGGCATCACCTCGATCCATGATCTTTCGAAAAAGGTGATAGTGATGCAGAATATGCTTGGTGCACTGATGGGACCTCAGCTCCTTGGTTTGAGAAATGGCTCCAGTATTGTCGCAGTATAACAAAAAAGGGCCATCAATGGAGGATGCCACTTTGAGCTCGTCGATGAACTTTCATAACCATATAGCTTTCTTCACAGTATCGGATGTCGCGATATACTCTACTTCACAAACAAAGTTTGTCACTGTTGGGTATAAAATACCCACAGCCGAAGTCCTCAACAGAATCAACGATTCCGCCCACGATGCCGACCTCAAAGGAAGACTCCGCCCGGACTCCTATGGGAGCCGGGCTTCATCCTCGACTCCAATGGCTGCAAGACAGACTTCGTCCGGACTCCTACGGGAGCCGGACTCCGCCGATAATTTCAACAGCGAGCAGACTCCGCCCGGACTTCTACGGGAGCCGGGCTCCGCTCGGACTCCTATGGGAGCCGGGCTCCATCCTCAACGTCAACTGCTGGTAAGCTGTCCGGACTCCTACGGGAGCCGGACTTGGCCTTTAACTTTGATTGCAGGAAGACTCCGCCCAGACTCCTACGGGAGTCGGGCTTCATCCTCGACTCCAACGGCTGCAAGACAGACTGCGTCCGGACTCCTACGGGAGCCGGACTCCGCCGACGGCTTCAACAGCAAGTAGACTCCGCCCAGACTCCTACGGGAGCCGAGCTCCACCCGGACTCCTACGGGAGCCGGGCTCCATCCTCAACGTCAACCGCTGGTAAGCTGTCCGGACTCCTACGGGAGCCGGACTTGGCCTTTAACTTTGATTGTAGGAAGACTCCGCCCGGACTCCTATGGGAGCCGGGCTTCATCCTCGACTCCAACGGCTGCAAGACAGACTGCGTCCGGACTCCTACGGGAGCCAGACTCCGCCGACGGCTTCAACAGCAAGTAGACTCCGCCCAGACTCCTACGGGAGCCGAGCTCCGCCCGGACTCCTACGGAAGCCGGGCTCCATCCTCAACGTCAACTGCTGGTAAGCTGTCCGGACTCCTACGGGAGTCGGACTTGGCCTTTAACTTTGATTGCAGGAAGACACCGCCCGGACTCCTACGGGAGCCGGGCTTCATCCTCGACTCCAACGGCTGCAGACAGACTTCGTCCAGACTCCTACGGGAGTCGGACTCTGCCGATAATTTCAACAGCGAGCAGACTCCGCCCGGACTCCTACGGGAGCCGGGCTCCGTCCTCAACCTCAGCTGTCGGTAAGCCTTGTCCGGACTCCTACGGGAGTCGGACTTTGCATCTGATTTTGATTGCAGGGGATTCCACCCGGACTCCCACGGGAGCCGGGCTCCACCCACGACCCCAACCGCAAGGAGGACTCTGATCGGACCCCTACGGGGACCAGACTCTGACCGCTGCCGAACGTCAGCCAGCAGATCTGCGCTCCCAGGCCACTATCACGGCCATGATCCTGCTCCACTTCCTGCGGTGGATTTCGTGCAGCTCTATCACCCCCTGACAGGCCGCAGTAACGGTCGCAACACTGCTCCACTCCCTACGACGGATCCCACGCGGCTCCATGACTACCTGACAGGCCACGATAAACGGCCACGATCCTGCTCCACCTCCTGCAATGGATACCGCATGATTCTCCCATCCGCTGGCAAGACGCGACAGCAAACGCCGCCCCACTTCCCACGGCAGATTCCACGTGGCACGCCCCAGTGATGGCCACGGGTCTACTCCACTACTCTTCGCAGCAAATTCTGCCTGACCCTGGGCAGCCCACTACCAGGCAGTTACAAACATCGCCATCAATTCGTTACCTCCTTCACCTATAAAAAGGAGGACCCAGATACGTTATTCGATAAGCTCATTTCTTATCTCAAAACTCTGCTAAATTCTCCGTTCGAGCGCTCCATTCTTGTTGAGGCAGAGAACTGACTTGAGCGTCGGAGGGTCTTGCCGGAGCAACCCCACCTCTGGTTTAGACTTCTCTTGCAGGTCCCGACGGCGACCGCGACTTCCCCGACTCCAGCTTATCCGGCGCAAGCGGGTTTTTGCACCAACAGGATTGGCGCTAGAGGAAGGGGGCGAACCTTCGCAGTACCCTTGTTCTTAAAGGAGCGCTCAATGGATCCACTTCCGGCCATCTTCTCCGGTACCCACTCCTCCTTCCTTCATCTAATGCCTTCTTGCGATGCCTCTGCACAATTATCTCCGGCTATGGTCGTCGATGAGGAGTGGCCGGATGACCGACCTCTGCCAGATTCCGTCAATGCCATCTCGGGAGAATCCCGACGGGGGACAACCAACATACCAGCTGCATCCCCCAAGCGGCAAAAAGTTGAAGAACCCATAACCTTTACCGAAGAAGACACCCAGGGAGTTCAATTCCCTCATAACGATGCGGTCGTGGTTTTCTTGAATATAGCAAACTACGACGTCCGTCGCATTCTCGTCGACAATGAAAGTTCGGCCGACATCTTGTTCTACAATGCCTTTTCAAGAATGTCCACCCTTGGCGGTCATCTGAGACCGATTTGCTTCCCCTTGATAGGGTTTACCGGTGACACCGTTCCGACGGAGGGAATGATAGCTTTGACTGTGACCGCGGGTCAGTTTCCGAAGCAGTCTAGGGCTCTGGTGAATTTCTTGGTGGTAAAGGCGCCATCCACCTACAAAGCAATCCTTGGCCGACCTGGCCTTAATGCTCTTCGAGCTGTCGTATCGACCTACCATTTGAAACTGAAGTTCCCCACCAGCCAGGGGATTGGAGAGGTCCAGGGAGACCAAGCCCTAGCTAGACATTGCTACAGCATCGCCTTGCAAAGAAGCGATCAATCGGACCCCTGTCCTGTCGATGGATTGGATGCTCGCGATGACCTCACTGAAGAGAGGGGCGGCCCAATCGAAGATCTAGTACCAATCCCTTTGAATGATGGGAACGCAGATCATGTGGTGCTAATTGGTTCCAACCTGGGGGAGGAGGTGCGGACGCATCTTATTGATTTTCTACGAAGAAATGCGGATGTTTTCACTTGGGTTCCAGCTGACATGCCGGGGATTGACACGGAAGTCATGAAGCATCATCTGGCTGTCGACCCAAAGCATCGACCGATAAAAGAAAAAATCCGGAGTCATGCCCCGGAGAGGCAGAAGGCGATAGCCAAGGAAGTGGATAAGCTTCTCAAGGCCAGATTCATTAAGGAAGTCAATTATCCTGATTGGATTTCCAATGTTGTCTTGGTCAAGAAAGCAAACGGCAAGTGGAGGATGTGCATAGACTTCAAAAAGCTGAATAAGGCTTGTCCAAAGGACAGCTACCCCCTTCCCAGAATCGACCAACTGGTGGACGCTACTTCAGGCCATGAGCTCCTCACTTTTATGGACACGTTCTCCGGCTATAATCAAATTAGAATGGCATCGGAAGACGAAGAAAAGATAGCTTTCATTACTAATCGCGGCCTTTACTACTACAGGGTCATGCCATTCGGTCTCAAGAATGCGGGCGCAACCTACCAACGGCTGGTGAACAAAATTTTCAAAGAGCAGATCGGTCGAAACATGAAGGTCTACGTGGACGATATGCTTGTAAAAAGCAGGTCTTCCAGAAATCATGTTGCCGACCTCGAGGAAACCTTTGACGCTCTTCGAAAGTATAGAATGAAGCTGAACCCAACTAAATGCGCTTTTGGGGTAACCTCAGGAAAGTTCCTGGGCTTCATGGTATTAGGGCGCGGGATTGAGGCCAATCTAGAGAAAATTTGTGCCATCCAAGAGATGACCGCCCCAAAATCGATCAAGGAGGTTCAGTGTCTCACAGGGAGGATAGCGGCTCTTAATCGCTTTATCGCGAGGTCGGCCGAACGATGCTTGCCCTTCTTTCAAACCCTCAAGCAGCCGAAGAACTTCTGTTGGACCTCTGAATGCCAACAGGCGTTTGAAGAATTAAAAGGCTACCTTAGCTCACCCCCGCTGCTGGCGAAGCCTGAACCTAGGGAGGAACTATTTTTGTACCTGGCGGTCTCTCCCACGGCCCTCGCGGCCGTCCTTGTCAAAGAAGAAACGAAAGTCCAGCGACCAGTCTACTACATTAGCCGCACGTTGAGGGACGCTGAGACCAGGTACACCAAATTAGAAAAACTGACCTACGTCTTGTTGATTGCAGCTCGGAGACTCCGACCCTACTTTCAAGGGCACACCGTGACGCTACTCACTGATCAACCGATCAAGGCGATTTTGCACCGGGCCGACACCTCCGGAAGAATGGCAAAATGGGCGATTGAGCTCACAAAATTTGACATCAACTACAGACCTAGACCAACAATAAAGGCCCAAATATTGGCAAATTTCATAGTAGAGTGCACCATCCCAGAGGAGGCCGAACCTGAGCAAGGCGAAGTTGACAACCTGAAGTCTCACCCAAACCTTCCCAACGATGAGGCCAATCCCTTCGATTGCTTTTGGACCCTCTATGTGGACGGATCTTCCAACATGGCAGGCGCGGGTGCAGGCCTGATCTTGGTCAGCCCGGAGGGAGTCATCGCGGAGTACGCTCTGCGTTTCGAGTTTCCCGCAACAAACAATGGAGCAGAATATGAAGCTCTGATCGCAGGATTAAGGATCGCCAAAGAGCTGGGAATAGGTCAACTCTGGGTACACAGCGACTCCCAGCTAGTGGTGGGATAAGTCAGCAGGAGTTTCGAAGCACGGGAGGACAGTATGACCAGATACCTTGAGAAGGTAAAGGAGCTCACCCCCACCTTCAGCAACTTCAGCATTAAACAGATTCCAAGGCTGGAGAATACCAGAGCCGATCTTCTCTCCAAACTGGCGACATCGGCTCCGGCCGAATTACCCAAAGGCATCCTCTTTGAAGTTCTAAAACACCCGAGTACAGAAGAATCGCGGCCCGTAATGAAGATCGACCACGAGCCCAGCTGGGTTGACCCGCTGATAATCTATCTCAGAGGTGGAGTCCTCCCCCAGGATGCGAAAGAAGCTCAAAAACTCCGAAATCAAGCCTCGAGATACCTCCTTTATGAGGGTAAACTGTACAAGAGATCGTACTCCTTGCCCCTCTTAAAATGCCTCCGGCCCTCGGAAGCTGACTACGCCTTATGGGAAGTACACGAGGGAGTTTGCGGAAACCATTTGGGAGCCAAGTCTTTATCCCACAAGCTACTCCGCCAAGGATACTACTGGCCAACGATGCATCATGATTCGATTGAATATGTCAAAAAGTGTGATCGATGCCAGAGATACGCCAACGTCCAGAGACAGCCCGCCACCGAGCTCACACCTTTGAGTGCCCCATGGCCCTTTGCACAATGGGGGATGGACATCCTTGGCCCCTTTCCCATGGCGTCTGGGCAAAGAAAGTTTCTCCTTGTAGCGATCGACTACTTCACCAAATGGGTTGAAGCTGAACCACTAGCAAAAATCACAGAAGCGAAAGTGCAAGATTTTGTCTGAAAATCCATCATTTGCAGGTTTGATTTGCCTAGAACCCTAATCACTGACAATGGGCGGCAATTCGCGGGAGCCAGATTCGCCGAATATTGTGAAGATCTAAACATCTTCCACAACTTCACGTCAGTAGCCCATCCTCAGGCGAATGGCGAAGCTGAGGTGACTAACAGAACCCTTTTGCAGGGGATTAAGACAAGGCTTGAAAAAGCAAAAGGAACTTGGGCGGACGAGCTTTATCATGTGCTATGGGCGTATCGAACTATCCAGAGGTTACCTACGGGGGAAACCCCCTTTGCTTTAGCCTTCGGAATGGAAGCCGTCATCCCGATCGAGCTTAAACTCCCGTCGGCACGAGTCGTGGCATTCAATGAACACCAAAATTCACAAAGTCTTAGAGCCAACCTCGACCTGTTGGAAGAAAGATGGGAGATCGCTCAGGTTCGAATGGCAGCCTACAGACAGAAAGTTGCTCGATATTATAACGCCCGGGTCAAGAACAAAGCCTTTAAAGTAGGAGATCTAGTGCTTCGACGAGCTGCTGTCTCACAACCTCAGGACCGGGAGAAACTCGCCCCAAACTGGGAGAGACCTTATGAAGTCAAAGAAGTAGTCCGGCCCGGAACTTATTATCTTAAGGAGCTCGGAGGGGCCGACCTCCCGCGGCCGTGGAGCTCAGAAAACTTGCGGATGTACTACCAGTGACTTCATTTTAATCGAAAACCGCATATCCACATATCTTTGGACAATTCAAACAGACTGTATCAAAAACAAAAGGGCAACCTCGTAAAGTCGAAGGCCCGGTTCCATTTAGACCGGATGGGGGGAGAGGCCTTACAACGCCCATTTGTGCCCCCACAGCCCTGTTAGGGACAGGAGGAGAACCTCGCCCTAACTTGAGCAAAGTCGAAGGCCCGGTTCCATTTAGACCGGATGGAGGGAGAGGCCTTACAACGCCCATTTGTGCCCCCACAGCCCTGTTAGGGACAGGAGGAGAACCTTGCCCTAACTTGAGCAAAGTCGAAGGCCCGGTTCCATTTAGACCGGATGGGGGGAGAGGCCTTACAACGCCCATTTGTGCCCCCACAGCCCTGTTAGGGACAGGAGGAGAACCTCGCCCTAACTTGAGCAAAGTCGAAGGCCCGGTTCCATTTAGACCGGGTGGGAGGAGAGGCCTTGCAATGCCCATATGCGCCCCCCAAGAGGAAAACTAAGCCCAGCCCGGACTCCTACGGGAGCCAGGCTCCATCGCCGACATCAACTACAGGACAACCTCGCCCGGACTCCTACGGGAGCCGATCTCCGCTGACAACAGCAACTGCCGATAAACCTTGTCCGGACTCCTACGGGAGCCGGACTTTGCCTATGACTTTGATTGCAGGAAGACTTCGCCCTGACTCCCACTGGAGCTGGGCTGTGTCCATGACATCAAGGAAGGCTCCGCTCGGACTCCTACGAGAGCCGGGCTCTGCCCATAACTCCAACTTCAAGAGGGATTCTCCGTCCGGACTCTCACGGGAGCCGAACTTAGCCTCAACTTCAGTGGAGAAAAAACTCCAGGCAATAACGGAAGGTAGTGGATCACAACAGTGATGATTGGAAAACAAACAACGCCCGAGGGCAACTGAAGCTTGGATCCCCGAATTCAGGCCCTAGGAGGGACCCCGGGCCCAAATGGCCCCAAGCGAACCTGCAGCCATTGACGGAAAAATGACAACCGGGTATCTTCGAATGGCGTGAAAGTCGAAAAGGAGCTCGGCAGATAACAACCCTACACGAGCAAAAGGAGTCGCCGATGACCTTAGGACAACGTAAAAAAAAAAAAAAAAAGAGAAGAAAAGGAGGAAGAAAGAGGAAAGAAAAATGAAGAAGCTCGACAAACAACTATTTGATGCAAGATGCAGACAAGGTAGCAAAATCTCCTTTTCATTTAACAAGATATACGTTACAAGACCCGGTGGGTCAAAGAAAAAAATATACATCATTGCAAGCCTCACGAACACGGTTCGGGAAGGATGTACCGGAGGCCGCTCCCAGCTGCAAACTCCTCTCCCCGTCTCTGTCCTTCTCAGCCGCATTCTCCAGTGCGTGTAACGGACCTATCGGCTCTCGCCCCGCCTCGCCTCGCTTCGCTCCATCTCCGAAGTCCCAACCCTAGGGGGGAAAGGGTGGGATAGATTCCCGGGGGCGATAAGGGCAACGGCAGCAGTGACGAAGACCTATTTCAAGAAGAGCTGGAGTCACCTTGGAGGCAGCGGTGATGCCAGAAACATGCTCCATCTCCGAATGCTCCACGACAGCCACCACCCAAAATGCTCCGGCAAGGTCGGCATGCGCTACTTCCACCGTCCCCGCAACAGATTTTGCTGCCCCACCGTCGACGCCGACCGCTTCTGGTCCCTCGGCCCCGACGGCATCAAGGATCCCGCCACAGCTTGTGACGACAGCTCTGCCCTCTTGACCAGTATCACCCCGCCTTGCTACTCCAAAATTCTCGGGCAGAATGACTTTACCGACGGCCCTCGTTATTAAACCCCTGTTGTTGAAGGAATCCTTCCCTGAGCCCCCTTTAAAATGACGGAGATCCTCACCGGCCGTCGTTCTCCTCCTCGCCTTCCTCCAAGCCCTAGACATCCCTTCAAGAACGGCCTCTGGGGTAGAGGACATGATGTGGGAACCCTCAGAGAAGAATTGGGGGGCTGAAGAAGGCAAGGACTGGTGCGAGGGAAGTAGCTGAGTAGCTAGGCTTTCAGGCGAAAGAAAGGTACCGTCCTATCGACAGGATGAAGCCACAAAGGGAGATTAGGGGGTTTAAATAGCCGACGGATCCTAGTGCAGTTATGACGGCGGGTGTTCCTGGGCCAGCTGGTGCGTACCACGTGTCCCGCATGTCCCCCTCACTGCTATCGAGGGTTGACCGTCCGCAAATTTTCATAGCACGACGCTTGGGATCGCACTCCGATGGGGGTTCCAAAAAGACTCTTCAGGTCACCTTCACCGGAAAATGGGCTCTGACGTGCGCACATTTAATGCCCAAAATATCTGGGGGCAGCAGTGCGTGGGAGTCGAGGGGACGGCTTCGGCTGTACCCATCTCTCTGTACTTCCTTCATCCAAAATTCAAACTCAGAAGTAGGGGGACTGGTGTTGGGTATAAAATACCCACAGCCGAAGTCCTCAACAGAATCAACGATTCCGCCCACGATGCCGACCTCAAAGGAAGACTCCGCCCGGACTCCTACGGGAGCCGGGCTTCATCCTCGACTCCAACGGCTGCAAGACAGACTTCGTCCGGACTCCTACGGGAGCCGGACTCCGCCGACAATTTCAACAGCGAGCAGACTCCACCCGGACTTCTACGGGAGTCGGGCTCCGCCCGGACTCCTACGGGAGCCGGGCTCCATCCTCAACGTCAACTGCTGGTAAGCTGTCCGGACTCCTACGGGAGCCGGACTTGGCCTTTAACTTTGATTGCAGGAAGACTCCGCCCGGACTCCTACGGGAGCCGGGCTTCATCCTCGACTCCAACGGCTGCAAGACAGACTGCATCCGAACTCCTACGGGAGCCGGACTCCGCCGACGGCTTCAACAGCAAGTAGACTCCGCCCAGACTCCTACGGGAGCCGGGCTCCATCCTCAACATCAACTGCTGGTAAGCTGTCCGGACTCCTACGGGAGCCGGACTTGGCCTTTAACTTTGATTGCAGGAAGACTCCACCCGGACTCCTATGGGAGCCGGGCTTCATCCTCGACTCCAACGGCTGCAAGACAGACTACGTCCGGACTCCTACAGGAGCCAGACTCCGCCGACGGCTTCAACAGCAAGTAGACTCCCGGACTCCTACGGGAGCCGGGCTCCGCCCGGACTCTTACGGGAGCCGGGCTCCATCCTCAATGTCAACTGCTGGTAAGCTGTCCGGACTCCTATGGGAGCCGGACTTGGCCTTTAACTTTTATTGCAGGAAAACTCCGCCCGGACTCCTACGGGAGCCGGGCTTCATCCTCGACTCCAATGGCTGCAGACAGACTTCGTCCGGACTCCTACGGGAGCCAGACTCCGCCGACAATTTCAACAGCGAGCAGACTCCGCTCGGACTCCTACGGGAGTCGGGCTCTGTCCTCAACCTCAGCTGTCGGTAAGCCTTGTCCGGACTCCTACGGGAGCCGGACTTTGCATCTGATTTTGATTGCAGGGGATTCCACCCGGACTCCCACGGGAGCTGGGCTCCACCCACGACCCCAACCGCAAGGAGGACTCTGCTCGGACCCCTACGGAGACCAGACTCTGACCGCTGCCGAACTTCAGCCAGCAGATCTGTGCTCTCAGGCCACTATCACGGCCATGATCCTGCTCCACTTCCTGCGACGGATTCCGCACAGCTCCATCACCCCCTGACAGGCCGCAGTAACGGTCGCAACACTGCTCCACTCCCTACGGTGGATCCCACGCGGCTCCATGACTACCTGGCAGGCCACGATAAACGGCCACGATCCTGCTTCACCTCCTGCAATGGATACCGCACGATTCTTCCATCCGCTGGCAAGACGCGACAGCAAACGCCGCCCCACTTCCCGCGGCAGATTCCACGTGGCACGCCCCAGTGATGGCCACGGGTCTACTCCACTACTCTTCGCAGTAAATTCTGCCTGACCCTGGGCAGCCCACTACCAGGCGGTTACAAACGTCGCCATCAATTCGTTACCTCCTCCTCCTATAAAAAGGAGGACCCAGATACGTTATTCGATAAGCTCATTTCTTATCTCAAAACTCTGCTAAATTCTCCGTTCGAGCGCTCCATTCTTGTTGAGGCAGAGAACTGACTTGAGCATCGGAGGGTCTTACCGGAGCAACCCTACCTCCGGTTTAGACTTCCCTTGCAGGTCCCGGCGGCGACCGCGACTTCTCCGACTCCAGCTTATCCGGCGCAAGTGGGTTTTTGCACCAACAGTCACTGTGTGCTGTTTGGAACTTTTTCAGCAGATCACTCCACCGTTTAGGGTAAAAATATAATCTGATATACTTTTGCTATCATCATGATCTGACTGAAAATTGAAGTTGGTAAACCCCATTAATTTCAAGTCAGTTTCACCATATACAAGTCATTCGTCCTTAGTATTTCTTAAATACTTAAGAATAATCTTTACGATCTTCCAATAATTTTCTCCTAGATCAGACTGATATCTGCTCACCACCTCCAATGAGTATACCATATCTGGTCTCGTACATGTCATAGTGTACATAATAGAATTCACTATCGAAGTATATGAAACTTTACTCATATACTTTCTCTCTTGAGGAGTTGTCGGATAATCTCTTTTCAAAAGAGAAATTTCATGAGCTATTGGAAGATAACTTTTCTTGAAATTCTCCATACTGAATCATTTCAACATGATATCTATGTATGTGGATTGGAAAAGCCCGAGTAGCCTCTTAGATCTATCTCTATAGATCTTCATTCCTAGGATGTAAACTGCTTCTCTCAGATCTTTCATGGAGAATTATGATGACAGTCACACTTTTATTCCCTGTAATACAGGGACATCATTCTCGATTAAGAGAATATCATCTACATACAATATAAAAAATATAATTATTGAATTATTAGCCCATTTATATATGCAGAGTTCCTCTCTATTCCTAACAAAGCCATACATTCTGATTACTTTATCAAAATATATATTCTAACTCCAAGATGCTTGCTTCAATCCATAAATAGATCTTTGAAGCTTACACATCTTGGACTCATCTGTAGAGGTAAACCCTTCAGATTGTATCATATACACCTCTTCATTCAGCTCTCTTTTTAAGAAAGCTGTCTTCACATCCATTTATCAGACTTCATAGTCCAGGTATGCTGCTATCGCAAGCATGATCCGAATGGACTTGAGCATTGTCAGGAGAAAATATCTCATCATAGTCAATACTATAATACTGACGATAACTCTTGGCAACCAAATAGATTTTATAGGTCTCCACCTTTCCATCTGCGGCCCTCTTTCTTTTGAAGACCCACTTACACCCTATGGGTTTTATCCCTTCAGGTGGGTCAACCAATGTCCATACATTGTTGACCTTCATAGACTCCATCTCGAATTTCATGACTTCAAATCATTTATCAGAGTCAGACCTCTGCATCGCATCCATGTAGGTTATCGGATCCTCATCATTCTCATCGAGTTCAACAGGATCCCCATCCCATATCAAAAAATCTAAGTATCTATCTGGCTGATGCGATACTCTATCAGATCGCTTTAAGGATGTTTGTGTATTGAGCTTCAAGTTTGATCTCATCAAATTTAGTTCAGATTTAATCATTGGTATCGGTTCTTCTATCTGTCGAACTTCATCAAGCTCGATTTTAGAGGTACTTATTCCTTCACTAAGAAATTTTTTTTCTAAAAAGTGTGCCTTATTGCTGACAAACACATTTTGTTCAGCAGACAGGTAACAGTAATATTCCATTATTTTCTTGAGGTATCATATAAAATTATATTTATCGGACCTAGGACTGAGCTTGTCAGTTTGTAATCATTTAACATAAGATGGATATCCCCAGATCCTAAAGTAAGAGAGGTTCGGCCTACGCCCTGACCATCTCATATGGTGTCTTACTAACTGACTTACTCGATATATTAT
Organism: Elaeis guineensis; assembly: GCF_000442705.2. Taxonomy (NCBI): domain Eukaryota; kingdom Viridiplantae; phylum Streptophyta; class Magnoliopsida; order Arecales; family Arecaceae; genus Elaeis; species Elaeis guineensis. The sequence continues at coordinate 80,294,352 of NC_025998.2, forward strand.
TGAGCATAAGATAAGCTATTTTAAGTGCACATCTTCAAAAAGAGATCGACAAAGTTGCAAACCCCATCATAGATCGAATCATATCCAATAAGGTTCGATTTCTCCTTTCCGAGATGCCATTATGCTGTGGTGTTCCTGAAGGACTCCATCGTGAGAGAATTTTATTCTCTCCTAGATAAATCAAAAATTTACTAGAAAAGTATTCACTCCCTCAGTCAGATCGAAGAGTTTTAATACTCTTTCTAGTTTGTTTCTCTACTTCATTACAGAATCATTTGTGAAGGAAATATGCAGTAGTGCAGTACATGCAATTTTAAAATTTTATGCAGTGAAAATAATAGATTACATAATTTAATCTTGGTCACATGTATAGGATCCTATCTTAGACTACCATATCATAATCTTTAATATGAAAATATATACTTTAGATCTGAAAATAAAAATTGCATCGATCTCATCAATGCTGAAATTCTAGATCTAACTATTAGATCTACCATATAAATCAAAATAAGTTAGAGATCATTACCAAACAAATTTGATCTTGATCTCCTCTGGTCCAATGGTTAGAGAAGGTATTTTTCAGATCACTTACAGCCACACAGAGTCATCTAACCTCTACAAAAAGATCCACGTGAAGATAAGCGCAGATTAGGGACCTGGAGTTGCTAGCCTGCAAGTAACTTCGATAGCTGATTTGTTCCTCCTTCTTCAAGTACCTTGGACACTTCAAAGTAAGAGAGGATCAAGAGAAGGAATAGAGGAGGAGGAGAAGAGGATCTAAAAATAAAAAATACTAAAGAAATGATCATTGGATGTCCAAGAGAGAGGACCCCTTTTTATAGACTAAGAATTAGGGTTTTCCAAGGAAGGGCACCAAGAGTCAACACCAAAACCTTCTTTTGGCATCTCAAAAAATTCCAAAAAAATTAATAAAATATGGAGAAGGATTTTAAAGTCTCACATGCCAAAATATTCTCTAAGAAAAATAAGAAAAAAATAAATATGACATCAACAATATTCCATATATAAAAAATCTTTTTTTAGTTTACCTCTTATCTCTAATTCAGATCACATTCGAATTAAGCAAGAGATAATATTATGACTTATTAGCTATAACCACCCACCCTTATTGGATTCTCTATCATGATGCCAAAAATCATAATCCAAATCCAATTAGATCTGGAGAAATTGACATGGATCCAGGTGTGGCGCAAAAGATAATGATAGAGTTCTAGTTGACAAGGACTCTTCATTTTCAATTCTGATTCTAATCCAAATCAAATTTAGATTGAATCCACTGATAGAAATGAACCTAATCCAACTAAAAATTTAAATATCTCATCAATTTTTTAACCCAATTAAAAATTAGCCGAGTCAAAATTCTAATCGAATCAGGATCAAATTTCTCTTGTAATCGGACTCGATCATATCAAACCCAATCAAAGTTGAATTGAGTCTAATTCAATTAGACTTATTCTAAAGCTCTTTGCTCAATCAAATTGAGTTAATTAGTAATCTAATTACTAGTTAATTTTTTAAAAATAGTAGAGCCTCAATCCCAGTGGAACTCTCCCCCAAAGTCCTAGTAGGAGTAGGACTCTTCACCAGAGTCACAATCCAATTATACTCTTCAGCCATCTGATCTGATCAAATCTTCTAACGCGTGTGATCCCATAGGTTTGAACCTAAGTCAGTAGCATAGAAACAACTTTCTATACCAATCAATATAACCATCTAACAATGATGACTTGATGACTGGATAGGTCGAAGTATTGCAAAGCAATCTTCTAGAACCTACTGGCATATGGTTATTGTATAATTCATCCCTTTGATCCAAATGCTCAAGGCAACCTAAGATTTAACTGTCAACCCTAATTTAGTTGACCACATTGTATTTCAACCTTTCAAATCTATCTCATGGATTACCCTGGCCAAGGTTTTACTAAATTGAAATATACTGATGCATATCTCCTACTAATTCAGAGGGGTCAATTCCATCTTGACTCACACACCGACTTGATAAGTACTTGACTGCATCCAGTGGCCTTCCGACATAGAGTTAGAAACTCAGATGGTCTGATACTAAAGTACAGTGAGTTACTTATAAGTCACCATAGTGGTCTTAGGTCGGAGGGACACTTATATTCATACCCTTCACAAGCTACTCTTGACTGCAGAGTGCACGACACATGGTCACGTTCGATGCGAATGTACTCTTACATTTCATCTGCATGCCATAATAGTATCTCCACACTCTTTGATTAAGAAGACAATCAACTCATATGGTACATAATGACCTATACTTGATATCGCTATCATCTTAGTAATAGCGTATCGTTTGGTCACGAATATTTTTAAGGACATAACGATAAATCCTCCTTTGTCGATTAATCATAGTCCTAAAGAATTCATTACAATACAGGAGTTCAAAAATGGATAATTTGTAATGAAAATACTAAATAATTTTTATTAATAAAAATTTATATATAATTTACAAGATGAGCACAATCGTCTAACGATTGGCTTTGAGATATATTTTTCAACAACTCCCACTTAGATTAAAGCCAATCAGTACAGTATCGAATATTCATCTTCGACTTGTAGTCATCGAACTCTTTAATTTCGAAAGCTTTAGTAAATGAATCGATCAGATTCTCCATCGATCTTTTGAAGGTCGATGTTATCTCGATCCATGATCTTTCGGATAAGGTGATAGCGGCACAGAATATGTTTGGTACACTGATGTGATCTCGGCTCCTTAGCTTGAGCAATAGCTCCAGTATTGTTGCAGTATAATAAGACAGGGCCATCAACAGAGGGTGCCACTCTGAGCTCGTCGATGAACTTCTGCAACCATACAGCTTCCTTCGCAGCATGGATGAAGCGATGTACTCTGCTTGCAGTCTGCCATAGTGTGCTACTTGAAACTTTTCCAGCAGATCACTCCATCATTTAGGATAAAAATATAATTCAATAGACTCTTGCTATCATCATGATCTAACTAAAAGCTGGTGTCAGTGAACCCCACCAGTTTCAAATCAGTTTCACCATACACAGCCACTGGTCCTTAGTATTTCTCAAATACTTAAGAATGATCTTTACGACCTTCCAATGATTTTTTCCTGGATCAAACTGATATATGCTCACTACCCCTAGTGAGTATGACATGTCTGATCTCATAAATATCATGGCGTACATAATAGAACTCACTATCAAAGCATATGAAACTCTACTTATACGCTCTCCCTCTTGAGGAATTAGTGGACAATCTCCTTTCGAAAGAGAAATTTTTGGCCTATCGGAAGATAGCCTTTCTTAGAATTCTTCATGCTAAACCATTTCAGTATGGTATCTATGTACGTAGATTGTGAGAGTCCAAGCAGCCTCTTAGATCTATCCCTATAGATCTTCATCTCTAGGATGTAGGCTGCTTCTCCCAAATCCTTCATGGAGAATTGTGATGACAGCCACACTTTTATTCCTTGTAATACAGGGATATTATTCTCGATTAAGAGAATGTCATCCACATAAAATATAAGAAATATAATTATTGAACCATTTGCCCACTTATATATGTAGGGTTCCTCTCTATTTCTAACGAAGCCATACATTCTAATCACCTTATCAAAATATATGTTTCAACTCTGAGATGCTTGCTTCAATCCATAAATGAATCTCTGAAGCTTGCATACCTTGAACTCATCTATGGATATGAACCCTTCAGATTGTATCATATACACTTTTTCGTTCAGCTCTCTATTTAGAAAAACTGTCTTCACATCCATCTGCTAGACTTCATAGTTTAGGTATGCTGCTATCGCAAGCATGATCCGAATGGATTTGAACATTGTCACAGAAGAAAATATCTCATCATAGTTAATATCATAATACTGATGATAATCTTTGACAACCAAATGGGCTTTACTGGCTCCACTTTTCTATCTGTGCCTCTCTTCTTCTTGATGACCCACTTACACCCTATGGGTTTAACTCTTTCACGTGGGTCAATCAATATCCATACATCATTGACCTTCATAGACTCCATTTCAGATTTCATGACTTCAAGCTATTTGTCAGAGTCAGACCTCTGCATCACATCCATATAGGTGATCAGATCCTCATTGTTCTCATCGAGTTTAACAGGATCCCCATCCCGGATCAAAAACCCTAAGTATCTGTCCAAGTAACGCGGTACTCTATCAGATCGCCTTAAGGATGTTTATGTGTTGGGCTCCAGATTTGATCTCATTAAATCTGATTTAGATTCAATCATTGATGTCGATTCTTCTATCTGTCAAACTTCATCAAGTTTGATTTTAGAGGCACTTATTCTTTTACTAAAGAATTTTTTCTTCAAAAAGTGTGCCTTACTGCTGACAAACACCTTTTGTTCAGCAGGCAGGTAAAAGTAATATCTCTTCATTTTCTTGGGGTACCCTATGAAATTACACTTATTGGACCTAGGGCTGAGCTTGTCAGTTTGTAATCATTTAACATAAGCCGGACATCCCAAGACTCTAAAGTAAGAGAGGTTTGACCCATGCCCTGACCATATCTCATATGGTGTCTTAGTAACTGACTTGCTTGGAGTATTATTAAGCACAAGATAGGCTGTTTCAAGTGAAAGAAGAGCATCCTATAAGCCAATCGCAAGTGTGTTGTGATGGGACTTTCTTTAAAATTTTCCAACTCATGAAACGATATTTATTATTTGAGGTATTGATTCATCATATTAACTGTATCTTATTATATCTAAGATTAAAATGAACCTCAAAGATTAGGAAGATAATTTTAGGAGATATGAATGGATCATGCTAGTTAGACCTAAAATCTTAAAATTTTAATCTTAAATATTTTTGATCGTAGGAGCATTGAGTCGGAGATCAATGTTCCGGATAGATTGGCACATCCTATGTATGCTCAATAGAGAGGGTGGCAGATCTCACTAGCCACTTGTGTGAGACACTAATACAAGGATGTGGGTGCTCATTTGAGAAATGAGTTCACTGAATTAACTCAAAAAAAAGAACATCTTATGGAAGTTCTATTTGCATGTCAAAGATAGTTCTCTAAGTGGGAGTTGTGCAAGTGATCTTTGGATCTAAAACCACCATGGAATCATATGCACATGAACTCATATTTTGGTTCATACCTAGACATGGCATTAAGACATGTACGGAGTATTCTAGATATGGTGGAGTGTGTATGAAGATTGTGAGTAGGTCAATATGGAATCGATCACTCATAGTAAGAGGAGATCGCATCCTGTGTATTCTCAATCCTAGATGACTCAGAAAAGTCTTTTGGCCAAAAGCAGGAAGGAGATTAGAAAGAGTTTCTAATGCTTCTTTATTAGAGTCATCATTGGTTAATTAAGAATTGATATGAATATGTGTTTGAGTTTGACATGATTCCATACTCAAGAACATATTCAGGGTGCAAGGATGATCAAAGGATTGAATTACACGGTAATTTATCACTGAAGGATATATTTCATATTTTTATCAAATTTTATATCTTTTAGATAGTCATGATACATTTCTAGATGTCAATCTTGACTGATAAATTTTTGATTGAATTAAAAAGTTTAATTCGATCGCCAATTAGAAAGGATTCTAATTGTTGAACTCGGGTTAGCTCAATTGGATCTAAATTGATTAGATTGAAATCTAATCAAATTTGATCAACTTGTACCTAAATCTACTATCAACTAGATGTAGAACCCAATGGGTCACACACATATGAAAATTGGCCAAGGATCCTTTTGAAAAAAGTTGATTGGAATTTTGGATTCAATCAGGGTTTTGGTAAGCATGCTAGCACGTGTGAAAACCCTTGCTCCTTTGGAGACCAATTTGGTCCCATCTCTTGCTAATTAGCTAGCCCAATTTGGTAGATATTTGGGTCAAGTCATATCACCTAAAAGCAGTCCAAATTGAGGTACCACATCCCATGTTAACACCAATTATGAAGAGTCCAAGTTGTGGTGGACTCTTGGTGCAAAACAGGTTCTGCGTACAAGTGTTGGCATGGGTAGAAGAAAAAATATTATTTTTTTATGGGATTAAAATATGTGTGATAGCCCATATCACCCTCCATCCTTTGGTACATATTTCAAAGTATAAGATATATTTTTTCTAAAATTTTTGGGAAAGAGAAAAAATTAAAAAAAGAAGGATGTCTCACGCATGCATGCAGAAGTGTCGCATCTCTTTATGATTTAGAGAGTCCTTCTCCCTATCAAATGCTTTCAGATTGGAACAATTTTTGGTGACAACATTATAAATTTGATAGTATATTTTTTATAATTTTTATGGAATTTTTACAGACTTATCCAGATATCAAACGGATGCCATAAGTTTATCCTGATGTCTGCGCATATGGTGATCAGCACTCACGTGAAGAGATTTGAGGATAGAATCCTTTCATGAGAATTTTATCACTATTTTTGATTTTTTGAAATTTAAATTGAATCTTCAATCTACATAGATTTTTGAAAATTTTTTTGATTTGAGAAGGGATGAGAAAATATCCCTTCTTTGATTGCACACGCACAGACCAGGGTGCTGATCGACGTATCATGGATAAGAGTCTTTCTACTTGAAGGAACTCTTATCTCTGATAATCAGATCAGATATACCTTTTGGATAAGGCATGTCCCTCTCTTTTGGCATCCCTTTGGTGGCTATAAATAGGTTGGGGTACTGGATATCTGAAGAATTAAGAAGGGTTCTAATTTCTCTCCAGTTGCTCTCCTTTCTTTCTTACAACCTATCTTAGTTTTAGGACAAGGCTTTGGGATTTAAGACAAGGCTTTGGGATTTAAGACAAAGCCTTATCTAATTCTAAAAAGGGTTGTAAGGATCCTAAAGAAAGAGAATCAGGAGTTCAGAGAAGATTTTAAGAGGGTGATGTCAGGTTCTTGAAGAAACCTGATTGGTATGAGGCTAGTCAAGTTCTAGGGGCTAAAACTCTTGAAGCAAGGTGAAGAAAGAGCGCTGTCTTTGGTTCAATTTTTGTATGGATCACCATTGGAGGGTGGACACTTGGACATCTTATAAAAATTAAGATTAGCACTACAGATATTCTTCTTATCCTAATTTATATTTATTATGCTTTGATTATTATAGTCAAGAATTTCTGGGCATTAGGGCTTCTGGTGCATTGGATGTTTTGAATGAAAATTTTAAACACTTAATCCTTCTGCTGCACCATCGAAACCCAACAGTGATATCAGAGCCTATCTTAATTTATGTAATCAAATATTAAATTATTATCTTGATTGTGATCAAGTATGAGTTTTTGATTTGGTTCAAGTCGGGTCAAGGGTTGAACCCGATTGAACATTCAAACCCTAGCATATATTAGAGATATGTTTTAAATATAAAATATATGATGTATGTGTAGAATTTTTTTAGTAGCTTAGTACTCTAATTGAAGTTCATCACCAGGCCGTCCGATCATAAGAGTAAGTAGGGTTCAGAGATCCTCTCTTCCTATTCAATAGGGTACTCTTATGGTGTGTAGAGGTGCCACTGTGATGTTTCAAGAAGAAGAACCACAAAAAAAGAGTTTTATATTCATGCATATATGATATGCTTGAGATGTTTAGTTATAATCATATTATATGATTCTGCTTCTATATCTTAGAGATATGATAAGATGCCATAATTAGTTGTTATGATTATTAAGATACAACTATTATAGTGCATCATTGTGACTAATTGAATTGGGATGTGTTTAAGACTATTAAAATTCTCATAAAAATCATATTAAGTCATAGTGTTGTGAACCAAAAACTGACCTATTTTTTTGAATCAATTAATCAATTGGAGTCTAAGGAGTATTTCAAGTGTGGTGGTTATTTAATTGGTTCTATTGCTGGCCTGGCCAATTTTATTGGTGTCTAAGAAACACAATGGGGGGACCCCCACCAATCTTAATACTTTTCTGACCAATTAGATTAGTTCGAATCTTGAATGAAAGTAGCTTAGTGTTTTAAACACTACTAAGGGCCTTCCTTCATGCTAGGTTAATGTTACATCATGAACAATAGCTAATTTATAATATTACCATAAGGCTTGTCATAAAGATTGATATAACATAATCCTGGTGCATAAAAGATGCTTACGGCAAATTTGGATATACTGCTTTGTTATGCTAACACAAGAGCAATTATATTCGATTTTGACTGTATTGAAATGAAGGGTCTTACTTAACTAAAATATTATAGCTTGTTGTGTTAACACAAAGCTAATAATATTTTAGAGACCAAGATAAAATATTGATAATTGCATGAGATGTAATTGAAAAAAGTTTCCTACCTATGAACTCATTAGGGTTTGTTGTATTAATACAAGATCGTTATGAGGAATTAGGATCTCAATCTCACTAAGATTAATAAAAAATATATCTCATTTACCATAGGAGAGGGCTATAGTATCCGATAAAATAGTGGGAGACATAACTAGTTTAAAAATCCTCATCTAGTTATGCATGTCAAACATGAGTGGTCTGCTTATACTATTATTTTTATGTAGATTTAAGTCTACATTATGGCTTCTTCATTTTCACCCCATGATATCATAGATAAAACTATGTTGATCGATACAACTATGTGGATTGGTTGAGAAACTAACAAATTAGATTTATATCGAAAAAGAACTTTGATATTCTGGATATTTCTGACCCTAGATTGGTCAGTAATAATGAGAAAGTAATGATGTTTGTATGGATATTATTTGTGGCAAATTTGAAAATTGAGAGTATAATTGCAAGAATAATCTTGTAAGATTGAAGTAGGGTGCAAGTGTAACACCAAAAGGTGTGTATATGATACGGACCTATTTTTTATTGAGTGATTCAGACTCTGATATTTGGGTATTGGATACCACCTGTGGATCGCACTTTTGTAGTTTGTTACTGCAACTACAAAATATCAAAGATCTGAAAAGAGGTAACCTCGAGCTTTATGGCGCAAGTGGAGAGTCCATTAGCATAGAGACTGTGGAAACCTGTATACTTGATTTACCTTCGGACAAAACTTTAAAATTAAAAGACTGTTATTACATACCAAAGGTCATTAGAAATATTGTTTCTATACCTTTGTTATTAAAACAAGGTTATGAAATGAAGCTAATGAAAAAGGGATGCTCCATTTTTTTTTCTAATAAATTTTATAGCAATGGTTATATTGATAACAATCTTTTAATTCTTGCACTCAATAAAAATATTTTTCATATTAAAAGAAATATGAAAAGAAAGAGAGAAAATATGAATATCACATATCTCTGGCATTATCGTCTTGATCATATTAGTGAGTCAAGGATAAACAAGTTATACAAAGAAGAATTTTTTGACCCAAATGATTATGAATCATTGAAAACTTATAAATCTTTTCTCATGGGTAAGATGACCAAGACTCCATTTTCTAGATATGGAGAGAGGATAAGTGAGTTGTTAGCTCTAGTACATATAGATGTATATGGACCGATAGCAACTCAGGTCAGAAGAAGATACTCCTATTTTTATAGATGATTTATTAAGGTTCAGATATGTGTATCTTATGAAACATAAATTCAAAGCCTTTGATAAGTTCAAGGAGTACCAAGGTATGGTCGAGAAATAAACTGAAAAAAAGTATCAAGCTTTTTTGATCTGATTGAGGAGGAGAATACTTATCCATTGAATTTCTTGATCATCTTAAAAGCAAAGGTATTCTCTCTGAATGAATCCCTCCTAATACACCTCAGTTAAATGGTGTAGCAGAAAGAAGAAATCGTACTATGATGGATATGATACGGTCCATGATATGCTTCATTGATCTCCCAATATCTTTCTAGGGATAATGCCCTAGAGACTGCCACATATATATTAAACAGAATACCTTCAAAGTCTGTTGCAAGCATTCCAAGGAAGCCTAATCTTAAATATCTTAAGACTTAGGGCTGTCCTACTTATGTCAAAAATATTTTTTGGATATAAGCTTAGTGCTAGATCAGACAAGTGTAGGTTTGTAGAGTATCTTAAGAAAATTAATGGATATTATTTCTACCATCCTACTGAACAAAAGGTGTTTGTTAGTAGGCATGCTACTTTCTTGAAACATGAATTTATCTAAGAAGGAGGCAATGGGAGGAATATTGAACTTATAAAAGTTCATGATCTACAAATCGATCCAAAAATACCAGTGGTTGGACCACAAAAGATCCTCAATCTAAAGTACCCAAGGATGAGGTACGTCCACACTATACACCTCCTCTTCGAAGGTCAGATAGAGTGCGTCAAACATCTTTGAGATATAATTTTGTCATTGAGAATGACAATTCGATCAACATCATTCAGAATGTTGATCCACTGACCTATTCGAAAGCTGTCATGAGTAGAGACTCAAACAGATGACTGAAAACTATGAAATCTGAGATAGACTCGATGAATACCAACCAAGTGTAGACCTTGGTTGATGCACCTGAGGGTGTGACCCCAATATAGGATGCAAGTGGGTCTTCAAAAGGAAGATCAGAGTAGATAGCCAAAGAGAAACCTACAAAGCTAGGTTAGTGGTGAAGGGTTTCAGTCAAAGGCAAGGAATTGACTATGATGAAACCTTCTCATCGGTGGCTATGCTCAAGTCCGTCTGGATTTTGCTTGCTATAACGGCATACTACGATTATGAAATCTGATAGATGGATGTCAAGACCAATTTTCAATAGTAATCTAGAAGAAGAGGTCTATATGACTCAGCCAGAGAGATTTATCTCTAGTGGGAGAGCAAATCAAGTATGCAGGCTAATAAGATCCATCTATGGATTGAAACAGATTTTGAGGAGCTGGAACATCCGATTTGATATGACAGTCAAAGAGTTTGACTTTATCAAAAATATAGATAAACCATGTGTATATAAGAAGACAAGTGGAAGTGTTATTATCTTTTTGGTTCTGTATGTCGTTGACATACTGCTTATTGGGAATGATATCCCAATGATGCAATCGATCAAGACTTGGCTATCAAATAAGTTTTTTATAAAAGACTAGGGTGAAGCATCCTATATATACTGGATATAAAGATCTATAAAGATAGATCTAAAAGGATGTTAGGCTTATCCCAGTCACAGTATATAGACCTCATATTAAAGAGATTTAATATGGAGGCAAGTAAGAAAGGTTACTTGTCTATAAGTTATGGTATACGTCTCTCTAAAAAAATATCCTAAGACACCAGAAGAGAGGAAAAAGATGAATAAAATTTCTTATGCTTCGGCTGTGGGATCAATTATGTATGCCATGCTATGTACCAAGCCTGATGTAGCTTATGCTTTGGGCATAGCTAGTAGATTTCAGACTGATCTAAGGAAGGATCATTGAAAAGCAGATAATAGTAAGTCAATATCAGGATATGTGTTTATCCTAATTGATGGAGCAGTGAGTTGAAAGAGTTCCAAGCAGCAGATAGTAGCTGACTCAATTACTGAGCCAGAGTATGTTGCTGCTAATGAAGCCATTAAGGAAGCTGTCTGGATGAAGAAACTCATCATGGATTTAAGAGTCATTCCTAAGATTGAAGGACCGATGTCACTCTATTTTGATAACACTAAGGCCGTTATTCAAGATAAGAAACCTAGGTCTTATTATAAATTCAAGCACCTCCTCAAACGTTTCCATCTCGTTAGAGACAAGATGTCCTTAAACGAGTAGATAGAAAGAACAATACAGCAGACCCATTCACTAAGGCCAAACCACAGCAGCTATATGATTGCCATCTTGATTGTATGAGATACAAAGGTGATTGGTTTTAGTGCAAGTGGGAGATTGAAAGAAGAGTGCCCTATAAGCCAATTGCAAGTGTGTTGCGATGGGACTTTCTTTAAAATTTTTCAACTCATGAAATTATATTTATTATTTGAGGTATTGATTCATCATATTAGCTGTATCTTATTATGTCTAAGATTATGATGAACCCCAAAGATTAGGACAATGATTTTAGGAGACATGAATGGGTCATGCTAGTGAGATCTAAAATCTTAAAATCCTAATCTTAAATATTTTTGATCATAGAAGCATTGAGTCGAGGATCAATATTCTGGATAGACTGGCACATCCTATGTATGCTCAATGGAGAGGGTGGCAGATCTCATTAGCCACTTGTGTGAGACACTAATACAAGGATGTGGGTGCTTATTTGGGAAATGAGTTCACTGAATTAACTCGAAGAAAGAGAACATCTTATGGAAGTCTTATTTGTATGTCAAAGATAATTCTCCAAGTGGGAGTTGTGCAAGTAATCCTTGGACCTGAAACTACCATGAAATCTTATGCACATGAACTCATATTTTGGTTCATATCCAGATATGACTTTAAGACATGTATGGGGTATTCTGGATATGGTGGAGTGTGTATGAAGGTTGTGAGTAGGTCAATATGGAATCGATTACTCCTAGTAAAAGGAGATCACATCCTGTGTATTCTCAATCCTAGATGACTCAGAAAAGTCTTTTAGCCAAAAGCAGGAAGGAGATTAGAAAAAATTTCTAATGCTTCTTCATTGGAGTTATCATTGGTTAATTAAGAATCGATATGAATATGTGTTTGAGTTTGACATGATTCCATACTCATGAACATATTTAGGGTGCAAGGATGATCGAAAGATTGAATTTACGGTAATTTACCACTGAAGGGTATATTTAGTATTTTCATCAAATTCTATATCTTCTGGATAGTCATGATACATTACTAGATATCAATCTTGACTTGTAAGTTTTTGATTGAATTAAAGAGTTTAATTCGATCGCCAAGTAGAAAGGATTCTAGTTGTTGAACTCGAGTTAGCTCGATTGGATCTAAATCGATTAGATTGAAATCTAATCAAATTTGATCAACTTATATCCAGACCTACTATTGGCCAGATGTAGAACCCAATGGAGCACACACATATAGAAATTGGCCAAGAACCCTTTTGAAAAAGATTGACTGGAATTTTGGATTCAATCAGGGTTCCGGTAAGCATGCTAGCACGTGTGAAAACTCTTGCTCCTTTGGAGACCAATTTGGTCCCATCCCTTGCTAATTAGCTAGCCCAATTTGGTAGACATTTGGATCAGGTCATATCACCTGGATGCAGCCCAAATTGGGGCACCACATCCCATGTTAACACCAATTATGAAGAGTCCAAGTTGTGGTGGACTCTTGGTGCAAAACAGGTTCTGCGTACAAGTATTGGCATGGGCAGAAGAAAAAATATTATTTTTTTATATGATTAAAGTATGTGTAGTAGTCTATATCACCCTCCATCCTCTAGTACACATCTCAAAATATGAGATATATATTTTTTTAATTTTTAGAAAAAATAAAAAATTGGAAAAAGAAGGATGTCTCGCGCATGCGTGCAGAAGCATCGCATCTCTCTGTGATTTGGAGAGTCTTTCTTCCAATCAAATGCTTTTAGATTGGAACAATTTTTGGTGATAATATTTTACATTTGATAAGATATTTTCTCTAATTTTTTTGGAATTTTTCCAAACTTATCTAGATGCCAAATGGATACCATAAGTTTGTCCTAATGTCTACGCACGTGGTGATCAGCACTCTCATGAAGAGGTGCAAGGATAGTATCCTTCCGTCAGAATTTTATTACTATTTTTGATTTTCTAAAATTTATATTGAATCTCCAATCCATGTAAATTTTTGAAAATTTTTTTGATTTGAGAAGGGATGTGAAAACATCCCTTCTTTGGTTACACGCGCTCCGACCAGGATGCTGATCGATGTATCATGGATAAGAGTCCTTCTGCTTGAAGGAACTCTTATCTCTGATAATCAGATCAGATATGCCTTCTGGATAAGGCATGTCCCTCTCTTTTGGTATCCCTCTGGTGGCTATAAATAGGTTGGGATGCTGGGTATCCAAAGAATTAAGAAGGGGTTTCCAATTTCTCTCCGATTGCTCTCCTTTCTTTCTTACAACCTATCTTAGTTTTAGGACAAGGCTTTGGGATTTAAGACAAGGCTTTGGGATTTAAGACAAAGCCTTATCTAATCCTAACAAGAGTTGTAAAGATCCTAAAAAAGGAGAATCAGAAGTCGAAAGGAGATTCTAAGAGGGTGATGTCAGATTCTTGAAGAAACCTGATTGGTATGAGGCTAGTCAAGTTCTAGGGGCTAGAACTTTTGAAGCAAGATGAAGGAGCGCTGTCTTTGGTTCAATTTCTGTGTGGATCACCATTGAAGGATAGACACTTGGACACCTTATAAAAATTGAGATTAGCACTGCAGGTATTCTTCTTATCCTAATTTATATTTATTATGCTTTAATTATTATAGTCAAGAGTTTCTGGGCATTAAGGCTTCCGGTGCATTGGGTATTTTGAATAAAAATTTTAAACATCTAACCCTTCCGCTGTGCTATCGGAACCCAACATCAAGTGCATATCCTTAAAAAGAGATCGACAAAGTTGCAAACCCCATCATGGATCGAACTATATCCAACAAGGTTCGATTCCTCATTTTTGAGATGCCATTATGTTGTGGTATCCCTGGAGGGGTCTATTGGGAGAGAATTCCATTCTCTCCTAGATATGTCAGAAATTCACTAGAGAGATATTCACCTCCTCGATCAGATCGAAGAGTTTTAATATTTTTTTTAGTTTATTTCTCTACTTCATTACGGAACTGTTTGAACATTTCAAACGATTCGGATTTATGTTTTATCAAGTAGACGTATCCATACCTAGATCATCTGTGAATGTAATAAAATAGCTATACCCTCCTTTGGCACATGTGCTCATGGGTCCACATACATCAGTATGTATCAGACCTAGCATATCACTGGCTCATTCATCTTTTCTCGTAAAAGGTAAATTGGTCATCTTTTCAAGCAAACAAGACTCATAGTTAGGTAATGATTCATAATCATCTTTATCTAGAATTTCTTCTTGAGCTAACCTGTTCTTCCTATTTTTGTTGATATGACCTAGTCTACAATGTCAAAGGTAGGCATTCGTGACATCATCTATTCTAGGATGTTTGTTTGAAATGTACATTACATTAGGCCTAGATACAACATAGATACCATTGTTCAACTGTCCATGCAAAATTATAACACTATTTAAAATGATATCACAAAAAAAAAAAATTTATTAATATTTCATAATTGAAATTGGCCAAAAGGCCTATAGAAATAATATTTTAAAAAAAATTAGGATAGTAATGACACACATCAAGAATAATGTACTGAGACTTGAATACAAACTTGATGATTCATAAAGGTAGAACTAGAACTGATCTTCTATCTTCAACATTCAGAAATCTCTCATCATCTCTAAATCTCTTAATGACTTGAAGACCTTGCAATGAATTGCAAATGTGAATAGGGCTACCGGTATCCAATACCCAGGTTATTGCATTAAAAAAAGAGAAGTTACAAGGTATTATCACATAAGTACCTTGTCCAGCAACTGATTGCTTCTTCTTCTTTGGCCTATTCAGATTAAGAAAAGCTATATATTGAGGATAATTCCTCTTCTAGTGATTCTGCTTCTTGCAAAAGAAGTACTCTGCCTGACTTTGATTAGTCTTGAACTTAGATTTCTGAGACTGACTCCCAGCACCAGGCACCTTCTTGTTCTTCTTCTTTTTCCTTTTCTTAAAGGGACGATGACTATCTGAAGAAGATCCTCCCACTAGATTCACCGTCTCCTTATGGAGCTGATGATCTATCTCAAAAGTCTGTAGCAACCCCAACAGACCGTGGTAGTTGATTATAGGCTTCGTCATTCTAAAATAACTGAGGAACGGTAGGTAGGACTTGGGTAGGGAGTTCAGGATTGCATCCTTCCCCAGCTGTTCGTGCAAGGAGGAGCCGAGTTTGCTCAATTTTTCAATCTGCTTGATCATGTATAATACATGATCGATAACAAATGCACCCTCCCTTATTTGGGCATTGAAAACAACCAGTCTTGTGCCGCTCAATGTCGTCAGGAGTACTAAAAGAATCTCTCAACACTTGAAGCATTTTCTCTGACTGAGCCTCTTTAAATTTTCGACTGAATTTGTCATTCATAAAGGCCCGCATAATACAAGAACCGTGGTGCAGTCATTGAGCCACTTTAGATAAGTGTCTCAGACTGCACCTCGGATGTTGGGAGCAGACTTCTCAGGTGTTGGATCCATTATCACATAAAGGATCCTCTCGTTCTCTAGGACTATCTTTAATTTTCAATATCAATTATCGAAATTCGATCTAATAAGCTTCTCACTGTCTAACAGTGATCAGAGTGATGAGTTTGAGGCCATATCTGCACACACAAGAAAAACACAAAACCTAATTAGTATAAGAATTTGTTAATCCTAAAGACATGGACTTTAGTCTAAAGATTCTTTCACTATTTTATATGAATTGATAGCCTCTACCTCCGATTCGAGAAATTATCTTAATTTTTTAGTAGATACTAGAATCTACACAGACTATATATAGGCTCGAGGATAACTCGATCAACCCATACGCACCTATGGGTAGGTTCTCAATCAATTATTTCTCCAAATAACTTCTAGTATTTAATTTAGCCCCAAATTTTATTTCAGTAGGCGATAGGCCTCCACTGAAAGTTTTGGTTAGGTCAAACCATTAATATGAACCTACTCAGTTATTCTACCTAATGACTGATCAGGTCTGAGGATGACTCGATCAACCTAACCATCATCAAATAGTTCAAAGAGTCATCATACGATAAATGATAATTCTTTTATTTTGAGTGAACACCAGATGGATGGCGCCTGCAATGTCAATCATAAATAATGGATCCATTATCATTCACCTTAATGAGAGGCTATGATCTAGTTATCACTATAACTAGCTCATTTTAGTGATCTAATAATTTAGAAGATTTAGTTAGTTTAAAGAAGAAAAGAGAAGAAAAGATCAATCAATAAATCATAATCCGTCCACTGACTTCACCAAGTCACTGAATCGGATTAGGTCATGCTGATTGAACTGGCACCTAGATCAGTCACATTGATCAACCTTAGTGGCATGGGCTAACTCAAATCACTTAACGATCTAACCAAATACTAGTCTATCAAATTGGCCAGATAAGTGAGATCGGTGGGAGGGTCTGCTAAGCTTGCCTTAGACACCATCGAAATGGCCAGGTAAGCCACTCCCAATTAAATACTACCGATCGAAATGCCAAATCTATCTTAAACACTAATTAGTTAACTACTTTTGATTTGATCAATCTAATAATTTGGGTTCAACCACTGAGCCATAATCAAGGTCCATTTGGTCTAATCAAAGATATGGACTTGACCATCTACAACTATTGTATTAAAGAAACCTTGATTAATCTAATTTAACATTTGGTTAGACTTAATCAATTTCTCTACATGATCAATTAATTCTTTGATTCCAACCTTAGGTCTAACCCAATTAAAGAGAAGGACCTGATTTGAGCTAACTCATGCCCCATATTTTATGCAATGTCATTAGATCTAAATCACAATTCTAGATCTATTGGGTTTAACACTGAATTTTTAATTAAGTTTTGCATCAACATGGTTAAGGTTTTGAAAATAATTTTTTCATGTAAATCTTTTATATCAAATCATAAAATCTTTTAAATCAAATCTAATTTTTTTTATAATTTTAAATCAAAATAATTTTGATTAAATAAGATTAGATGTAACTAGTTTCTTCACAACTTGCATCACATACAATAACACCTAGGATTTCAAGATCTAAGATTTTGTAAGAAAGTAAGTTTTTTCTTTTCACTTTCTTCTTCATAAGACCTCATAGAGACACCCCTATATGCCATGAAGAGCACCCCATTGAATGGGAGGAGAGGATCATGAAATTCTACTTGCTCCTATGACCGAACAGCTTGACGATTATCCAATCCGAGTACTTTACTACTTAAAATATCTAATCTAAATAAATAATTATTAGATCTAAAAATAAATTTATTTAGATCTAATTTAAATCATAAATAATTAGATCTAATAAAAAAATCAGATCTAAAGTCATATTGATTCATATCAAAACAACCATGCTCTGATACCAGTTGAAGGAAGTATGCGGTAGTGCAGCACATATAATTTTAAAATTTTATGCAGTAAAAATAATAGATTAAATAATTTAATCCTAATTATATATATAAGATTCTATCTTAGACTATCATATCATGATCTTTGATATAAAAAAATATACTTTAAATCTGAAAATAAAAATTACATCGATCTCATTAATGCTGAAATTCTAGATCTAACTTTTAGATCTACCATATGAATCAAAATAAGTTAAAGATCATTACCAAACAAATTTGATCTTGATCTCCTCTGATCCAATGGTTTGAGAAGGTATTCTTCAAATCACTCATAGTCACACAGAGTCATTTGACCTCTACCGGAAGATCCACGCGAAGACAGGTGCAAATCAGGGACTTGGAGGTGCTAGCCTGCAAGCAACTTTGACAGCAGATTTGTTCCTTCTTCTTCAAGTACCTTGGACACTCCAAAGTAAGAGAGGATCAAAAGGAGGAATAGAGGAGGAGAAGAAGAGGATCTAAAAATAAAAAATACCAAGGGAATGATCATTGGACATCCAAGAGAGAGGACCTCTTTTTATAAACTAAGAATTAGGATTTTCCAAAGAAGGGCACCGAGAGTCAATGCCAAAACTTCCTTTTGGCATCTCAAAAAATTTCAAAAAAATCTTTAGAATATGGAGAGAGATTTTAAAGTCTAACATGCTATAAATATTTCTCCAAAAAAAATAAAAAAAATAAATATGATGCCAATAATATTCTATATAAAAAAAATCTCTTTCCTAGTTTACCTCTTATCTCTAATTCGGATCACATTCGAATTAGACAAGAGATAATATTATGACTCATCAGCTATAGCTACCCACTCTTATTGGATCCTCTATCATGATGTCAAAAAATACAATCGAAATCTAATTAGGCATGAAGAAATTGGCATGGATCCAGGTGTGGCGTAAAAGATAATATAGTCCTAGTTAACGAGGACTCTTCATTTTCAATTCTGATTCTAATCCAAATCAAATTTAGATTGAACCCAGTGATAGAAATAAATCTAATCTAATTAAAAATTTAAATATCTCATCAAATTTCTAACATAATTAGAAATTAGTCGAGTCAAAATTCTAATCGAATCAGGATCAAATTTTTCTTATAATCGGGCTCGATCATATCAAATCCAATCAGAGTCGAACTAAGTCTGATTCAATTAGACTTATTCCAAAGCTTTTTGCTTAATCAAATTGAGTCAATTAATAATCTAATTACTAATTAATTCTTTAAAAATAGTAGTCTCAGTCCTAATGGGACTCTCCCTCAGAGTCCTAATCGGAGTAGGGCTTTTCACTAGAGTCACAATCCAATTGGACTCTTCAGCCATCTGATCTGATCAAATCTTCTAATGTGTGAGACTCCATAGGTTCGAACCTAAGTCAGTAGTATAGAAATAACTTTCTATTCCAATCAATGTAACTATTTAGCAATGATGACCCAACAAACAGATAGATCGAAGTATTGTAAAGCAACCTTCTAGAATGTACTGACGTATAATTACTGTATAATTCATCCCTTTGACCCAAATGCTCAAGGCGACCAAGGTTTAACTGTCAACCCTAATTTAGTCAACCATATTATATTTTAATCTTTCAAATTCATCTCATGGATTATCCTGACCAAGATTTTACTGAATTGAAATACACTGATGCATATCTCCTACTAATTTAGAGGGGTCAATTCCATCTTGACTCACACACCGACTTGATAAGTACTTAACTGCACCCAGTAGCCTTTCAATATTGAGTTAGAAATTCAGATGGTCCTGTACTAAAATATATTAAGTTGTCTATAAGTCACCATAGTGGTCTCAGGTCAAAGGACACTTATACCCACACCCTTTACGAGCTACTCTTGACAGCAGAGGGCTTGGTACATGGTCACGTTCAATGCGAATGTGCTCCTATATTCAATTTGTATGCTATAACAGTATCTCTACACTCTTTAATTAAGAAGATAACCAACTCATATGGTACACAACTACCTACACTTGATATCGCTATCATCCTAGTAGTAGCGTATCGTTTGGCCATGAATATTTTTAAGGACTTAATGATAAATCCTCCTTTATCGATTAATCGTGGTCCCAAAGACTTCATTACAACACAGGAGTTCAAAGATAGATAATTTATAATAAAAATGTTAAATAATTTTTATTAATAAAAATTTATATATAATTTACAAGATGAGCACAATTATCTAACGATTGGCTTTGGGAGATATTTCTCAATAGTTTTAATATTTCAAACGATTCGAACTTATGTTTCATCAAGTAGACGTATCCATACCTAGATAGGTTATCTGTAAATGTAATAAAATAGCTATACCCTCCTCTGGCATATGTGCTCATGGGTCCACATGTTGGAAATTGTGTCCTAAAACCAATTGTGTGACGATTGAGTTTATCCTTGTATATGAATTATTGTTTAATGAATAAAAATTATTCTGATATTTTTCATCACAAAGTAACATCTTCCTTGAACTCTTGTGTTGTGATGAAGTCCTTAGAACTATACTAGTGTGCGATAAAGAGAGGATTTATTATATAGTTCTTAAACATGTTCGCGATCAAATGATACGTCATTACAGAATGATGATGTTTATCAAGTAGAGGTCATTGTGTGCCATATGGATTGGTTATCCTTTTAACCAAGGAGTGTGGTGACATTGGTATGTGTTGAAAAATATGTCTCAAAAGTCAATCGTCAGTCTGTTGACGGTTGAGCAATCTTGTATTATAATTGATTTGCTAATAAATAAAATATATTTTTGATATTTTCATCATAAGTTTTTATCTTCTAATGAACTCCATTGTTGTGATGAAATCCTTAAGACTATTTGGGTTCGAGAAAGAGAAGATTTATCGATTAGTCCTTAAAACTGTTCACGATCAAATGATAGGCTCTTAATAAGGATGATAGCTTCTATCGAGCATAAGTCGCTGTAGGCTATATGGGTTGGTTGTCTTCTTAACCAAAGAGTGTCGAGATATGGATATGCTATACAGATGAGATATAAGGATATATCGTCGTTGAATGTGACCAACTCTAGAGCATTTTGCTGTCGAGAATATCTCTGATCGAATATAGGTATAAGTATCCTTTAGACCTGAGATCGTCTCAGTGACTTGCAAGCAAGTCACTGTGCTTTGGTACTGGATTAACTAAATTTCTAATTCAGTGACGAAAGGCTTCTGGGCACAGTCAAGTACTTGCGAAGTCAGAGTGTGATCAAGATGGGATTGACCACTTCAAGAGTTGGAGAAGAATGAGTCATTGTATTTCAATTTAGCAAATCCTTGGTCAGGATAATCTATCAGATGGATTTGATATTTTGAAATACAATGTGGACAACCTGATCAGAGTTGACAGTTGAACTCTGAGGTGCTCTATAAATATTTTAGTCAAGGAGATGAATTATATGGAAACTATATCCGCATGGGTTCTAAGGATGTTGTTCTACACATTCGACCTATCCGACCGTCAGATACCATTACTAGATGGTCACTTCGATTGGTACAAAAATTTATTCTTATGCTATCAGTTTAGGTTCAGACCTATGAGCTCACACACATTAGAGTTTACAATCCGATCAGATGGTTGATCAATGATTGAGAATCATTCTAGGGTTAAACGATCAATACGATTGACATTTAACCTAGTGCAAATATTGCAGGAGGATCGATTAGCAATTTGATTGCCAATTGGTTTAATTTTATTAAGTCAATGAGCTGAGATTAAGTTTAATTGAATATAATTTAATTAGATTTGGTTTGGACTTGATTGGATCAAGTTCAATTGATTTATTGGATAAGCCAAGTGCAAAAAAAAATTAGTCCTAGTTCAATTAGGACTTGAGTCAACCTAATTTCTAATTCGATTAAAAAATTTAAATCTAATTTAATCTAATTAAATTAGATTTTTAATTAGATTAAGATCTATTTTAATTGGATTGATTTGGTTTTGATTTGATTTGGTTTGAGAAACCAAATTTGAATAAGTCATAGATTGAATCCTAGTAAGACTAGGATTCCACCTTGCGCTACCTTAGGCCCCCACGCCCACTCTTTCTTATTTTATGTGACAAAACCTTCTCTCCTAGGCATTCATGCATACCCAAAGCTTTCCACTCTTTCTTTCTTACATGAAATATGGTTGTGGACCAAGTTAAAGTAGGAATTAGTTTGGATTTCAAATTCTATGAGATAGAATTTTAGGAAACCAAAACTCTTTCCTTATGGCACTGATTTTATCCAGATTTTTTTTAAAATTTTTATAAATTTTATGGCACATATTGTGCATCCTTTGTTGGTGGTCCATGATAGAAAAAGAAGGAGAGGACACCCAAGAGTTGGGTACCTCTTGTCTTGTCCTGTTTGGATTTTTCTTGACTAGGTATTTGACCTAGACAAGGATTCTTCATATCTCTTTATTTAAGATGAATTTCTTCTTAAACCTTTTGTGGATTATAGAGCATTGAGAGACCTTTGGGGTATGTAAAAATTAAGGAGAAAGAGTGTTGGGGCATGAAGATATAATAGACACAAAACTAAGTATCTGGGTTAGAGCAAAGAGAAGAAGAAGAGGATCTTCTTCTAGGATTGCTGAGTTCACCTCTTCTCTTCCTCCATCTATGAGTTTTCTGAGAGTGTCTCACATCTAAAACTCTTTTTCTTACTTCTCATCTTTAGAAGAGTCTAAATCAAGAAGAAGAAGGCATCTGATCGACCATCAAAGAAGGATCAGCACAGTACTAGCATACTGTGCTGATTGCCTGGACCAGGACTTCTGATCGTGATTCGTGGGCTCATGTGGATGACTCCTAGAGGTCGGATATGTGTGCAACTCACAACATCATCCTCAAGCCTGGATCAGCAAAGTTAGAACATCTAACTTGCAAGGTAATAGATCTAATCTATTATATTTTACATACATTAGATGTAGTATAGAAACATGTTGATATAATCAACATGTAGTTCTTACTCTTTAAATTTTAATTTTTGATTTAATGTCATGTAATAATCATGTAATAGGATCTTAGATCTAGAGATTCTCTAATTTTATAAGATAAATTTTGATTTATTTTACTCTTTCGCTACCTGATCTTGAAAATGTTTCAAGATCTAACCCTGAAACCCTAGATCTGGTTCCTTCAGTATGACATACAGGTGAGATATAGGAGTACATCATCACTGAATAAGTGACTCACCTATTGAGTATTCTGCTGTCAAGAGCTACTTATGAAACATATAGGTATAAGTATTTTTCAGACCTAAGATCACTATAGTGACTTGCAAGCAACTCACTGTGCTTTGATGCTAGACTATCTAGATTTTTAATGCAATGACGGAAGGCTACTGGGTACAGTCAAGTACTTGTGAAGTCTATGTGTGGATCAAGATGGGATTGATCCCTCCAAATTATTAGAGTTGATGTATCACTATATTTTAATTTAGCAAAGCTTTGGCAAGATAATCCATGAGATGGATTTGAAAGGTTAAAATACAATGTAGATGAAGCAATCTCGATTGATAGTTAATCTGAGACCATCCTAGAGCATTTAGGGTCAAAAAGATAAATTATGTGGTAACCATGTGTATAGATTCTAAAATATTTTATTATGATAATTTGACCTATCTGGATGTCAGAAATCATTGCTAGATGGTATCTTGATTAGTGCAGGAGTTGGTTCCTGTGCTACCAGCTTAGCATTTAAACCTATGGAGTCACGCACACAAGTCAAATAAAGTAGAAAAGAATTGGCCAATATTTATATGTCCAATTTGAAAGTACTTGACTTGATTGAACATATAAGCTAACTTGATTGAAAATTAAGTTATGGGTCAAACGGGATTGAAGAGTTGACCATGTCTAGCTAGCACTACACATGAGATTTAGGTTCAATCTCAGGGATGAATAATTTTTGATCTATGATCCATGGAGCATATGAAAGGTTGGATTTAAATGTTAATATAGTTGAAAATCTTTTTTTTTCTCAAGATACTCTTAGAGAATAAGAAGAAATAGGAGGATGTTGATTTCTACGCTAGAAATCATAAGAAGAACCTTTTCTTCTCTTTTCTTTCTAAAATCCATGTACCAAATCTCTATAATAGAGATGTAAAAATTTTGTCCAACTTTTAAACAAGAAGAAAAGGAGAAACCCATATCTAAACATGAATAAAGGAGAGAGAGAGATGTCCTAACAACCAACTTTTGGTTGTGTAAGAAAGAAGGACATGGAAAACCAAAATACCTCATGCCCATGGCCCTTGACGTCGCACCTCTCTCCCTTATTTTTCTCCATGCACATCCTCTGATTTTTGGGCATCAAAAACTTGATCACATCTAGTCTTACACGTCCAATGATGCATAGTTTAAATAGGGAAGAGATAGAGTTAGACTTTGGATAGAAAATAAGACTCCAAATCACTTAGGATTCTAACCCTTTTGATGCTGCCCAACATCTTATTTTGTGCACCCTATATATCACACAGAAGAAAGAATTTCTCATGGATTATTACATGTTAATTAGGGAGAGGGCGTGGACCTCTTACACGCACAAAATCATGGAGAAAAATAGGCATCAAATCTTGTTGGATGTGGGCTTTGTTTGGCACATGGAAAGGAAGTCTTTCAATCTCATGGGACTCTATTTTTGGTAACTGTTTTAAACTCAATAAAACTCCAATCAATCCTAATCATATTAGAACTTGATTAGACCCAAATAGATGGAAAATCAAATCTAATTTGGAGCCCAAACTATTTAGATTAGATGTCATCTAATTGGAGAAGGAGTCCTAGTCCTTTTAGACTCTCTCTTGGTGCCTGAGTCAAACTCAATTTAATCCTAATCCAATTAGAATTTGATACACCCATAGAAATGAGAATTTTTAGTCTAAATAAAAACTCATACATCCTAATCTAATTAGAAATTAAGTCAAACTCAAATCCTAATTCAAATAGAAATCATTCTCCCATGCAATTTAGGTTATCTTATAATCCAATCAGGTTTGATCAAATCAAATCATGTCAAGTCAAATTAAATTTAATTTAATTAGACTTGATGCAAACCCCATAGCTCAATCAAACTGAGCCACTTAGCAATCTAATTAACAATTAATCCTCTTTTAACTCACTAACTCTTTAGCGAGATACATAATATAACTTTTGCATTAGATCAATCATCAACCAAATTGATAATCAAATCCTGTCATTATTCATAATCATAATTCAACCATCTGATTAGTCAAAAATCTCTTTGTGTGTGACCTCATAGATTCTATTCTATCTGATAGTGAGATATATTGTGATCTCTATCACAATATCACTGAAACTCTTTTCAATGAGTTGGAACAATTTCAACTCGCCCACCAAGTATCATCGATCATCAAGATGATGCTCGTGGGTCTCACAATCTACTAGTGACATCAACAGTATGTAGTGGCAATCCATCAAAATAAAAGATAATGAACCTCTAGGTGCAATTAACATATGATACAGTCCCTCTATCGTGAGTCTCGATCAGATGGCAAGTCATGGATAAATCGTCAAATCTCATCGTCAGTCATATGATAGATTCAATTAGCTCGAGTCCATATGTGATTCTATAAAAAAAAATTTTCATCAATCACACTGCTATGGCCATAGACTTAAGGACTCAGCCTCTTAAATCTCATAGGACTACTTTCTTCTGTTAGGATCGATAGATTCCATCTTGATGCACACCCTACTTCTACAGTGGACCAACTTCGCCAACATCCACTATAAGGACTCATTGAGACCCATGTTGATGTGTCCGTCAAACTCAAGCAGCCTCACTACGAGTAGTAATACCATCTTATGTCAAAAGATCAGTCATACAACTGCAGCATCAAGAAAGTCACGAACGAGTGAGCAGACATCTATATGACTTTTCGTGTTGATCATGCTCAGTGCTAGTGTTCTCTAACAACCATCTGTACTCTCGCTCCAGTGTCACTATATCGTAGACTCGAGATCCATCTATCTGAAGAAAGCGATCCGTACACTAGTCTATCTGGATCAATCACCATCCCCATAATAATCCTATGATCAGGAGCAATTTAGGAATCAACCATCAATGATACATGTCTTAAATTTTTAATTCTTTGAGAATATATGTCATCATCTTGTTAATCTCTTGAATAATTCATAGATACATAAAATATGAATGGTAATATAAATGTCCATAAAGTATAAAAATATGTCCTAGAATTATAATATGCATCAGCCAAGATTGGCTTCTAGGAAATACATCCAACACAATCAGCATCATATCAAGTGCTGGTCGGCCAAAGAGTGAGAGAGTCCCAATAAAAATAGGACTCCTAGGATCTCATCCAAAAAAGATCCAATTCGAATCTAATTCGAAGCTGGTTCGAAATAATTTTGAAAGGCTATCAATTTTAAACTATTTAGGACTTTAGAACCAGGTCTAACTTGAAATTTTGAATCCAATTAAGTCTAATTAAATCAGATCTTTAGATCATAGATTAAAAACTGTTCATCTCCGAGATTGAACCTGATCCTCATGTGTAGTGCTAGCTAGACATAGTCAACTCTTCAATCTCTTTTGACCCATAACTTAATTCTCAATCAAGTTAGTTTATATGTTCAATCAAGTCAAGTACTTTCAAATTGGATATATAAATATAAGCCAATACTTTTCTACATTGTCTGACTTATGTGCATGACTCCATAAGTTCAAACACTAAATCGATAGCACAGGAACCGATTCCTATACTAATCAAAGCTACCATCTAGCAATAATTTTCGATGTCCGAATAAATCAAATTATCGTAAAAGAATATTCTAGAACCTATACATATGGTTACCGTATAATTCATCCCTTTGGCCCTGAATGCTCTAGGATGATCTAGGTTTAACTGTCAACCCAGAGTGTTTCATCAACATTATATTTTAACCTTTCAAATCTATCTCATGGATTACCCTGACCAAGATTTTACTAAATTAAAATACAATGATGTATCAGCTCCTATAATTCAGAGAGGTCAATTCTATCTTGATCCACATACAAACTTCGTAAGTACTTGACTGTACCCAGTGGTCTTCTATCACTGTATTAGAAATCCATATAGTCTGGCACCAAAGCATAGTGAGTTGCTTGCAAGTCACTATAGTGATCTCATATCTGAGAGATACTTATGTCTATTCTCTTCACAAGCAACTCTTGACAGCAAAATGCTCAGTAGGTGAGTCACTTGTTTCGTGATGATGTACTCCTACATCTCATCTGTATGTCACACTAGTATCATCACACTCCTTAGTTAAGAGGACATCCAACTCATATGGTACACAACGATCTTCACTCGATAAATATCATCATCCTATAATGACGTATCATTCAGTCGCAAACATATTTAAGAACTATATGATAAATCCTCTCTTTATTGTTCACTAACATATTTCTAAGGACTTCATCACAACACAAGAGTTCTACAAAGAAGATGTAACTTTATGATAAAAAATATCAAAATAATTTTTATTTATCAATGAATAATTTATATACAAAAAAAACTCAATCATCACACGATTGATTTTAGAATACAATTCCCAATAACTTCTACTTGGATTAAAGCCAATCGAGACAGTATCTTATACCCATTTTTCATTTAAAGTCATCGAACTCTTTTATCCCGAGAGCTTTAGTAAAAGGGTCGGCTAGGTTCTTCTTTTCATTAATCTTTTGAAGCTCGACATCACCTTGATTCATGATCTCTCGTATCAGGTGATAGCAGTACAGAATATGCTTAGTGCGCTAGTGTGACTTTGGTTCTTTCACTTGAGCTATGGCACCAGAGTTGTCACAATACAGCAGGATAAGGCGATCAATAGAAGGTATAACTTCTAGCTCCATGATGAATTTTTGCAACCACACCACCTCCTTTGCAGCATCCGATGCAGCATTGTATTCTACTTCACATACAGATTCACCACAATATCTTGTTTGGAACTCTTCCAGCAAATAGCTCCTCCATTCAAGGTAAATACGTAGCCCGACATGCTTCTGCTGTCATTACAATCTGGCTGAAAATTGAAATCAGTATATCCCATAAGTTTCAGGTCAGTATCTCCATAGATAAACCATTGGTCTTTAGTATTTCTCAAATACTTAAGGATTGCCTTCACAACCTTTCAATGATTTTTATCTGGATCAGACTGGTACCTACTCACTACCCTTGGTGAATAGGCCATATCAAGCCTTGTACACATCATGACGTATATAATAGATCCCACTGTTGAAGTATATGATATTCTACTCATACGCTCTCTCTCCTCAGGGATTGTCGGATAATCTTTCTTGGAGAGATCAATTCCATGGCCTATCGAAAGATAGCCTCTCTTGAAATTCTTCATATTGAACTGCTTCAACATGGTATCGATGTACGTGGATTGAAACAATCCAAGCAACCTTCTAGATCTATTCTTATAGATCTTCATCCCTAGGATGTAGGATGCTTCTCCCAAGTCCTTCATGGAGAACTGTAATGATAACTATAGCTTCACACTCTATAAAGTCAGGATGTCATTTTCTAGTAATAGTATGTTATCCATATACAGTACAAAAAAGATGACTATAGAATCGATAGTCCACTTATAGATGCAAGGCTCTTCTCCATTCCTAACGAAGTTATACGTTTTGATCATCTTATCAAAATGCATGTTCCAACTCCTAGACATCTACTGAAGTCCATAAATAGACCTATTTAGCTTGTATACTTTTGACTCATCTATGGATGTGAACCCTTCAGACTGTATCATATACACCTCTTCTTCCACCTCCCTATTAAAGAAAATGATTTTGACATCCATTTGCTAGATTTCATAATCTAAGTGTCCAGCTATAGCAAGTATAATTCGAATGGACTTGAACATTGCCACAGGAGAGAAGTCTCATCATAGTCAATATCATCATGCTGACAGTAACTTTTGACAACTAGATGGGCTTTATAAATCTCTACCTTTCCATCCGTTCTTTTTTTCTTTTTGAAAATCTATTTACACCCTATGAATTTTATCCCTTCGGGCGGATCAACTAGTGTCCATACACTGTTGATCTCTATGGACTCCATTTCGGACTTCATGGCCTCAAGCCATTTTTAGAAATCAGGCATTTACATGGTTTTCATATAGGTGATCGGATCTTCATCATTTTCATCAAGTTCGATGGGGTCACCATCCTAGATCAAAAAATCATAATACCTGTCCGACGAATGTAGTACTCTACCAGATCTCCTTAATGGCACCTTTATTGGCTCCGGATTCGATTCTTCAATAAAATCCAATTTTATGTGTGTCGGTCCTTCCACCTCTTGAACTTTATCAAGTTCAATTTTACAAGCATTAGCTCTTTCTCTAAGAAACTCTTTTTTCAAAAAGATTGCCCTACTGCTGACAAATATCTTTTGCTCTGCAGCAAGATAAAAGTAGTACCTTTTAGTTTCCTTTGGGTACCCTACGAATAAGCATCTATCAAATTTAGGTGTAAGCTTATCTGTCTTTAAATGCTTGACATAAGCTAGACACCCTCAGATCCTAAGGCATGAGAGTACCGACTTACGTCCAGTCCATATCTCGTACGAAGTTTTATCGACAAACTTGCTCGGCACCTTATTCAGAATATAGCAGGTAGTTTTTAGAGCATATCTCCAGAAGGAGATTGACAAACTCGCAAAGCCCATCATAGATCGGACTATATCTAACAAGGTTTGATTCCTCCTTTCAGACATCCCATTATGTTGTGGTGTTCCAAGAGGGGTCCACTGTGAGAGAATTTCATTCTCTTCTAGATATGTCAGAAAATCACTAGTGAGGTATTTACCTCCTTGGTCTAACTAAAGGGTCTTAATACTCTTCCCAATCTGTTTCTCTACTTCAGTACGGAATCATTTGAACATTTCAAATAATTCTGACTTATGCTTTATAAGATAGACATACTCATACCTCGATAGATCATCTGTAAACATAACGAAGTAGTAGTATCCTCCTCTAGCACTTATGTTCAGAGGTCCACATACATCAGTATGTATTAGACCTAGGATATCATTAGCTCTTTCACCTTTTTTCCTAAAAAGTAACTTAGTTATCTTACCAAGTAGATAGAATCACATGTAGGTAATGATTCACAGTCATCTATTTCAAGAATACGTTCCTTGATCAACCTATCAATCCTACTCTTATTCACATGACCAGACCTACAATGCCAAAGGTAAGATTCATTGACATTGTCTATTTTAGAATGTTTACTAGATGTGTACATTACACCAACAGACTGTAATATTATATATGTGTCATCTTAATTGTCCATACATAATTGCAGTATCATTCATAATGATATCACAAATATCATCCTTTATTATAAACTTGAAATCAAGTTTGATCAAAAGGCCTACAGAGATAACATTCATCAGAAAGGAGGGACAATAATGACAATCATCTAACATGACACTACTGGACTTGAAGATAAGCTACAAAATTTTCAAGGTCAGAACTGAAACAAAACTTCCATATCCAACGTTCAGGAACTGCTTGTCCTCTCGAAACTTCCTACATACCTACAGTCCCTACAATGAATTGCATATATTAATCGAACTTTCGATATCCAATACCTGATAGTAGTATCACAAATAGAGAAATTACAAGGAGTTATTACATAAGTACCTTGTGAAGCAACCGTTTGCTTCTTTCTCTTATTATTAGGCCTGTTTGGGTTAAAAGTAGCTACATAAGCAAAATAATTTCTTTTTTAATGACCCACTTCTTACAAAAAAAGAATTCTACCTGGCTTTTGTTGACTTTCGATGATTTTCTCTACTTAGAATCGACGGTACAGGATTTTTGCACCTTCTTCTTCTTCTCTCCTAAAAGATCAACGATCTGCTGATGAACCTCCTACTAAATTTACTGGCTCCTTCTGGAGCTGGTGATCTTTCTCAAAAGTTTACAATAATTCTAGCAAACCATGGTAGTTCACTGTAGGCTTTGTCATTTTATAATGGCTAAAAAGGATAGGTAGGACTTCGGTAGCAAGTTGAGGATTGCATCCTTATCTAACTGTTCATGCAACGAAAAGTTAAGTTTGCTCAGGTATTCAATCTGCTCAATCATATACAATACATGATTGATGACTGAAGTCTCCTCTCACATATGGACATTGAACATTGCGTAGGAGGTTTTGTGTCTCTCCACATCCTTAGGGGTGTTGAAGGACTCATTTAACATTCGAATGATCTGCTCAGGCTGCACATCCTCGAACTTATGACTAAGTTCATTGTTCATAACTGCTCTCATCATACAATGCACAGTCGTTCAGTTATTGAGCCACTTCATGTAAGTGTCTCTCACGGTATGAGGAGCGTTGGCAGTAGATTTTTTAGGTGCCCATTCGTAAGGATATATAGAATCCTCTCATGCTCTAAAATGATCTTTAACTTTTGATACCAGCTATCGAAGTAGGATCCGGTGAGCTTGTCGCTGTCCAATAGCATATGAAGGGATAGTGTGTTAGTCATAGCTGAAAGAAAAAACATAAACCTATTAGTATATGAATTACCTTTTAATCCCAAAGATATGAACTTTAGTCTAAAGGTTCTCCCACTATTTTGTATGAATTAGTAGCCTCTACCTCCAATTCGAAGAATTACATTAATTTCTTAATGGGTACTAAAATTCACACAGACTGCATTCGGGTCTGAGTGTGGCTCAGCCAATCTTAGTGCATCCATGGGTAGATTCATAACTAATTATTTCTCTAAATAACTTCTAACAATTAGGTTTTGCCCCAAACATTCCTTCAGCAGGCATGTGGCACCTTCACTGAAAATCTTGGTTAGGTCCAACCATTAACATGACAACACTAAGTGCATCCAACAAATGAATGTCCGACTCGAGTATGGCTTGACCAACCTGAGCATTGATCTGAAGATACAACAAGATGATCATATGATGAATGATAATTCTAATGTCTAATAGACACCAAGCGTGTGGCACCTCCAATGCCTATTTGGAACATTAGACTCATTATCACGCACCTTAATGGGAGGCTATGAACAAGTTATCCCCATAACTGTATATTTTATGGATCTAATAATTTAGAAGATTTGATTTTATTGATCTGAGAATAAGAGAAGAAGTTGACCTGCAAGTTGTAAATCCTCCCACTAACTTCATCAAGTCATGTAGAGGATTAGACACTAGCTGGTCTAAAGATACCTAAATCAGTTACACTGATTAACCTTAATGGCACGAGTCAGCTTGAATCAACTAGTGACCTAATCAAAACATAATCTACCATGGCCAGATAAGTAAGATCAGTGGGAGGGATGTGCCGTTAACTCACCGTAGATGCATTTAGATGAGTAGCTCCCAATTAAAAATCACTGATCGAATCTACCAGACTTACCTTAGACACCAACTAATTTATTAGTTTTGATTTGATCCACCAGAAGATTCGGACTCAACCATGGAGCTATGATCATGGTCTATTTATTAGGGTCAAAAATATAGACTTGATCAAACCTCAACTATTGAGGTTGATCTAGAAAAATTTTGATCTAATCTAATTCAACACTTGATTAGATTTAGTCAATTTCTCTACTTAGTCTATATGTATTTCTAACCTTAGATCTAACCCATTAGAAGGACCTGATTCAAGCTAACCCTTTGCCCATCATTTTATGTGGTGTCTTAATAATCTTTAATTCTCAAATCTAGATCATTCAAACTTAATTTAAAATTAAGTATGTGAAACGTATGTTTCAGTGTGTAGAACTATTCTACCAAAATTTCAGATGAAGCATACCATATATTTTAATTCATGAAAATAAATTTTCATAATATGTCTAATAATTAAACATGCATAGGTATGATCTAAACTTCATATATACATCGCATGCATCATGATAACTTTTAGATCAATACTGATTACATCCTATATAATATGCTATTCAGATTCTAAAATAATTTTATATCTAAATTTATCTTATTGTAATAAATCATAAATTACTTTAGATCTAATCTAAACATATTTATGATCAAAATAATTTATAAGAATCTATTCATTTTTTTCTTCATAAAACTGGATCACAATGACATCCCTACATATCATAAGAGAACCCATCGAATGGGTGATAAATGGTATATTTTTATATTTATTAAAGGTATTTTTGATATTTTATGGTGCTAATATCTTCTAAAAAATCTAATTTCATAAATAAATTATATTTTCTTACAAAAATAGATAATTTTAAAAAAATATAAAATTAGAATATATTTTAAAAAATAGATATTGATTTAATTGAGTAATTTTAAGTATCAAAATAATAAAAAATTATTAAAAAATTTAATGCATATTTTTTTAATTTTTTAAGCAAAAATCAAAGTAAAAATCAAGTCATAATATCCTAACATATAATTTTTATGGCCTTCGGTGCATGGTGAACCGACCGCACGGTCCACAGAAGCAATGGCACTGTCCACTAGAATAGTTTTGCAGCACACAATGTGGTTCACCAGTGGGCGGAGGAAAGTTTTTGCGATCTGACGATTCAAATCGATTCTGAACTTGATTCGATAGCTGCTATTCATTACCAATTGAGAATAGAAAATCTGAGCACCATCCGATGATCGAAATTCAATCCATCGCTTGATCCGATGGTTGGTATTCATTCTGACTAAGAATAGGAGAGATTTTGCATGATCTGACGGTCAGAATTCAATCAAGAGTATGATCCAATAGCTAATATCGTATCTGACCAAAAAAAGGACTTAAACGCTATGTTTTGGGCTGATCTGTGCAGTCCATTGAAGATCTGACGGCTAGAAATTAATGTTACGGATATTATATAATTTTTAAGAGTTTTAGGACTCCTTTTGCTACCAGAAAAAAGAATAGGAGGTTTGGAAATAAGAATGGAGAGAAGAAAAAATTAGTAGAAAAGTAAAAAAAAAATTAGAGAAAAAAATTAAATAGGTTTAGAGATCCAAGGAAAAGAAGAAGAGAAGTCGGTTCACTCTATGGAGTATGAAGGAAGAAAGAGAGGTCATCAACCATCTTTCCGACCAGACTGTGCTAATCAACTTCAGATCCTTGTTATAATTTTATTTTATTTTATTAATTTTTTAATTTTTTTATAATTAAATTTTAATTTTAATTAATATAAAATTTATTTTATTATATTTTAAATTTTTATCTTTTATTTTTTGTAAGTAGATGCTAGGATCTAGTTAGTAGATCTTAGTATCAATTAATTTTATGCACTTTAAATTTTTATTATTTATTTTTATTATAAATAAAAGCTAGAATCTAAATAGTAGATCTTAGTATCTGATTTATTTTTTATATTTTTAATTTTTATTTTTTGACTTAAATTATTTTTTAAAAAAATTTATATTTTTTTTATAAAATCAAAGATTTTAAATCAAAATTCTGCCTTCTTTGTGGATTCGATCCGACTCACTACTTTCTACATATTTTTAATTTTTATTGAAGTTAGAATTAGATTAATAATCACGGTGTCCTAATGACAACATCATGATCCTATCAATTTTTGACGTCGTTGCCGGGGAACCTATCAATTTTTGGCACCATCGTCAGGGCCTATCAATTTTTGGTGCCGTTATTGGAGAAGGTACCAATTTTAATATTTGATTTTTTTAATTTTCTTGTGAATATAGCTTACTATTTTTTTTATTTTTTTATCTTTTTACAAAAAAAAAGAGATAGAAAGCTTTCAATTTTGCTTGGTGAGATCAATTTTAACCCTAACCCTAACTATTTTTTTTCTAATATTAATTACTTTTTTTTTAAATTAACCTAAAATTCACCCACATAAACCTAATAAAAATCATATGACAAGAGTGGAAACTTAATTGTTTAGAAATATTTATCATCTTATATTTATTTTTGGTGATCGCTGGAGACAAGGTAAGCTTTCAAGTTTGATTAATTTCATACATCTAATTTAGTTGCATAGTACCCCTTGTTTAAAATTGGTTATGCATATTCATCTTAAATCAACTTAAGAGCAATACCCATAATAAGATAAGGTGAGGATTTCATCACTCTTTTTTAGCCCAAAAATAATGAACCAGCATCCTGCATTAACCCTAGCCTAATTAAAATTTAATAGACATTGGCCCCTAGGATTAGTTGAGTTCAGTTTAAGTATTATGGTGAAGTCAAGTGCAAAATAAGTTCGTACTCAATTCTGAAACTGATGTCTAAGACAAGAGGTTACAAAGGCTCAGCCTAAGTAGACACGTGGTTATTTAATTGGTTATGTTAGCTTATTTGGCTAATTTAATTGGTGTCTAAGGCAAGCAATGGGGGGACCCCCATCACCCCATCTCTTACCTGGCTAGTTGAAGAAAGTGAGAACAAATCTAATTTATATTTAGGCTAAGTCACTCTACATCAAACTGTTAGGTCGAAGAAACCCTTAGGTGTCTAGGTTTAATTATTTGCTAACTTGATTGCAATTAACACTTAACCACAACTAATTCTTCTCATCTTTCATCTTTAGGTCTAGGACTTTCTTAAGGATCTCACCTTTAAAACTTCTCTCTTTATTTCTCCTTTCTTCTCTTTCTCCTTCTTCTTTAAAAAAAAAAAATCTGAACCACAAACATTAGGGTTTGCACTGGTATATGCACGGTATAATTTTTTTTATTCTGATCTAGTTGAACTTAATTCTGAAATTAAACGATTGATCTATGTTAAACTTGATAATCAAATTACTGAAAATCCTGAGAACTACTTAGGCAGATGAAAAAATATTTTATTCCTTCCACCTATAATCCATTGATGTTTCCTTTATTCTATGAGATCAAACATTCAGACTCTAGTCCTAAGGTCAATTTGAACCTGATAGCCCAAAAATTAGATAAAATTGACCTTCTTATTGATAAATATGTAGCCCTAGGTCAAAATCTCCTGCACAATATACATCACCTTTCAATTATCAGAAGATTTATTCTATCTGTGCTGGTCCAGCCCATCATGTAAGTGAATATCTCATAGCTGTATAGTTTCTACCTTTTATCCAAGAACAAATTCAAGCTGCTCAAGATTATTCCAATCCTATCAATGACCCATTCTTAAACACATATAACCAAATTAGAGGAACCACCCTAATTTTTCTTGGAGACCCCAGCAGACTCAGGCTTAGATCCAAATTCTTTCTGTGCAAAATTTTCAAAATAGGCCCCAATACTAGAATTATGCCTATAATAGAGGTCAGTCTAGTCAGCCTATCCAGCTACAATATTACAATCAGTCATTATACCCACCTCCTCAACAGATCAATCTAGCCAATGATAGATTTCGTCAACTTCAACAAATGATTATGATCCAACAGCAATTCCTCGTCAGGCTAGAAGCATAAATAGATCAGTTAGCTGAATCTTCCATGAGAAGAGAACTAGGTCAATTGCTGAGCCAACCAATATCGAATTTCAAAAATGACCCACCTATCTACCAACCACCTAGATCTAATCATCAATCCAATGACCCACCTAAGAATTTTCAATTTAAAAATGATAAAGAAATCTCTGAGCTTCAAAGTAGAAAGATTCTTAAGGACCCATATCAAGATCAGGTGAAAAAAGCTACTGATGCTAGCCAAAATGAGAATTTGAAAGAAGAGATTAGTACTGAAATTAACCCAATAAAAGAATCTGAGCCCGAAACTGATACTGATCTAAGTGAAAAAAATAAAGAACCTTCAGTCCTAGAAGTCGATTCTTCTACTCTAGAATCATCACTTCTTTCAGAACAAAAATTGCCCTTGATCACATCTGAGCATTCATGTTTAGAATCAAATGACACCCTTTCGGTATCCAGTGCATTGAACTTAACTCCTAATCTAAAAACTCAATTCATGAGTATTTTAAAAGAATAAATAAAAAAAATTCTCAACAAACAAGGGTCTGTGAATGGGTTTATGAATTAGCTTCTTAATATTGGAAAAATGAAACTGACAAAAAATGAGAACGTGAACTACTTTTTGGAGATTGGCAATAAAATATTGAAATTCATTATAGGCCATCTTTCTAAGATTGGCAATTCAAAACCATTGAAATTTGTCAATCCAATATTTGACATAGGGTAGGTGAGAGAATTAGCATGGTCTGGCTGAAGACGATAAACTTAGTACTTTTTGGGAGGCAACCCAGTTCTAATTTTTGTATTTGCTTTTGCTTTCTTTTATATTTTATTTAGCTTAATCGAGTCTTATTTAGTGTCTTTTGTAGAGATTTGAAGACAATATTGGCTAAGTTGGGAGGAGAACCAATTTTGGAAAGACTTCTAAATTAGGTGACATCTCTCCTTTTCCTTCCTTTTTGTCTGCACCCTTTATTTTTCTTACTCCATTGAGGACAATATCAATTAAGTGGAGGGTAGAGAATAAAAAAAAAAATTTAAAGTCCTCAAGTAAGCTAGTATTTAACATTTAAGCACCTGATTACACTTAAAAATCAAGTTAAACTAAATATTTTTAAAAGAAAATTGATGCACAAACCAAAGAGTTTGTGAGATATTGAGGGATAAAGTATTAAGAAAATCTAATAAAGAGTTAAGTTTAGAACTTAAATAATTTTTTTTGAGTATTTCTAAATTTTCTTATCAGCATCAAAGATGAGTTTACTTCTTATGGACTTGTGTAAAGTAACTATATATTTTTTCATATATTAAAAAATTTTTTTTTAAGTACTTCATGCTGAGTAACCCGGCCTCTTTGCCTAAGCAAGCATTGAGTTTCGCATCAAAATATATAAAAAGCAAAGAAACTTTATTGTAAAGCTAGTTTTAACTTGTAACCTGTTTGATTCGAGCAAATAGGTCCGAGGGGTATTCTATACCTAGTGTCCTAAAGCTATTTGGTTCGAGAGTCATTGGTTGAAAACTCGCTACATGAGTCAAGCAGAAAGTTTAAGGGGTTAAGATATTCAATAGTGGTACAATGTTAAAAAAAAAATCAATAAATGAAGGATGGAAGTAACAATATACTTGTCCATATGAAGATTAATGATTTAGAGATAAAGGTAGGGATAATTTAAAAAAAAATTAAAAAAAATTTAGTATTCTTAGCTTCACTCTCATATTGATTAGTATTAATACTCCAATGACATACCTCACTTACGCTCTATTGAATATCAGTGGTCTTTTTTAAAATTATTTGATGAAATTTGAAACTCTAAGTTAAACAGTACTTAATTCTAAATTCTTTCTTTACTCGAGGATGAGTAAAGTTTAAGTTGGGAGATATGATAAGTGATATATTTTTATATTTATTAAAGATATTTTTGATATTTTATGATGCTAACATCTTCTAAAAAATTTAATTTCATAAATAAATTAAATTTTCTTATAAAAATAAATAATTTTAAAAAAATATAAAATTAAAATATATATTTATAAAAAAATAGATTTTGATTTAATTGAGCAATTTTAAGCACTAAAATAATAAAAAATTATTAAAAAATTTAATACATATTTTTTTAATTTTTTAAGCAAAAATCAAAGCAAAAATTAAGTTAAAATATCTTAAAAAATAAGTTTTATGGCCTTCGATGCACGGTGGACCGACTGCTCGGTCCATAAAAGCAATGGTGCGGTCCACTAGAATAGTTTCGCGGTGCACGACATGGTTCACAGGCAGGCAGAGGAAAGTTATCGTGATTTGATAATTCAAATCGATTCTGAGCTTGATCCGACGGCTGCTATTCGTTATCGATTAAAAATAGAAAATTTGAGCACCATCCGATGGCCGAAATTCAATCCATCGCTTGATCCGATGGCTTGTATTCATCTCGACTAAAAATAGGAGAGATTTTGCACGATCCGATGGTCAGAATTCAATCAAGAGCATGATCCAATGACTAATATTGTATCTGACTGAAAGGACTTAAACGCTACATTTTGGGCTGATCTGAGCGGTCCATTGAAGATCCAACACTCAGAATTAATGTTACAGGTATTATACAATTTTTAAGGATTTTGAGATTTCTTTTGCTATCAGAAAAAGGTAAAAAATTCATCTATAAATAGGAGGTCCAAAAATAAGAGTGGAGAGAAGAAAAAGTCAGTAAAAAAATAAAAAAAATTAGAAAAAAAATTAGATAGGTTTAGGAACCCAAGGAGAAGAAGAAGAAAAGTCGGTTTGCTCTACGAAGTACAAAGGAAGAAGAAGAGGTCATCAATGATCTTTCTGATGAGGCTGTACTGATCAACTTCAGATCTTTGTTATAATTTTATTTTATTTTATTGATCTTTTATTTTTTTTATAATTAAATTTTAATTTTAATTAATACAAAATTTATTTTATTACACTTTAAATTTTTATCTTTTAGTTTTCACAAATAGATGCTAGGATCTAGTTAGTAGATCTTAGTATCAATTTATTTTATACATTTTAAATTCTTATTATTTATTTTTATTGCAAGTAGAAGCTAGGATCTAAATAGTAGATCTTAGTATCTGATTTATTTTTTGTTCTTTTAATTTTTATTTTCTGACTTAAATTATTTTTTTCAAAATTTTATATTTTTTTTATGAAATCAAAGTTTTCAAATCAAAATCCTACCTTCTCTGTAGATTCGATCTAACTCGCTATTTTTTACGTATTTTTAATTTTTATTGAAGTCAAAATTAGATTAATAATCATGATGTTCTAACGACAACATCGTGATCCTATCAATGGGTAAGAGAGAGATTAATCTCTTTGATCTCTTATGATCAGACAGTCTGATGATCTCATCAATCTAAGTACTAGGCTATTAAGATCTAAAATCTAATTTCATATGTAATCACATCAACATATAATTTTGATAAAATAGTTTATGTCACGAACATGTCTTTGATCTCATCAACCATATTTTTCATCTAATCTAATTAGATTTGATGCATCATATACATTATATCAAATCTAAAATATATCTTATGCAGATTATGAAACATCAATTTTAGATCTAATATCATATAGAAAATTAATTAGATACAAACATGAATGCATAATGACTAAATTTTTGGTTAAATCTATTGTGGTGTAGTGTTGAATTTGATTAGAATTCAGATCTAAATATCCATCAAAATAGATCTATTTTAGATCTGAAATAAGTCTCACTTTATAACCGATATAACTGTTGGGTTTCAGTGGCACAGTGAAAAGACTAGGTATTTAAAATTTTTTATTCGAAACACCCGATGCACCGAAAATCCTAATGTCCAAAAATCTTTGACTATAATAATCAAAGTATAATAAATTAAACTTGGATAAGAAGTATACCTATAGCGCTAATCCTAATTTTCACAAGGCATCCAAGTGTCCGCCCTCCAACGGTGATGTACACGAAAATTGAATCAAAGACAGCGCTCCTTCTTCACCTTGCTTCAAGAGTTCTAGCCCCTAGAACTCGACTAGTCCTGTATTGGTCAGGTTTCTCCAAGAACTTGACTCCACCCTCTCAAAATTTCCTCTGAACTTTTGATTCTCTTTTTTTAGGACCCTCACAATCCTTGTTAGGACTAGATAAGGCTTCATCTTAAATTCCAAAGCCTTGTCCTAAAACTAAGATAGGTTGCAAGAAAGAAAAGTGAGCAACGGAGATAAAATTGAAAACTCGATCTGAATACCTCGGACACCCAGCACCTAGGCCAATTTATAGCCACCAGAGAGATACCAAAAGAGAGAGACATGCCTCACAAAAAAAAATTTATCTGATCTGATTATCAGAGATAAGAGTTCCTTCAAGCAAAAGGACTCTTATCAATGATATGTCGATCAGCACCCTCATCTGCACGTGCAACCAGAGAAGGGATGTTTTCATATCCCTTCTCAAATCAAAATAATTCATAAAAATCCATGTGGATAGGGAATTCAATCCTAATCTCAAATCACTTAATAAGGAGATCAACAAATCCATAAAAAGAAGTGATCCTCTCACCTCTTCATGTGAGTGCTGATCACCATGCGTGCATGCACGTGAGGAAGTTTCCAACATCCGTTTGGCCATCTGATAATTTAGAAAATTTTCAAAAAAATTATTAAAAATAGATTATCAAATGTGAAATATTATTACAAAAAATTGTTATAATTTAAAAGCATTTGATTAGGAGAAGGACTCTCCAAAATGTGGAGAGATGCGATGCTTTTGCACGCACGCGAGAGAGACCCTTCTCATTTTTAATTTTTCTTCACCTCAAAAATTTTAGAAATAATCCATATCATATTTTAAGATGTGCATCAGAGGATGAAAGGTGATATGTGCTACACATGCATCTTAATCCCATGCTAGAAGGACTCTTTTCTTCTGCTCACGCCAACATGTATTTGCAAAACCTATTTTGCACCAAGAGTCCACCACAACTTGGACTCTTCATAAATAGCGTTAATTTGGGATTTGATGCTCTAATTTGGGCTACTTCTAGGTGGCATGACCTGATCCAAATGCTCACCAAATTGAGCTAGCTAATTAGCAAGGGATGAGATCAAATTGATCTCCAAAAAAGCTAGGGTTTCCACATATGCTAGCATGCTTATCAAAATCCTGATTGAATCCAAAATTTCAATCAACCTTTTTCAAAAGGATCCTTGGCCAATTTCTATATGTGTATGATCGATTGGATTTCACATCTAGCCAATAGTAGATTTGGATACTAGTTGATCTAATTTGATTAGACTTCAATCTAATCGATTAAGGTCCAATCGAGCTAACTCGAGCTCAACAATTAGAATCCTTTCTAATTGACGATCAAATTAAATTCTTTAATTTGATCAAACTTAAAAGTCAAGATTGACATCTAGCAATATATTATGACTATTTAAAAAATATAAAATTTGATAAAAATACCAAATATACTCTTCAATGGTAAGTTACCATGCAATTCAATCCTTCGATCATCCCAGCACTCTAAATATGTTCATGAGTATAGAATCATGTCAAACTCAAATACACATTCATATCGATTTTCAATTAACCAATGATGACTTTGATGAAGAAGCATTAGAAACTCTTTCTAATCTCCTTCCTACTTTTAGCAAAAAAATTTTTTTTGAGTCATTTAGGATTGAAAATACATAGGATGCGATCTCCTCTTACTAGGAGTGATCGATTCTATGTTGACCTACTCACAATCTTTATACACACTCCTACCATATTTAGAACATCCCGTACATATCTTAAAAGTCATACTTGAGTATGAACCAAAATATGGATTCATGTGCATAAGATTTCATGATAATCTTGGGTCTAAGGATCACTTACACAACTTCCACTTAGAGAACCATCTTTGACATGCAAATAAGGCTTCCATAAGATGTTCTCTTTCATCGAGTCAATTCAGTGGACTCATTTCTCAAATGAGCACCCACATCCTTGTATTAGTGTCCCATACAAGTGGCTAGGGAGATCTGCCACCTTCTCCATCGAGCATACATAGAATGTGTCAGTTTATCCTAAACATTGATCCCCGATTCAACGTTCCTACGATCAGAAATATTTTAGATTAGAATTTTAGGATTTTAGATCTCACTAGCATGACCTATTCATGTCTCCTAAAATTATTGTCCTAATCTTTGGAGTTCATCATAATCTTAGTCATAATAAGATGTAGCTAAAATGATGAATCAATATCTCATTTTATTATCAAATAATAAATATTATTACATGAGTTAAAAAATCATAAAGAAAAATCCTATCGCAACACACTTGCGATTGGCTTATAGGGCACTCTTCTTTCAATCTCCTACTTGCACTAAAGCCAATCGCCTTTGTATCTCATACAATCAAGATGGCGATAAAATAGCTATTGTGGTATGGCCTTAGTGAATGGATCTACTATATTATTCTTTGTATCTACTCGTTCCAGGACAATATCTTGTCTCTAACAAGATAGAAGCGTCTGAGGATGTGCTTAGATTTTTAATGAGACCTAGGTTCTTTAGATTGAATAATAGCCCCAGTGTTATCATAATAAAGTGGCACTAATCCTTCAATCTCAGGAACGATTCCTAAATTCATGATGAATTTTTTCATCCAAACAGCTTCCTTAATGGCTCACTAGCAGCGATGTACTTTATCTCAGTAATTGAGTCAGCTACTGTCTGCTGCTTGAAACTCTTCTAACTCACTACCCCACCATTTAGGATAAACATATACTCTGATATTGACTTGCTA
The DNA here is from genome assembly GCF_000442705.2 of Elaeis guineensis. NCBI lineage: Eukaryota > Viridiplantae > Streptophyta > Magnoliopsida > Arecales > Arecaceae > Elaeis > Elaeis guineensis. The sequence continues at coordinate 80,337,652 of NC_025998.2, forward strand.
TCATCTAGATCAGATTGAAAACTAGAATCTATATATCCCTCTACTTTCAACTCTGATCCTTCACCATATATGAGAAAAATATCTTTAGTCCTTCTTAGGTACTTCAGAATATTTTTCAGAGCTTTCCAATGATCTTTCTCTGGATCAGCTTGAAATTTGTCAGCTATGCCCAAAACATAAGCTACATCAGGCCTGGTATATAGTATGGCATACATAATAGATCCCACTACCGAAGTATAAGGGATTTCATTCATCCTCTTCTTCTCTTCTGGTGTCTTAGGATACATTTTCTTTGAGAGACGTATACCATAACTTATAGGTAGGTAACCTCTCTTACTTTCCTCCATATTAACCCTTTTTAATATGAGATCTATGTATCGTAACTGGGATAAGCCTAACATCCTTTTAGATCTATTTCTATAGATCTTTATACCAAGTATATAGGATGCTTCATCCAAGTCTTTCATGAAAAACTTATTCGATAGCCAAGTCTTGATCGATTGCATCATTGGGATATCATTCTCAATGAGCAATATATCACCGACATACTGAACCAAGAAGATAATAACACTCCCACTTATCTTCTTATACACACATGGTTCATCTTTATTTTTGATAAAGCCAAACTCTTTGACTGTCATATCAAATCGAATGTTCCAACTCCTCGGAGTCAGCTTCAATCCATAAATGGATCTCTTTAGCTTGCATACTTGATTTGCCCTCCCACTTGAGATAAATCCCTCTGACTGAATCATACAGACCTCTTTCTCTAGATTACCATTGAGAAAAATGGTCTTGACTTCCATCTGTCAGATCTCATAATCGTAGTATGCCGCTATAGCTAGCACAATCTGGATGGACTTGAGTATAGCCACTGGTGAGAAGATTTTATCATAATCAATTTCTTATCTTTGTCTGAAACTCTTTGCCACCAACCTAACTTTGTAGATTTCTACTTGGCCATCTGCTCCAATCTTCTTCTTGAAGATCCACTTGCACCCTATTGGAGTCACACCCTTAGGTGCACCAACCAAGGTCCACACTTGGTTGGTATACATAGAGTCTATTTAGGATTTCATGGCTTCTAGCCACTTGTCCGAGTCTCTACTCATGATAGCTTTCGAATAGGTCACTGGATCATTATCCTGAATAACATTATCGTATTGTCATTATCAATGATAAAACCATATCTCAAAGGTACTTGACGTACTCTATCTGACCTTTGGAGAGAAGATGTGTGCTATGGATGTACCTCATCCTTGAGTATTTTTGATTGAGGACCTTCTTGTGGTTCAACCATAGGTATTTATAGATTGGTTTGTAGATTATGAACTTCCATATGTTCAATATTCCTCCCACTGCCTTCTTCTTGGATGAATTTATTTTTTAAAAAAATGACGTGCCTACTAACAAATGCCTTTTGTTCAGTAGGATGGTAGAAGTAGTATCCACTAGTTTTCTTAGGATACCCTACAAACCTATACTTGTCTGATCTAGTACTAAGCTTATGTCCAAAATATTTCTGACATAAGTAGGACAGCCCCAAATCTTAAGATATTTAAGATTAAGCTTCTTTCCCTTCCATATCTCATATGGTGTGCTTGCAACAAACTTTGAAGGTACTCTGTTTAAAATATATGTCGTAGTCTCTAGGACATATCTCCAGAAAGATATTGGAAGATCAGTGAAGCACATTATGGACCGCACCATATTCATCAAAGTATGATTCCTCCTTTCTGCTACACTATTTAACTAGAATGTATAAGGAGGGGTCCATTCAGAGAGAATACCTTTACTTTTAAGATGATCAAAAAATTTACTGGATAAGTATTCTCCTCCTCGATCAGATCGAAGAACCTTGATATTTTTTTAGTTTATTTTTCGACCATACATTGATACTCCTTGAACTTATCAAAGACTTCAAATTTATGTTTCATAAGATACACATATCCGAACCTTGATAAATCATCTGTAAAGATGATAAAATAAGAGTATCCTCCCTTGGCCTGATTTGTTAGCAGTCCACATACATTTATATGTACTGAGGCTAACAACTTATTCACCCTCTCTCCATATCCAAAAAATAGAGTTTTAATTATCTTACCCATGAGACAAGATTCACAGGTTCTCAATGATTCATAATCATACAGGTCAAAGAATTCTTCTTTGTATAACTTGTTTATCTTTGACTAACTAATATGACCAAGACGACAATACCAAAGATATGTGATATTCACATCTTCTCTCTTTCTTTTCATATTTCTTTCAATATGAAAAATATTTTCATTAAGTACAAGAATTAAAAGATTGTTATCAATATAACAACTACCATAAAATTCATTAGAAAAGAAAATGAAACATCCATTTCCCATTAGCCTTATTTCATAACCTTGTTTTAATATCAAAGGTATAGAAATAATATTTCTAATGACCTTTGACATGTAATAATAGTATTTTAATTCTAAAATTTTGCCCAAAGATAAATCAAGCATAAAGGTTTCCACAGTCTCTGTACTAATGGACTCTCCACTTGCACTATAAAACTCAAGGTCACCTCTTTTCATACCTTTGATATTCTATAGTCGCTGTAATAAATTACAAATATGCGATCCACAAGTGGTATACAATATCCAAATATCAGAGTCTGAGCCACTCAATAGAAAATAGATCTGTATCATATATACACCTTTTGATGCTACACTTGCACTCTGCTTCAATCTTGCAAGACTATTCTTACAATTATAATCCCAATGTCCAAATTTGCCACAAAATGAACAGGTAATATCCTTATGGATATCTATTACCTTCTCATTATTTCAGACCATCTCAAGATCAAAAATATCCAGAATATCAGAGTTCTTCTCCGATATGAACCTAACTTTTAAGTTCCTCAATCAATCTACATAGTTTGGATCGGTCAACATATTTTCATGCAGTAAAAATAAAGAAGCCATAATGTAGACTTAAATCTACATAAATAAGAATAATAGTATAAGCAGACTACTCATGTTTAACATGCATAACTAGATAAGATCTTTTATACTAGTTATGTCTTCCACTATTTTATCGAATACCATAGCCCTCTTCTATGGTAAACAAGAAACCATAATCTAGTTTATTTATGGGGTTGAGATCCTAATCCCTCAATGAAGCTTTGTGGATATCATAATAAATCTCAATGAGTTTAAAGGTAGAAAAGTCTATCCAATTATATCTCATACAACTCTCAACATAATTCTGCCTCTAAAACTACTTATAGCCTTATGGATATCACAACAAACTATAATATTTTTAGTTAAGTCAGATCTTTCATTTCCATATAGTCATATCTGAAAAATACTGTCCTTGTAGATATCAAAACAAAGCAACATATTCAAAATATACTGTAAAGCATCTAATATGCACCAAGACAAACCCACATCAATCCCCACAGCAAATCTTGTGGATATCACAACAACCCTACTATGGTTTTTGACGGACTATTGACTAGGCATGAAGGAAGGCATATGTAGTGTTCAAAATACTGAGCTACCTTCATTCAATATTCGAACTAATTCAACTGGTTAGAAAAGTGTTAAGATTGATGGGGGTCCCCCCATTGCTTTTCTTATACATCAATAAAATTGGCCAGACCAGTAACAGAACTAATTAAATAACCACCACACTTGAAATACTTCTTAGACACCAATTGATTAATTGATTCAAAAAATAAGTCAGCTACTGGTTCACAATACTATGACTTAATATAATTTTTATGAGAGCTTTAATGATCTCAAGCACATCCTAATTCAAGCAATCATATGTTGGAGCACGATCTCGACTCCTCCCACGGACCTTGGGTGTAGCAGAACCAGCAACGAATAGATCTGGAGTCATCTGGACACAATTCAAGGCCCTTGATGAAATCAGCCTGGTTGCTATCTTCCTCATCAGCCTTTCGTTCCAGATGAAGAACGCCTCTGAAACTACCTCTAAAAAATCTAAGATCTGGTACCCAACTAGATTAGACCTGAACCAAGGTCCTCCAGTTCATAGATCTCAAATTGGGATATTTTAGATGGAGAAGAAGATAGATGGAAACAGACATCGCAGATCTGTCCTGCTGCAGCCTTTCTTGTAGATCTGTTGATGGAGATCTCACCCACACCTTAAACGACCTCAGATCAACTCCAGATCTGAGAGAGACTTGTACCAACCTCTTCTCAAGAGATTTCAAATCCTGAACCTAGTGTTTGGGCACCTGCAAGAGGGGGAGAGTAGATCTGGTAGGCGGCTGCAAGGGAGAAGGGGCTAGCGCCTCCCCTTCTTCTCTTTCCTTTTATGGATTGGCAGCAAGAAACCCTAGGGTTTCTTGCTCCTGGGGCATGGAAGATGGCTGGAGGGAGAGGGAGAAGAGAGAGAGAGACTTGAGAGAAAGAGTTGTCTATTTTCTTGGCTTAATCAAACCTATACAAGTACATGTATATATAAACACCGGGTCAAGTGACCCAAACCCAAAACTCCCTTGACCAACTCTATGGGAGATTAGGTTAACCCAAGCCCATGTACACCCATGACTTGACCTAATCTCACCTCTCCTGGACCCAGACCTGGTCCATAAAGAGTTGGTCCCTTGAGGCCCACATAACCTAGACCTCAAGAACCCGAAAGGCCCACAGCCTTTCAACCTAGGGCCCAACTAGCCCTAGAGTCTCCATGAAGCCCTCATGAATGATGGACCTTGGCCTTAGCCTTGGTACCCTAGGCCTTGAGCACACCACCTGGATCACAATAATCTCCACCTTGGTGTCCCAAGGCCTCAACCAGCTCCACTCTGTCCATCAACCGAATCAGCTCAACACATCTCTGAAAGCTGTCCCATGGAAGTACCTTCATAAGTGCATCAGCTGGGTTTTCCTTGGTGTGTACCTTTACCAGCTCCACCTCGCCATCCTCTACAAGCTCCCTGATCTGATGATATTGAATGTCGATGTGCTTTATCCTTGCATGATAGACTGAGTTATGTGCTAGTAGAAGTGCACTCTGGCTGTCACAGTGCACTCTAATGGCCTCCTGAGTAAGGCCCATCTCCGTCAACAAATCCTTCAGCCAAATTGCCTCCTTAGCTGCTTCTATCAGCCCGATGTATTCTGCCTCTGTAGTGGATAGGGCCGTGATAGGCTGCAGACTCGATCTCCAAGAAATAGGACCTCCATACAGGCTAAAGATGAAGCCTATCGTAGACCTCCGGGTATCCACATCTCCATCGAAGTCTGCATCTACATAACCGCCAATCAACCCCTGAGCCTCCCTGGATATGTCAGAGTATCCCACTGCACCTCCTCACTGTCCGTAGCAGATGCCAACTCCAACTGAACCTGCCAAGTATCTAAATATCCACTTTAGAGCTCTCCAGTGCTCCCTGCCAGGCTGCGCCATGAACCTGCTAACCTGACTCACTGCATGAGCGATGTCTGGCCTACAACAGACCATCGCATACATCAAGCTCCCAACTCCTGAAGCATAAGGAACCTTCTCCATCTCCTGAGCCTCCACCTCAGTCTGTGGTGCCATGGTCTTCGAGAGTCTGAAGTGACCGGCAAGTGGCAGCTCCACCGGCTTTGCTCCCTTCATCCCGAACCTCTCTAAGACCTTCTGTATGTAGCCCCCCTGAGATAGATGCAGCACCCTCCGGGCTCGGTCTCTAAAAAACTTCATGCTTAGGATCTTCCTTGCAGGGCCCAAATCCTTCATCTCAAACTCCCGAGATAAGGATTCCTTCAGATCCTGCACAACCTTCCTACTCTTGCATGCTATAAGCATGTCATCCACATACAAGAGTAGGAACAACCTAGAACCATCCTCAAGAGACTGAACATAAACACAAGGATCAAACTCGCACCTGGAAAGTCCAATGCTGCATACATAGGAGTCGAACAGCTTGTACCATTACCTCGGCGACTGCTTCAGCCCGTACAGCGACTTCTGCAACAGACAGACCTTTCCCTCTGATCCTGGATCCCTGAAATCGGGTGGCTGCTCCATGTAAATCCTCTCCTCCAAATGCCCATGGAGGAACGCCATCTTGACATCCATCTGCTCCAGCTCTAAATCTTGAGCTGCTACGATGCTCAGCAACACTCTGATGGAAGTGTATCTGCCGACGGGAGAGAAGACCTCGCTGAAGTTGATGCCTTCCTTCTGAGAGTATCCCTTGGCCACTAACCTCACCTTGAATCTGATACCTCCCTGCTCTAAAGTTCCTTCCTTGTGACTGTAGACCCATTTGCAGCCAATGGGCCTCTTCCCCTGTGGCAACTGCACCAATCGTCACGTCTGGTTCTTGTGGAGAGACTGCATCTCCTCGAACATCGCCTGGACCCACCGCTCTCTGTCCTGGCTCTCAATAGTCTCCTGATACATATATGGGTCTCCATTCACTGTCACCAGGGCATGCGACAGTGTCTCCTCGAAGCCATATCGGTCAGGTTGCCTGATGGTCCTCTTGGGCTTGTGTAGGGCAACACCGATATCAGTCCTCGGTCCAGCTCGCTCCTGCTGGACCTCTCTGCCTCGATCATCCGTCCGAGTCCTCTCCACCTGTGGAGACACCTTAGGTAGGTGCTCCACCTAAATATCATATCCTCCAGTAGTACCTGCAAGAGGCAAAATCAAAGAGGTTAGCTGTCCAACAGTGCCCTGCTGGACCTCCTCCTGCTCCTCCATGCCTGCTCGCCTCCGTAGGACTGACTCCTCATCAAAAGTCATATCCCGACTAGTGATGACCTTCTTTTCCAAGGGATCCCATAGCCTGTATCCCTTGACTCCTCGTGGATAGCCTAGAAACACCGCCTTGCATGATCTGGCGTCTAGCTTGCTCCGCTCACCAGCTCCAATGTGCACATAGGCCGTGCACCCAAATACCCATAGATGGCCCAGCCCAACTGTCCTCCCAGACCACACCTCCTCTGGAAGCCTGCCATCCAACCTGGTGTGAGGTGACCGATTGACCAAGTAACCCGCTGCATCAACTGTGTCAACCCAGAACTCCTTTGGAAGCCCTGCCTGCAGCCTCATGCATCGTGCCTTTTCCAAAAGTGTTCTGTTCATCCTCTCGGCCACCCCATTCTGCTGTGGAGTCCCCCTAACTGAGAAGTGTCTCCTGATCCCACACTCCTCACAGTAGTCTTGGAGCTCTCTGCTAGTGTACTCCTCGCCATTATCTGACCTCAGACACTTCACGCTCCTCCCCTGCTCCTTCTCCACCTCAGCTCTCCAGATCTTGAACTTGGTGAAGACCTCTGACTTCTCTCTCATGAAGTAAATCCAGAGCTTCCTTGAGAAATCATCAATCAGGGTCATGAAGTATCTGGCCCCATTCCTAGCTAAAACTGGTGCTGGTCCCCATACATCCGTGTATACTAACTCCAAAGGGGCTGCACTCCGGGCTGTACTAATGGTGAACTGAATTCTTCTCTACTTTTCCATCTGGCAAGGCTCACAGATCTCCCCTGTAGCACCATCCTTCAGATCAGAGATGAGTCCTCTCCTGCTCAACTCCCTCAGCCCTCTGTCACCCATGTGGCCTAGGCGGTAGTGCTACATCCTGTAAGCCCCCTGCTGGTCCTGTGCTACAGCTGCTGCATCAGACTCTCCGATCACCACAGATCCCTCCATACGATAGAGGTTATTGTCCAACCTCCTGCCTCTCATCACTACCATAGCTCCATTGGAGATGTTCAGTACTCCGCTTCTAGCCCTACTGCTGAAGCTGTATCCACTGCGCTCCAAGTAGCCAAGTGACACCAGATTCTTTTCCAGCTCCGGGATGTGCTTTACATTTATCAATGTCCTCACAATCCCATCAAACATCCTCACCCTGACTGTCCCTATCCCAGCCACCTTGCAAGGATGATTGTCGCCTAGAGTCACTGATCCCTCATCTATCTTGGTGTATGTCGCAAACCAAGACCTGTGTGGTGTGTAGTGATGTGAGCACGCAGAGTCTAGTGTCCACTCCTCTGTGTAATACCTGTGACCATCTGATACCACAAGTAGATCATCCTCTACCTGCTGCCCAGCAACTGCACTCACTGATTCTGAGCCACTTCTTTCTCCCTTCTTTCTCTTCCATAGTGGACATTCTCGCTTGAAGTGCCCGAACTCGTTGCACTTGAAGCATTTCATCTCTTTCTTTCCCTTCCTGGACTTGGACCGCCCCCTGGACTTGCTTCTGCCTCTGCCTCTACCTATCCTCTCCCCTACTGCCAAACCCTCCTGGGGAGCCCGATCTCTGGTCAACTTTTTTCTTTGCTCATTAGACCTCAGCACCGAGACCATGTCCTCATATTCCAGAGTCTCCTTGCCGTAGAGCAGTGTAGTCACCAAAGAGTCATATGATCCTGGTAGTGAACACAAAAGCAACAGGGACTTATCCTCCTCATCCAGCTTCACCCAAATATTCATCAACTCCATGCACAACTGGTCGAACTTTTGAATGTGGCCAATCACATCAGATCCCTCCTGCATCCGAAGATTGTACAACCTCTTCTTCAGCATTAGCTTGTTGCACATATTCTTCCCCATATACATGGTGTGCAACTTCGACCAAAGGCCCTTCGGGGTCTTTTCTTCCAGCACCGAATACAACGCCGCATCCGCCAAACATTCTCTGATCACCGAGCATACTTTCTTCTCCAATGATGCCCACTGTCTATCTGTCATTCCCTCAGACTTCTCATCCAAAGCTTGATCCAGATCTGCTTGCACCAGAAGATCCTCCATCTGGATTTTCCACATGAAAAAATTTTTCTTGCCATCAAACTTCTCAAACTCGACCTTCATATTGCTGCCCATGACTGGATCTAAGCCAAACAAGCAATATAAAATCAAGAAGTATAGAATATGCCTTGATGGTACCTTGCTAAAAATTTTCAGCACTTGGGATCTTCAACTTCTCGCACTTGGAACCGCTTCCTCACCATCGTGGCTCTAATACCAACTGTTGGAGCATAATCTCACTCCTCCCATAGACCTTGGGTGCAGTGGAACCAGCAACGAATAGATCTGGAGTCATCTGGACACGATTCAAGGCCCTTGATGAAATCAGCCTGGTTGCTGTCTTCTTCATCAGCCTTTCGTTCCAGATGAAGAATGCCTCTGAAAATACCTCTAAAAAATCCAAGATCTGGTACCCAATCAGATTAGACCTGGATCGAGGTCCTTCAATTTGTAGATCTCAAATCGGAGCATTTTAGATGGGGAAGAAGATAGATGGAAACAGTGTAGGAACCAAATCTAGGGTTTCAGGGTTAGATCTTGAAACTTTTTCAAGATCATACAGCGAAAGACTAAAATAAATCAAAATTATTTTTTAAAATCAAAGAATCTCTAGATCTAAGATCCTATTATATGATTATTACATAGCATTAAATCAAAAATTAAAATATATAAATATAGCATGAACTACATATTGATCATAGCAACATGTTTCTATACTACATCTAATGTATGTATTAAACAATAGATCAGATCTATTACCTTGCAAGTTAGACGTTCTAACCTCACTGATCTGGGCTTGAGGATGATGTTATAAGCTGCACACGCATCCGACCTCTAGGAGTTGTCCACACGAGCCCACAAATCTCGATCAGAAGTCCTGCTTCAGGAAATCAGCACAGTATGCTAGTACTGCGCTGATCCTTCTTTGATGGTTGATCAGGTGCCTCCTTCTTCTTGATTTGGACTCTTCCAAAGATGAAAAGTAGAAGAAGGAGTTTCAAATCTAAGACACTCTCAGAAAACTCAAGATGGAGGGAGGAAAGATATAAAAACAAACAACCCTAGAAGAAGACCCTCTTCTTCTTCTCGTTTCTCTCTCTAGACACTCTAACTTGTGTCTTTTATATCTCCATGATCCAAAGGTCTTTCTTTCTGATTTTTGGATGGACCAAATATCTCTCAAATATCTATCTTCTCCAAAAATTTCATAAAGAATCTCTTTTTATATAGAGAGATATGATAGAGTCCTTGTCTAGGTCAAATACCTAGTCAAGGCTTATACAAACATGGCAAGTTAAGGGGCGCCCAACTCTTGAGCACCTCCTCCTTATTTTTATACATGGATCACTATCAAAGGGTGCATAATATATACCCTAAAATCCACAAAAATTCCAAAAAAAATTTGGATAGATTCAGTGCAAAATTGAAAGAGTTTTGGATTTCTAAAACTCTATCTCATAGAATTCAAAATCCAAACTTATTCCTTTTTGATTTGATCCAAACCACCTTCCGTGTAAGAAAGAAGAGAGGAGACCTTTTGTGAATGTGGGAGAGACCTAGGAGAGGGCTTTTGTCACACAAAATAAGAGAAGATTGGCGTTGAATGAGAGAGAGGGCGTGGGGAAGGCTTATGTGGTGCAAGGTGGAATCCTAGTCTTACTTGGATTCTATCTTATGACTTATTTTAATTTGGTTTCTCAAACCAAATCAAACCAAAATTAGATCAACCTAATTAAAATAAATCTTAATCCAATTAAAAACTTAATTTAATCAGATTAAATTAGATTTAAATCTGATTTAATTTTTTAATCAAATTAGAAATTAGATTGACCCAAGTCCTAGTTGAACTAGGACTAGTTTTTTCTTGCACTTGGCTTATCCAATAAACCAATTGAACTTGATCCAATCAAGCTCAAATCAAATCTAATTAAATCATATTTAATTAGACTTAATCTCAGCCCATTGGCTTAAACAAATTAAGCCAATTAGCAATCGAATTGCTAATCGATCCTCCTGCAATACTTGCACTGGGTTAAATGTCAATCGTATTGATCATTTAACCCTAGAACGATTCTTAATCGTTGATCAACTATCCGATCGGATCATGAACTCTAATGTGTGTGACCTCATAGGTCCAAATCTAAGCCGGTAGTATAGGAATAAATTTTTGTACCAATCGAAGTGACCATCTAGCAATGGTACCCGACGATCGGATAGGTCGAATGTGTAGAACAACATCCTTAGAACCCATGCGGATATAGTTTTCATATAATTCATCCCCTTGACCAAAATGATCATAGGACACCTCAGAGTTCAACTGTCAACTCTGATCAAGTTTTCCACATTGTATTTCAAAATATCAAATCCATCTGATGGATTACTCTGGCCAAGGTTTTGCTAAATTGAAATACAGTGACTCATTCTTCTTCAACTCTTGGAGTGGTCAATCCTATCTCGATCACACTCTGACTTCGTAAGTACTTGACTGTGCCCAGAAGCCTTCCATCCCTGAATTAAAAATTCAGTTAGTCCAGTACCAAAGCACAGTGAGTTGCTTGCAAGTCACTGAGGCGATCTCAGGTCTAAGGGACACTTATACCTATATCCCATCAGAGACATTCTCGACAGCAGAATACTCTGGAGTTGGTCACGTTCAATGATGATGTACCAGTACATCTCACCTGTATGTCATATTAGTATCTCCATACTCCTTGGTTAAGAGGACAACCAACCCATATGGCCTACAGCGACCTATGCTCGATAGAAGCTGTCGTCCTTATTAACAGCCTATCATTTGGTCGTGAACTATTTTAAGGACTAATCGATAAATCCTCTCTTTATCGAATCTAAATAGTCCTAAGGACTTCATCATAACAACAGAGTTCATTACAAGATGAAAGCTTATGATGAAAATGCCAAATATATTTTATTTATTAACAAATCAATTACAATACTTGGTTGCTCAACCGTCAACAGCTTGACGATTGGCTTTTTGGGACACATTTCCCAACAACTCCCACTTGTCCTAAAGCCACTCGGCACAGTATCTAATATCCATCTTCGACTTGTGGTTGTCGAACTCCTTTATCGCCAGGGCTTTAGTGAAGGGGTCCGCCAGGTTCTCCTTTCCGTCGATCTTCTGAAGGTCAATGTCACCTCGATCCACGATCTCCCAGACCAGGTGGAAGCGGTGCAAGATGTGCTTCATCCGCTGATGTGCTTTGGATTCCTTCACCTGAGCTATGGCACCAGTGCTGTCACAGTAGAGCAGGACCGGACCATCGAGGGAGGGTGCTACTCCGAGCTCGTTGATGAATTTTCTCAGCCACACAGCTTCCTTCGCGGCATCCAATGCTGTGATGTACTCTGCTTCACAAACAGAGTCCGCCACAGTATGCTGCTTGGAACTCTTCTAGCAGATGGCTCCACTATTCAGAGTAAAGATATAACCCGACATGCTCCTACTGTCATCATGGTCAGATTGAAAGCTAGAGTCTGTGAACCCCATAAGTTTCAGATCTGACTCGCCATAAACCAACTATTGGTCCTTAGTATTTCTCAAATACTTAAGGATGGCTTTAACCACTTTCCAGTGGTTTTCTCCAGGATCAGATTGGTATCTACTCACTACTCCTAGTGAGTATGCCACATCTGGTCTTGTACATATCATGATGTACATGATAGATCCCACGGCTGAAGCATATGGGACTCTACTCATACGCTCTCTCTCTTCAGGAGTTATCGGACAATCCTTCTTAGAGAGAGAAATTTCATGGCCTATCGGTAGATAGCCCTTCTTAGAATTCTCTATGCTGAACCTCTTCAGCACAGTGTCTATGTACATGGACTGGGATAACCCAAGCATCTTTTTAGATCTATCCCTATAGATCTTCATCCCTAGGATGTAGGATGCTTCACCCAAGTCCTTCATGGAGAACTGTGATGACAACCAAACTTTTATTCCCTATAGTGCGGGGATGTCATTCCCGATTAAGAGAATGTCATCCACGTACAAGATAAGGAATACCACAACTGGACCATTTGCCCATTTATAGATGCAGGATTCTTCTCCATTCTTAATGAAGCCATACATTTTGATCACCTTATCAAAACACATATTCCAACTCCGAGAAGCTAGCTTTAATCCATAAATGGATCTCTGAAGCTTGCACACCTTGGACTCATCTGTGGATGTAAATCCCTCAGGTTGTATCATACACCTCTTCGGTCAGCTCTCCATTCAGGAAAGCTGTCTTTACATCCATCTGCCAGATCTCATAATCCAGATGGGCAGCTATTGCAAGCATTATTCGAATGGATTTGAGCATTGCCACAGGGAAAAATGTCTCATCATAGTCAATACCATAACGTTGACGATACCCCTTGGCGACCAGACGGGCTTTATAGGTCTCCACCTTTCCATCTGCGCCCCTCTTCCTTTTGAAGATCCATTTACACCCAATGGGTTTAACCCCTTCAGGTGGGTCAACCAATGTCCATACATCGTTGACCTTCATGGACTCCATTTCGGATTTCATGGCTTCAAGCCATTTCTCGGAATCAGGTCTCTGCATTGCATCCATATAGGTGATCGGATCCTCATTATTCTCATCAAGTTCGATGGGATCACCATCCTGGATCAAGAAACCGTAGTATCTATTCGGCTGACGCGGTACTCTATCGAATCACCTTAATGGTGCAGGTACATTAGATTATGGATCTGATCTAATCATATCCGACTCAAGTTCAGCTATTGGTGTCGGTCCTTCTACCTATTGAACTTCATCATGTTCAACCTTAGAGGCAACGGTTCCTTCACCAAGGAACTCCTTTTCTAAAAAGATTGCCTTAAGGCTGACGAACACCTTTTGTTCATCAGCATGGTAGAAAAAATATCCTTTTGTCTCTTTGGGGTACCCTATGAATGAGCATTTGTCAGACCTAGGTCCAAGTTTGTCTATGACTAATCGTTTGACATAGGTCGGGTACCCCCAGACCCTAAGGTGTGAAAGTGTTGGCTTACGTCCCATCCATATCTCATATGGAGTCTTAATTACAAACTTACTTGGAACCCTATTTAACAGATAACAGGTCGATTTGAGTGCATATCCCTAGAAGGATATCGGTAAGCTAGCAAAACCCATCATGGATCGGACCATATCTAACAGAGTCCGATTCCTCCTTTCAGACACACCATTATGCTATGGTGTTCCTGGAGGAGTCCATTGGGAGAGAATTCTATTTTTTTCTAGATATGTGAGAAACTCACTAGAAAGGTATTCTCCTCCTCGATCAGATCGAAGAGTTTTAATACTCTTTCCAGTTTATTTTTCTACTTCACTTCGGAATCGTTTGAACATTTCAAATGAATCTGACTTATGTTTCATTAGATAGACATATCAATATCGGGATAGGTCATCTATGAAAGTTATGAAGTAGAAATATCCACCTCTAGCACTGGTACTCATAGATCCACATACATCAGTATGTACTAGGCCCAAGAGCTCAGTAGCTCTCTCACCTTTTTCAGTAAAAGGTGACTTGGTCATTTTACCAAGAAGACAGGACTCACAGGTTGGAAGTGATTCACAATCACTAACTTCGAGGATTCCCTCTTGAGTCAACCTGTTTATTCTGTTCTTGTTTATATGACCTAGCCTCCAATGTCATAAGTAGATATCTGACACACTATCTAACCTAGGGTGCTTGCCAGTAGAATAGACTCTTATCAGGCTAGATCTTTTTGGTCTGACCCTGCACAGATGTCCCAGCCTGAACTTGCACCTTCTTCACTTTCTTCTTCTTGTTCTTCTTCCCTTTCTTAAAGGGTCAAGAATCAGAAGACGAACCTCCCATTAAGTTCACCGACTCCTTGAGGAGTTGGTGATCCTTCTCAAAGTTCTGAAGCAACCCCAGTAACCCGTGGTAGTTTACTTCAAGCTTTGTCATTTTATAATGAGTGAGGAATGGGAGATAAGACTTGGGCAGTGAGTTCAGTATTGCATCTTTTCCAAGCTGCTCATGCAAGAGAAAGCCGAGCTTGATCAATCATTCTATCAGCTCGATCATGTACAATACATGATCAGTGATAGAGGCACCATCCCATATTTTGGTGTTGAAGATGGCACAACTAGTCTTGTGCCTCTCCACGTCATCGGATGTGCCAAAGGCATCCTCCAACACTTGAAGTATGTCCTTTGGCTGAGCCATCTCGAATCTGCGACTGAACTCGTCGCTCATGGCAGCCAGCATGATACAGCGCACCGTCGTCCGGTCATTGAGCCACTTTTGGTAAGTGTCTCTGACTGTTCCACATGCATTGACAACTGGCTCCTCAGGTGCAGGATCCATTATCACATATAGGATCCGTTCATGCTCCAGGACTATCTTCAACTTTTGGTACCAGCTATCAAAGTTGGGTCCCACCAACTTATCATTGTCTAATAATGATCAGAGCGATAGAAAAGTGGCCATATTTGCACAAAAGAGAACCATAACCTAATTAGTAATTGATTTATTAAACCTAAAGATTTGGACTTTAATCAAAAGGTTTCTCCCACTATTTTATTCGAATTGGTAGCCTCTACCTCCAATTCGAGGAATTACCCTAATTCCTTAGTGGGTACTAGAATCCACTTAGACTGCACACAAGCCAAACTTTGGTTGGCCAACCCATGTATATTTAAGGATAGGTTCATAACCAATTATTTCTCTAAATAATTTCTAGTAATTTTAATTTTGCCCCAGAAACCTAATCAGTAGGCTTTGGCCTCCACTGTAAGGATCCGGTTAGGTCCAACCATTAACATGATCATACTTGGTGTATCTAACCAACGAATGATTAAGCCCAACTTTGGTTGGCTCACCTAACCACCATTAGAGAGACACTTTCAAGTCGTCATATGATAAGTGATAATTCCATTAGTCAACAAGCATCAGGCCTTTGGGTCTGCAATGATTATTGAGTTAATGGACTCATTATCAAACATCTTAATGGGAGGATATGACTCAGTTATCTCCATAACTTTATTATTTTAAGGACCTAATAATTTTAGAAGATTTAAATAATATAGAGGATGAGGTCAGATGAATCAGCTTATCATGATCCTCCCACTGGCTTCACCAAGTCAGCTTAAGGGAGACCATTAAAAGGGCTGGTCTAGGAGCACCTAAATCAATCACACTGATTTACCTAGCTGACATGGGTCAGCTCGAATAGTCAAGTGATCCGATCAAAATATAATTTCATCAAGAGGCCAGGTAAGTTTGATCAGTGGGAGGGTCTGCCAAAGCTTGCCTTAGACACCATCAGAAATGGCCAGATAAGCGGGCTCCCAATTAAAAACCACCGGTCTGGTTTACCTTAGACACCAACTGGTTTAATTAGTTTTGATTAGATCAACCTAACAGTTCGTGCTAGATCGCTTAGCCAAGAATCAAGTCCATTTGGTTCTCATTAAAGACATGGACTTGACCAACTACAACTATTGTAATTGATCTAGAGAATCCTTGACCTAATCTAAGATAATAATTGATTAGATTTAGTCAATTCTCTAATTAAGTCCATCTTCAATCTAACCATAGGTCTAACCCAATTAATGGACCTAATTCCCACTAACCCATTAACCCAATGTGTTATGGTTTGTGTCTTAGGTTCTTCAATTCATAATCCTAGAACCTAATCAAACGACTTCTTAATTCTTAATTAAGTTTTGGGCTGAGGGTTGGGTTCGACTTTTCAAAAAATAATTTTTATATTTGTAAAATAATTTTATAATATGATTCTACCAACCATATTGCATGTTTGATTCATAATCAAGATACAAGTGAAATAAACATGAAACTACTTTAGATCTAATCTAAACAGGTTCATGTAATTGAAACAGTTTCAACTTTAAACAATTTTTTTGCACAAAAATTATTAACAAAGAGATTTTATTTCAAATTTAAATATTTTTTAAATCTAATAAATCATAAATTTAATCTAGATCATATCTAACAAATTTATGATTAAAGATAGATCTACACAAACTAGGACAACCTTTGCACTGTAAGGGGTAAACCTTACAGTAGGACAACCTTGCAGTTCGTGATTGATCTAAAATTTTAATTTTAGATTTAATAATTAGATTATAAATTAGATCTAAGCTAAAAAATAATCTAAGCATGTATAAATAATCATGTAATAAAGAACCTAGACTCTGATACCAATTGTAGGAACCAAATCTAGGGTTTCAAGGTTAGATCTTGAAACTTTTTCAAGATCATACAGTGGAAGACTAAAATAAATTAAAATTATTTTTTAAAATTAGAGAATCTCTAGATCTAAGATCCTATTACATGATTATTATATAGTATTAAATTAAAAATTAAAATATATAAATATAGCATGAACAACATGTTGATCATATCAACATGTTTCTATACTACATCAAATGTATGTATTAAACAATAGATCAGATCTATTACCTTGCAAGTTAGATGTTCTAACCTCACTGATCCGGGCTTGAGGATGATGTTGCAAGCCGCACATGTATCCGGCCTCTAGGAGTCATCCACACGAGCTCACGAATCTCGATCAGAAGTCCTGCTTCAGGAAATCAGCACAGTATGCTAGTACTGCGCTGATCCTTCTTTGATGATTGATCAGGTGCCTTCTTCTTCTTGATTTGGACTCTTCCAAAGATGAAAAATAGAAGGAGGAGTTTTAGATCTGAGGCACTCTTAGAAAACTCAAGATGGAGGGAGGAAAGATATGAAAACAAACAACCCTAGAAGAAGACCCTCTTCTTCTTCTCGTTTCTCTCTCTAGACACCCTAACTTGTGTCTTTTATATCTCCATGACCTAAAGGTTTTTCTCTTTAATTTTTGGATGGCCAAAAGGTCTCTAAAATACCTATCTTCTTCAAAAATTTCATAAAGAAACTCATTTTATATAGAGAGATATGATAGAGTCCTTGTCTAGGTCAAATACCTAGTCAAGGCTTATCCAAACATGGCAAGTTAAGGGGCGCCCAACTCTTGAGCACCTCCTTATTTTTGTGCATGGATTACTAAAAAAGGGTATATAATATATACCCTAAAATCCACAAAAATTCCAAAAAAAATTTGGATAGATTCGGTGCAAAATTGAAAGAGTTTTGGATTTCTAAAACTCTATCTCATAGAATTCGAAATCCAAACTTATTCCTTTTTTATTTGATCCAAACCACCTTCCGTGTAAGAAAGAAGAGAGGAGACCTTTTGTGAACGTAGGAGAGACCTGGGAGAGGGCTTTTATCACACAAAATAAGAGGAGATTGGCATTGAATGAGAGAGAGGGCGTGGGGAAGGCATATGTGGTGCAAGGTGGAATCCTAGTCTTACTAGGATTCTATCTTATGACTTGTTTTAATTTGATTTCTCAAACCAAATCAAACTAAAATTAGATCAACCCAATTAAAATAAGTCTTAACCCAATTAAGAACCTAGTTTAATCAGATTAAATTAGATTTAAATCTGATTTAATTTTCTAATCAAAATAGAAATTAGATTGACCCAAGTCCTAGTTGAACTAAGACTAGTTTTTCCTTGCACTTGGCTTATCCAATAAACCAATTGGACTTGATCCAATCAAACCCAAATCAAATATAATTAAATTATATTTAATTAGACTTAATCTCAACCCATTGGCTTAATCAAATTAAGCCAATTAGCAATCAAATTGCTAATCGATCCTCCTGCAACACTTGCACTGGGTTAAATGTCAATCGTATTGATCATTTAACCCTAGAATGATTCTTAATCGTTGATCAATCATCCGATCGGATCATGAACTCTAATGTGTGTGACCTCATAGGTCCGAACCTAAGCCAGTAGCATAGGAATAAATTTATGTACCAATCGAAGTGACCATCTAGCAATGGTACCCGACGATCGGATAGGTCGAATGTGTAGAACAACATCCTTAGAACCCATGCGGATATAGTTTTCATATAATTCATCTCCTTCACCAAAATGATCATAGGACACCCCAGAGTTCAACTGTCAACATTGATCAGGTTGTCCACATTGTATTTCAAAATATCAAATTCATCTGATGGATTACCCTGGCCAAGATTTTGCTAAATTGAAATACAGTGACTCATTCTTCTTCAACTATTGGAGTGGTCAATCCCATCTCGATCACACTCTAACTTCGCAAGTACTTGACTATGCCCAGAAGCCTTCCATCTCTAAATTAAAAATTCAGTTAGTCCAGTACCAAAGCACAGTGAGTTGCTTGCAAGTCACTGAGGCGATCTCAGGTCTAAGGGACACTTATACCTATATCCCATCAGAGACATTCTCGATAGCAGAATACTCTAGAGTTGGTCACGTTCAATGATGATGTACCAGTACGTCTCACCTATATGCCATACCAGTGTCTCCACACTCCTTGGTTAAGAGGACAACCAACCCATATGGCCTACAGCGACCTATGCTCGATAGAAGCTGTCGTCCTTATTAACAGCCTATCATTTGGTCGTGAACTATTTTAAAGACTAATCAATAAATCCTCTCTTTATCGAATCTAAATAGTCCTAAAGACTTCATCATAACAACGAAGTTCATTAGAAGATGAAAGCTTATGATAAAAATACCAAATATATTTTATTTATTAACAAATCAATTACAATACTTGGTTGCTCAACCATCAACAGCTTGATGATTGACTTTTTGGGACATATTTCCCAACAAACAGACCTCGCAGATCTGTCCTGCTGCAGTCTTTCTTGTAGATCTGTTGATGGAGATCTCACCCACGCCTCAAACGACCTCAGATCAACTCCAGATCTGAGAGGGACTTATACCAACCTCTTCTCAAGAGATTTCAAGTCCTGGACCTGATGTTTGGGCACCTGCAAGAGGGGGAGAGCAGATCTGGTAGGTGGCTGCAAGGGAGAAGGGGCTTGCGCCTCCCCTTCTTCTCTTTCCTTTTATGGACTGGCGGCAAGAAACCCTAGGGTTTCTTGCTCCTGGGGCATGAAAGATGGCTGGAGAGAGAGGGAGAAGAGAGAGAGAGACTTGGGAGAAAGAGTTGTCTATTTTTTTGGCTTAATCAAACCTATACAAGTACATGTATATACAAACACCGGGTCAAGTGACCCAAACCCAAAACTTCCTTGACCAACTCTATGGGAGATTAGGTTAACCCAAACCCATGTACACCCATGACTCGACGTAATCTCACCTCTCCTGGGCCCAGACCTGACCCATAAAGAGTTGGTCCCTTGAGGCCCACATAACCTAGACCTCAAGAATCCGAAAGGCCCACAGCCTTTCAACCTAGGGCCCAACTAGCCCTAGAGTCTCCATGAAGCCCTCATGAATGATGGACCTTGGCCTTAGCCTTGGTCCCCTGGGCCTTGGGCACACCACCTAGATCACAACATCATAATGATGCACTATTATAGTTATATCTTAATAAATATAACAACTAATCATGGCATCCAATCATATCTCTAAGATATGAAAACAAAATCATACAACATGATTATAACTAATAACATGCATGAATACAAAAAAAAAATAGATTTTTCACTATTCTTCTTCTTGGGACATCACAGTGGCACCCTTACACGCCATAAGAGTACCCTATAGAATAGGAAGAAAGGGTCTGTGAACCCTACTTGCTCTTATGATCGGACGATCTGATGATAAATTTCAATTAGAGTACTAAGCTACTAAAAAAATTCTATACATACATCATGTATTTTACATTTAAAATATATCTATAAGACATGTTAGGGTTTTGATGTTCAATCAGGTTCAACCCTTGACCCAACTTGAACCAAACCAAAAACCCATGCTTGATCACAATCAAGACAATAATTTAACCTTTAATTATATAGATCAAGATAGGCTCTGATATCACTGTTAGATTTTGAGGGTACAGCAAAAAGACTAGGTGTTTAAAATTTTTCATTTGAAATATCCGATGCACCAAAAACCCTAATACCCAAAAATCCTTAACTATAATAATCAAAGTACAATAAATTAAACTTGGATAAGAAACATTTCTATAGTGCTAATCCTAATTTTCATAAGGTATCCAAGTATCCACCCTCCAGTGATGATCCACATAAAAATTGAATCAAAGACAGCGCTCCTTCTTCACCTTGCTTCAAATGTTCTAGCCCCTAGAACTCGACTAGCCCTGTATTGGTCAGGTTTCTCCAAGAACTTGACTCCACTCTCTTAGAACCTTCTTTGGACTTTTGATTTTTTTTTTTTAAGATCCTCACAACCCTTGTTAGGATCAGATAAGGCTTTGTCTTAAATCTCAAAGCCTTGTCCTAAAACTAAGATAGGTTGTAAGAAAGAAAAAAGAGCAATGGAGATAAAATTGAAAACTCGATCTAAATACCTCGGACACCCAGTGCCCAGGTCAATTTATAGCCACCAGAGGGATGCCAAAAGAGAGGGACACACCTCATAAAAAAGACTTATCTGATCTGATTATCAAACATAAGAATTCCTTCAAGCAGAAGTACTCTTATCAATGATACATCGATCAGCACCCTCATCTGTGTGTGTGACCAGAGAAGGGATATTTTTATATCCCTTCTCAAATCAAAAAAATCCACAAAAGTTCATGTGGATAGAGAATTCAATCATGATCTCAGATCACCTAATAAAGAGATCAAAAAATCTACAAAAAGAAGTGATCCACGCACCTCTTCATGCGAGTGTTGATCACCATGCATGCACGCATGCAAGGAAGTTTCCAACGTCCGTTTGGCCATCTGATAGGTCTGAAAAAATTCTAAAAAAATCACCAAAAATATCATATCAAATGTGAAATATTTTTTCAAAAAATTATTATAATTTGAAAGCATTTGATTAGGAGTACTCTCTAAAATGTGGAGAGATGCGACACTTTTGCACGCGCACGTGAGAGACCCTTCTCGTTTCTAATTTTTCTCCACCTCAAAAATTTCAAAAAAAATCTATATCATGCTTTGACATGTGTATCAGAGGATGGAGGATGATATGGATTATCACATACATCTTAATCCCATACTAGAAGGACTCTTTTCTTCTGCTCATGCCAACATGCACGTGCAAAACCTGTTTTGCACCAAGAGTCCACCAAAACTTGGACTCTTCATAAATGGCGTTAATTTAGAATTTGATGCCCCAATTTAGGCTGCTTCTAGGTGGCATGACCTAACCCAAATATTCATCAAATTAAGCTAGCTAATTAGCAAGAGATGAGATCAAATTGATCTCCAAAGGAGCTAGGATTTCCACACATGCTAGCATGCTTATCGAAACCCTGATTGAATTCAAAATTTCAATCAATCTTTTTTAAAAGGGTCCTTGGCCAATTTTTATATGTGTGTGGCCCATTAGGTTCCACATCTAGCCAATAGTAAGTTCGGACATAAATTGATCTAATTTGATTAGACTTCAATCTAATTGATTAAGGTCCAATCGAGCTAATCCGAGCTCAACAATTACAATCCTTTCTAATTGGCGATCGAATTAAACTCTTTAATTTGGTCAAATCTACAAGTCAAGATTGACGTCCAGCAATATATCATGTCCAGAAGATATAAAATTTAGTAAAAATATCAAATATATCCTTCAGTGATAAGTTATCGTGTAATTCAATTCTTTGATCATCCCTGCATCCTGAATATGTTCATGAGTATGGAATCATATCAAACTCAAACACATATTCATATCGATTCTCAATTAACCAATGATGACTTTGATGAAGAAGCTTAGAAATTCTTTCTAATCTTCTTTCTACTTTTGGCCAAAAGACTTTTCTTGAGACATCTCTCATAGGCTCCTTAGATCATAGATCAAAAATTGTTCATCCTCGAGATTGAATCTGAACCTCATGTGTAGTGCTAGCTAGACATAGTCAACTCTTCAATCCCATTTAATTTATAACTTAATTCTCAATCAAATTAGTTCATATATTTAATCAAATCAAATATTTTTAAATTAGATATATAAACATAGGTCAATACTTTTCTACATTGTCTGACTTATGTGCATGACTCCATAGGTTCAAACACTAAGTTGGTAGCACAAGAACCGATTTTTGTACTAATCGAGTTACCATCTAGCAATAATTTTCGATGTCCGAATAGGTCAAATTATTATAAAAAAATATTTCAGAATCCATGCATATGGTTACCGCATAATTCATCTCTTTGGTCCTGAATGCTCTAAGATGATCTAGGTTTAACTGTTAACCCAATGTTTCATCCACATTGTATTTCAATCTTTCAAATCCATCTCATAGATTATCCTGATCAAAATTTTACTAAATTAAAATACAGTGATGCATCAGCTCCTATAATCTAGAGGAATCAATTCCATCTTGATCCACACAGACTTCAAAAGTACTTGACTGTACCCAGTAACCTTCCATCATTGCATTAGAAATCTAGATAGTCCGGCATCAAAGCACAGTGAGTTGCTTGCAAGTCACTATGGTGATCTTAGGTCTGAGAGATATTTATACCCGTACGCTTCACGAGCAGCTCTTGACAACAAAATGCTTAGCAGGTGAGTCACTTGTTCAGTGACGATGTACTCCTATATCTCACTTGTATGCCATACTAGTGTCACCACACTCCTTGGTTGACAGGACAACTAACCCATATGGCACACAATGACCTTCACTCAATAAACATCATCATTCTATAATAATATATAATTTAATCATGAATATATTTAAGAATTATATGATAAATCCTCTCTTTATCGTTCACTAACATAGTTTTAAGGACTTCATTACAACATAAGAATTTTACAAAAAAAGATGTAACTTTGTGATGAAAAATATTAAAATAATTTTTATTTATCAATAAATAATTTATAAATAAAGAAAAACTCAATCATCACATGATTGATTTTAGGACACAATTCTCAACATATTTCACTGAGTCGACTAAGTACTGAGCCAATTTAGTTTTTTACTGGATCGCTTTCTATTTTCTATATCCACTCAGACTAGGTCGGCTCAGTCTTCTACTGGGTCGACTCAGTTTGTGTGCCAAACATGCCAACATACCAAAATCAACTTAATAATTTTCAGAGTCGACTCAAAACCTTCTAATATTTTTTTTTTCATATTGAGCCATACTTATGAAATCTTGTTTGCTTTGGCTTGCCAACTTGAAGAGATCTTTTTCATAGATGAATTCTTCAATTTAAGCATCTTAAAATTTCTACAATCATCTTTGAAATACATGATTAGTATCATCTATACTCAATATTTTGAAAACATCAAAATCAATCCGAGGATCAACAAATTTTTTTTATTCTTCAACTGGGCAACCTCAGCTTCTGTCATTCCACCATCAATTTGTCTTTGGCCTCTGCAGCTTCAGCCAACTTGCATTTCTTGCCTACTTTGGCCAGTTCCTTTTCGGTGTCATTCATCTTAGTAATGATGGTCATGGCATAATGCCCCACCTACATTCACAAGATAGTGAGTAAATAAAAGAGAGAGAGAGAGAAAAAGAAGAAATAGAAGCAAACTCATCTTCACTAAAGCAGAGATCATCTGCCTTTGCTGCTTCATACTAGTTTCTCTTTCGACCTCCTCCAGACCAGCATCAAAGAGCATACTCCTAAAGGCATGATGGAAAGTCTTCGAACTATCGAAAGCCCCCTTGATAGTTGACGGACCCAAATCCTATTCCTGATCCATCAGTTCTTCAGTAGAATCCAACTCCACCAATACAAAACCAACTTGGGGGGTAGAGAGCATGGTAGATTTTGGAAGCTGGCTTCGGGGGGGAAGAACTAAAATAACTCCCTCTTGAGTTAAAGATGAAGGAACTACCTCCTTATCACCTTTGTCTGAAGCTTTAGGTTTCTTCTAAACACCGATAGATGAAGATGCCATCCATTTCAATGATCCCCTCAGCAACTTCTTCACCTCCTCAGGTTTCATCGCTGCCATAAAGAGGTTCAACATCAATAAAAAGCAACAAAAAAAGGCATCGAGAGGAGGAATGGAGATCTTCTCACCTCTGAGATCAACCAGATTGACACCAGCATTAAAAAGAGACTGCTTCGATAGCAACTCCTATAGTGGGAGAATCCTATATCCCCTCAAAGTTGCAGAGCACTCTAAATCTTCATCTTTGAGCTTCGAAACCTAAAAATTAGAATCCATCGGTCAATCCTAGTGTGAAGACCATCAATCCTCTATAGAAGAATTGAAAATAAAAAAGAACCAAATCTTCCAATTATGTACCAAAGATGGAGCCTCTTTTATCAATATGAAAACTCCTCTCAGTGGAGAGACATACCATCAATCTTTAGTATGCCTCTTTATGGTGTAAAAGGATCAGAAAGAGATAGAGAGGCCTGGACCCCGACTTTAGAGTAGAGAACCAAAAATTCAATGATAAAATGGAAGAAGTTTGAAATGACAAAACACAAAGAAAGATCGAAAAAATAGAAAATCTTGACAATAAAAGGGTGAATAAGAAGCCTAAGTCTGGCTTTAAAGGCTTCTTCATGCAAACTTATCCTACCAGGAGGAGGATTGCTTACTCTACTATAGGGACCAGGAGACTCTAATTCAAAAATAGTTGGAATCCTATATCGAGCATGAATGCGATTCAAATCCTTTACTCCTAACTTAGACTCAATCTGGTCTGGGGCAAAAGATATGGCACCATGTTCCTCACCTCCACTAATAGGAACGCCCCTAGAAGAAGAAGGAAGCAATTTGGAGGAGCAATTTTCACTATGGCTCCTGGAATCCACCATTGAAAATGCAAGAGATGGCTGAACTAGTAGGATGAAAAAGAAGCAGAAAGGGAAGAGAAGGGAAACCGACCTGCTATTGCATAATAAAAAGGAAGAAGATGGTGATTCTTCAAGAGGTGAAGATGACTACCTGAAAATTTTCGATGATCAGAAAACCCTCGAGGCATGAAGGAAAGTCAAAAGAGAAGAAAGAAGGTCTGAGAACATTCAGAAAAAGTCAGAGACACCACCTCCTTTTTTAAATATGGAAAATCAGAACCGTCTGGATATTGAATCCTATCTGACTGTCCAATAGTCGACATATATCACAATCCATTTGATGGTGAGAGATGTCAGTCGGTCAATTAATGATATGTATGAGAAATGAGGCATGCCATTCCCCTAATTTTACTGATTGCCCTTTAGTTATGATTATAGTTTGGAACAGCCATTCGGTTCACCCAAGAAGCATAGGCGCCACTCTCACAAAAAAGGACAATATGTTTTTGACCAATCAAAAATCTAGTACTTCATTCAAATTGAACTAGGGAATAGGAGGGCATGTGTTGGGGGGATATCTCCTCCTTAGGCCAAAAACATGGGCAAGTGGCTAGGTGTGGGCCATTGGACATGATAGTATGATAATCTTTGACTCTTGAACCCTCTCGAGCAGAATTCATAGGATCGACCATTCCTAACTTCAGCACCAGATTTACTTCTATCTCCATAGTGACTAACCTTTAACACCTAGACTACAGATGGCAGGATACCTAGATGTGATAAATTCTGACTTCGGCTATAGGCATATACTGATCCTCATCTCGTTGGATGAGATCCAACTCGATCGTTTCCTCTCCTCAGCATCCACTTCCATTATGTTAGACCGAACTCTTAATTAAAGAGATAGGGTCGATCCCACCTACGCCTTAATTCAAAATTCAAAACTGCCCATGACTTTCAGTTGGCTCTAGAATGGAAAAGATAGGTGCAATATGTTAGAAAATATATCCTAAAGCTAATTGTTTGGATGATTGTACTCTTTATATTTTGTATATGAATTATGAATTAATAAAAAATATTTGACATTTTCATCACAAAATTGCATCTTCTTTGGTTGAACTCTAATATTGTGATGAAGTCCTTAGAACTATATGATAATCGATAAAGAAGGATTTATTGAATAGTTCTTAAACATATTCATGATCAAATGATACGTCATTAAGAGACAATGACGTTTATCAAGTATAGGTCATTGTGTGCCATATAAGTTGGTTATCCTCATAACTAAGGAGTGTGAAGATACTGGTATGGCATATAGATGAGATATAGGAGTATATCATCATGGAATAAGTGACTCACTTATGAAGTACTCTGCTGTTAAGAGCAGCTTGTGAAGAATATGGGCATAAGTATCTCTCCGACCTGAGATCACCAAGGTGACTTGCAAGTAACTCACTGTGCTTTGGTACCGGACTACTTGAATTTCTAATTCAATGAAGAAAGATTTCTAGACACAATCAAGTACTTGTCGTGTTGGCGTGTGGATCAAGATAGGATAGACCCCTCCACATTTCAGGAGTTGATGCATCACTGTGTTTCAATTGAGTAAGACTTCGATCGGAGCAATCCTTATGATGGGTCATAGGATTTGAAAAGATTGAAATACAATGTGGATGACTAACTCAGAGTTGACAGTTAAACCCTAGGTCGCCATGAGTATTCAAGATCAAAGGGATGAATTATATGATAACTATATTCCATGATTCTTGAGTGTTGCCTTGCAAACATTTGACCTATCCAAATGTCGGAAACCATTCCTAGTTGATAACTTTGATTAGTACAGAAAATAATATTTTGTGCTACCAGCTTAGTGTTCGAACCTATGGGGTCACACACAAAAGTTAGAAAAAATAGAAAAGAATTGACCTAAGTCTATGTGTTCAATTTGGAAGTACGTGACTCAATTGAATAAATAGATTAGCTTAATTGAGAATTAAGTTAGAGGTCATACTGTAGAAAAAATTCATCCGATCTAATCGGATCACCAGGATGCATCTGAAAAATTTTTTGTAATCTAAGGATAATATAATAATTATAGATTACCTTGTTCACAGTGAAAGAGGGATCAAAATTCCCAAGAAAATTTGAATTTGATGCCTCGTGAGGTCTGAACGCATTGACCCTCTACTTCACACATACGTCAGACTTTATAGGAAAAAGGGATGAGAGGAGATCCGATT
The DNA here is from genome assembly GCF_000442705.2 of Elaeis guineensis. Taxonomy (NCBI): domain Eukaryota; kingdom Viridiplantae; phylum Streptophyta; class Magnoliopsida; order Arecales; family Arecaceae; genus Elaeis; species Elaeis guineensis. Next base: position 80,365,405 of record NC_025998.2, read on the forward strand.
TTCTCTCATTAGGAATGCCTGGAAGGGAGTCTTCATGCCTAAAAGTCAGCGCCCAAAGAAGCTTACACCAAGAATCAAGGGAATTCTCTTTTTCTTGGACACGCACACTAACTCACGGTGGTTATTTCTTTTCCTCTTGTTTTTATCACACAAAATCAAGACCCTTTCTACCATAAATTGAGGTGCTCCATTTTAAATAGATGGGGTATCTAACTTTTGATCAATGTCCTAAAGTAGTTAGGACTCCTAACCAATTAGGAAACCTAAGAGAGAAAGGTTTTGCACCAACCCTTCACGTGAACTTTCTTCATGCGCACAAAAGGAATTGGGTGGAAACTTTTTAGCGCCTCTCCTTTCTTTCTAGTCAGCTCCCATGAGAGAGAGTCCTAGGTAGTATGGACTCTATAGATCCTATCCAATTTGGGTCCTAACTGAGTCTAATTCTAACCTGATTCGAATCGGATTCGAACCAAACTCGTAGTGGCCGTCAATCCTAATCTAATTAGGATTTTGATCCAAGTGTAACTTGAATTTTTAACCCAATCAAGTCTTAATTAAATTAGATCTAATCTAAAATTAATTAAGATATAAATTCAATCGCTTATAAATCTTTTGAATCATTGATCAGATCATCATCATCTTCGAAATTAAATTTGAACCTTATGTCTAGTGCTAGCTAGACATAGTCAACTTATTTAATCCCGTATGACCCTTAACTCAATTCTTAATTAAGTTAATCTATTTGTTCAATGAAGTCACATACTTTCAAATTGAACACATAGACTTAGGTCAATACTTTCTTACTTTGTCTGACTTTGTATGTGACTCCATAGGTTCGAACATTAAGTCGGTAGCACAGGAACTACTTTCTATATTCATCGAAGTTACCATCTAGCAATGGTTTCTGATTTCTAGATAGGTTGAATGTTTGTAAGAAAACACTCAAGAATCAAGAAATATGGTTACCGCATAATTCATCCCTTTAATCCTGAATGCTCATGGTGACCTAGGGTTTAACTGTCAACCCTAAATTAGTCATCCATATTGTATTTCAATCTTTTTCAAATCCTATGACCATCACATGGATTGCCCCAACTGAGGTCTTACTCAATTGAAATACAGTGATGCATCAACTCCTGAAATACAGAGGGGTCAATCTCATCTTGATCCACACATCGACTACCATAGGTATTTGACTGTGCTCAGAAACCTTCTATCACTGAATTAAAAATTTAGGTAATCCAACACCAAAGCACAGTGAGTTGCTTTCAAGTCACTGTGGTGATCTCAAATCGGAGGGACACTTATGCCCATATTCTTCTTGAGCTGTTCTTGATAGCAGAGCACTCCACATGCAAGTCATTTGTTCAGTGACTATGTATTCCTACATCTCACTTATATGCCATATTAGTATCTCCACGCTCTTGGGTTAAGAGAACAACCAACCTATATGGTACACAATAATCTATACTAGATAAAATATCATCATCCTTTAATGACGTATCATTTGATCGTGAACATATTTAAAGATTATTCGATCAATTTTTCTTTATCAATTATCACATAGTTCTAAGGACTTTATCATAACATATGAGTTCTATCAAGAAAGATGTATATCTTATGATAAATAATATCAAATAATTTTTATTAATTCATAATTTATATATAAATTATAAAAAAAATAATCGTCCAACGATTGACTTTAGAACATATTTTCTAACAACTCCCATTTAGACTAAAATCAGTCGGTACAGTATCTAATACCCATCTTTCATTTGTGTTCAACAAACTCTTTGATTCTGAAGGCTTTTGCAAATGGGTCAGTCAAGTTCTCCTTTCCATCAATCTTTGGAAGATCGACATCATCTTGATTCACGACCTCTCGTACAAGGTGATAGTAATGCAGAATATGCTTAGTTCTTTGGTGGAACTCCTATTCATTAGCCTAAGCTATTGCTCCAGTGCTGTCATAACATAAGGACTGGACCATCGATAGAGGATGCCACTCCAAGCTCATTAATAAACTTTCACAACCAAACTACTTTCTTTGCAGCATCAAATATCATAATGTACTCCATCTCATAAATAAAATCAGCGACAGTGAACTGGTTGGGACTTTTCCAGCATATCGCTCTTTATTTAGGATATAACACATAATCTGACACACTTTTGCCATCATCGTGATCTGACTGAAACTAGAATCAACACATCCCATAAGTTTCAAGTCAATATCTCTATAAATTAGCCATTGGTTCTTAAAATTTCTCAAATACTTAATGGTTATCTCTACAACCTTCCAATGATTCTCACCTGGATTAGTCTGATATCTACTCAGTATCCTTAGTGAGTATACCATATTCGGTCTCATACATATTATGGCATACATGATAGATCTCACTGTCAAAGCATATGAGACTCTACTCATATGCTTTCTCTCTTGAGGAGATGTCGGATAATCCTTCTTAGAGAGAGCAATTCCATGGTCTATCAGAAGATAGCCTTTCTTGAAATTCTTCATACTAAACCATTTCAGTATGGTATATATATACGTGAATTGAGATAATCTAAGCAACCTTTTAGATCTATCTATATAGATCTTCATCCTTGGGATGTAGGATGCATCTCCCAAATTTTTCATGGAGAACTGTGATGATAGCCACAGCTTTATACTTTATAAGGCTGGGATTGAAGAAAAAATAGATAGTTCAAAGCATATATTTTAAAATTTTTATAGTGAAATAATAAAAGATTAAATATTTTAATCTTCTAAACATACTTTAGATCAGATCTAAACTACTATTAAGGATCTATGACATAAAAAATTTATATAAAAAATCTAAAATAAAATTAAAAACTGCATCAATCATATCGATGCCTTGAATTTGATCTAACCTTTAGATTATGTCGGAGGAGTTCCGAACTAATCACCTTTTTATGGGTTGATGATTTTTATTATTGATAAGTATGGTATGAAGCTCTTACTGATGTTGAACAACCGCACAAGCATCCAGCCTCTACAGATAGTCCACACGAAGCCCCTCGGATCGATCAACCCTCCGTGGGAGTGCTAGCTCGCGCAGTCGGCTTCTATTGGCAGATCTGACTTGATCTCCTTCTTCGATCACCTTGAACCTTTTTGATATCAAAGATGGATCAGAGAAAGATGTTGGATGGTAGAGAAAATTAGATGAAGACTCTCTTCTCTTTAGTTTTTCCCTTACCCAAAAATCTAAAATAATTCTAGGTCTCTCACCCAAGAGGAGAACGGCCTCCTCTTTTGTTCACGCCAAAGAGGAATGAAACCCATCCAATCCTCACATCCCAAAGGAGTATTTTTGACTCTCTTTCTCTCTGGTATCTCATGGAAAAAGGCTCTCCTCTTTTTGGTCATGAATTTATGGCCTTTTTATGGTTGTCGCACAAACCTGATAAAACAGGATAAAGACTGGAGTTTATTGCAATTCAAACTCTTTTGAATTTCAATTTAACTTTAACTTTTTCTAACCCTTATCATACTTAAAGAGAGACTTACCAGAGAAAATTAGGCATGAAAATCAGTTGGAAAGACCTCCTTATCTCGTACATAATAGACCCCTTCAAGAGCAGCCAACGTGTGGAAGGATATGGATAAGGTTTTAAGTTGAAATTCAAACTAATTTGAATTCAAATCAAAACCAACCAATTTCTATCCTTAATGAATGATAAAAAAAGATTATTTTCTAGTTTTCTTACATACAAACTAATTTAATATGGTGAGAAAAGATGTGAGATAATTTAAGTGGCGTAAGGGATAGAGTCCTACTCATTTGGGACTAGGGTTTAACCAATTGGATTTCTTTCAAACCCAATCCAATTAGATACAAATAAAATATGATGAACCTAATATAATTAAGCTTTTATAATCTCAATTAAATTTGATCAAATTAATAAATTAATTGAGCCATAGATCCGATCAAATCAGGATCATTTCTTTCTTACCGATTAGGTCATCTCATAACCTAATCAGACTTGACCTGATTGAATCAAATTTAATCAGACTTGATTCAGACTTTAATACTTAATCAAATTAAGCTAATTAGTAATCTAATCACTAATTAATCCTTCATAAATGATAGAGTCCAAGTATAGTGGGACTCTACTCTAGAGTCTCCGTCCAGTGGGACTCTTCAGCAAAGTCCCCATCCAATGGGACTCTTCACCAGAGTCCCCGTTGACTGGGACTCCTTAGATTAGCTATATGATTGGAGAGGAACTTCTAATATGTATGATCCCATAAGTTTGAACCTCAGTCGATAGCACAAGAACTGATTCTTGTACCATTCAGAGTAATCATCTAGCAATGGTACCCGATGTCCGGATAGACCGAATGTATGCTAAGCAACACTCAAGAACCTATTTGAATATAGTTACCGTATAATTCATCCCTTTGATCCAAATGCTCAAGGTGATCTAGGGTTTAACTGCCAACCCTGATATGGTCATCCACATTGTATTTCAATTTTCAAAATTCATCACATGAATTATCCCGATCAAGATTTTTCTAAATTGAAACACACTGATACATTAACTCCTACTTATTCGGAGGGTCAATTCTATCTTGATTCACACACCGACTTCACAAGTACTTGACTATGCCCAGAACTCTTTCATCGCTGAATTAAAAATTTAGGTAGTCCGACACCAAAGCATAGTAAGTTGCTTGTAAGTCACTATGATGATCTTAGGTCAAAGAGATACTTATACCTATATCCCTTCGAAGTGACTCTTAACAGCAAAGTGCTCCAGAGTTGGTCACGTTCAGTGAAATGTACTCCTATATTTTACCTGCATGCCATACCAGCATCTCCATGCTCTTTGGTTAAGAGGATAACCAACCTATATGGCACACAGTGACCTACACTTGATTGTCTATCATCCTAGTAATAGCATATCATTTGATCACGAACTCATTTAAGGACTAAACGATATATCCTCCTATATCGAATCAAATAGTCCTAAAGACTTCATCACATAACAGGAGTTCAATATGAGATGTACACAATGATAAAAAATCAAATAATATTTATTAATTCAACAATTCATATACAATTATAATGATAAGCATAATCGTCAACAGGCTGATGATTGGCTTTGAAACACAATTCCTAACAACTCTCACTTGGACTAAAACCAATTGATGCAGTATCGTATACCCATCTTTGATTTGTAGTCTTCAAACTCCTTGATGCCAAAGGCTTTAGTAAATAGGTCGGTCAGGTTTTCTTTTTCGTCGATCTTCTGAAGCTCGATGTCACCTCGATCCACGATCTCTCAGACAGGTAGTAGCAGGACAGAATGTGCTTTGTGTGCTGATGTGACTTCGATTCCTTCACTGATCAATGGCACCAGTACTGTCACAGTACAACAAGACAAGGCCATCAAAGGAGGGTGCCACTCTGAGCTCGTTGATGAACTTTCATAGCCACACAGCTTCTTTTACAGCATCGAATGTCGTAATATATTTTGCTTCACAAGTAGAGTCGGCCATAGTGTGCTGCTTAAAATTTTTTCAGTAGATTGCTCCATCATTTCGGGTATAAATATATCCCGACATGCTTTTATTGTTGTCATGATCCAACTGAAAACTAGAGTGTAAATCGCACAAGTTTTAGGTCAAATTGTCCATAGATAAGCCACTGATCCTTAGTATTTCTCAAATACTTAAGGATGGTCTTTACGATCTTCCAGTGATTCTCACCTGGATCGGACTGGTATCTGCTCACTACTCCTAATGAGTATGCCACATTCGATCGTGTACATGTCATGGCATACATAATAGATTCCACTATCGAAGCATATAAAATTCTACTCATACGCTCTCTCTCTTGAGGAGTTGTCGGACAACCATTCTTCGAGAGAGAAATTCTTTGGCCTATTATTAGAAGATAGTCTTTTTTAAAATTCTTCATGCTAAACCTTTTCAGCACAGTATCAATGTACATCGACTAGGATAATCCAAACAATCTTTTAGATCTATCTCTATAGATCTTTATCTTAAGGATGAAGGATGCTTCTCTAAAATCTTTCATGGAGAACTGTGATGACAACCAAACTTTTATTCCCTGTAATGTAGGGATGTCATTCCCGATTAAGAGAATATCATCAACATACAAAATAAGAAATACAATCATAGAGTTATTAACCCATTTGTATATGCAAGGTTCCTTTCCATTCTTAATGAAGCCATACGTTCTGATCACTCTATCAAAATGCATGTTCCAACTCCAAAATGCCTGCTTAAGTCCATAGATAAACCTTTGAAGCTTGCACACCTTAGACTTATCTATGGATGTAAAATCTTCTGGTTGTATCATATACGTCTCTTCTTCTAACTCTCCATTTAGGAAGACTGTTTTTACATCCATTTGTCAGATTTCAAAGTCTAAATATGCTGCTATTGCAAGCATAATCCGAATAGACTTGAGCATTGCCACAGGAGAAAACATCTCGTCATAGTCAATACCATAACGCTAACGGTAACCCTTGGCAACTAAACGGGCTTTATAGGTCTCTACCTTTTCGTCTACGCCTTTCTTCCTTTGAAAGATCTACTTACACCCTATGGGTTTTATCCCTTCAGGTAGATTAACCAATGTCCATACATTGTTGATTTTTATGGACTCCATTTCAGATTTCATGACTTCCAGCCACTTATCGGAGTCAGACCTCTGCATCACATCTATATAGGTGATCGGATCATCATTATTCTCATCGAGTTCAACTGGATCTCCATCTCGGACTAAGAAACTATAGTATTTATCTGGTTGACGCGGTACTTTACCAGATCTCCTTAAAGATGTTTCTACAATGGGTTCCAAATTTGATCTAATCAAGTCCGACTCTATGGGTTTACTAGATTGTGTCGGTCCTTCTACCAATCGAACTTCATCAAATTCAATCTTTGAGGTATTAGTTCCTTCACCAAGGAACTCTTTTTTTAAAAAGATAATCTTATTGCTGACAAACACCTTCTGTTCATCAGAAAGATAGAAGTAATATCTTTTGGTCTCTTTTGAGTACTCTACAAATAAACATTTATCAGATCTAAGTCCAAACTTATCGGTTTTCAAACATTTGACATAAGCCAGACATCCCCAAACTCTCAAGTGAGAGAGTGCTGGCATACGTCCTATCCATATCTGATATGGTATTTTTCTTACTGACTTACACAAAATTTTATTTAAAATATAACAAGCCGACTCGAGTGCATATCTCCAAAAAAAACTGCAGACTTGCAAAGCCCATAATGGACTGAACCATATCTAATAGGGTTCGATTCTTTCTTTTCGATACACCATTATGCTGTGGTGTTTCAGAAGAGGTCCATTATGAGAGAATCTCATTCTCTTCTAAGTATGTCAGAAACTCACTAGAGAGGTATTCTCCTCCTCGATCAGATTGAAGAGTTTTAATACTCTTTTCAGTTTATTTCTCTACTTCATTACGGAATCATTTGAACATTTCAAATGATTCTGACTTATATGTCATTAAATAGACGTGTCCATACCTCGATAGGTCATCTGTAAATGTAATGAAATAATAATATCCACTTTGGATACTGGTGTTCATAGGTCCACATACATCAGTATGTATCACACTTAGAACTTCACTGGCTCGCTCACCTTTTTTAATAAAATATGGTTTGATCATTTTTTCAAAAAGACAGGACTCACAGGTTGGGAGTGATTCACAATCACTAACTTCGAGGACTTTCTCTTGTGTCAACCTGTTTATTCTATTCTTGTTAATATGACCTAACCTACAATGCCAAAGGTAGATATCAGAGACATCACTAATTCCAGGATGTTTGTTGGATATGTACATTACACAACAGATTATGATAATATGTAAATATCATTGTTCAGTTATTCATTCAGCACATCAACACCATTCATAATGATATTAAAATTATTTCTTTTTATTGAAATTTCATAACCGTATATGGCCAAAAGGCCTACAGAAATAATATTCAATAAAAAAGGACAAAAGTGATATTCACTTAGAATAATTATATTAGACTTGAATACAAGCTCAATAGTCCCCAATGCTAGAACTGAAACTGATCTTTCATCTCTAATATTAAGAAATCTTTCACTTTCTTCAAATCTCCTACTGACTTGCAGATCCTACAATGAATTGCAAATATTAAAAAGACTTCCGATATCTCCCAGATAGTAGAATCATAATTGAAAAATTATAAGGTGTTATCATATAATTACCTTGTCCAGCAATAACTTGCTTCTTTCTCGATCTGTTCGGATCCAGAGAGGCAATGTATTGAGGATAATTCTTTTTTTCAGTGCCCCTGCTTCTTGCAGTAGAAGCATTCCACCTGACTTTGATCAGACTTAGGTTTCTTGATCTGACTGAGCTTGGTTGCCCCAACACTTTGCACCTTTTTCTTGTTCTTCTTTTCTTTTTTAAAGGATCGATGTCTAGAAGAAGACCCTCCCACAATATTCACCGACTCCTTTTGGAGCTGGTGATCCTTCTCAAAGTTTTGCAATAATCCTAGCAAACCATGGTAGTTAACTATAGGCTTTGTCATTTGAAAATGAGTAAGAAAAGGGAGGTAGAACTTGGACAAAGAGTTCAGAATAGCATCTTTTCCCAACTATTCATGCAGGAGAAAGTCAATCATCTCGATCATGTACAATACATGATCAGTGACTGATGCTCCTTCCCTCATTCAAGTGTTAAAGATGGCACAACTAGTCTTGTGCCTCTTAACATCGTCGGGTGTGCCAAAGGACTTATTCAATATTTGCAACATATTCTGTGGTTGAGCATTCTCGAAACGATAGTTAAACTCATCATTCATCGCCACCAGCATAATACGACGAACTGTAGTTTGATTGTTGAGCCACTTTTGATAAGTGTCTCTAACCGTGCTACGCACATTCGGAGCTAGCTCTTCAGATGCCAGATCTATCAATACATACAAGATCCATTCGTGCTCTAGGACTATTTTGAGCTTTCGATACCAGCTATCAAAATTTGGTCCGATCAATTTATCACTATCTAATAGTGATCGGAGTAACAAGGTGGTGGCCATAACTATAAAAGAAAAATAAAAATTTAATTAGTATATGAATTGATTAATCTTAAAGACATGGATTTTAGTCTAAAGATTCTTTCACTATTTTATTTGAATTGATAGCCTCTACATTCAATTTAAAAAATTTCACTAATTTCTTAGTGGGTACTAGAATCCACATGGACTGCACATGGGCCCGAGTGTGGCTCGACCAATCCTTGTGTATCCACAAGTAGGTTCTTAACCAATTATTTCACCAAACAATTTTTAGTATTCAATTTTGCCCCAGACACCTCTTCAGCAGGCGTGTGGTGCCTCCACTGAAGGTTTTGGTTAGGTCCAACCATTAACATGCCAAAATTTAGTGTATCTAACAAATGAGTGGTCAGGCCCGAGTGTGGCTCGACCAATCTGACCATCGTTAGAAAGACACAACTAAAACAACATATTATGAATGATAATTCTGATAGCCGATAAGCACCAGACGTGTGGCACCTCCAATGATCATCTAAATCATTGGACTCATTATCACCCAACTTAATAGGAGGCTATGATCTAGTTATCACCATAACTATTTTATTTTAGGGACCTAACAATTTTAGAGGATTTAATTAGTTGAATTGAGAGATGAGATGAGATTTGACTAGTTAATCTTAATCCTCCCACTGACTTTACCAAGTCAGATTTAAGAAGATCAGACATAAGCTGGTCCAGCTAACCAGTCATGAATCCTTCGACTGGCTTCATCAAGTCATAAAGAGGACTCAAGATAAGTTGAACTAGGAACACCTAAATTAGTCATACTGATTTCCTAGTTAGCATGGATCAACTCCAATCATTAAGTGATCTAATCAAAATATGATTCACCATGTTGGCCAGGTAAGTGAGATCGATGGGAGGATTATGCCATTAACTTGACATAGACTCAATCTATGCAAGTAGCTCCCAATTAATGACCATCGATTAAAGCTGCCAAACTTACCTTAGACACCAACTGGTTAGTCATTTTCAATTTGATCAACTTATAGACTTAGATTCGACCACGGAGTTACGATCAAAGTCCATATTGATCTAATCAAAGATATGAACTTGACTAACTATAACTATTGAAATTGATCAAAATAAGAAATTGATCCAATCAGAATTAACTTTTAATTAGATTTGATCAATTACTAACATGATCCATTATCAATGATATCTAATCCTAGGTCTAATCCAGTTAAATGGACTTGACTCAAGCTAACCCATTAACCCATGAGTTATGAAATTAATGTCTTAGATCTTTGATTCTCAAATCTAGATCATTTAATTCTCAATTAAGTTTTGGACTGATATGGGTTCAGGTTCAGTGTTTGAAAATAGTTTTTAATTTTATAAAATATTTTTACAATCAATCATCTAATGATTAAAACTTTAATTTTAGATCTAATATATATTATTTCAGATCTAAAATAAAATTTTAAAATTTTTTTCATTATTCATCATCATGAAAAAGATCGTGTAGCACCCCTACATGCCATAGGAGATCCCATTGAATGGATAAATAGAATAGTAAAATCTTGATTTTTTCTATGATCGGACGGCTATGAGAATCTATCCAGTTAGATTACTATACTACTCAGATTTAAAATTAACTATTTAGATCTAATCTAAATAATTAAAATCAGATTATATGCAAAAATTCATGTCATAAGAAAATCTAGCTCTGATACCAATTGAAGGAAAAATGGGTAGTTCAAAGCATGTATTTTAAAATTTTTACAGTAGAATAATAAAAGATTAAATATTTTAATCTTATAAATATATCTTAGATCAGATCTAAACTACTTTTAAAGATCTATGACATGAAAAATTTATATAAAAAATCTAAAATAAAATTAAAAACTGCATCGATCACATCGATGTCCTGAATTTGATCTAACCTTTAGATTATATCGATAGAGTTCAGAACTCATCACCTTTTCATGGGTTGATGATCTCTACTATTAGTAAGTGTGATATGAAGCTCTTACTAATATAGAGTAGTCACATAAGTGTCCGACCTCTACGGATAGTCCACACGAAGCTCCTCAGACCGATCAGCCCTCCGCGGGAGTGCTAGCTCTCATAGTCGACTTCTATTGGTAAATCTGACTTGATCTCCTTCTTTGATCATCTTAAACCTTTTTGATGTCAAAGATGGATCAAAGAAGGATGCTGGATGGTAGAAAAAAATTAGATGAAGACTCTCTTCTCTTTAGTTTTTCTCTCACCCAAAAATCTAGAACAGTTCTAGATCTCTCACCCAAAAGGAGAACGGTCTCCTCTTTGTTCATGCCAAAAAGGAATGAAACCCACCCAATCCTTACATCCCAAAGGAATATTTTGACCCCTTTTCTCTCTGGTATCTCATGGAAAAGGGATCTCCTTTTTTCTCCATGAATTTATGGCCTTTTTATGGTTGTCACAAAAACCTGATAAAACAGGATAAGGGCTAGAGTTTGTTGTAATTCAAACTCTTTTGAATTTCAATTCAACTGTAACTTTTTCTCACCCTTATTAGACTTAAAGAGAGACTTATTAAAGAAAATTGGGTATGAAAATCAGTTAGGAAGATCTCTTTATCTCGTACACAA